>NC_092647.1:39851033-41069783 GCF_039555335.1 Amphiura filiformis | reverse complement strand
AATTTCACTTGATTCCGATTATAAATGCATTTGCGAGTTATGCATGATTATTATATTCATGTGTATTAACACTGCTAGGCCACTATGACACCAGGTCAAAGTGTGTCAAAATATTGGATCCAACACATAATATTAAAATTTGATGCTTTACGCCCAATACTTATTGGTCTCGCTATGAGTTTTAAAATATTGGACTTGCAGAGACTGGCTTTTGGAATTTGCAGGAGAGCATTAAATAGCTCTTCTGTGCGCCTTCAAGCTAGAGAGCTGTTTAATTTAGAGCATTTACAATAATGTAAGGAGAGAATGGTCAACTAAAGAGAGCTAAAACTCACTCTCTTATAATGGTCATGTTTTTTGAGGTGGGCACCTAAAAAAAAAAAAGGTGGAGCTGTCACATTTTCCAAAATTTTTTCTCTTCTTATTCCTATATTTTTGCTCAAATCCATCATGAAGAAATGGTTTTGGTCTTATTTTGAAGATAAACTATTAATTTAATGAAATAATAACAAATACAGTTGAACAAATGTATTAATTAATTACAACAGCTTTAAAATTAAGTTAATTAGTCAGGGGTGGAGCAGGAAGTGGAAGAGCAGGAAGCGGAGGAGCTCTGTGTAATTCCAATGGGGAGTTGGCGTTTGTTTATTATTGAAATTTATGCATTTTGGTGCCTAGTAGAAGTACAAAATGCATTTGCATATAAATGTTAATCTTGTTTTTAACTTTCTATTTCTATAATTGCCTAGTTAATCTTAATAGAATTAGTAATTAACAATTTAACAAGCTTTTAAATAATGCAGTGGAATGTGTGTCATGCAATACAATGGGCTTTAAATTTTGCATTCATGAAAAAAGGAATGAAAATAAATTTCATCTGTCATAAATAGATCTTTTAAATTGTTTTATCTTTGAAATATCTTTAAGTCAAAGGATTTAATCTGATGACATATTGATCTATGGTTATTGTTAAATAGTTTATTGATGTAGGCTAATTGTGCATGTATATGCCTACATGTACATGTACCATTGTTACAAATTATTCACTGTATATTGATTTTTGGAACGCCATATGGGAATTGGATATTTAAATGTGATATTATAGCAATTCTTGAATATATTTCCCAAATTTAAAGTGCATTTGCTAATTTTTCACACCCTGTATAACACAACGGGCTTAACAAATATAGAACAAACTATATATTTTTAAATGAAAGGAATAACCATGGTAGGTATTATAGAAGGAGGTTCCACAGAATAATCCTAATCCACTCAATAGGGTTAAGCCGATTACGCTATTCAACGCGAGTCATCACTTGAATGGATTTAATCAGTGCAGTCCCTCAAACACGGCCTTTGATGTTTATGATCGTTATGCGACAATATCGATCATCTATTTTAAAATTTAATTTAAACAGACCCCCAGGTGACCCGTGCGAAATGGATGGTATTAGTGCCCTTTTGCATCGGTCACATGATCTTCGATTGCGTCATTGTGTTTCCGAGTTCAAGTTGATTTACTAGCGAAAACCTGATCGAATTCCCTCATTTCCTTCCAAAGTTACGGTGAATTTATGTATTTTTTCTGATCATGATTAGTAATACTGGCGGGTGTCTGCGGAACATTTAAACCAGTGGAAATGATTTGGAAAGGTTTTCCAAGACTGGCAATGTTGTTTCTATGATCCGCCAAGCTTGGCCATAAGAAATATTAGCGTTATAAAATTACGGAAGTAAATTGTTTTCCTTTGTTTATGGTCACGGCCACAATGCTTTGTGGGTAAAATTTACGTCATTCTGCTTAGAAGTTGCGATAACGGTGGTTCATATATATAACCGGCCAAGCTCAATAGATAAGAAGCTTAGCAAATCAATAGTGCACCATTCATACCTGATTGCTCAGTATCGACTCATAACGATCATAGTACAAAGGGAACTGGGTTCGTGAATTCTCCTTCTATAATACCTACCATGGAATAACTGTGTACATTCCAAATATCAAGTTCATTTTCCAATTTAATATACTATGTAGAAATATTGGAGTGGTAAAGAAATATAATTTTTAGGTATTTTTCAGTGGAATCACCCTGTATATTTTTTTTGGTACACCCTGTACATCCACTCAAACTTTACAGATTTGCAATCCTGACAATATATGCTTTCTAAAAATGTTACATAGTTTGGGTGAAAACTTTCTGAATTATAATCAATTATACAAAAAAAGAGTTGATTTTTGACAAATTGCAAGATGTGACACAATTGGGTCCCACCTCAAAAAACATGACCTTATACATGTATCAGATGTAAAGCGAGCAGTAGTCTAGAGATCGATTGCTCTCACTCTCCCCAAAAGGCAGTCCCTGGACTTGACTACGCCTTGTCCAATATTTTAAAACACATAGCTTGACCAATAAATATGTGCTTAATCAATCCAATTTTATATCAAACATGGGTTTATTTATTTTATTTATATGTGTACCTTCATGCACTGATGGTCAACGGTCATTTCATGTTATGTTTGTTTGTTTACCACTCATACATACAGTTTGACATTTAATAGCTGTTATAATATCTTTTCAAATTTAAATCGCCCCATGGTGGAGGCATCCCCATCGACGCCTTTGTGTCGAAAACCACGACGCTTGCAGGGTATGTAGTATGTACATGCCTAGATAACAATTTGGTAAAAAATTGGAATTTTGGAAAAAAATCTGAGGATATCCTCCTCAGGAAAGGTTACAACATTGCTTCAATATATCCCATACCATGGACATTTACAACTTGTCATACAATGTTCAGACCAAATCACTTTTGAAACCCCATTTGTGGCAATCTTTTATTATTTTATCATACCCTTTATTTTACAGTGAGTTCAAGATGGATAGCAGTATTGGAATAGCTTCATTGTTTGACACAGAATGTTCAGTCTGGGATGGTACTGCAGTACCTTCCTGGATACCAGGCAGCGTATTCAGCCACCCAAATCACAGAGCAAACCTTCAGCAACTCTTCAGTGCTTTCCAAGGAATGCACGAGTTGCAGAAGAAGAAGACTTTCTGCGATATCATCATCAAAGTTGATGACGTAACCTTCCATGCACATAAGGCTGTCCTCGCTGCCACCAGCAAGTATTTCCAGGCCATGCTGACATCTGAGTTTCAAGAGAGTCAACAGTCGGAGGCAACAATAACCGTGATGCAGATACTTTCAAGGTTCTATTAGATTTTGCTTACTCAGGTGTAATGGAGGTTACCATGGCAACAGTTTTTGGTATCATGGATATGGCACATTATCTTCAGTTTGACTATGCCATGGATAGTTGTGTCTGCTTTTTGGAGAACGAGTTGGATCATTCAAGTCAAGGACTCAACTCTCTGAATACTGAAGTAGCACTGAAGGTTCTCACCAGGGCTGATTTGTTTGGTCTGGATACACTCAAGAAGGAATGTAAAGATTATTTAGCCAAGAATTTCAAGGTGTCTGACGAGTTTGTGGCACATATGACTGCTGGGCTTATGGAAGAGATGTTGGAGAGGGTCGACCTAACAGATGAAAAAGAGGTACTACATGTACATGTATTTTTTGCACATAAATTTGCTATCATAAGCTTCCTTATATGTGACTCATTTTTGAAATGCAAAATTTGGCAAAAAAACGAAGAAAATAGCAGTTATTGACGAAGTTGAAGGCCCATTCAAATATAACTTACAGATTCTTATTTTGTCTTTAAATTCCGGCTTTTGGCTGAACCACTTGCAAGCTATGTTAGCACATCTATACTTTGATCAGCTCGTAATCGGCTGGCCTTATAACATCGCAGATTAATATAAAATTATTTTATTTTGAGAATTGTCTTGTGACATCTCCCCAGAAGCATCAAGAATTATTAATTCAAGTCCTGTACATATGTACTTTGTCTACTTTCTTTAACACACAAAATATAGACAGCTTAACTAATGGCACTCTGAACGTGGGTCTACTTTTCGGCGTAGTGGTAAAAGCCTAACATTTCCCGCCTATTGAGAGCTGAGCAAATTATATGACAATGACAAAGGTACCAAAATTTGAATTTTGATGATTTTGACGATTGGCTGGAGTGGATGAGCAAATCACTGAATGGGTCTTTAATAATAGTATCAATAGCTGTTAGATACCCGAATTTATTGTTTCATCCTCCTTCACCTTGTTCCCAAAAAGTTCATCATATTCAAAGTTCTTTTTGAGTTTGATCTTGAGTACTTAAAAACAATCAAAACTATTTGCTGGCGATTAAAAGCTTCAACAGTTGGTCACCATTAATTGGAGACAGGGTTTGAAGGTTTAGTCGCATCAGAAAAAATCTAGTCGCCAATGTGACTAAAATGGTTGTACTGTACAGCACTACGTATTTCCCAACATTAGCCTGAGTGGGCTAAATCGAGTCGCATATTTACCTACACAAAAGGAATATATTCACTTGTTCTTGGTTTCTGCTTGGGAAGTGGAAAGTGTGAAAATAAATATTGAGGGGAAATAAAAAACTTGTTTGCATCTGGCGATTCTATCAGTCAAATTCTCAACGGCCAGTGATTAATGAAGGCACCACCTATGCACAACCTCACAAATTGTTATTTCAGACTTTTATTATAAACTGGCCTCAAAAAGGTCATATCTTAAAATCCTGTCTATAAAAATGAACAAAAATTACACACAGGATTACTTCAATACTCTACTCTAAACACATGTCAATAACCAAGCAGTTGTCCAATTGACACAACAGCAAAATGCACTGACAATTGGGTTCCAATTATTTGCCTGTGAATGTGGTCCCGGAAGCTGTTCCGTGTCAGTGTATTTTACTGTTGTGTCAGTTGGACAACTGCTTGGTTATTGACATGTGTTTAGAGTAGAGTATTGAAGTAATCCTGTGTGTAATTTTTGTTTATGTACAGGCGAATAATTGGAACCCAGCAAAAGAAATCTGTTGGGCTGTGAATGTGGTCCAGGAAGGTGTTCCATGTGTTTAGAGTAGAGTATTGAAGTAATCCTGTGTACAATTTTTGTTCATTTTTATGGACAGAATTTTAAGATATGACCTTGTGAAAAATTATAAGTTTCTTTTTGAGGCCAGTTTAGTTTTACCTTTTTGTTTGTTTGTACTTTATAGGTGTTTGATGCAACAGTGGCATGGTTGAATCACAGTTGGGAAAGCCGTAAAACATATGCACCATCTTTCTTGAGTAAAATCAGGCTAGGGATTGTACCATTAGGTCATCTGTCTATGACAGTGTTCAAATCACCTGATTTATATGCCATTCCAGAATGCAAGGAGCTGATAGAGAAAGCTTTGAAGATGTTTGACTCCAAACAACCAAATGATCCACCTCTGCACACCAAAGAGCCTAATTTATTTGCAACAAGGACAACAGTCAATGTAAGTAAATCAAGCAACCCAATGATCCACCTCTGCACACCAAAGAGCCTAGTTTGTTTGCTACAAGGACAACAGTCAATGTAAGTAAATCAAGCAACCCAATGATCCACCTCTGCACACCAAAGAGCCTAGTTTGTTTGCTACAAGGACAACAGTCAATGTAAGTAAATCAGGCAACCCAATGATCCACCTCTGCACACTAAAGAGCCTAGTTTGTTTGCTACAAGAACAACAGGCAATGTAAGTAAATCAAACAACCCAATGATCCACCTCTGCACACCAAAGAGCCTAGTTTGTTTGCTACAAGGACAACAGTCAATGTAAGTAAATCAGGCAACCCAATGATCCACCTCTGAACACTAAAGAGCCTAGTTTGTTTGCTACAAGGCCAACAGTCAATGTAAGTAAATCAGGCAACCCAGTGATCCACCCCTGCACACCAAAGAGCCTAGTTTGATTGCTACAAGGACAACAGGCAATGTAAGTAAATCAGGCAACCCAATGATCCACCTGCACATCAAAGAGCCTAGTTTGTTTGTTCCAAGTACAGCTGTCAAAGTTAGTAAATAATGCAACCCAATGACCTACCCACCATTGCATACCAAAGAGCCTCTAGTTTGTTTGTTACAAGGACAACAGTCAATGCAAGTAAATCACCTAATCAAGGAAGCCAGTGATCCACAAGTTTCTGATGATAGGTCATAATGTGAAATAGTGATATTCACAAAGAAAACCCACAAATACAGCAACAGAGAAGTCTTTATGCAAAATGACATTATGACAGACACTTGTAGAAAAATTATGTTTAGCACATATACATGTACCTGTTATGTGAAATGAACAATTTGAAATAAAGACATTTTGGGGGCAAGGTTTGATCACCACCATTTCAGTCATTTTGTAGGATACAAAATTTCTGTTGCTATAAATTTTGGGACCAGAAGGTTTCCTGAAAAAAACCCAACAACATACATGTAGAAAGCTTATAGGAAGAGCAAATCTGATGAATCTACAATGTATTCACCAAAATATTCTTTCTAAATGTACCATGGGGGATGTATAAATATAGATTATATGTTACAAATATCACTTACATTTTATTTGATTTACATGTACCGTATAGGCAAGTATGTTTTCATGTTCATACAAGCAACCTACAATGTATGCTTTTGTTTCTTTTTTCCTTGGAAGGCTGTTCTATGCATTGGAAAAGGTAGAAAAGTTCCCTCATACTATGATGTTGACAAATCTTGCTGGATATCTCTGCCAAAATTCCCAGCTCTACCACTAAAGGACTGTTTAGGGGCGGTAGGCAGCTGCTGCAATGCCGATGGAAATCTCTTTGTTGCACGAGGAATGACACGATTGCCTATCAAGCTGAGGTATCCGCAGTTCATCAAGTTTGATTATGCCAATAGCAGGTGGCAGACTCTAGCTCCTATGCAGCAAAGACGAAAGAAGCCTCTACTTGTTCACATGAAGGGTCCTGAGAATGGTAAGACATGTGTCTATGTTGGACTATTCCAGTTACAATCCATACACCCTCTATTGAAGATGTGACCTTTATCTTCCACACAGGGAGTATGAATTTCAAATGGGGTTACCTAAATGGATGACTCCATTTGAAATCTACACCTCCTTTGTGGGAGATTAAGGTCATGTGTTCCATACGGGGTGTATGGATTTCAACAGAAATGTCCCATTAAATTGTCAAAGGTTGTACATTACTATAGACAAATCCATCGAGCCAAGTGATGGTCAGAATTCAGTCGGCCATTACTGGGCCCCGTCTGCAACAAACTGGTGTTGTTACTGCCCAATTGGGTGGATTAAATCTGCTTAAAAATTGATGTTGAATTATATTGTGTTGTAAACTTTCATCATTCTTTTGTCTGTGTGTAACACAGGTGATGGAATGCAGTTTAATATCCCCGCCAAGGCCACATCATTTCACTTTTTAGGTGGAATAGACCAAAGGGGGGACCCAGTAATGGCTGAAAACCGTGCATATATATATGACTTAGGTGATTGCATCATCGCATCAGATGAGACGTATGCATGCGCAGTGGTTTAGTAGACTCAGTACACCGGTCGATCTTACCGTTTCCGATGTTGATTAAGATACTTCTTGCATCGATCCCGAGATGCGGAAAAACCAATAGTCATTTTGTCCCACATAAATGAATAAATAACAAAAACCCCGATCCCCGGTGGACTCACCCAAAAGGTGACGTCACCATATGATCGCCCCTTATCCTCCTTGGTCTCCGACTGACACAGACGTGCCTATCGATTGTTCATGGCACTGTGTATCAATTTCTCGACCAAGGCGAGATATACGGTTGTAGTTTCACACCTTAGGTAAAACCAAACCGGTATTGTTCGACTGAGGATAGTTTTGACGGCATTTTCTGACGAAAAAGTGACAAAAACGATCCAAAACTTAGCTACATATCGTGCCTCCGTTTGTATCACGGGACACACGAGCAATTCAAAATGGCCGCTTCGTTGGCGCCATTCATTTTGTTTCCCACGTAAACAACCATTGCAGCCTGTAAGTTACAATAGATGTTTGTACATACACATTGTATTTCATGTACGGTAGGTTATTGTTGCTATGTTAGGGTGATTACTCTATCGTTATGTCTTCATTACCGTCCAATAAAGACGAGTTAATCAGATATTCATACGGTGGGGATTGGTAGGGACCCGTCTGACATTTTAGTAATAAAGTTAGCCAGTCCTTACTTTACCACTAACGTTAGCGACCAGCCTCCGTGCTCAGGTTTGCTTACTGGGCTTGAGTCGCGTGTTGGGGGGGGGGGGGGAGTGCCCCCCTCCCTTTTCTCCTCGCTCGCCGCGGCCCTGTCGGGCTTGCCCTTCCCTGGTGACGGAGCGGGACCCACACCCGCTCTGTTTCACCCACAGGGAGTGCTCACGATCTTCTAGATGTCTTTCTTTTGCTTAGGACTCTCCGAGTTCCAGCTTGACGATTTGGATAGGCTCCGTCATCGCCATAAGACGAAGAAGAAATCTACCAAGGGCACTGGTAAGGTCGATCACGGTGGATTCTGCTGTGACAGCCCCTATGGGTCATGGCAGGTCTGCTTAAGGGGCTCCGGTCCCGGACAAGCAGGCGGTTCCTTCGGGACTGCTAAGCGCGTCCAAAGGCTCAGCAGCCAGCGAAAGCACTGACTATACGTCGGAGCAAAGTAGCAGGCAGCAGAGCGGTAACCACCAGCGAAAACCCTAGCGGGTTTTGCAGCAGGAGGATACCAGTCGATACGGTAGATTCTGCTGTGACAGCCCCTATGGGTCATGGCAGGTCTGCTTAAGGGGCTCCGGTCCCGGACAAGCAGGCGGTTCCTTCGGGACTGCTAAGCGCGTCCAAAGGCTCAGCAGCCAGCGAAAGCACTGACTATACGTCGGAGCAAAGTAGCAGGCAGCAGAGCGGTAACCACCAGCGAAAACCCTAGCGGGTTTGTAGCAGGAGGATACCAGTCCTCTAGCGAAAATCCTCACGGGTTTTAGCAGGAGGACACCCGCCTGTTGCAGGCATATCTACAGGCTCAAACAGCCACAGTAGTAGCCAGCGACGGGCAGCATGAAAGGGTACGCCGGGCTTGCCTGGGTTGAACCCTAGCATGCATGGGTTCAGCAGAGACGATACCGCGGCTAACGCTGTGGGTGTAGTCTTAGCAGAACCAACTGGGGTTGTCACACGGCAGCGTTCCATGGCGGGACCGCCGAGTGATACCCTGGGCCCTAGAATAGCTGCTGGCTGTCCACAGGGACTGGCTGGCGATTATTCAGGGGTTGGGCTCGCAGTCTCTCACGGGACAGCGACCCAGGTGCATTCGGTGGCAGCTACAAAGACGAGCTACGGCTTGACTTCAGTGGTAGCCGCTATGCACCCGCCCATAGCTGCCGTGAGTGGTCCGCCACACACAGCGACCTTGGCGAGGCTCTAGAGGGTACAGTAAGTAGCTTGAACAGCCTAGCTGATCAACAACCCACTTATGTCCTCGAGAGCCAGCGGAGCGTGGTGATCCATTACCGTCAATGGGTCAATTACCCTCTCTTGATCGATCACTGTCAAATCAACAGGGCATAGCTCCATTGATTGACGCTGCCTATTCAGGTGGCGAGGTGATTGATCGGGGGTATGCACGCTCAGCTACCCGTGGTACTAGGCAAGCTCCCTCTAGCCAAGGGACAGCCGGTATAAGGGTACCCATACACATGCGGCTTGATCCCTTGCGGGGAACGCAGTGAGGCATGGGTACAGTGGTACACAGCCGGGAGCCCTCACGGGCACCTACGCTAGTACCGCACCGGTACCACGCCAGCACACAGCTTGATCCCCCAAACAGGGAACGCAGTGTGGCGAGGGTACAGCGGTCCACAGTTGGGAACCCTCACGGGTACCCACGCTGATACCGCACCGGTACCGCAGCACCGCTTTAGTCGCCACAGTCTCTGTGGCAACACGGGGGGAGGCGGTGCTGGTACTGCAGTACCATGGGGTTACCCTGGTGGCGGATCCTTTCAGGGTCAGCTGCCGGCTGGGTATGCCCGTGGTACCCGCCGCAGGGTGTTTCTTCCACGGCCTAGCACCGTGGCAAGTGTCGCCTAGCGATGGCCACGCAGTACCAACATCAGCTGTTGACCAGGCCAGCCGGCATGGAGCTAACCCAGATCTTGATCAGGGTAGGCCCCGTGCTGCTAGCGCTAGGACGACGGCTGCGAGAGCATGCGGACCCAGTGGTGCCATGGCGGATACCTCAGGGTCTTGCGGGAGTACTCCCTCTTCTGCTGGCAGGTAGTCGGCGAGCCACACAGTGGTTATGCCTTCTTACCCGCTTTCAGATGCCCGTCCTCAGTTACCGTCATCATCGGAGCATGATCACGGATACTGTGGGCGAGGGAAAGGAGTCGGAAGCTGAGTCCGGTAGTGACATCACTACAGTCTCCTTCCCCGCTGCCCCGCGAGGGGAGCAACAGCACTGATCTTCCTCCGGACACCCCCTAAGGGGAGTCCATGGAGGAGGACCAGGGATCCTTTCAGTAGGATGCTCAGCTGCTGCTTCCTCACTGGGGACGCCTGCACTCTCATTCCCGGCAAACCTCACGGGTAGATATCGTGGGGCTGTCGAGCTCAGTAGAGCTATGACGCCGCGCGTGCTTGCACGCTTCCTCTGCGTGTAACGCGGGAGGACCACGGACCTACCTGAGGGGATCCGAGAGGGACCCAGATGTCGTCAAGCGTATCACGCTCAGACAACATCTGAGCTCTTCCGCGAGGTGAGCCTATTAGCGGTGCTAACAGCTAGCCTCAACGAGAGCTCCATGGGCCTAGCCCATAGGGTGTCCACTCAGCGCCGGGGAGGGGCCTGCCACTCCAATCGCTCAACGCGATGGAAAGGCAGGGTCCTTTTTCTCTTTGGATGCTTCTGCGCCACGGTGGAGGACCGTGCAAATAAGCTACCAACGGGAGCACTCTGAAGAGGTCGGAAACTGCCCTTACCATGGGTAGGAGCTCCGACTTCAGCAGGCCGTGCACCACCAACAGTACCCGAGCCCACTACCTCTGCAGCACCCATTTCTGGGAGGCGCAAGGGTAGCACAGGATCAGCTGGCAAGCCCGAAGAAGAGCAAGCGCTCTTCCAAGGGAAGCTAGGCAGAGCATTCCTGGGGGCTCAGCGGTTTTTCCACAGGGGATCTCCCAGTGGACGACCGCTATGGCTTTCACCCAGAGGTGGGAAACCATCTCTCTGAGCGCCTGGGTATGGTCAGTGGTGAGTGCGGGTTACAGCCTGGCAACCCAGGCTCCCCACATTCGTCTACACATTTCAGAGGTCCACAGGAGTGCCGTCAGACGGCCCCCAGCGTCGGGCACTACTGACAGGGATCACACAGCTTCTCACGAAGCGGGCGATTGTCCCGGTCTACCCCCGTTCTACGGGTGATCTTGGAGCCATTGGCTCCAAGGAAGACCGGCGACGGAGCCCCATCCGGAACCGCAGGCTGTTGAACACGCTTCTTCAGGCCCAAAAGGTTCAGAATGGGGACTCTCGCCTCGGTGCTAGCCTGCCCCATCAGGGGCATGGGAACAGCATCGCTAGATCTCTCGGACGCCTATCTGCATATGCCAATCGCCTCTCAAGATCGGAGGCAGCTGCGCTTCTAGGTACGGGATCAAAATTACCAGTTTTGATACCGGCCATCCGGCCTGTCCATCTCTCCCAGGGTGTTTAACACTCTTGGTCAGAGCGGTGGCAGCGTACCTGAAGCACAGGGGTGTCAACATCAGTTGCTACCTGGACGTTTGGCTCATATCTGGACGCACTCCACTGAAGACTACGGGTCTCATGGGGTTGATAGTCCGTGGGTGCGGGACCCTGGATTTTTGATCAGCTCAAAAAGTCCAGCGTGGTCCCGACGCAGACACCACTATTTGTAGGGGCCCGGATCACCCTCACGGAGGGGTTCGCGTGCTCTCACCCGAGCGGGTGACGAACATGGTGCGGTGTGCCTGACTCTTGGCCGAGTCTCGGGCAAAACCCGCTGTGGCATGGATGAAGGTGGTAGGCCTAATGGCCAGTATGGTAGACCTCGTACTGTACTGCCGCTTTCACGTTAGGCTTACCCAACTACACCTTCTAGCCTGCTTGCAGGCCCAGTCGTCACCAATATCCCTCGCGGTTCCGTTGTCGGAGATCGCGCGAGAGGAACTCTGGTGGTGGACCCATCAGCCCAATTTGACCCAGGGTGTCAGGTTTCCTGCACCCCGGTATGTCACGTAGTGACAACCATAGCGCCAAAAGCGGGCTGGGGGTCCACATCCACGGAGACTCCGTCCTCGGGCCTATGGGGGCCATAGAGACAGAGTTTCACATCAACCTCCCTCGCTTACGAGGAGGTGATCGTGGAATCACATACCGTTGTCCTGACGGATAGCACAACCGTGGTAGCCTACCCCAACAGACAAGGGGACTCCGGGCCACCACGATTGAGCCTGCATGCACGACACCTGATAGGGTGGTGCAAGTTCAGGCAGATTACGATGAGAGCGATACACATCGCGGGCGTCACCAGCATCCTCGCGCACTATCTGTCACGAGGAAGGGTGTCGGGACCAGCAGAATGGTCCCTTGCTCGCAGGAGTCGCTCAGACGATCTTCAAGGGGATGTACCACCCTCGAAAGATCTGTTCGCATCTCATCGCAATCATCCACTGCCGGTGTACTGCTCAAGGGTCGCGGACCGCCAAGCATTCACCGTGGACGCTCTGTCCATAGACTGGGGAGGGATGACAGCTTATGCAGTCCCTCCGATCTCACTACTCATGAGGGTGGTGGCCAAGATCGGGTGGGAAGACTGCATTGTCATTCTGCTAGCGGCAAGGCCGCTGGCACTCCCCGAGGTACCAGATCTACTCCGGATGCCCGGAGCGGAGGTACCCAGTCTATCACTAGAGCACCTGCAGTTAGCTGCATGGCCCTTACCAGGGAACACGCAGCGGAGGGATACTTTTCATCAGAAGCTGTTTTTCTCATCGCCGGGCTAGACGGAAGTCTACCCTCCGTGCGTATAGCCAGAGTCTGGCTCCATACTACGCTTGGTGCAATGAGACAAATAGCTCTCCCGCTAGAGCCTCTGTGCTGCTAGTTCCGGAGTTTCTGACAGAAAAGTTCCAAGCAAGACTTCAGCGGGCCACTGGGGCCAGCTATAAGTCAGCTGTCCTCTCCATTCACCGAGGTTTCGAGACGGGTCGACTATCATAGCCGATGGTTACCTTATTAGTCTACGCCTCGACGGTATGTTCAACGAGTGTCTACCAAAAGGAAAGTGATCCTCCTAAGGGATCCCAACACAGTCTTAGATTACCTTAAGGGTCACCCTTTTGACCTTCCGTCAAAAGCGACGCTTAAATACGTAACTCTCAAGATGGCTTTCCGGTTTGGCGTTGGCTTCGGACGGCGGTGCTGAGTTGCACACGGTCTCGAGGTTAGCTTCCGTGTTCACAAACACTGGAGCGACACTGTTTCGGCGCTCTGTTCTCGTGACTACTGAACGGGCGCGCGGTGCATACCGACATTCGTCCCTCTCCAATCCCCAGGGTTGGGCAAGGTTCGGCTGAAGCCAAAGATAGGCTGGGGTGTCCGATAAGGCGCTGCAGCACTATTTCTTCCGAACACAAGCCTTGCGAGGGACTCACGACCGCATTCATCACCCTTACAGAGCCTTTCGGTCCAGCCGCTGTCGCAATGGCTGGTCCAGGTGTTGGTGGGGTCCGGGGGATCGCGAAGGTTTTGCGTCCCACGACCCACTCGACACGAGCTATCTCATCATCTTGGGTATACCGTTCGGTTGTCCCTTGAGGAGATCTAGCAGGCGGTGTCCCGGAAGCCACCTTCGCCCTTCTCTACGTTACTTCCGTTTCGTTAGTAATCAGAGACGGGCGGGAGGTTTACCGGACATTGTTCGGCGATCATAATACGGTGGTGTACGGGTACCAGGTTTTCAGACTATACAGAATACTCAGCATGGTAAGAACCAGTGTCGCTATTCTTAACCACCAAACTTATTAAGTAAGGAGGTTTATGTCTGTGATCGTGTGGTCTTTTTTGTTTCCCGACCGTTGGGGGAAAATATTTTCTGACCTCGCGAAAACCATCGTTACCGCCCCGATCCCTGATCAGATGCTGACCAATCTTGTACCTCCATCCGTCGGTTACTTGCTAGATCGAGCTGTCAGATGTTGATGCAAGAAGTATCTTAATCAACATCGGAACGGTAAGATCGACCGGTGTACTGAGTCTAGTCCCAAACAAAATGTTTGGTAGACTCATAACCGTGCGATCTTACCTTTCCGATGTTGATTATCCCGACCCCGCCACCCCCTACAAGTTTGGTCCGGTAGGGGATCCCAAGTCGGATAAGGGCGATCATATGGTGACGTCACCTTTTGGGTGAGTCCACCGGGGATCGGGGTTTTGTTATTTATTCATTTATGTGGGACAAAATGACTATTGGTTTTTCCGCATCTCGGGATCGATGCAAGAAGTATCTTAATCAACATCGGAAAGGTAAGATCGCACCGGTTATGAGTCTACCAAACATTTTTGTTTGGGACTATTTTGTAGTATGCGGGAGGGTTAGAGTTAATACAACAAATCTCCTAGCTTTAAAAAGAGATGTTTGTGTTTCTTGATAGGTGAGATATATGTTATAGGTGACCATGGAGATGAGTCGTATGTGCACTCAACATGCGAGGTGTATAGCATCAGTACCAACAAGTGGCAGCCCATACCCAGTATGCCCACAAACATTTCAACTGCAGTGGTAAGTGTTCATATTAAAGGGACATTGCCAAATTTACACCCTCAATTATCTTGGAATTTTTTGTTTTTTACACATACGAATTGGTTGTCCATATACAGTGCGCAAAAGAATTATGGTACCAGTTATGTTCACCCCTGTATATCCTAAATAAAGACAAGTATGTCAGAATTAAAACAAGCAGCCAATACCTGTTCTATTAGCTTTGACTTACAGACCTTGTTTGTTGAAATTTAATTTTAAAAAAAGGAGAAAAAAAGTTCCAAGGCCTTTACCAAACACAATTTACAGCTTTTTATATATTTTAGGCCTAAACTGGCATTCCTCATGAAATATTTGTGTGATTATATGATATTTAGATTGTTTTCATTGTTGAAAGGGATTCAATCATGTGCCAGTGTTGTTCATCACCGTTTTCAACTCTCGTCTGGCGTGTCTGCATGGTTTACTTCGCTCGGACAGCTAAAGCAGCTCTTGTGAAGTAAACCATGCAGACGACGTAGACGCATCATTGTAAAATGACAACGGTGAAATATGATTGAATCTCTAATTAACCTAGATATGTATATTGCTATTGTTTATAAAGTAACAATTTTCTATTATTTTACAGTTCAAAGCAAATCCAGCATCCTGTGTTGCTTGCAATGGGGTGATTCTTATCTATGCACCTGTTTACCATGGAACAGTGGGCACCGTGAATTCATACCACCTTGTGATGTATAATCCAGCCACAAGATCATGGTCAATTCTCACAACAGTCTTTCACCCAGCACCATGGCGTATATGCGGATTAGTAGTGCATGATGACAAGTGTTATAGAGTTGTTGGTGGGAACTGCAAGTGCAAGGATCCTCTGTGTGGATGGCATGAAATCAACGTTCATGAGCTTGTGATTGATGTACGCAATGGGAACGCGTTGATTGGCGAGATGCAGGACCAGTCCGCGATCACTGCTGAACCAGAATTTTCCAAGTACAAGAACAGTGCTTTCTTAATCAATAGTGAGCTGTTTGCGATTGCCAAGAAGCGCTTCCACAAGATTGGAGTCTCTAACCAAGATGACAGTAATCAACTTTATGAGTTACATAAATACTTTTTGATGAAAAGCGGGCCAGATAATACCTATCATTCTAGTCTCATAACCAGCTTTATGTTTGACAAATCCATGTGGCTTTAAATTCTGAACACTCCAAGATAATATGCTTGTCTAGCATCATTTACTCTATACGCAGCGGCAGCGGCGGAACAATTTTGAAAGTGTGTGCAAGTTGGTGGCAGATGTAGATAATGCAAATAATAGCCGCACGATGTGACATGGTCCTCATGAGAAACTTTTGTAATATGAAGGCCCCAATTGAAGCCATTTGGTGGACCATTTTGGTGCTATTACTGTGTACAAGCCATTTGAAACAATTTGGTGCATCATTTTTACACATACTCTCGAAGTCTATAATGGAGAATCGATTATTTATGTTCACCCCTGACACCCAGACATGTGATACACAGCACATTATTGGTCTGATTAAAGTGGGAGCAAAAACTGAGGGACCACTTGCCCCCGATCCACTGCCATTGTATACTATCCATATAAGCTTTTCTGGAATGGCCCAAAAATATTACTACAATATCTGACATTTCCTAACTGCTGGTCTCCTGTTTTTGAGACACACATTTAATTAAAATGAATAGTAAGAAGTAGAGAATGTGTATGAACATGAAAATTGTGATATACAGATAGCTTACATTGTAGATAGATAGATAGATAAACAGTTCCAAAAAAGTAAGTCCCCCCCCTAAGAATTTTTGGTATAATCCAAAAACGTCTTGACCAATTCTCTTGTTTTAAAGTTTGGAACATAGGCTGATTAGTTATGCATCAAGTGAACAGGGTTTTGTTGTTATCCTTTATCATCTTCACTAAGAAATACAACCATTTATAAAATTTTCGGCCAAAGCTGCACTTTTCTACATACATGTAGGCTTTTTATGCATGACTTTTGGTTTCAGTCCTCTTTCACAGAAAATTAATCAAAAAGGAATGTTTCTATATATATTTTTTGTTTTTTATTATAACTTTAGTTAAGATGTTCATGAATTAAATGTGTATGAACATGAAAATTGTGATATATAGATAGCTTACATTGTAGATAGGTAGATAGATAAACGGTTCCAAAAAAATAAGTCCCCCCTAAGAATGTTTGGTATAATCCAAAAAGCGTCTTGACCAATTCTCTTGTTTTAAAGTTTGGAACATAGGCTGATTAGTTATGCATCAAGTGAACAGGGTTTTGTTGTTATCCTTTATCATCTTCACTAAGAAATACAGCCATTTATAAAATTTTCGGCCAAAGCTGCACTTTTCTACATACATGTAGGCTTTTTATGCATGACTTTTGGTTTCAGTCCTCTTTCACAGAAAATTAATCAAAAAGGAATGTTTCTATATATATTTTTTGTTTTTATTATAACTTTAGTTAAGATGTTCATGAATTAAATGTGTATGAACATGAAAATTGTGATATATAGATAGCTTACATTGTAGATAGGTAGATAGATAAACGGTTCCAAAAGAAATAAGTCCCCCCCCCCTAAGAATGTTTGGTATAATCCAAAAACGTCTTGACCAATTCTCTTGTTTTAAAGTTTGGAACATAGGCTGATTAGTTATGCATCAAGTGAACAGGGTTTTGTTGTTATCCTTTATCATCTTCACTAAGAAATACAGCCATTTATAAAATTTTCGGCCAAAGCTGCACTTTTCTACATAGGCTTTTTATGCATGACTTTTGGTTTCAGTCCTCTTTCACTTGAAGAAAATTAATCAAAAAGGAATGTTTCTATATATATTTTTTGTTTTTTATTAAAATAACTTTAGTTAAGATGTTCATGAATTAAATTTTACACATTTCAAACATGTTTTATGGTTCAGTGAGTAAATCATATAGCCATTTATGAAATTTTATTCATCAACAAAAGTTGCACCTTTTCTAAATTGGCTTTTTGTATGCATTAAAATGTGTAAATTTAACAAGTGTTTCATTCTAATTAAATTTATTAGGAAGGAACAACTGTAACTTCAATGACAAATCTTGTGTTCATTGATTAGTTTAAGCAATGGAACAACAGATTCCTGGTTAGATCTTTTATGCTGGATCCCTATACACATGTTTCATTGGTCATTCATTCAATGGTTCAAAAACATTTATATGGGTGGCCGTTATCAAGACTCAACTTGTTACAAGCGGACAACACTACCAGTAAAGGACTTTGCAGCAAATCTGGCAGCATGCAGGGTACCAGCTTGACCAACAGCAAAGAAGAGCGAAACTTGGAAGCCATCTCACATGAAGGAAGGCATATTCATTATTAAAAGCTGCAGCATTAATTTTATTCACTGAACCATAAAAACTGTTTTTGAATGTGTGACACCTAAATCTTAAAGCTTAAATTTAATTAAATTCAATTATGTTTCTTTTTGATTAAATTACTCACTTAAAGGGGAATAATTGTCAAACACAAATTTAAGCATAAAAAGTCTATGTAGAAAACTTTTTTTGGCCGTTTTTGGATTATACTAAAATGTCTTAGGGGGGACTTACTTTTTTGGAACCGTTTAGTAGATAGATAGATGAAGCCTTATTGAACATTGAACCAAGAGCTTGAGGACATCCTACAAATGAAAGGCCTTTTCATTAGGCAGAGGTCCTATTTAACATTTGCTTTGGACATTTAAATATTTTATTGTTTTTCCACCCGAGTAAGTCAGGTGGAAAATAATTAAAATATCCTAAACTAATGCTAAATAAGGCACCTATGTCTAATGTGTTAGAGGGGAGGGGTCAAAAAGTCTGATAACGTTTGTAAAAACTACTTAAAATATTGGTCAAAGTTGGTCTTTTGAGGTTGGAATTTTTGTTATTTCACATTTACATTACAGGGAGGGAGGGGGGGGGGGGGTCAACGACCTTTTGTTTATAGGGTGTCATCAAGCTTTTGGGTTGTTCCCTTAGAAATGTGGTCATATAGCTTTAATAGTAAATATTAACTCTCTATAGGTCTGTTCATACTGTGCTGCAATTGCTGATGGTCGAAGTATAATGAGGCCATCTTAATTTAATAGGTTATCTCACAGCACCCCGCACGCATCAGTTAAATTGGTTATTCAGGTTTTTTCTGCCGTTTTATTTTTTTGGAAATCCACCACACAAAAAACTCAAGTCTGACATTGCCAGACGTCATAGCTTAAATCGTAAATCTCAATAGAATTCTTCATCTTGACCACAGTGAAACCTGCTTTAGAGATGAAAAGGTGGTCTATTCTTGACAAAAAGTTTGTCCCGCAGATAAAAAAAAATCTGAAAAAAAGAACACATTCTGCCTTAGGTTTTTAACAAGAGCTGTGAGACATACTATTAAATTAAGATGGCCTTATTTGATGAATTGTTCCATTCCAAGATCCAGAATGCAAGTTGAATGTATCCATGGAACAATACATTTCACCAAGTGATTTCAATTCGACAAATGTAACACAAATTATATTACAATACTATTGAAGGTAGGAAGTAATTCTTTTCATCAGCATAACACCATGTTTTGCTGTGACATACTCAACATTCTGGGGTCCACGCTATAGTCAAGTCTTTGAGTCAGTGCATGGCCTGGTAGAACACATGTGACGGTAAAAAATCCGAGGGTAAAAACTATCGCAGTGAGAGGCTAATGGTAAATACAATAACTGGCTATTAACCAATGAACTGTCTAGAATTAATGTACGAGTGATATAATTCTCTGTGTTTATGTTAAAAGGGCATTTCGTGATCCACAGCCTCATCCCCCACTTTTCTCAAAAAAGTTGAGATTTTTCACTGAAACCTCTGGCTACATAATGTTTATGTACAAAATATTTCTTGCAGATTAATTAGTTTAGCAAAGTTATCGTGAAATTTGAATTTCGTTCTGGTGCACCAGAACGAAATTACAACGTATTGTCTATGGAGCAGTGTAATACACATAATCATGCATAACTCGCAAACGCAAAATCGGAATCAACTGAAATTTTGGGAATATGCTTTTTTCGTGGATATGTACTGAAAAATGTCATAAAAAGAGGATGCTAGGATCACGAAATACTCCTTTAAATATTATTTACTACAAACAATTTTCATAGTAACTTCAAAATTATGTTTTCATATAATAGCTTCATATTAGCTAGCTCTTTTAATATTTGTAATTATGCATGTTAAATTAATTACATTGTTACAACAATTTTGTACTGAAGTATTTTTATACTAAATTGGACAGTGTTACTAGCTCTCTATCATCATGGGGCACAGAGGTCACAATTTTCAAAAGTGCTCAAATTTTGCCAAATTATTCCAAAATATCATCCTTATGTCATGAGGATCAAGGAAAAAAAGGTATACTGTGATGAACCCTTCTGGAGTTATAACAATCAAAAACTGACAAGTTAGCTCTGGGCATAAGCACTTTTTTATTTATTTATAACATTCGGCCGAAGCCAGGCTAAACCCAATAGTGCTCAGAGGCTACTAAATTCAAGGGATGCCTCCAGATATGACGGGACTATTTTAGAAGCAGGAGGAAAACTGGAGCACCTGGAGAAAACCTGCGAGGGGCGAGCATGGATCGGCAACCAAACTCACATGTGGCACATGAGGGAATTGAACCCGGGCCACAGTGGTGAGAAGCGAGTGAGAAGACCACTACACGTCACTAACCCGCTCTCCAAAGTCAATTGATTGGTTTAATAAGTGCTGCTGGAAAGGGATTTACTTAAATAAGTGCCCAGGGATCAAATATTTTAGGTTTTAACCCTGTGGAAACCAATTGTGACCTCTGACTTTTCTGAAAAATGCTTCAATTTTCATGAAAATAGTTTCAAATTGTTTCTCCTTTATTAGAAGCAATTAAGCAATTCAAATCAAGTTTATGATGTTTTCTTATAAGAGTGATCTTAACCCTGGAATAATGGAATTTTTTGGCCTCATAACTGCTTAAGTTTTGGTCTAAAGTATATAAAAGTATGCATATTTAGAATGGCAAAGACTTCATGAATTCATCTGTTAGGTAAAATTTGAGCAAAATTGCTCATTTTTGGAGAAAATCCAAACTTTTTTCAGAACAAAAAAGTTCTTGAGTAAAAAACTATTTTTAAAAACTAGATAAAAATATCTAGGACATTTTTTTGTATTTCTTTTAAAAATTTCAAATTTCTCAAAATTCAAAAAATAAAAAAACATGTTATTTTTATCTAGTTTTTTAAATTTAATACAAACAATTTTTCTCCAAAAATGAGCATTTTGGTCCATATCTCTGCATAAGCACATGCGATTTTACACTGGGTTCAAGTTAATGATGGTCACAATTATGTATCTTTAAAAGTAATTATATTGTAACAATTTTGGAATGATGTATTTTTACACATAATTGAATTTTATGAAATTATGGGAATTGCTGAAATTACAAAAAAAAATTCTTGTCTGAGAATAGCTTGTTTGTTTGTTTTATTTCTTCTTTAACCTGGGACACTCAATCAGTTGAAAACACACTTTTAAAATCATCTGTTCTTCTTTAAGGCCCAGGGAAAATAGCACAAGAAACTTGATATTTAAATCATCAACAGTTTTTGGAATGGGGGAAGAATATGGAAGTGGAATTTCCTTGTGAGATAAACTTGATATTCTTATTTTTAGGTCGTCAAATGTTTGGAAGGTCATTTTGGGGTCATCCAGGGTCACCCAGAGTCATCTGAGGTCAAATTACTAAAAACTGTTGTATGGGCATGAAACTTAGTGGGCAGAGTCAACAGTTAGAGCTTAATTTTTGGAAGGTCATTTTGGGGTTATCTGGGGTCACTCAGGGGTCATCTGAGGTTAAACTAATAAAAATTGTCGTATGGGCATGAAACTTGATGGGCACAGTCAACAGTTAGAGTCAAATTTTTGGAAGGTCATCCAAGGTCACCCAGGGGTCATCTGAGGTCAAATTACTAAATCCTCATCTGGGCTTGAAACTTGGTGAGTACAGTCAACATTTAGAGTCAAAATTTTAGGTCATTTCAGGGTCATCCAAGGCCACCCATGGGTCATCTGAGGTCAAATTACTTAAAACTATCACATTATCCCAGTGTCGAGGAGCTTAAAACTACCTTTTGCCAGCATTTTGGCACTTGTGCCAACTCTTTCTATCTATGCTGGATTTTCTCCAATTGGGTACTTACACCTTGTCCCATTTTGGATGCTCCTACCTACACTACTCTATATTTCATCCTTTTCTATTTTTTCATCCTTCTATCTGTCTACCTTCTCTACCTTAAAACTTCCTTTCAACACAGCTGGTTAGGAAAGGTGAGCCAATTTAGTTGGCTTGGTAGTTTGTTTTTTGTCTGGTGTTGTTTTTTGTTTTGTTCTTTTGTCCTAAGTTTTGTAGAGGATGGGAGTTCTTATTCCACATACTAGGGTAAAGGCGCTGAATTCCAGTACTGATGGGCACACAACCCATATCACACTGGAGGTACAGGATACAGATCCCCAGAGTGAAGGTGACAGCGCAACCCCACACGGGCATCAGGAAATGGGCGATACTGTCAAATTAAATCCGGACTGTGGACTAAAAGGTTGTCCACAGACGGACAACATCATCCATTTCCTTTTGTCGGGTAAAAGCTAGTGTGGGTGCCAGCTTGTGTTGTGACTTTTACTTCCTCTCTTCATCTTTCTTTCTTGCTGTCCCAATCATAGTGTTTTGTGTAGGATGTGGATTCTCAGGGGCGCTGAGACCCCTGTCAGTATAACAGCAAGAGCTGACTTCAAGAACTCCTCTCTTCCAACTCGGAGCTCATCCAGCCTCTACCATGTTACCTCGCCAGTGTGGTATGAGTAGGCAGAAGGAAGGGACACTTTTGTAGGGTGAACCTTCTGTAACCCAGCTATGGGTAAATAGCGAATACCAGCTATGGTTTAAATAGTCGTCAATGGTCAACAGCATTGATGTATGTGTTGCGCCGGAGGAATCAACCGTATGGTCAACGACAAAACACAATTACACAAAGCTCACATCTGGCATCCAGGGAGATGGGTTGTGTCAAGAGGAGGCTAGTACTGTAAGAACTCAGGAATGGCCCTCTACTGTTGATACGGAAGGACCTGGCCACCCACCATACTATTTGGCCTTGAATGTAAGCATGAGAGTACAAAGTCAAAAGAAAACGATGGTATCGGAAGGTGCGACCCGCAGGCCGGAAGATACGTCAATGGCTACTGGGGAAGAGAGAGATGCTGCTCAGAGTACACCTGTTGGTGATGACAGATCAGGATTAAAGCCTGCTACAGGAAGTCCTGTTCTTGACGGTCCCAGGAAGGAAAGGAACAGCACCCCTTTAAGGAAGCCAATAAATATTGCCACATGGAATGTACGCAGTATGTCAGGAGGAAAGATTGAAGTTGTGGAGAAGGAGATGTTTGCAAACAATATTAAGATCCTAGGAGTAACAGAGTTGTGGTGGCTTGGACAAGGGAGGTTCACTACATATGATGGAAGTATGTTTATCTATTCTGGAAAAGATACTGGAAGGAAACGAGGAGGTGTGGGTTTCATAATAGAAAGAACCACAGCCAAGTGTGTTTTGGGATATAATCCAATAAATGAAAGAGTGATGACTGTAAGACTGCAAGGACATCCGTTAAATATATCTATCATACAAGTGTATGCACCAACATCAGATGCATCAGAGAGCGAGATGACAGACTTCTATGAGATGGTACAAGGAGTTATGGATAGTATACCTAGAAGAGACTTACTCATCGTACTGGGGGATTGGAATGCTAAGATTGGCAAAATGAAGGAGAAAACTGGGTGTATTATAATAGGCCAATATGGACTTGGGATCAGAAATTACCAAGAAATGGACCCCCAGGATGGATGTTATAAATGATGAGAAAGGTAACACTCTTACCGAAAGTGTAGACATCAAAAGGCGATGGGTTCAGTATAGTTCCCAGCTGTTTGAGGCACAAGATGACAAGGTGTATGTACAGTGTGAAACGAGTGAGGAAGAACCTCCACCATTGAGATCTGAAGTTGAGCTTGCCATGGAACAAATGAAAATGCTAAGTCACCTGGCATTGATAATGTAGCTTCTGAGTTGTGGAAGGCAACTGGGAAAGAAGGATAGACCTAATGTGGCGTCTATGTGGTATCATCTGGAAAAAGAAGAAATGGCCGAGAGACTGGTGCAGGGCAGTATTTATTCCACTGCCAAAGAAGGGAAATTTGAAAGAGTGTGCCAATCACCGGACCATCAGCCTGATTTGTCATGCAAGTAAAGTGCTTCTGAAGATCATCATCAAGAGAATGAAGAACAAAATGGAGCAAGAAATATCTGATGAGCAGGCAGGATTTCGTGAAGGAAGGGGTACTAGGGACCAAATTGTCAATATCAGGAATGTGATTGAGAAATGCAGAGAGCATAGACTTCCTCTTTACATGTGCTTCATAGATTACAGTAAAGCTTTTGACTGTTAGCCACCCTCAGATGTGGGAAACTATGAAAAAGATGGGTTTCCCAAGTCATCTTGTGGATCTGATCAGCTGCTTATATGAGGACCAAGAATCGGCAGTCAGAACAAGTAGTGGAGACACAGATTGGTTCAAGATTGGAAGAGGCTTACGACAAGGCTGTGTGCTATCACCAAACCTATTTAACATCTACTCTGAAGACATAATGAGAACAGCTTTGGAGGGGTTTGAAGGTGGAGTGATGTTTGGCGGTACAAGAATTACTAACCTGAGGTACGCCGATGATACCACTCTTATTTGTAGCAGCAGAGTAGAGCTGATTGATCTTTTGAAGCGCATCAAAGAGGCCAGCGAAGAAAAACACCTTCTCTTGAACACAAAGAAGACAAAAATAATGGTTGTAGACAGAGAGCGGAAAAGTGATGAGTTTGTGATAGATGGACAGCAGATTGAGGAGGTGAAGCAATTTGAATATCTGGGTTCAATGATTAACAACAGTGGTGACAGCACAACTAAAATTAAGAGAAGACTGGCTATTGCAAGGACAACTGTGCAGGGCATGTCAAGCATATGGAAAAGCAGAGGCCTATCCATTGACCTCAAGGTGCGCCTACTTCGTGCAACTGTGTTTTCCATTGCCACTTACCATGCTATACTCCTACACATGTTGGTAGCTCGCGGGTAGTAATCAGTTTTCCAGTCTGTAACACAGACTAACTCTTGTGAAGACCACAGCAGCGCTACACAGCGCCACCTGACGCAGAGAGAGAGATCACATGGGCATGAAACTTGGTGGGTACAGTCATCATTTAGAGCTAAATTTTTAGACAGTCATTGCAAGGTCATTTGAGGTCACTCAAGGGTCATCTGAGGCCAAATTATGAAACTTGATGGGTACAGTTACATTTAGAGCCTAATTTTTTTAAAGGTTATTTCGGCAGGTCACCAGAGGTCATCTGAGGTCAAATTAGTAAAAACTGTCGTATGAGACTTGGTGGGTACAGTCACCATGATAATAAAGAAAAAAATACGTTTGGGTGTAATTTTTTTGTATTGGCTGCAGTTCGATGAACACGTCCCTATATGTCGCGTAGCTAATATGAGAAGTTTATATTGATCTATGTCACCTAATTTTGCCATCACCAAATTCCCCGATAGCCGTAATGCTGAGAAACAAGGGGTGGAAGAAGCTGCCCCTAGGGCGAACACTCCCCGCTCTCCCCTACAGAGGATATATCTTCCTCATGGATCGTCCGCAGTCAATTTTAATCTTCTCCGTTACGTAGCTGTGGGTTTGCCAATATAGAGGCCCTACCGGGGGTACATGAAATTATCGATTTGAGCCGGTGTCCTTCACAGTAGTTATGGCGAAGTGCAGTCCATTCAATCAAATGTTGTTATCAACCTATTTGATCGTAGTGCAGGTTATATGTGTGAGACGAACTGTCACAGTAGATTGCAATCATGCTTTTGTTGAATGCATTTGAGTAGTCCGCCATATTTACGGGATGATACGACACATGCAAGGCCTCTATACTGTGGACATGAATACATGCTGTGACACTATGGACGAACCTTCTCTGTACGATCCATCTCTGCCGGCATTTCAAATGATGAAACTCGCACACCTCAATAATTGTCTTCAAAACTGCCGCTAAAGAAAGAATAGTTTAAGGTCACTCAAGCGTAACAAATCCTTTATTCCATTCAAGGATTGCTTTGACATATCATAAATACTAGTAATCGATAGATATCGACTATTTAGTAGATGTAAGAACAGGACACCTGCATAACATTTTCCAAATAACTTTGTGCTGAAGGGTTAGTAATTTTACAAGTTTTCAAAATAGGTAGTTTTGTCAAAACTTAGAATTCACCATTTTTACGCAATATCCTGTAACTTCTAATTCAGACTTGTAGTATTGGGACCCATCATGAGTACGGGTACGGGTCCGAGCCATGAGTACGGGTACAGGTACGGGTACAGAGCCATGAGTACGGGTACGGGTACGGAAGTTGGGACTCGAGTACAGGTATGGGTACGGGTCCCAGAGTGGGTACGGGTACGGGCAATGGGTACGGGTACAGATATTGGGACAAGAAACATTGTATGAGTCCCATTATGGGTACATGGGTATAAACAAAGCTATTGTTATTCAGGGGCAGATTTAGGGGCGCGCCGCGCGCCCTCTATTTTTTACTAGCAGCGGGCGCCGCCTAACTTAAAATACAAAAATGAAAGAAATTAAAAAAAAAAATGAACAAATTCGTGATGAACAGCAAACAATGGGCCAAAACTGTTGAGTTTTCGAGGGGGTAACCCCCTTAACACCATTTTTTCTTCGTCGACCAAAAGGCGCCCCCTCTATCAAAAATTCCTGGATCCGGCCCTGTTATTGATTATTGACATTAACTTATTGGCTATTATACTTAAATACACTCTTTGATGTCATTTATACCACAACAGAAGAACTGTGGCAAAACATCAAGAAAGCAGTGACAGAAACAGCTCAAGGGACTCTTCCCAGATGTAAGAGCAAGAAAAAACCCTGGCTCACAGAAGAGGTCTTCAAATTGGCTGATCAAAGAAGAAAGGTTAAAGCAAATGGTTTGAAGAACAAAGAACAACGTGGAGAGTATCGTGAGTTGAACAGGAAAATCCAGCAACAAATCAGAAGAGATAAAACTTCTTTCATCACCAAGAAATGTGCTGAAGTGGAAAAGGGTAGTGTATCAGGCAACACCAAAGATATGTATAAAAATATCAAAGCACTGACTTCCAAACCTGTTCCAAGACTCAACGTACTGAAGGATGAAAATGGAACCATCCTAACGGAGGTTGAAGAAATTAAATCAAGATGGAAACAATACTGTGAAAAATTATATGCATCTCAAGAAGACAATGCAGAGGAGGAAGATGGGGTTGAAAGCGAAGACACTGACAGTGAACCAGAGATCCTGTTGAGTGAGGTTAACCAAGCAATGAAGAGGCTCAAGAATGGTAAATCACCAGGAATTGACAACATCCAGGCAGAACTGTTGAAAGAGAGTGAAGGGGAGGTGTTGCAATAATTCACAGACTATGTAACAAGATTTGGCACAGTAAAGAATGGCCAGAGGACTGGAAAAAGGCTGTATTCCTACCTATACCAAAGAAGGGAGACACAAGGAATGTGCTAACAACCGCACCATCGCCTTAATTTCACATGCTAGTAAAGTCCTCCTCCATATCATTGCTGAGAGAATTAGAAATCATCTTGAGAATGAATTACCACCAGAGCAGGCTGGCTTTAGAAGGGGAAGAGAGACAAGAAACCAAATTGGCAATTTGAGGAATTTAATGGAGAAAAATAGGGAATTCCAGCAACCATTATACCTTTGCTTCATTGACTACTCAAAGGCATTTGATTGTGTAAAAGTGACATAGGCAGCTGTGGAGAATAATGAAAGAAATGGGGTTCTCCGAGCATGTGACTGACCTGATTTGCTCATTATATCACAACCAAGAAGCCACCGTTAGAACAGAGAGTGGAGACAGTGAGTGGTTCACTATTGGCCAAGGCGTCGTCAAGGATGCATTCTGTCACCGTACCTTTTCAACATATATGCAGAGTACATCATGAGGAGAGCATTTGTTGGTGTTACAGGTCAGGTGTCAGTCGGAGGACGAAAGATTAACAACCTCAGATACGCTGACGACACCACCCTTATTGCAAAGTCATCAGATGAGCTTCAGGACCTTATAGACAGAGTAAAAGCAAATAGTGAGGAATTTGGGCTGCATCTCAATGTCAAGAAAACAAAGATAATGATCTGTGGAGGAGATACAAATCAGCAAGTGAAGGTGAATGGAGAAGATGTGGAACAAGTTGACACTTTCAACTTTCTGGGATCACTAATAGACAATGCAGGGGGCAGTTCCCAGGAAATCAGAAGACGCCTAGCCATGGCAAGATCATCGGCAATTGCGTTGACAGATATATGGAAAGACAGAGGTATTTCTAAAGCTACCAAGATTCATATTATGGATGCTCTGGTTTTCCGATTGCCTTGTATGGCTGTGAAACGTGGGCGGTTGGAATGACAGATAAGAAAAAGATCATGGCGTTTGAAATGTGGTGCTGGCGGAAGATGCTGAGAATATCTTGGAAAGAACATAAGACCAACGAATTTGTAAGAAACCAAATTGGAGACCATGCTTCCGTGTCCCAGAAAATAGATCGTTTTAAACTGGCGTATTTTGGCCACATTTCTAGAAGAGATGGTGACAGCATTGAGAAGATAATTATGCAAGGTCACATAGAAGGCAGTCGTAGAAGAGGTAGACAGAAGCTTAGATGGACTGATGGAATTAAACAATTAACAGGCCTTTCTCACGTCGCCGCCCACCGTCTGGCTCAAGACAGAAGCTGCTGGAATACCATCATCAACAGGGTCACAAAGGGTCAGTCATGACCCATAGGACCACGACGACGATACCACAACAAATGAATTAAACTACATTTCGCACCAACAGAATAAGAGAAATTAATTTTGTCATAAGCATAACACATTTTAATTTTTTGTGTGTGCCATGAGTTGCTGAGACATTTCTATTTGCTAAGAATAAGAAGTACTTCCATTTACAGAAAATTGTAGAACTGGGTTTGTGGAATTAATCAAGTACAAAAAGAGATAGGTGATGGTCTTAAGGGATCTAGAATGAGCTTTTATGGCGTTTTAGACAGTAGTTTTGTGGGACATGAGAGCACCTCAGGCGTGTCGAATTGCATTCTGAATATGAAGCATGTCTTTCTGATAACAAATAATTTTCATTTTTGAAATTCACGATATAATACAAATTTTATGACAAATTACTCAAATTTGACATTTTTCAAATTTTTGATATATAACAGTCCTCGAAATAAATTTTATAAATCTAATGACATATTCTTAAATTGTATGTAGCTGGGAGGAAAAGCCGATGATCAATTGAAAATTTTGACCTTTTATATTGAAGATATGGATTTCTTTCCCAAAAAGACCTTTTTTTTTTGTGTTTTGGGGAAAAAAATCCATATCTTCAATACGAAACGTCAAAATTTTCAATTGATTGTCGGCTTTCATCCCACCTACATACACTTTAAGTATAAATCATCAGATTTATAAAGTTTACTTTAAGTACTGTTAAATATCAAAAATATCAATTTTTAATGATTTACCATAAAATGTGTATTATAAGCTATTACATTGCAAATTTCAAAAATCAAAATTATTTGATATCAGAAGGACATTCTTCAATATTCAGAATGCAATTCGATATGTCTGATGTGCTCTAATGTCCCACAATAAATACTGTCCAAACGTTCATACCCCTTCCCTTAATGAATCTAGCTTAAATATTTTGGGATGCAAAAATCATGCAAACTATTATGTCTGTGTATTGACACACAGACTGTACAATACTAATTTCAACATACATTTAGCAGTGATATAGCATTTAAGTTATTATTCACCTCAAAACATCAACTGGATTTCAAATTTGATCCAAAATTTGTAGACTTAATTGTCAATATCAAATTTAGTGAAGCCTTTCATGCACATCCACACATCCCAGCACACATCCACCATATTATCCATTAGCTAAATATAATTATTATCATTAATTATGCACATCTGGATAATTATTAATGTTTTGCCTACATGTATAAGCTCCAATAAATCATACATTTCTGTAAACATGGTATGGCAAAGGAACTCTGTACATCATTTGACTCAAATGCACACACTGCCCAAGTACATGTGGTGGGAAAATGTAGTTTTTATGTGTGCACCTGTGCTAGGGGAGTGTATTTGGATGGGGAATATTAAAATAATGCTGTAATAATGATATCAAAACATGATAACTTGAAATTCACCACAAACAACAATTTCTTGAAATATTTTACTTCCAGTTTGTTATTTTTTTCTGTATCAGTCAGAGTGTGAATGCTACATGTAGTATACATTATATGAGTGGCATACAGTGTGCATAGGCTGGAGGCTGTCACAACCCCATTAAAGGGGGGTAACCCTATTGGTTTTGGATATGGATTGTCTTTAAAATTACATAATAATATCAAATATCGCCTCCTTTATGCTGCTTTGTGAAAAAAGCGAGAGCATTTTCAGCGTAAATGTAAATAAATAGCCAAATTTGCAATCCAATACCTTGGTATACGTGAATTGCATTCTGGGCAGGCAATGACGAATGCTGACATGCTGTACAATGCCCGGCCCGTATTGAACGGCAAAATGGGTTTTTTTTCGTAAAAAAAAAAAAAAAAAGGAAACAAAATATATTTCCCTTGCAATATGTACATTTCAAATGAATATAAAAAAGTTTGGGTAAAATGGAGAGGAAAAAACCTTCCGATACGGGTTTTGAACCGGTACCTCTCGGGTAAAAAGAAACGCGCTAATCAATTGAGCTATTTAGCACACCACGATAACTGATGTCGTTTTCATAACTATATACGGCGCACCGTCTCCTCAGCAGTTAGTGTGGTTCGCTTTTTTCACAGAATGTGTATGACGCGCAACCAAAGTACCGCTGTTGCGGAGACTGATATTTCGTTCATAATTCCCTCCCAGAAATCCAAAGTATTTACCATTGTTTACAAACTGGTTACCTGTAAAAACCGCTGTGATTCATGATTTCTCCGAAATACATCGACTTGGAGCGTCAAATTTCAGGATAGTAATGAGAAAAATAGTATCTATTATGTGATACCAAAACCTCATCAACAATGAAAAAAAATCGGGGGCTGATGCTGTCGATCGGGTTACGATTACGGACTTTTAAGGTGCGGATTGTAACTATCTACAATATCTGACAAATATCCAATTAGCTTCAGCTATTAGCTATTAAGATATTTGGATATTATTAAAGGATATTATGGATAATTTGGATAATAGTTGCACCTACTGATATTTTGGATATTTGGATATTTTAGGCTAATTAGGATAATTTGGATATTTCTGATATTTTGGATATTATTATGGGTCTTTAGGATAATTTGGATATTTCAGATATTTGGATATTTTAGATAATTTGGATATTATTAGGGCTATTTTGGATAATTTGGATATTTTAGATATTTTGGATATTATTATGGCTAATTAGGATATTTTGAATATTATTATGGCTATTTAGGATAATTTTGATATTTTTGATATTTTGCATATTATTAGGGCTATTTAGGATATTTTGGATATTATTAGGCTTATTTAGGATAATTTGGATATTATTAGGGCTATTTTGGATATTTTAGATATTTTGGATATTATTATGGCTAATTAGGATAATTTGGATATTTCTGATATTTTACATATTATTATGGGTCTTTAGGATAATTTGGATATTTCAGATATTTGGATATTTTAGATAATTTGGATATTATTAGGGCTATTTTGGATAATTTGGATATTTTAGATATTTTGGATATTATTATGGCTAATTAGGATATTTTGGATATTATTATGGCTATTTAGGATAATTTTGATATTTTGCATATTATTAGGGCTATTTAGGATAATTTGGATATTTTGGATATTATTAGGCTTATTTAGGATAATTTGGATATTATTAGGGCTATTTTGGATATTTTAGATATTTTGGATATTATTATGGCTAATTAGGATAATTTGGATATTTCTGATATTTTTCATATTATTATGGGTCTTTAGGATAATTTGGATATTTCAGATATTTGGATATTTTAGATAATTTGGATATTATTAGGGCTATTTTGGATATTTTAGATATTTTGGATATTATTATGGCTAATTAGGATAATTTGGATATTTCTGATATTTTTCATATTATTATGGGTCTTTATGATAATTTGCATATTTCAGATATTTGGATATTTTAGATAATTTGGATATTATTAGGGCTATTTTGGATAATTTGGATATTTTGGATATTATTATGGCTAATTAGGATATTTTGGATCTTTTTCCTATTATTATGGGTCATTAGGATAATTTGGATATTTCAGATATTTGGATATTTTAGATAATTTGGATATTATTAGGGCTATTTTGGATAATTTGGATATTTTAGATAATTTGGATATTATTAGGGCTATTTTGGATAATTTTAGATATTTTGGATATTATTATGGCTAATTAGGATATTTTGGATATTTATGATATTTTGGATATTATTATGGGTCTTTAGGATAATTTGGATATTTCAGATATTTGGATATTTTAGATAATTTGGATATTATTAGGGCTATTTTGGATATTTTAGATATTTTGGATATTATTATGGCTAATTAGGATATTTTGGATATTATTATGGCTATTTAGGATAATTTGGATATTTTTGATATTTTGCATATTATTAGGGCTATTCAGGATAATTTTGATATTTTGGATATTATTATGGCTAATTAGGATATTTTGGATATTATTATGGCTAATTAGGATAATTTGGATATTTCTGATATTTTGGATATTATTATGGGTCTTTAGGATGTTACGAGTCGTACTTGACTCAAGGCCAAAATCACCTTTTACCCGAACTCACACGAATGCACAACACAAATACACTGTTCGTTTAAGCTAACAAAATCTAAGTCTTTAATTGAAAGCAAGTTTCGTTTGGTACAATATAATGACTACAAATGCACATATACATTAATCAAATATAATCACTCTTTATCTATTTTGTACTTAGCCAGCATTCTTCTTCTTGGTGATCATAAAGTTCTTGTAATGTTCTGGACGACTGATGTAATATATCCCTATTCACTTGTCCTGCGACAATCAGCGAAGTCCTTTGTACACTTGCCTTGATAACTCCTTGCGTATAAAATCCTTACACGAAAATGGTGTTCTCCAAACACGTTTACAACTCCTTGCAATTCTCCTATACTAAACTCCTTGCGCCGTCCTCCTATGCTAAACTCCTTGCGCCGTTCTCCTATGCTAAACTCCTTGCGCCGTTCTCCAGTTCTTGCGCAGTTCTCCAAATTTACCTCCTTGCGCTGCTTTCTCCAAACTTGGTGCTATTTCCACCTTTCACACAATATCTTCAGGAAGCAGGACTGCGATGCAGTTGTCCCCACTTATTTTGACAGTTGCGTTGAATCAAAATACCAGACTTCAGCAAGTCGACAGAAGAATATATTTCCTTTCTTGGAAGAATAACGTTCTTTGACGTATTCTAGATCTTCTCCGACAACACTGGTAAATAGTAACACTTTGACTACATAAAATATTTCTGGTTTGTAATTTCCTTTCTTTCAAGGAATTGGACTGTAAGCATAGCCCAGATCAACACTATCAACTGTGAATCATTGTTTACATTTTCTTATTATATACCAAGCTTGGGAAAAACCCCATTCTATTCTGGGCCATTTACTGCCTTCACATTATGCTCAATCTGGGGAATTCCAAAGTCTTAATTATAACATTAACCTTTCACATGACATCACTTCCTGAGGGAAATCCCATTACATCACTTCCTGAGGGGAATCCCATATATGATGTCATCTCTTTACAATCTGAAGGGGGGTTTCCAAATATTCCAAATTAGATATGATTCAACTTGTTTTGCTCAATTTGAGAGGGGAATTCCCCTAAAATGTCATCACTCATGTAACTTTGTAAACAAAGATAAATCATCAAATTAAATTACTCAGGGCACATCACACCCTCCCCTTAAAAGAAGAAAGTTTGAATGTAATGAAAACTTTCTTAAATGTTTTCTTCTGTTACATCAACTTCAACATAATATTAACTTCGAGTGCTTAACTCAACATACACAGTGACTACTTGTCACACGAGTTCCTTTTTAAAAGGAATTTTTTGTTTGTCAGTTTGTATGCAATTCTGGACAAGGCATCAGCCATTACATTGTCTTTTCCCTTAATATGTTTGATGTCCAGATTGTACTCTTGCAAGGTCAAACTCCACCTCGCCAGTCTTTGGTTTTTGTTCTTCATCCTGTTGATGAAGGTGAGGGATTGTGATCTGTGAAAACAAGCACAGGGTATACTGTGGTACCCAAATACACATCAAAATGTAGCAATGCTAATAGCAATGCTAGACACTCCTTCTCAATTGTGGAGTAATTTCTCTGGTGCTTGTTGAATTTCCTTGAAAAGTAACAAATGGGGTGATCTATTTGATCTTCACCCTCTTGCATCACAACACCTCCACAGCCTATGTCACTGGCATCAACAGTCAACTTGAACTGCTTCTGAAAATCAGGTGCAGTAAGTACTGGTGAACTCATGAGTATTGATTTGACTTTGTGAAAAGCATTTTCACACTGTTCTGACCAAATGAATTTTGCATCCTTCTTCAACAAGTCAGTCAAAGGACTTGCTATCTCTGAAAAGTTTGGACAGAACTTTCTATAATAGCCAACCATTCCTAGAAATCTCATGAGTGCCTTCTTGTTTACAGGTGTGGGGTATTGCTCAATTGCTTCAACTTTGGCTTTGATAGGTTTCACCTGACCTTGACCTACAACATATCCTAAGTATGTGACTGTGGCATGGCAAAACTCACTTTTTACCAGATTGACTGTCAATTGTACTTCAGACAGCTTCTTAAACAATTGTTGGAGTTGTTCCATGTGTTGTTCCCAAGTTTGACTGTAAACAATCAAATCATCTACATACGCTTCACATCCCTCTATGCCTGCCACAATTTGGTTCACCATTCTCTGAAATGTCGCTGGCTGCGTTTTCAACCCGAATGGCATAACTTTGTATTGGTAAAGACCAAATGGTGTACAAAAAGCAGAAATCTCTTTGGCACGGTCTGTGAGTGGAACCTGCCAGTACCCTTTCAAAAGATCAAATTTGCTAACAAATTTTGCATTCCCAATTTTGTCTATGCAATCATCCATTCTTGGAATTGGGTACGAGTCTGTCTTTGAATGAACATTTGCAGCTCTCATGTCTGCGACCAATCGGTATGAACCATCAGGCTTGGGAACAAGAATACATGGTGAACTCCATTCACTACTACTTGGTTCTATGATATCATTGTCTAGCATATAATTAATCTCATTTTTGAGATGTTCCATTTTCAATGGATTGACTCTGTAAGGATGCTGCTTGATTGGTTTTGTATCACCAACATCTACATCATGAAATGCAGCATTTGTTCTACTTGGCGTATCAGGAAATATATTGTCAAATTTGTGAATCAAATTTGCAATTTGACTTTGTTGATCTTGAGAAAGATGACCTAACTTTGTGTCCAAATTAGTGAGCACATCAGAATTGTTCAATTTTACATTATACTCTTTGTGCTCCAGCTCTTTATCCTGGTCAAATGTGACATCAGAATTGTCATCTTTACTCTTGCCTACATTGGCGATTTCGTATACATCGGCATGTTTGTCTACATTATCAGTATGTTTTACTGTACACACAGGTTTTGGAATGCCACTGTCACTTCTTTCAACATACTCTTTGAGCATATTTATGTGGCATAACTGCCTGCTCTTGCGTCTACCAGGAGTCTTGATAATATAATCTACTTCACCCACTTTTGACTCTACCTCACATGGGCCATGATATCTGGCTTGTAATGGGTGTCCTGGAATTGGAAACAGTACTAGAACTTTGTCACCTGGTTTGAACACTCTCTCTTTGGCATGTTGATCATACCATTGTTTCATTTTGGCCTGACCCTGTTTCAAGTTTTCTTTGGCTATATCAGTTGCTCTGTTAAGCCTATGCTTAAAATTGGAGACATAATCCAATAAATTGATATCTGATTTCTCATTGAGCCACTTTTCTTTCAACAACTTTAAGGGCCCGCGCACTGTGTGTCCAAACACTAACTCAAAAGGACTAAATCCTAAAGTTTCCTGAACAGCTTCCCTAGCAGCAAACAACAACAAGTGTACTCCTCATCCCAGTCCCTCTGAAATTCCAAACACTATGTCCTGATCATGTTTTTCAATGTTTGGTGGAACCTTTCTAGTGCACCTTGTGATTCTGGATGGTATGCACTTGAGGTATACTGTTCTATACCTAATTGATACATGACCTGCTGGAATACTCCAGAAGTAAAGGTTGATCCTTGATCTGACTGTATGGACTTGGGGAGCCCCACAAATGTGAAGAACTTGGTTAAAGCTTTCACTATAGTCACTGCTTTAATATTTCTCAAGGGTATGGCTTCAGGAAAGCGTGTTGACGCGCACATGATTGTCAGAAGGTATTGATTACCTGACTTAGTCTTTGGTAGGGGGCCTACACAATCAATAATAACCCTACTAAATGGTTCATCAAAGGCTGGAATTGGCTTCAATGGAGCAGGAGGTATTTTCTGATTTGGCTTCCCTACAACTTGGCATATGTGACATGTTTTGCAATATTCATAAACATCTTTTCTGAGAGTGGGCCACCAGAAATGTCTCAGAATTCTTTCATGAGTTTTCTTAACACCCAAATGCCCTGCCATGGGACTATCATGTGCTATGTTAATAACTTCAGTGTGGTAGACTTTTGGTACCACAATTTGGTGCACTACCTTCCACTCTTCATCGGCAGGTGCATCAGGCGGGCGCCACTTTCTCATTAGCACATCATCTTGTTTGTAAAAACAGACAGAATTTTGTTCTGCTTCTTCTAGGGTCAATGCCCTTTGATTGATCTCTTTGAGTTCTGGGTCATTTTGTTGGTCCAGAATTAGCTTGTCATGACTTAATGGGTCTCTCAATGTTTCCCCAATTTGTTCATGCTCAGAGGCTGTGTCATTTTGAGGGGTCTTTTTATCCCCTGGAGAAGGAAGTTTATCTTCTTTCTCATTCAACTTTGACACAAATGTGTCTTCCAAACTGTAGCCTATGTCATCAATTTGGTTGTCCTCAATTGTTTCTACAGAGGCCTTCTTACTCATTGCCCGTGTCACTGCACATGCAGGAAATATCTCCTTTTCCTCACTACTATCATCCTGTAAACAGGGCTTATCTGTGACTATTGGGTCAGGAAAAACCTTCCCCCCTGCCAAATCATTTCCTAGCAACATGGACACTCCCTTGACTGGCAATTCATGTCTAACTCCTATGGTTACAGGACCAGAAACCAAGTCAGATGTCAAGTTAATTGTGTGGAGAGGTACACTAATTATTTCCATCCCAATACCCTGGATCAAAGCATTACCAGCTGAACTATCCTCATTAAAGGGCAAAGTTCCTTCCAGAATCATAGACCGTGCACAACACGTATCTCGCACAATCTTAATGGGCTTTGGACTACCATTATCACCAAGTGATACTACTCCCTCTAACACAAATGGTTCAAATTCTTCACACACCTTGTCTGTTTCACCTCCCTTTTGTGGGAATTCTTGTTTTTTGATTTGACTGACTTGTTTCTTTGACTCAAGTGACACTGCACATCCTACAGTATTACTAGCTGTTTGCTGCTGTTTTTGTGCATCTTGTTTGGCTTTTAAGCTCCGACACATGGTCACTGTATGTCCTGGTTTCTTACAGAAATTGCAAACTAATTGGGATTTAAATTCAGTCCCACCTGTTGGTCTGGTACCTGAACTCCATGGGGTCCCTCTACCACCAGCACTATGCTGTGAATTAGACCAGGATCTGTGATTAGACTGAGCTCTCCCTTCTTGTGTACCACCCTGCTTTGCCCTAGGTTGGTTATGGCTGAACCTGTTTGAATAACTTCTGTTATGACTACTGCATTCAATTTGTGAGTTAAGCCATAGTCGCTCTGCCATTGTCGCCGCGTCACTTAGCGTCTTAATTTTGCTAGCGCTTTCATCCAAGTGGGTGTTAATGTCAACGTGGGCGCAGTTCTGGAACGCTTCTCTAGGAACCAATTGCTTAAGTTGGCGAAATCATCTTTGACTTCTTTTGAACCAAGCCACCTGTCAAACATGTGTTCTTTTACTCTAGCAAATTCTACATGGGTTTGATCTGCTTGCTTTCTTGAATCTCTGAACTTTTGTCTGTATGCTTCAGGCACCAGTTCATAGGCCTTAAGGACTGCCTGTTTGACTTCTTCATAATTGTTACACTTCTCTATTGGTAGAGCTGAGTAAGTTTCCTGGCCTTCCCACAAAACTACTTTGTAACAGTAGGGTCCAATGCTCTGGAGGCCATTTCAAATTTGTAGCTACCTTTTCAAAATGTTGAAAATACTCGTCAACTTCTTTCTCTTTGAATTTAGGCACAAGCTTTACATACATTGTAACATCAAAGCCTGACTTTGACTTTGAGGAGAAATTTGATGAGTATTTGTCACCTAGCTTAGCCAACTTCTCTTGTTCAAACTTGTACTTTTCTTCAATTTCTTTTTGTTTCAAATTTTCTTCCATTTCCAACTTTTGTTTTTCAAGTTCCAATTTTGCTACCTTTTCCTTTTCTTCTGTTTCTAATTTGTGGTGCTCAAGCGCCATCTTTTCTTGGCGTGCTTTTTCTTCCATTTCTAATTTCTTGTTTTCCATGTCTTATCTTTCTTGTTTTTCTTTATGTTGCATATCTAGCTTTTGCATGTCCAACTGCAATTGCATTTTCATTTTTTCCATTTCCACCTGAACTTCTAGTTCTTTCAACTTAATTGCATCCCCGATTTCAGTTTTGACCTCTTTTCTCTTGTCCAAAATGGATTCCTCAAAATACTCTTCATCAACCAAAACATCAATTAAGGCATTCTTGATTATTTGTTTTCTGTTGGCTTGCTTTACATCCAATTCATAGTATTTTGCAAATGCTAATAAATCAGGTTTCTTCAACTTATCAAACTTCTCCCAATCTATAGTTTCAAGAAACTCTTCTGCTTTGAACTCTTCCATACTGTACTTTCACTTTCAAGACTCAGTATATTAATGTCAACTTTTTTACAGTGTATCTCCCGGACGACGAGCCCCCAATTTTGTTACGAGTCGTACTTGACTCAAGGCCAAAATCACCTTTTACCCGAACTCACACGAATGCACAACACAAATACACTGTTCGTTTAAGCTAACAAAATCTAAGTCTTTAATTGAAAGCAAGTTTCGTTTGGTACAATATAATGACTACAAATGCACATATACATTAATCAAATATAATCACTCTTTATCTATTTTGTACTTAGCCAGCATTCTTCTTCTTGGTGATCATAAAGTTCTTGTAATGTTCTGGACGACTGATGTAATATATCCCTATTCACTTGTCCTGCGACAATCAGCGAAGTCCTTTGTACACTTGCCTTGATAACTCCTTGCGTATAAAATCCTTACACGAAAATGGTGTTCTCCAAACACGTTTACAACTCCTTGCGCAATTCTCCTATACTAAACTCCTTGCGCCGCCCTCCTATGCTAAACCCCTTGCGCCGTTTTCCTATGCTAACTCCTTGCGCCGTTCTCCTATGCTAAACTCCTTGCGCCGTTCTCCTATGCTAAGCTCCTTGCGCAGTTCTCCTAATTTACCTCCTTGCGCTGCTTTCTCCAAACTTGGTGCTATTTCCACCTTTCACACAATATCTTCAGGAAGCAGGACTGCGATGCAGTTGTCCCCACTTATTTTGACAGTTGCGTTGAATCAAAATACCAGACTTCAGCAAGTCGACAGAAGAATATATTTCCTTTCTTGGAAGAATAACGTTCTTTGACGTATTCTAGATCTTCTCCGACAACACTGGTAAATAGTAACACTTTGACTACATAAAATATTTCTGGTTTGTAATTTCCTTTCTTTCAAGGAATTGGACTGTAAGCATAGCCCAGATCAACACTATCAACTGTGAATCATTGTTTACATTTTCTTATTATATACCAAGCTTGGGAAAAACCCCATTCTATTCTGGGCCATTTACTGCCTTCACATTATGCTCAATCTGGGGAATTCCAAAGTCTTAATTATAACATTAACCTTTCACATGACATCACTTCCTGAGGGAAATCCCATTACATCACTTCCTGAGGGAATCCCATATATGATGTCATCTCTTTACAATCTGAAGGGGGTTTCCAAATATTCCAAATTAGATATGATTCAACTTGTTTTGCTCAATTTGAGAGGGAATTCCCTAAAATGTCATCACTCATGTAACTTTGTAAACAAAGATAAATCATCAAATTAAATTACTCAGGGCACATCACAAGGATAATTTGGATATTTCAGATATTTGGATATTTTAGATAATTTGGATATTATTAGGGCTATTTTGGATAATTTGGATATTTTAGATATTTTGGATATTATTATGGCTAATTAGGATATTATTAGGGCTATTTAGGATATTTTGGATATTATTAGGCTTATTTAGGATAATTTGGATATTATTAGGGCTATTTTGGATATTTTGGATATTATTATGGCTAATTAGGATAATTTGGATATTTCTGATATTTGGATATTTTAGATAATTTGGATATTATTAGGGCTATTTTGGATAATTTGGATATTTTAGATATTTTGGATATTATTATGGCTAATTAGGATATTTTGGATATTATTAGGCTTATTTAGGATAGTTTGGATATTATTAGGGCTATTTTGGATATTTTGGATATTATTATGGCTAATTAGGATAATTTGGATATTTCTGATATTTTTCATATTATTATGGGTCTTTAGGATAATTTGGATATTTCAGATATTTGGATATTTTAGATAATTTGGATATTATTAGGGCTATTTTGGATAATTTGGATATTTTGGATATTATTATGGCTAATTAGGATATTTTGGATATTTATGATATTTTGGATATTATTATGGGTCTTTAGGATAATTTGGATATTTCAGATATTTGGATATTTTGCATATTATTATGGCTAATTAGGATAATGTGATATTTTTCATATTATTATGGGTCATTAGGATAATTTGGATATTTCAGATATTTGGATATTTTAGATAATTTGGATATTATTAGGGCTATTTTGGATAATTTGGATATTTTAGATAATTTGGATATTATTAGGGCTATTTTTGATAATTTGGATATTTTTGATATTATTAGGGCTAATTAGGATATTTTGGATATTTCTCCTATTATTATGTGTCATTAGGATAATTTGGATATTTCGGGTATTTTAGATAATTTGGATATTATTAGGGCTATTTTGGATAATTTAGATATTTTGGATATTATTATGGCTAATTAGGATATTTTGGATATTTTTCCTATTATTATGGATAATTTGGATATTTCAGAAATTTGGATATTTTAGATAATTTGGATATTATTAGGCCTATTTTGGATAATTTGGATATTTTAGATATTTTGGATATTATTATGGCTAATTAGGATATTTTCGATATTTATTATGGGTCTTTAGGATAATTTGGATAGTTCAGATATTTGGATATTTTAGATAATTTGGATATTATTAGGGCTATTAGGGCTATTTTGGATATTTCTGATATTTTGTATATTATTATGGCTAATTAGGATAATTTGGATATTTCTGATATTTTTCATATTATTATGGGTCATTAGGATAATTTGGATATTTCAGATATTTGGATATTTAAGATAATTTGGATATTCCCAGCAAACACAAAACGTTTTCGACATCATTCGCAAAAGGTTATAAAAGGTTGTCAGAAAACGTTTAAATGTCGGGTTATATAAAGGGTATATTAAAAGAATAAAACGTTTTCATAACCTTAAAAAACATTTTTTGATAATCTACTGCTCAGCAAATAAAAATGTTTTATAGAAATCGTTTAAATGTCGGGTTATATAAAGGGTACAAAAACGTTTTAATAACATTCCAAAAACATTCTTGAAAACTTGATACAAAACATTCTAAACAGAATGTTATTTTTGGGGTTGAAAAAATATTTTTCGAAAAATGTTTGCCCAAAATATTTTCAATAACGTTTTAAAAACATTTTCATGACCTTTATATAACCCGACATTTAAATGTTATTAAAAGGTTTTGAAAAAACATTTTAAGAACATTTCTGTGTTTGCTAGGTTCAAATATTTTAACATAATGTTATTTAAGTATTGACACAATATTTGGCAAAAATAGTTTGCGATAACATTTTTTGAAAACATTTAAAATATTGTTGTGTTTTTCACAAAACGTTTTAAAACGTTATCATGACCTTTATATAACCCGACATTTTAATGTTATTAAAACGTTTTTTACCTAAACCAAAAGCCAAAATATAACTTATTTAAAACGTTTTAAAAACGTTTTTGTGTTTGCTGGGTTATTAGGGCTATTTTGGATAATTTGCATATTTAGATATTTTGGATATTATTATGGCTAATTAGGATAATTTGCATATTTTTAATATTATTATGGGTCCTTAGGATAATTTGGATATTTCAGATATTTGGATATTTTACATAATTTGGATATTATTACGGCTATTTTGGATCATTTGGATATTTTAGATATTATTAGCCCTATTTTGGATAATTAGGATATTTTTGATATTATTATGGCCAATTAGGATTATTTGAATATTATTAGGGCTATTTTGGATAATTTGCATATTTTGGATATTATTATGCCTAATTTGGATAATTTGCATATTTCAAATATTTTGATATTTTACATAATTTGGATATTTCTGATCTTTTTCATCAGTATTATTATGGGTCATTAGGATAATTTGGATATTTCAATATTTTAGATAATTTGCATATTATTATGCCCAATTAGGATAATTTGGATATATCTGATATTTGGATCTTTTACATAATTCTCATATTATGAGGGCTAATTAGGATCATTTGGATTTTTTAAAGATATTATTATGGCTATACCTACCTACTTCACAACGTTTACAAATATGAGTCTTCAAATGATACATGTTTCTCTCATAGTTTTTGAAAATTTAATGTACAATATTACACAACGTTTACAAATATGAGTCTTCAAATGATACATGTTTCTGTCATAGTTTTGGTAACTTTAATCTACAATATTATCATCATCACCATAAATACACCGACATGTAAAATACAATATGCGTCGTTCTTTAAAAGTCTTTTCCAACTATACATGCTTTACCAAACTTTATGCATATGCAACTTTAATGTACAATATAGTATGCGTCGTTCTTTCAAAGTCTTTTCCAACTTTTATGCAGTGTTTCTGCACATCTCATGTCTTTTGCTTACATCCAAAACTCTTGCATACACATACATCAACAACTTTGATTATAAAACAACATGCATAATCATTAATATAATTATCATATTTTACCCACACTGGTATAATCAATTTTCAGCTGGACCTATCAATCTTTCAGTATTAATATCATTTTATCTACTTCCGAAACTTATCAAATGTTACATGATTGTCATGCATACACATAGCTCAACTAATATGCAATAACACATCTGTCAATTACTATCATGGATGACAATATACATGATGAAGGCACTACAACATTTCCTGGAATATGCATCATCTATTATGCATAAGTGTATCTTTAATGCAGTGTTTCTGCACATCTCATGTCTTTTGTTTACATCCAAAACTCTTGCATACACATTTACATGTCAGTGTATTTATGGTGATGATGATAATTAAAGTTGCATATGTATAAAGTTTCCTAAAGCATGTATACTTGGAAAAGGCTTTTAAAGAACGACGCATATTGTATTGTACATGTCAGTGTATTTATGGTGCTGATGATAATATTGTACATCAAAGTAAACTTTATGCATATGCAACTTTAATTATCATCATCACCCTAAATACACTGACATGTCAAATACAATATGCGTCGTTCTTTAAAAGTCTTTTCCAACTATGCTTTAGGAAACTTTATGCACATGCAACTTTCATGTCTACTATAATATCATGCGTCGTTCATCATACAACTATATATAACTACATTAACACTGTTCGATCATCAACATACAATTACCATACTAAAATACTATTATGAAATATAAGGGGGCATGTATGATATAGACTGTTCATTAAATGTTACATGCTTCACAGGCATATAAATTTACAGTGTTTCTTAAATGCAAATGCAGATTTAGTGTACTTCTCTTGCATACAGATCCAAAACTTATCAAATGTTACACGATTGTCATGCATACACATAGCTCAACTATTGTGCAATAACACATCTGTCCATTATTATGAAGCATGACAATATACATGATGAAGACACTACTCAATTTTTTTAAATATTCATCAACTATTATGCATAAGTGTATCTTTAATGCAGTGTCTGTGTACATCTCATGTCTTTTGTTTACATCCAAAACTCTTGCATACAGATACATCAACACTTTGATTGTAAAACAACATGCATAATGATTAATATCATTATCATATTTTCACCCCACTGGTATAATCAATGTTCAGCTGGAGCTATGAATCTTTCACGCCACATCGCCATTGCAAGTTTGCAATGCATTGTGGGACAGTTTTTGCAGTTCTGGGACACTTTGCCCTGTCACCTTTTGTTAAAATTTTCAAAAATTGTTCTTCTCTTTGTAATTTATATAATAACTAAATATATGATAATATCTTGGGGCTGTATACCTAAAGTTCCTAATATCCAAATATCTCATATAGCGGATATTTTTGATTATATCTAAATTAGCAGATATTTTGGCTAATTTACATAATAGCTAAATTGCTGATAATATATTCATATCCATCACTTACTAAGTAAAAAAATTCAATCAAAATTTTATAAGTTCCTAATATACAAATATGTGATATATCGGATATTTTAGGTAATATCCAAATTACCTGATATTTTGGCTAATTTAGATAATACCTAAATAGCTGATAATATCTTGATATCCATCACTTACTACGTCAACAAATTCAATACAAATTGTATAAGTCCCTAATATACAAATATCTGATATAACTGATATTTTAGATATTATCTAAATTAGCAGATATTTTGGCTAATTTAGATAATACCTAAAGTTCCCAATATCCAAATATCTGATATAGCGGATATTTTGTATAATATATATTTTACCACATATTTTGCCTAATTTAGATAATAGCTAAATAGCTGATAATATCTTAATATCCATCCTTACTACGTAAAAAAAATTTCAATACAAATTTTTTTAAGTTCCTAATATCCAAATCTGATATAGCGGATATTTTAGCTAATATCCAAATTAGCAGATATTTTGGCTAATTTAGATAATAGCTAAATAGTAAGTCAAAAAATTCCAATTAAAATTTTATAAGTTCCTAATATACAAATATCTGATATAGCGGATATTTTAGCTAATATCCAAATTAGCAGATATTTTGGCTAATTTAGATAATAGCTAAATAGCCGCTAATATCTTAATATCCATCACTTACTAAGTACAAAAATTTCAACATTTTTCTTTTATAAGTCCCTAATATACAAATATCTGATATAGCGGATATTTAAGCTAATATCCAAATTAGCAGATATTTTGGCTAATTTAGATAATAGCTAAATATCCGATAATATCTTAATATCCATCACTTACTAAGTCAAAAAATTTAAATTTAAATTTTATAAGTTCCTAATATACAAATATCTGATATAGCGGATATTTTAGCTAATATCCAAATTAGCAGATATTTTGGCTAATTTAGATAATAGCTAAATAGCTGCTAATATCTTAATATCCATCACTTACTAAGTCAAAAAAATTCAATTAAAATTTTATAAGTCCCTAATATACAAATATCTGATATAGCGGATATTGTAGCTAATATCCAAATTAGCAGATATTTTGGCTAATTTAGATAATAGCTAAATAGCCGATAATATCTTAATATCCATCACTTACTAAGTAGAAAAATTCAATTATAATTTTATAAGTTCCTAATATACAAATATCTGAAATATCGGATATTGTAGCTAATATCCAAATTAGCCGATATTTTGGCTAATTTAGATAATAGCTAAATAGCCGATAATATCTTAATATCCATCACTTACTAAGTAAATGATTGGACAAAAAATTTGCTAAGTCCCTAATATACAAATATCAGATATTTTAGATAATATGAGATATTATGATCCACAAAAATAGCAAAAAACAACCTTGTAACTATCTAAAATAGCAGATTTTTCACCCTATACTACAACACACAAATTATCCAAATTATCTAAAAATAAAAAATAAAGTTACAATCCCGCACCTAACTCCCCCTCACTTAACCAATGTGGCCTGTACACCATCCGCGATAATCAACTTTTAAAAAAGCACCCTAAACAAGGATACTCTAAACAGGTAACACGCGCCTGTTTTCACACCCTAAACAGGGATTTTATTCCTTGCATCCAATTTCGTACCCTAAAGAAGGATTGCTGTGCTATTTCACACCCTAAACATGGATCACTTTTTTAATCTTCAAAACAAGGATGCATGGCTAAATTCAGAGTGGGCTAAATTCATGAACTTCAATCACTTGGCCTAGCGCACACCGGATGAGCCGAATGGAAAATTGTGAAGCTGCGATATTTTTGAAAAACCACATACTTTTTGAAGATCATTTCCCCTTTCATATTTATCTCTCCATCTGTCCAATTTACATAGGCCTACTCTTTCCGCATATTAGCACATTGCAATTTTGCTGCCCTTTTTTCCAATTTTTCATATTTTTAACACCCTAATACGCGCTTATCGTGACCCACAAATAACTACCCTTTTTACGCGTTTTTATTATCGCGGATGGTGTGCAGGGCACAATGGGAGTGACCCCCCTCCCCGGATGTCGATCTCCATTCATCAGTAGCTAAATTCCTACCCACAAAATACCATTTCCTAACATCCCTACCCCAATAAGTTAGCAAGTGACAATTTATGGAAGATACTTCTTTCTCTTGAACCTTGGGATGACATGCATATCTCTGACATCATTATGGTTAAGTAGCCAGCATAGATAACGCTCGGTTCCCATGCCCCAACCACTGGTTTTCATTGGCTTCTCTGTGCGCATATCGGTGTACCACTTGTAAGAGTCGCGAGGTACCGCATGGTGGTCCAGGGCTTGCTCAACTTCAGCTGCTGTGGCGTGACGTTCTCCAAGACCAAGGGTTTCTCCTAGACCAATCAAAAGATCAGCAGCCAGGGATTTCTGTCGAGTTGCATCCGTGTAACTTTGATAAAATGGAACTGCCAGGTGGTCCATCTCTGTGAGCCAAACAGCTCCTCCATACATGTCAATCAAAAAACCTCTCACCTTTTCTGGTTACAGTGTATCCCATATCAGCCTGACCAGGAACCACCTCTCGTAGCAGTCTTCAGATGGAAACATTGCAATGGCATCATCCACTGTGACTCGAGGTAAAGGTTTTCCATCCTGCATACTAGCAATGAGCTGCTCTACATGCTTTGTTGTCCCTGCTGCGGAAAGAATGATATGTCTATGAGATTTCAGCATGCTCTTGGTTAAGTGGTAGAGGTAACCTTCAGCAATTCGGATTCCATCGTCCATCTTACCAAGTAACTCGCACTCTACATGGTAGAATTGGTTCAGATGGGTAGCATCTGGATCTTCGCCACGAAAACTTGGAGATATGTAGTATGTTCCAGAGAGGTCTTCCTGGAGGCGCAGAAAGTATTCCAGGACGAATTGCATGGAATCGGCGATGTAGATCTTTTGCCCGAGGAGATCTACTTGAACTGGTAGTGAATCGGATCCCAATCCCATTGGAGAAGAGATGCAGTCTGTGGTCAAGGGAGTCAGGACGTATTTGTATTTGCATTGTTGATTGAAGTAATCCACTGTGGCATGGAACAGTGTATTCTGTATCTGGAAGACATTGTGGTACCAAGGACTGCGGATGGCGGCAATTGAATGCGTCTTGGGGTCTTCCCATGATCTGGGTGCATTGATCGGATCTGTTGTTAAGAGAGAATGCAATCTTTGGAGCTCACTGTCATCAGCTTTGTGACCATCTACAGATGAGACGAAACCAGTATAGGTCTTACTTACATCCCTACCCTAATAAGTTAGCAAGTGACAATTTATGGAAGATACTTCTTTCCCTTGAACCTTGGGATGACATGCATATCTCTGACATCATTATGGTTAAGTAGCCAGCATAGATAACGCTCGGTTCCCATGCCCCAACCACTGGTTTTCATTGGCTTCTCTGTGCGCATATCGGTGTACCACTTGTAAGAGTCGCGAGGTACCGCATGGTGGTCCAGGGCTTGCTCAACTTCAGCTGCTGTGGCGTGACGTTCTCCAAGACCAAGGGTTTCTCCTAGACCAATCAAAAGATCAGCAGCCAGGGATTTCTGTCGAGTTGCATCCGTGTAACTTTGATAAAATGGAACTGCCAGGTGGTCCATCTCTGTGAGCCAAACAGCTCCTCCATACATGTCAATCAAAAACCTCTCACCTTTTCTGGTTACAGTGTATCCCATATCAGCCTGACCAGGAACCACCTCTGCGTAGCAGTCTTCAGATGGAAACATTGCAATGGCATCATCCACTGTGACTCGAGGTAAAGGTTTTCCATCCTGCATACTAGCAATGAGCTGCTCTACATGCTTTGTTGTCCCTGCTGCGGAAAGAATGATATGTCTATGAGATTTCAGCATGCTCTTGGTTAAGTGGTAGAGGTAACCTTCAGCAATTCGGATTCCATCGTCCATCTTACCAAGTAACTCGCACTCTACATGGTAGAATTGGTTCAGATGGGTAGCATCTGGATCTTCGCCACGAAAACTTGGAGATATGTAGTATGTTCCAGAGAGGTCTTCCTGGAGGCGCAGAAAGTATTCCAGGACGAATTGCATGGAATCGGCGATGTAGATCTTTTGCCCGAGGAGATCTACTTGAACTGGTAGTGAATCGGATCCCAATCCCATTGGAGAAGAGATGCAGTCTGTGGTCAAGGGAGTCAGGACGTATTTGTATTTGCATTGTTGATTGAAGTAATCCACTGTGGCATGGAACAGTGTATTCTGTATCTGGAAGACATTGTGGTACCAAGGACTGCGGATGGCGGCAATTGAATGCGTCTTGGGGTCTTCTGGGTGCATTGATCGGATCTGTTGTTAAGAGAGAATGCAATCTTTGGAGCTCACTGTCATCAGCTTTGTGACCATCTACAGATGAGACGAAACCAGTATAGGTCTTACTGTATTCTGCCTTGGAGGTCGCCATCTGAGATCTGATGTCAGAACCAAATACTGGTATAAGCTTTACATGTGCATAATCAATCTCACAGCCTTCGAAGATCACTGCACAATGTTGAGCTTCAAGACTTGTCTTGAGTAAGTTGGCCACTTCACGGGCAGCAGTGATAAGCTTCTTGTAGTCTTCACTTTCAAGGGCAAATATGTCGCTTGAAATATGTCTTCTTGGGACCAGTACTGTAAACCCAGGGGTGTTTGGGAAGGGGGTTAGGAAGGCAACATGGTCATCATCTTCCCATACTCTCCAATGATCCTCTTCATTACGCACAATTTTGGCAAATAGGTTGTTGTTCGAATCCGCACCATGGAAGACATTGCTTACAGCTTCTTTTGATGATGATGATACAATGGTTTTCTTGATTCGATCAAGTTTCTCGTTGGAAAGTCGTGGGCCATTTTTTGAGGACACATAACCTGGGTACTCTTCATTGTATTCTTCCTCTGCTGATGTTACAGGTTCCCAGACTTGGTCCAGACCATGGAGAGGCACAATCTTCAACTGCGCAGCAAGGGTCGAAGGCTCAGAAACCATGGCACATCTCTGCACTTGGAGTTTCTGTTGCAACACAGGGGCGATGTCACGGGCTTCCATCATCAGGGCTTCATAATCTTCTAGGGGAAGTTGAAACAAGTCAGCACATTTCCTGTCTGATTTTGATGTGACAACAGTGACTCCTGGAGTTGAAGGATATTCATGAAGATGAACACTGCATCGCTCACCCTCTTTGATTTTCCAGTGATGTTCCTCTCTTTTCAGCATCACATCTGAGGCAATGACCCCATTTTTGTCCACCGAAGCAACGAACATGACTTTAGCGTTGAACTCAACTGCAACATTGCCATGTTTGTCAACTGCCACGATGCCACCTTTGTGATTCTGTAGATTTTTCTCAAGTGAATACTGACAGGCTTCTGTGATTGAGAGACCTTTGTAGTCAACCAGCTTGGCAACATCATGAGCAATGACATTTCTTAGAAAAGCCTCTCCATCTCCTGAACAAGCTACAGCAACCCTCTCATCGGCAAAGCAGCCTGCGCCAGGAATTCCTGTGTCTCCAACTCTGCCTTCCATCTTATTCATGACCCCGCCAGTGGATGTAGCAACTGCAAGATTGCCTTGAATGTCTACAGCAACCGCACCTACAGTTTGGGGATGGTTGCCATTTGCTTTGGAGGATGCTACTTGCTTCAACAGCTCTTCCCGCAGGAATGTTCTAAAGTACTTGTTTGGTACTAGAGTTAGATCATTTTCTTTGCAAAAGGATTCAGCTCCTTCTCCGATCAGTAGAACATGTTTGCAGTTGTCTAATACTAGCCTAGCAGCCTTTATTGGGTTCTGGACATTTTTCAAGCATGCTACAGCTCCAACCTTGCCTGTTTTCCCGTCCATGATGCACGCTTCAAGCTCATGCTCGCCAGATACATTTAGCACTGCTCCTTTACCGGCATTGAATAGGAAACAGTTCTCCAAACTGGCAACAGTAGCCTGGACAGCATCAAGGCTAGATTCCCCATCAGCCAACTTCTTGGAACCAACGGAAAGTGCAGCCTGCATGGCAAACTCGATCAAACGCTTGGCTTTGTCGTCTTCCTTGAAATCTTCACCAGCACCCGCATGAAGGACAAGGGAGAATGGGCGATCACTGGGGTTGGGCACCTGTAGGCTTTCCAGGGCACCCATCTGACAGGCCATAGCAAAAGGCACCACGACCTGCATGACTGCATCTATACTTTGCCTCAGAGTATCTAGAAACATTGAAATACGTTGTTGGTAAAATCCCTTGGCTGCGATCTGGATGGCGAGTTTGTCAGGTTTAACATAGTAGTTCAGAATAAGTTGATCTGGAGCATACACATTACCAACAGCTGTTTCAAAGCCTTTGCCATCAACACCTGAGAAATACACCTCTGGTACTTGTAACTTCTTCAGGTAGGAAACGAGGGTTGCGTCGGCATTGGCATCGGCCATTAGGAGGCTACGCAAGGCTGCAATGTGCGGTCCAAATGCCTTCCCTTGCTTGGTTTCTGTTATCAGGTTCTTGTGATTCTGAAAAGCAGCTGCAAACTTTGGAAATAAGACACCATGCGGTTCTTTGGCGATAAGGGATTCGAGGAAGGCGCGTGACTGTTCAGTAATTGGCATGGTTGGATCACTTCTACCATCTATAAAACGGCGAACGTGGGTAGGCTCTACCATCAAAAGGTTCAGGTTGCCTTTGGTTATCTGAAGTGCCAGTTGTGTAGATAGGCACATCCAAATGTCGATAAGTCGCTTTTCCCTTGTTAGTTTCACTATGTCAGGAAATACATGTACGTCAAGCTCACTCACAACACGACCAGCATCATTGCCCTGGGCCTCCATATTCTTCTGATCTTCAGGAGATATCTGGAAGTCTAGTGCACATGCTGGAATGGGTGTCATCGAGTTTTCATCAAATGACAGATCTTTTGGAAGGTATGTCAGTAAATACATCAATGCAGTACCTACTAACCCATCTAGACTCGTGTCAATCAATCAATCAATCAATCTTTATTTTCATCAATCTCATTACAAACATTATAGCATTATTATATACAATTATTGTGTATTAACAAGATTTGATGAAGGTAGGTACATCACAAAGCCGAGGCCTGATAACGATGTACCACCTTTTAATTAACAAATAATTATAATTTAATCAAAACAACGAATATACACATAAACATAAATAAATAAACAAAGAACCCATCTTAATTTACCATAATACAATTTTAAGCAAACAAATATTTTAGCAGTAGTATAGTATCAAGTAGTATAGTGAATAACATAGAGTCAGCACAATATGAATTATAAGAACCCATTTTAATTTACCATAATACAATGTTAAGTAGGCAAATATTATAGCAGTAGTGTAGTATCAAATAGTATAGTGAATAACATAGATTCAGCACAATATGAATTGTGACATCATTTTTTTATCTTTTAGATACCTTAACATACTATTTTTGAATTCATTTACCAGTTTAGCTTCTTTAATTTCACTTGGCAAACTATTCCACAGCCTAGGACCAAGTGTTAAAACATCAGTGACTTTATGGATGTCAGTTCGATAATTCTCTTTCTTTCTGGTATTATAATTGTGAATAGACTTCATGTTTATGAACAAGTTGTCAAATGAACTTGGTAATAGACCCTTATGATATTTGTACATAAATATACCCAGTTCTTTATTATACAGTTGGCATATATTAAGTAAATTGTACTTTTCGAACAATGGTTTGGTGTGGCAAAGATACGAACTATTATTTATAATTCTTACTGCTCTTTTCTGGAGCTTCACAAGTCTGTTTAAATTATACTTATTAGCAGAACCCCACAATATTATACCGTAGCTTAAATATGGTAAGATTAGCGTACAATACAACTGATACAGGCTTGTTTTTGGTAAAAAAAGTTTAAGTTTGTTTAGGACACCAATATTTCTAGAACATGTTTTACTAATGTTGTTAATATGTGACCTCCAAGTTAGGTTGTCATCAAGTGTAATGCCCAGAAATTTAACGTCATATACACGTGAAAGTTTGCATCCATCTAGAAATACACTGTGGACATCAGTTATATTCTTTGTTTGATGAGGTGTTCCAATAAACATAAGATTTGTTTTACTAGCATTCAGGGATAACTTGTTACACTTAAACCAGTTAACAATCTCCTTCAATTCTTTATTCATATTGTCACAAAGCCTTTGAATATTATTATCAGAAAGAAAAACAGTTGTGTCATCTGCAAATAATATAAACGATAGAAGTTTGGATGTTCTGCTAATGTCATTCATATATATAATAAATAGTAGTGGCCCCAAGATGGAGCCCTGTGGCACCCCACACTTCACACTGGTACAAGATGATTTTGCAGAATTAAAAGATACATATTGTTTACGGTTTGACAGATAGTTTTCAAACCAGTTATACGGTACACCACGAAAACCATAATGGTACAACTTTTGTAATAAGATGTCATGATCAATAGTATCAAAGGCCTTTGAAAGGTCCATGAAGACACTTGCAGTATACATATTTTCATCAATAGCCTTGTTTGTATCTTTAATCAAGTCTAATACAGCCATATACGTAGAATGTTTATGACGAAACCCATATTGCCTATTGTACAGTAATTCTTTGGCATTTAAAAAGTTACTACATCTTTCATGAACAATTAAATTTATCAATAAACTTGTTGTATGATACATTGGCATCATGATTTTCACACACATTGTCCCAGTCAACCTTGCTAAGTTTATCTTTAAGTGCATCAATGTTTTGTACACTCATATCCCTAATTTCGATGACAAAATCTTTGGTATTTTTACCATAAACACTTAAGTTTGTAGATACAAATATAGGAAGATGGTCACTTATATCAGTTAGAATAATGCCAGATGTTTGATTTGCATAATTGTTGGTAAAAAGTTATCAATCAGAGTTGCTGATTTTCTAGTTATCCGAGTCGGTTTAGTTATACTAGGGTATAGAGAATATGATGTTATAACATCTACAAATTCACCAGTTGGTTTATGAACATCATCATTGAGTAGGTTTATATTAAAATCACCCATTATATATAGGAGCTTATTTTCCTGACCTGTTATTTTACATAATACAACATCAATATATTTATTAAATTCATCAATAGTTTGGTCAGGTGGTCTATATACTACACCAACTACAATGTTTTGCGAATTACTTTTTTCAATTTCTATAAACAACGATTCAGTATACTTCAACTGATTTAGATCATTAATATCATGTCTAACATTATAAGCAATATTCTCATCAACATACATAGAAACACCACCGCCTCTCTTGTCATTTCTATTACACAATTCGAGGTTATATCCTCTTAGATGATAGTAATCATGAGGCTTTTCTTTCAACCAAGTTTCAACCAGTCCAATGATTTGAAAGTTTACATCAATTTCTGAGAGTAATTCCTTTAATGCATCAAAGTTTTTAGTCAGACTTCTTATAGGCCAGTAAAATCAGCTGAAAAGGTCAAAAAAATTGCAACATGGAATTTTTTTGCGGAAAACATTTCTATTAGGTGCCCTTATCAATATACTAAAAGTCTACCAAAATCAACCACTGCGAAATATGGATAAATCGATTTTTTTCAAAATGGCCTCCAAAATGATTTAAATGGTGGACAAAATATAGAAAACAGACTCACTATGTCACTTATTAGTAATAGTAACACGATTCGTATGTTTCAAGCCATGCTTCGAGGGTCTGAAATAAGAATAATCACTTTTTCTCACTTGTAAGTTTTCAAAATGGCCGCCAAAACACCTGGAACGGTCATTATTCCATCACTAAATATGGAATTAAATAATTAGCCCTTGTAAACACAAACTGATAGTTTGGGACCACAAGAAACCCTCTGTACCACAGAAAAAGGTTTTGACAACCCCAGAGGAACGGGGATGCCCGGTATCACCAAACCCTAATGACATATCGCCCCACCAACGCACGTTTCTTGTGACCCTCTACGTATGAACGTATGACAATCTTGAGGGGTGGAACGCCTAAAACGCGGGTCAGTCTCAGTTCGTGAGAGGTAAGTATTATGCGCTTGCCTATCTCTCTCTCACTTCTGAGTGGGGTAAACAACTCTATTTACCTCCCACGATCTCTTTGATACGCGCAATGTACCCTCTCAGAGCCTTGGCTCGGTCGCAGCCGGTTTGTGTTCCTCCGTCACTAAACAAACCGGTTGTTTAGTGACGAAGGAGCACAAACCGGCTGGGACCGAGACTACTCAGAGCCGTGACGGTTTCATCGCATATACCCAGCAATGAGAACCAGATCAGGGAGGCACATCGGGTAACGAGTAGGTCAGGGCATGGTCTGGTTCTTGTCCAGGAACCCAGCCTGGGGAAGGATAGAGACTACCCCAGTGGTGAAGCGTAGGTGGTGCTCGTCTATAGACAGAACATGTACATAACTGAACAATGTCGACCGCAGGCTACTGCCATCAAGAACACAGTCTTGAGTGTCAAGTCTTGCAACGAGAGAGGTCCTCCGTGGGTTCGAAGGCCTTGGGTAGATACTGCAACACCAACATGAAGTCCCATTCCGGAACCAGGGAGCGAACTAGAGGTCTTTCTGTCACCATGCTCTTAATGAGGTCCGCAAGTGCTGGACTCGATAAGACCGTCATAACCCCCCCCCAGTCATGATGAATCGCTAAAATGACAGTATTGTATGCTTAAGTGGTACGAGGCATACAGTCCCCGTGGTAAGGAAATCTGTGACTTGTAGAATCGGCGAAGTCGCGAATCGTAATTCTGTATAGTTGACTGTTACCTTGCCTTTCAGCAACCGAATATTAATGGCCCGCTAGTACGCCAAACAGTCAGGTGGAGGTTATTAATCACCTCCATATGTACCTGGTGCCGGTGGCGTGGCGGAACTGTGAAAAGATCTACGCGGCATAGACGACTGACTGGTTCTCCCACGAGAAGATCCAGGAGGCGGGAGAACAATCCACTGCTTGGGCCAGAGAAAGCGGCTAAAAGGAGTGATCAGTTCCAAGAATTGGCTACCTTTAGCAGAACCAGAAGGATCATGGCAATGGGAGGGAAGGCATTATACCGAATATGCCCTCCCAACTCTCCTGCATGGTGTCCCGGCCTACCTCCCTTAATCCCGGGTGAAGTAAGGCGGAAGCTAATGGTTCTGATGGGACGATCTAACTTCTGAAAGATGGACCGATACATGCATACTATTGAGTGAGGTGCTACTCAATTAGACAAGAGAGATCAGGACTGACCCACCCCGACAAGCAATCGGCGAGTCAACCCCGTCCGAAGCTCCGTACCACCTCCACTGACACTACAGAAGAAGGGACACTGTCTCCCTGCAAATGCTGATAGCTGGAACTTTTGGTGCCCCCTCCCTGTTGATGTAAAACGCAACGGTCATGCTGTCATACTGAGTTGATTTATCCACCAGGAGAGGCAGGAGTGGAGCTGCCGAGGGACCGGAATTATGAGACTCTGAGGATGCCGCCACGCTTGCAACTGTCCGAGGAAGTATAGCTGTATCTCCCTCGTACGCAAGTGGCAGCTCCGAACGCTGGCCACCAGCCCTAATAGGCGAAGCCACACCCGAGCCTGAACCGATGCCGCCTGCCTGATAATCAGAGCGCATAATCAAACATCAGCGATCCTCAAGCCTATGGGAGAGACCCGGACCCTGGCGAAGTATATCGTCGCCCCCAGAATTATTCAAATGGAACAGTAAAAATAAGTTAGTCATATTGCAGTCATGCTGACAATTAAATCACCTTTTCGAATCACCCCTGATTTATAGGTCTTTAGAATCGACCCTGTAGCTCTTTGTGGGAGAAATGTTTGACGACGCTGTATTGAATGTTATATTAGGACCGTGCATCCAATTACCATTCAAATATTTATTCTAAAGTATCCGATACACATAATATGTGGATCATAACTTACATGTACTATTTTAATACTGATTCAGCTTCTATGGTGAAAAGTTGATTGCCCTGTCTGTATTCACAGCCCATAATGAACGTATTTGGCGGCCATTTTGACATTTTGAACAAAACCTACGCAGACAAATAAATATTTATGAAACGGTAAGAGAATAAGAGCATTTGAAGGTCAAAATGTCACCCAATTCCCACATGGACACTCATATAATATTGATATCACAACTGTCTATTTTTTACGACATTTTGGCTGCCATTTTGAAAAAGCCAATTTTACACATCTTTTGTAGAGGTTGATTTTGGTAGACTTTGAGTATGTTAAAATAGAGACTTAAGAGCAACATTTTCATAACTAACATGTACTATTTTAATACTGATTCAGCTTCTATGGTGAAAAGTTGATTGCCCTGTCTGTATTCACAACCCATAATGAACGCATTTGGCGGCCATTTTGAAATTGTGAACAAAAACTACGCAGACAAATAAATATTTATGAAACGGTTAGGGCATAAGAGCCTTTATGGGTCAAAATGTCACCCAATTCCCACATGGACACTCATATAATATTGAAATCACAACTGTCTATTTTTTACGACATTTTGGCTGCCATTTTGAAAAAGTCAACTTTACACATCTTTCGCAGAGGTTGATTTTGGTAGACTTTGAGTATGTTAAAATAGAGACTTAAGAGCAACATTTTCCGAAAATAGAATTCATGTTGCAATTATTTTGACCTTTGGAGATTTTGGGGCTGATTTTTACTGGCCTATTACATTGCTACAAAGTAATGATAAATTGCTGTTTTTTATACCGGCTGTTTCTTTTAGATTGTCTGTGGAAAAATATTGTGTGTTATTATTACAATCATTTACTTCAAATGCATCATCATTATCAAAAGGATTGTATTTCATGTTATCGAAATGGGATTTCATATATTCAGTATCAGCCGACATGTCCTCAAAACACCTATACAATTCAAGTTGAAATTCACGTTCATCAGTAAAATGATTAAAAGGCAGTGTCAAATTTTCATTACAACTGGAGCAATGCCAATATTTTGTATAGTCATTGCTTCTGAATTCCTTTGCAGATAGGTCACTGCAACATTTGTGAACATATTTCTTACATAAATTGCAAATTAACTTTCTATGATTTCTTTTTACAAGATGGGAGCATATAGCACATAAACAAGACATAAATAAATAAAACAACAAACAAATAAAGTAAAAATAATATATAAAGCAATATCGTGTGCTCCATTAAAATACCTGCTTTGCCATCCTTAAATACTACGAGGTTGATAGTTTTATCATAGTAGCGAGCTTGCTGGGGCACATTATTCCCAAGACGGGTGGCCTCTATAACTTCACTTCTGGTGTCTGGAGCGGTTCTTTCCTCCAAGCTGAGGGCAAGGATTGCGCTCTCCATGACATTGATGGATTCACTTGCGCCTCTTTGGATTAGAGACTCACGCATACTTGCCCAGGTTGGACGATCAAGTGCTGTGAATGGAGCAATGCTGGGCGAGGCATCTTCGCGTCTAGCCATAGTCACTGCTCGTAGTTGTTGGTAGATCTCCTCTGCCGATAATGGCTGCCCATTTGCTTGGATGACATCGACCTAATAATATACAAATTATAAAAAATACACTTTATAATAAATTGCAAATGTAATTTTAATGTTAACAAACATCACAACATCTGAGAAACTAGTAATTTTAATCAATACAAAGGAAATAGACAAAGAAACATACCTTATAAGCAGACCCTTTATGTAACACGACAACGTGTCGCGACTCTGAGAAAGTAGATAAAGTGTCCGTCTCAAGTCCGGGAACTCTGCATGACGACAGAGTGTTCTTGGCCTGGGTGGTTTCCAACAGTTCGCCCCGTTCCATGCCAATAATCTTGGTCATAAGTTCCGGTGTTGTCTGTTGTGTGGAAAATAATATGTATACTCTTTATCATATACGGCAGTTTAGGATACCTTAAGATTCTTGTGATTCTAAATTAGCCCCGATAGAGGGCAGGGTCTGAAGAATGGGTCATAGTAGATATTTAAGCGGAAGCGAAGGAGCGTTGCGATTTCAATAGAATGGGCGAAATTAAATGATAAAAATAATAACCCTTACGTGACCTTTGACCCCTTTCTGTGTAGAAGTTATTTTAAGCTTGGGTCAGTGCCTAGTGGCCTAGTTTGATATAAAATTGGTCAAACTGCATGAACTGTGAGTTTTAAAAGATATCGTGCTAGATAGCCAAGCACGATATCTTTTAAACTCAAAGCGAGACCTATCTACTACATATGCTTTGAGAATCTAAATTTTGGTGAAAAATGATTTTTTTGTGTCTAAAATGCTTCTTTAGGTCAAAATGGGATTTTAAGTCAAAAATGTGATTTTTGGTCAAAAATGTGATTTTTGGTCAAAAATGTGATTTTCTCGATTACATTTTGTAACCGTTTAAGGTGGGTCGCTTAACAGTGTTACGATATCTACATGCATCATGTACGGTGATCGTGCAGAGACCTTCGATATCGGGTTTGAGAGCGTTTAAGATCAAGCGGGTGTCAGATATCCAGAATAATTTGTTTTTAAATGTGTATAAAGTATAGAATGGAAGATTCTCAAAGCATAATAATGGTCAAAATTGGTGCAAACATCTGGCACTAGTAGCATTTTTAATTCTATTAAAGAAGAAAGAAAGAAAGAAAGAAAGAAAGAAAGAAAAAAAAGAAAGAAAGAAAGAAAGAAAGAAAGAAAGAAAGAAAGAAAGAAAGAAAGAAAGAAAGAAAGAAAGAAAGAAAGAAAGAAAGAAAGAAAGAAAGAAAGAAAGAAAGAAAGAAAGAAAGAAAGAAAGAAAGAAAAAGAAAGAAAAGAAAGAAAGAAAGAAAGAAAGAAAGAAAGAAAGAGAGACACACATCATCATCCCTATATCTTCGTGTTAAAAATTGCCGTGGTAGTACGATAAATCCTCACGTTTTTCAACAACTACGCATGGTGATTTTGTTCGAGATAGGCCGTGCGACTCAGGCTATGCATACATTTGAGATTTTGAGAGCCGGCCACACTGTTTCTATTCTATGTTTTACGATTTTCGCATGATCAGTATATGGCTGGCCGTAACCGCCACAACGTGGAGCTTACTTTTCGCTTCGCGGAGCTAAATTGACCAATCATGTTAGATCTTTTCATTACGCGGAGCCAGTTGATGCATCATCGTTCCAGAGAGAAAAACTCTTGCCAAAATTAATGTTTACTATGTGGATTTTAAATGAATCGAATGTAAATAAACCACAAACAGTTGTACAGGATCAATACCATTGTTTGATTAGTGTATAGTCAATGTTACCTTGCATGTGTGTGGCGTGTTTGTTTGTTTGTCTACTGTGTCAGGCCAGGATCACTGACACCCACGGTACTGATACTGTCATACTATCACGGTGATCATATTGTTGAATGTTGTTGACTTTAAAATAATCATGATGCAGTCATGTCTACAGTAGAATTCACCACGACCTTTGAAGGACTTAAACCCCATTAAAAGCTATTAAACCAAGATAACACTCAATGAAAACAGCTGAAAATGAAAATCTTCTCTGGTTAAATACACACTGCACTTGTGTCTGTTTTACCTGTGCAATGAACAATGAGCTGGTATTATAGTTTCAGTTGGGTGAATGATTATAAAGCGAACGCAAGGTAACAATACTGTCTGGGCTTTTGTTTACGAAATGAGACAATAGTCTGCTTATTGTTAACCAGCGTTCTTGAAAATGAGAAGCATAATGGTTTGCAGACTTAACACGGTTTAGAAATAATTTGTTCATATTTTTTGGTGTTATCTGTCGTTTACATATCCTTCCTAAAACACAAAAGTACCAATATTTCCAAACACCTAAATTAGCTAAAAATTTAGGAAATATTACAAAACTATATTTTCTAGAATTTCAGAGAATACTTTAAATATTGACTGGTTATTTTTTACACAGTGACGTCATATAGGCAATGGCATAATACTTCTAACATACACTAGGTCACGCGTCAATGGTGAGCGCACTGAGTATTGTGTATAGGAAAACGGGCAGTACCGTAACTACAGTATGTATGGCCTACTACTAGTATATAAAGTAAATCCGAACTGGTTTGCTGAAGGTCGAATTCCGCAGGCCACGCCGCGCAAGATGTACAAATCAGCTCCCGGCGATACACTGCAGATCGCAGAATTGTGTGCATGGTTTACCACCACTCTGCCTAGCTATATAGTTGTGTACAATACTGTATGAGTTTCTTGTGAGTGCATGTCCATCTTAATAATAAGTCGGTTCGTACTTTTCATAAATTACTTTTTGAATCATAACTATCGTGACCGTGGATATCTTGCAACTACGTGAAGCTCGTCTGGCAAATTCTTAATGACTAAATTCGCTTCACGTAATGAGTAAGTCGTACTTGATTGGTCAGTTTTACCTCCGAGTAATGAAAAACTCTAACATGATTGGTCAATTTGGCTCCACGGAACAAAAAGTCAGCTACGCGTAGCAGCAGGGGGATGACACTCTATTCACGTGGATTCTTTTCCAACGCTAAAAGATTACGAATTTTGGTGGTTTGTAAATGAAAAGTGTCCGCACTATCGATTGATTACGTAACTGTTATGAATAATTTATTAGTTTTTCAATGCAATCGCCTCGACCCATTAATACATATTATCTGTATTTATCAAAGTACTTGGAATAGCAATCTGGTGAGTTCACTGAACTACGCCCAAATACTGATGGAGTTTTAATGGCGCTAATCCTCTCCATACACAGATGAACAAATACAATAGGAGAAGGTCAACACATATGACCTCCTATATGACATGTTATATGAGATGTACAACAACCTGAATATCATAAAGATCAGTGTTCGTTTGTGCATATGAACTGCATATTTACAATACTAAATATTACTCGTTATATATTATGTCAAATATTGGTATTATGACAACACGGTATATACATTGTATATAAAACGACTAATAGATCCTACTATCATGGCGTCAGGTCATTGGTTCATCATATCCCGTATGTTTCTTAAAATTCATTCATATTTGAGACAAATTTCTGTGCCCATTTTATAGGCGTACAGGTGGATCCGGTTTTTTTTTTCATTTTCATTTCTTTTTGATGAAAGAATTAAGGTTTTCCACTGCACGGAGGCCACTATGTGATACTAATTTAATGCTATTTGTAAATGAATGCGGATTCCCGGTTGTTGTTTTTCCACAGTGTGACAACTGTCCACCCATCCAGACAACATCATCACATAATAAAACGTCTGTATTTTTACGATGAGTAAATATTAAACTGAACTTTGCCTTGGAACATTGTGTAAGACGGTGTAAGATTTTGTGGGCGCCCTCAACATTATTATCCTCTTTGTATCCGTAAATGACATGGCATAGACTGTGTGAATTCTATGAAGACTAGGGGCCTACTTATACATGGGGTCATATCCATGGACACAAGTAACGATAATTGACAACACGATACGCGACTGTATTTAGGGAGGCTAACCACTAATAATTAATAATGCCGGGTAGGGCCTTTCCTGGGCGACTCGTGTGGGCAAGGACGCTTAGGACGGTGACCAAATGAGTCTCAAATTTCACCGGGGAGGGGCACTCAAGTATGATAATGTAGGCCTATACGCATGTGTGGCCAACTTTTTAAACACCCCCTAAAACGAGTTTTACCCTACCAGCAAATTTAGGATCAATAGGCCTAAGCTAACTTAATACACTAAAGGAAGTTTTGGATGAGAAAACGGACATTTTGATGAGAAACGGCCAAAATGGTGAGAATTTAAATTTTCTCATTCTTTTGGATGAGAAACTTCCTGGTGTGTGTGTCAATCTTTATTGTCTTATTAACATCCGGGACTTTGGTTGACCTGTGCTAGACTCCAGCACATGTTAATGACGCAAAGACAGTTGTGGTAACACCATGGTCGCAGACCTGCAAAAAAGCTCAAAAACAGATAGTAATGAAACCAGTTTTATTATTTTCCTTGCTCTAGCGAGTTCACAGAGAAGGTGTTTCTAGTACAATGCAGCGTCGGACTCTAGCTGAGAGCGTAGCCTGAGTCCAAACGGACTCCAAGAAGGGCTCTCCATACACAAATGAACAAACACAAGGAAAGTAGTCTCCTCCGTGACCAGCTTGATTTCGATGGAGCGAAACCAAATTGGCTGCAGAGGAGACGGGTAATTTTGCCATGCAAATGAGGTGAGTGCCCTCTCAAGAATAACTACTCTCTGGTAGCAGCTCCACGTTGTGGCGGTTGCGGCCTACCATATCAGTATCCCATATGATATTTCTATTGTAAGAAAATTTTATTTGTTGTCACGTAAATCACAGGTTTCGTTTAAATGTACTAACTGGAAATTAAATGTACTAATTAGTGAGGACCGGTATTTTGCTGTGGATATGTTTAACTGCAATTTTGATGTAAAACATTTGAAATCCGCTGTAAAAATTTTGATAATATTCAACTCTTTGAGAAAATTATTTTATAAAGGAATGCTGGTAAAACCAGGTGCAATACAATGTACATTATTGACACACTATCACGCTCTTTATCTTCGTCAATAATAGAATAATCGATTTCAATCGAATTGAATGCATGAGTTTGTAGTTGACTACTGAGCGACCTAAGCGATCGATTGCTAGCCAATCAGATAGAACTCCTTTTCTTGCGTTCAGTGAAATACCACTCGCCTGTCGCTCACTACCACTCGCCCGTCGCTCACCAACGGAGTATTAAATTTATATTTATCGTATAGGACGTCGTCACTGTGAGAGAGAGAGAGAGAGAGAGAGAAAGAAGAGAGAGAGAGAGAGAAAGAAAGAATAAACAAATTTGTGCACAATCTTTAGTTATGCATTCAAAATTATCGCGCGCTCCGCGAGTATTCTTTACACGTACGATCAATGTTTTTAAATAGTTTTAGAATTTTGACCCCTGTTTGACCTTAATTGACCTCTACCTACAATTGGCCTTTTCGGTAAATCCCATAAGCCTTTGCGAGTACACCCTGAGACGTCACGCCGACTTGCAATGCGCAGTAACTATGTTCGCTAAACGATGTGCGCATCGACGCAGCGTGATCGGCGTGACGTAAAATGACAAGTTCTCAGGTATACGCGCAAAGGCTTATGGGATTTACCGAAAAGGTCAATTGCCAGAACTTTGAAGAGAACAGCCCAAGCAATTCAGTATCGAAGTTACGTAATGTTACTATGTCAACGGGATCACGCGCTAGAGTAATGAACCACGATCGAAATGATCACCACATAAAGTATATGGCACTCGAAGGCATACCAAAGTAGCGTGATCCGGTAACCAAGAGAATTACGTAACCACTTCGATGCTGAATTCTGTTCAGTAGTACCCTTCAGGCAAGTCACAAACACTTTCAAAACCTTTGTTACAATGATTTGGTCACGGACCATTAGCTCTGTTCTTGTACTAAATAGGGTAGCTGCAGGTAATATGGGACAGCAGGTAATATGGGACACCTGTTTTCATTTTAACAAAAAGTAGCTTAGAGAAGGTAAACACTTTAAGTGTTTAGAGACATCAATTGTGCTTCTAGAAATGCAGTTTTGGAGTCTGTGTATCAAACTCTTGGAAATCAATGCCAAAAGAGTGAAATTGCCAAAAAAATTATGTCGTTTTTTGGCCTGATATAAAATCAATGACGTCACATTTTATGATTGTGTATCCAAAAACTCTGGTACTGAGGGGCATTTGTCATTTTTATGATCTTTAGGTGATGGGTTAAGCTTATCAGCAGGTAAAATTCCACTGACAAGTGGCACTTTCCTTTATAAATGATTATTTTCTCTGATTTTCAACTGAATGGGTGCAGGTAATATGGGACACATAGGAAATTGTGTGCATTGTCAATGCGAAAAGCAAAACTATTTAGAAAATTGAATTTTCTTGTAGAAATTTGCATTTAACATTCAAAATCATGTAACAAAAATGTTTTTAGAAAAACAGAGTGATTTGCAGAACTTTTTGATTTTCACCATAGAGATAACACAGTGTCCCATATTACCTGCACATGCAGGTAATATGGGACACTTGACGATGACGTCATTTTGACGTCATAGCGTCCAAACAAACATAAAAACAAGGTAACATTGCCTGTTTTATTATTCTTAAAGGACAGGTTGTTCATCATAACAATCTCTTGTGGGCATATCTTTAATTTTTATGCAAATAAGCTAAACGTCCTTAATGGTCCCATATTCCTGCAGGTACCCTACATGATTTTTGTAGACGTATGACGTAGTAATATTAATTTTAATGATGTTAATATAACGACTTCTTCAGGAGTTGGTCATATAACGCCTTCTTGAAGTACAAAGTGACAACTCGCGCGTATACAGCGCGTAAACAGTGCGAAGTACTGCATCTCTGCTGCAGGTATGCGTGCAGTGGGGCTAGGGGGGCATCTGCCCCGGATATTTTTCTTGCCCCCACCCAGTTTGACCCCCACCCCACTTTTGAAGGAAAAAACACAAAATTACTTAAATTTCCACTTTTTGCGGCAATTTTGCGCAAAATTTGTCGCTTTTGCCCCCCCCCCCCGAAATTCACTTTGCCGCCCCCGAATAAAATCAGGGTGCCGCCACTGTATGCGTGCTTTCAAAGTCGGCACAATGTGTGCGTTCGCGTCGGTACTTTGTACTTCAGAGTAGACTGACTGTAGGTAAAGTGTCTTACCTTGAGGGGGCGCAACACTAAATCACTACGCATTTTATGTAAGAACGAAATTCGGCTAATATAGTCCATAGTGAGTATGAGATTGTAGCGACCATATCTACCGACATGTTCACTTTAAATCACTCAATATCAGCTCATATGAATTCGACAAGTGTCTTCAATGATAACATGCAGAAAAAACCGGACATTTTATCTCAAAAGCAATTCTCTGTGGCGGATGAAGACAACTTCCGATTTTGAAATGTGAGTGGTGAATTTAGTATATTTTTAGGCCATATTTTTTGCACCGCGAAATAGCGAAAAAAGTCAACGGTCATCGATATATGCCGACAAATGTTTTGGAATCTACAGAAACAGAGCTTTAATTTGATACCAAATTTATTTTTCCAAGTATTGCAGGGACGCCAGGAATGGCGCTCGAAGTAGGCCAAAATCACACGTTATCCTATGGGACGCTTATTTAGTGTTGCGCCCCTTGTAACGGCCGTCGTTATGAACGCGTTCTTTTTACATTCTTCGCGTAAAATAAGAAATGCGCGTCATGAAATGTGTTCTATTTCAATCATGATGATAAACAAGGATTACGAAAAGTCACCCTGATGAATTATTATTGGGAAAAATGCTTTATTGGCCGAGCAGGCGCCTGCAAAGTCTAGAAATTGTATCCAAAAATCTTCAAAAGGCTCAAAAATGGGTTTTAAAGTTAATAGGCATTGTTAATCTGCATGAAGCCGTTTTGCTGCATATTCAGTAGGCCTATACAAAAGACCATAATTGTTACTACTGAAACAGGGGGGGTGTTTATACTTCACACTCATTAACAAGTGCTTTCCAAAACAAAATGGCAAGACAGATAATCTAGAAATGAAATTAAACTTGGTTCAAGGACGTGCTTAAATTGTTGTCTGTCACTAGTTTAGTGAGTTTTGTGCAAACTCTCGCATATTGGAGGAAAAGTCGAAATATGCGATTTTCCGTGTTTCGGCACTGATCTTTAAAACAACATTTCTCTTGAACGAAATGTCGCAGAGACATGACATTTTCGGTGTTGAGCTACAAATTTTCTCTAATTTAATTTATAAGTGACAAATGTGGATTTTGAAAACTTTTAAATCCTTATAAGGGGCGCAACACTAAATCACTACGCATTTTATGTAAGAACGAAATTCGGCTAATATAGTCCATAGTGAGTATGAGATTGTAGCGACCATATCTACCGACATGTTCACTTTAAATCACTCAATATCAGCTCATATGAATTCGACAAGTGTCTTCAATGATAACATGCAGAAAAAACCGGACATTTTTATCTCAAAAGCAATTCTCTGTGGCGGATGAAGACAACTTCCGATTTTGAAATGTGAGTGGTGAATTTAGTATATTTTTAGGCCATATTTTTTGCACCGCGAAATAGCGAAAAAAAGTCAACGGTCATCGATATATGCCGACAAATGTTTTGGAATCTACAGAAACAGAGCTTTAATTTGATACCAAATTTATTTTTCCAAGTATTGCAGGGACGCCAGGAATGGCGCTCGAAGTAGGCCAAAATCACACGTTATCCTATGGGACGCTTATTTAGTGTTGCGCCCCCTTGATACAAGCTGTTGCATATAACATTTTAGCCGCCCTCTGTAATTGGTCGCTGTGTTTTGGGTCGTCCTCCAACACGGCTGAGATCAACGTGGAGCTGGGGATTGAGTGCCGAAGGGACAGCAAGGTTTTCTGGAAACTCTCAGTGGCCCAGTTATCCTTGCCTTTGACTGCCCTGTAAACACATGTTGTAATTTTGCCATGTACCATCATCTTGCGATTTTTGGAGCCTGCTTTGGAAGTCGTCAAAACTTTTCCCGTCCAGCATTTGGCCCATGACACGGCTCAGCTCACTCAAAGTGCATTCTACTTCAGGAGCAGGATATTTCAAAGTTGCCATGTTTGCTGTAAGATAAATTGATAAAAACGTTATCAGTTATAATATGTACTACACAGTTACGTCAAAACTGTCTATAGTATAATTGTGATTGCACAAATGAAATTTGTAAAAGCAAACAACATTCGCATCTTTTAGTATAGATTAATTCATAACAATCTGGTTTTGAAAATTATATGTTAAACACTATATCAAGAATAATTATTTTTGGAATATATAAACAACAAATATATTATAGGCCTACACATACTGAAACCCAATGCTATTGTAATTTTGTTTATAGCATGGTTAAAGACTAGTGATATGCATGTACGTAGGAACCGTAATTCGTTACATCTGCACCAAAGCTCCATTTTTCTGATTTTCTGATTTTTCTGCAAATCATCATTATTATAGACAAAAATATATGAAGTTAATCAACATATCCAAAAGAAGGTAATTGTTTATCATGTGCGCAAATAGCTTTTGACATACTAGACTTTTGATTATTAAAGGGCATTTCGTGATCCACAGCCTCATCCCCCACTTTTCTCAAAAAAGTTGAGATTTTTATATCACTGGAAACCTCTGGCTACATAATGTTTATGTACAAAATATTTCTTGCAGATTAATTCGTTTTGCAAAGATATCGTGAAATTTGAATTTCGTTCTGGTGCACCAGAACGAAATTACAACGCATTGTCTATTCGCTACTTGCACGGTTCCGCCATTATGCACTATGTGCGGGGAGAGCCTCGAACTGGCAGCATACATGAATGGGAATTGAACTAGTCATAACGTTCTGTGTAAGGTTACATAATTCTTCTATTCATGTATGCTGCCAGTTCGAGGCTCTCCCCGCACATAGTGCATAATGGCGGAACCGTGCAAGTAGCGAATGGAGCAGTGTAATACACATAATCATGCATAACTCGCAAACGCAAAATCGGAATCAACTGAAATTTTAGGAAGAGGCTTTTTTCGTGGATATGTACTGAAAAATGTCATAAAAAGAGGATGCTAGGATCACGAAATACTCCTTTAAGGGCATGGGGCATAACATACACCCTCTTCTATCCTAACATCTAATTATTATCCTGTGAAACTCCTAAATGTAGATCCAATTGTCCTGCCAATTATTCTCTCCCACCAACTGCCAATTAATTTTCATGTGTAAGTTTTCTGGAATAGATGTGTAATGACATCAAAACATTTTCATTAACCTATAGCAAGATCGCTGCTAGATAACCTTGACCCTGCTTGAAAAGCACTATGACCATGATGACCACACACTGACACATGTATTATATTGTCCCCTGCGCTTTATACTCTAATAAGGTCAATGTGCATAGTAAGAGGACCAGCGAATTTGCCCAATTTTCAATTTAGAAAGAAAGTTCCTAAAACATATACCGATTTTACTTTAGTCATGCAAAATCAACACAAAACTTCTGTTGTCGTCACACACCAATTTTGGTATTTCTATTTGCTATGACAACTTGATCGTTCATATACTGATTTTACCTTAGTCATGCAAAATCAACACAAAACTTCTGTTGTCGTCACACACAAATTTTGGTATTTCTATTTGCTATGACAACTTATCGTTTTTTGACATTATTTTCTGTTTTGTTCATACACTATCTAATAGAAAGTTAGAAACAACAACAAACTTGAACCAATTAATAAGTACCGGCCAGCTGTGGCTGGCCCGGTACAAAAATCTGACCTGAATAAAAATCTGAGGGAGTCCAGTATAAGAAACTACTACTTTCAAGTCCATGGCATCACAGACCAATGGCATAAATAGAGAAAAAAGTAAGAAGGAAGCCTTGATCAAGGCTATTTGTTGATTGTCTGCTGTTTGTTATCTGTTCAACTTGGCCTCATAAGGCCAAACAAGAAATGTCTTTAAAAGACAACGCCATGGATGCAGATCAACTTAATAACTTTGAATTGCAAGTACTTGGAATACTAGTAAATTTGAATGTTTGACACAACTAACCGGGTGTGAAATATTGGCATTTATTGGTGAATACACCACCAATGACATACTAGGAAATACTCAAAATTTTCATGTTGAAAGCTGAATTGAAAAATGTGTGCGAAATAGGTCTACATTTAAAAGGGCATTTCGTGATCCACAGCCTCATCCCCCCACACTTTTCTCAAAAAAAGTTGAGATTTTTATACCACTGGAAACCTCTGGCTACATAATGTTTATTTACAAAATATTTCTTGCTGATTAATTCGTTTTGCAAAGATATTGTGAAATTTGAATTTCGTTCTGGTATACCAGAACGAAATTACAACACATTGTCTATGGAACATTGAAATACACATAATCATGCATAACTCGCAAACGCAAAATCGGAATCAACTGACATTTTTGGAATACGCTTTTTTCGTGGATATGTACTGAAAACTGTCACAAAAAGAGGATGCTAGGATCACAAAATACTCCTTTAATTTATACCTGTAACAAACTGCTCAATTGAAATCACATCATCTGAGTTATACAACAATCTATATTCAGACAACCTTAAGAATGTTTGCTGCTTAAGGGATTTCATATCAATTCATAACTCCATATCTCTGTTCTTTACCTCTTCTGTGTTTTACCATTATTTTTACCAGTTACCAATGTTTGGTAAATTACAGTTAAAATCCATTAAAAACATGGTATTTTATTTGAGATATTTATTCGAAATGTATAGTTTATTGGTAGTTACACTGATCACATTACAATCAAAAAGACTGATTACTCAATCCCAGGGATTCCTGGGCTCAAACCAATCTTTATTTTCTGAATGTGTTGATTATATTGTTACTACTATAAACTGTCAAGTTGCTATACCAAAAATGTGTAAAACCAAAGCCACTATCTACCCCCAATTACTGGTATTTACCCCCCCACCACCATCACCACCAGTGTCACTTCCAACATCAATTAGTTATGGTAGTAGCCTTCTGCACTCCCAGCAAACACAAAACGTTTTCGACATCATTCGCAAAAGGTTATAAAAGGTTGTCAGAAAACGTTTAAATGTCGGGTTATATAAAGGGTATATTAAGGGTATAAAACGTTTTCATAACATTAAAAATCATTTTTGATAATCTACTGCTCAGCAAACAAAAATGTTTTAGAGAAAACGTTTAAATGTCGGGTTATATAAAGGGTATAAAACGTTTTAATAACATTCCAAAAACATTTTTGAAAACTTGATACAAAACATTCTAAACAGAATGTTATTTTGGGGTTGAAAAAATATTTTGTGAAAAATGTTTGCCCAAAATATTTGCATTAACGTTTTAAAAGCGTTTTCACGACCTTTATATAACCCGACATTTAAATGTTATTAAAACGTTTTGAAAAAAACATTTTAAGAACATTTCTGTGTTTGCTTAGCGCAAATATTTTAACAAAATGTTATTTAAGTGTTGATAAAATATTTGGTAAAAAATGTTTGCAAAAATAGTTTACAATAACATTTTTGAAAACATTAAAAAAATATTGTTGTAGTGTGTTTTCATACAAAACGTTTTAAAACATTTTCATGACCTTTATATAACCCGACATTTTAATGTTATTAAAACGTTTTTATGTAAACCAAAAGCCAAAATATAACTTATTAAAAACGTTTTTAAAACGTTTTTGTGTTTGCTGGGCTGTTTATACCCAGCTTGGTTCTCTGTCTGGTCAGATAATTGCTCATTATTATCGTTGAATTAGTGATCACACTTGTTGACAGCTTATCAGCAGCCTGGATCAGCGGTGCAATTATCCCTTTTTTTCATAGAGCAATTGTTCAAAATGTTCAATGTCAAATGGTTCCTAAAAACCTTATTTGTGAATGGATTTCCATCGTTGAAAAAACAAAATGCATGTTTAATATATTATTTATTTCATTGACAGCAATTTCCTAAGTTTCCAACCATAAATAATCATAGAGTTTCACCTGTTTACAAAATAAGTGTTTATTTCAGATTTCCAATTAATTATGTTATCAGTAAACCTGATAGGAGGTCAAATCCAAATCTTGCTAATATTTACATTGTTATAGTCAAAAACAATACTTTGTCCTGGTAGTCCCTGGCAACCCAGTCTGCATGTAGCTCATTCGTAAACATACACGACAGAAACCGGCTGTGAAGGAGCCTACATGCACGTAAACAACTTTCTAGTATAATAAAATCCGTTTTTGAGTATAATAAAGAAAGTCATGCCTTGGCAACATGAAGGAAATACCTATTGCCAACTTGGTAAAATGCATACTCGTAACCCAATCTTGTACATCATAGCACCCAGTTTAGGTTTGTGGTTTCGAAATGTTGCAATTAAACATTAGTTCTTTCAAATATGAAACGCTAAAACACAAATCTAGAACAAACACTCATTATATTTAGAAAGATATAGCAAATTTTCCATGATAGAGATTGGACCCAAGACAAAGTACACCCAAATTAGGTGACAATTCAGAATTAAGCCATGGCTGGAAAAAAAGGTTGTTTCCTGTAGCGCGCGCATTACGTTTTAACGGCTTATTTTGCGCATTAGAAATTTTTTTTCAAACCAAAAACCGGAAAAAAAAATCGCAAAAAATAATTTTAAACACTACTGGTCGAGTAAACATTTACACATCACACAACAAACGAGCATAGTGAGTAACTACTGGAGAAAACATCACACATTTTTTTTAATACATTTTTTAATCTGCAGGTTGAAAGAGGATCATAAATATTCTTGAATATGAAGAAATATGATTTGTGTGTGTGTGTGTGTGTGTGAGGGGGGGGGGATGTGGGTGTGTGTGTGTCGGAGAGACCCACTGTAAATTCCCATTCCAATTCAATGCAGCAAAAAAGGTGTTTTTTTTTTTCATTTAAAGACATGGATTATAAAAAAAAAATTACCCCCCCCCAAAAACAAAAAAAAAAAAAAAACAACCACCCGCATTTTGCATTTGACTTTTTTAACCTCCCAGCAAACACAGAACGTTTCGGACATCATTCGCAAAAGGTTAGAAAAGGTTACCAGAAAACGTTTAAATGTCAACAGTCGGGTTATATAAAGGGTACCGGTATATAAAGGATATAAAACATTTTCATAACATTGATTCCTTACTGCAAATATTCTAAAATAATGTTATCTAAGTGTTGACAAAATATTTGGCAAAAAAATGTTTGCAAAAAATATTTGACAATACATTTTAAAAACATTTTAAAAATATTGTTGTAGTGTGTTTTCATACAAAACGTTTTCATGACCATCACACTCTGTACGATGGTCAACAATGGGCCTATTGTTGTGCAAGGCTCACTCAGTCATTTAATGAGGCAATACAAACGATCGAATTTGGTGTTGAAATGAGCAAAATTTTTAGTTACACCTTTTCAATGTAAAATTAATTTTCTCGGCCAAATGAAAAGAAATAATTTTTATTTTTTCAGTAAATGTCAAATCCTAGTGTTAAACTTAGGCGTGAAATTCAGTCATTTAGTGTAAGGTTTTAATTCTGCCCGCGAGCCTTTTTTTGGATCAACCTTTAAGCTTTTCAAAGTAATATAGTTCGCTAATGAAGGATTTTTCCCAACTTTCTAACGCACATCACCGTGAGCGATATACGAGGGGCGGTCAATAAGTTTGTAGAACAAGGTACTTGAAAGAGTACTAGCCAAATTCTTTCTATCTCTCTCTTTAGTATGGTCACTACATATCTTAATGTTCCCATCGCAATTTTTCTTGAAACCTTCTATGTCAACAAAATGGAAGTCTTCCGAAAGCTCCTTGAGCCACTCTTCAGTGAAGGCTCACCAGCATTGATCACCAGCAAACCTGATATTATGAAAGTAGGACTTCAAATTCTAAAATAGGTTTCACTAACTGGAGGTCATGCCTGAACCACAATATGGTTACTTTAATTAACTGACCCCTCTGTCGTGAATGGCAGCTTGACAAACTAAGAATAGCGTACAGGACACAATCCGAGAGCAGCCACACTCCTACCATCAACCTTCTTCACATGATGGCTTGCCTCAATTTTGCTATCGAAATTGTATGATATATGCCTATGATTGTACTTTCATTTGGAAAATGATCTGTCATCAAGACTATCCCTGGATCTCAGAAACAGCGATGAAGACCTTGCACTACGGTGACCGAGTGATGATCTTCTTAGGGGTGTGAGATCCAGGTGCTTCCACTAAATTCACTCATAATTCCAGTGATTAATGTATGCCTTATCACCTTTAGTCACATATAGAAACTTGCCTTGGTCCTCATTCTAAGTATATAGAAGGTGTGGACATGAATATGTCAACTGGTATCAATTTTGTGCATGAAGATTCCGGGACCCCATCTAGAAGACGCCCTGGAATACCCAAATGTTAATGGATTAATATTGAAAACACATTCAGAGTTGTCATATTTTGTGGCTACCTCTTCTTTCTTATTTGGCTCTTTATTCATTATCAATGCCACTGTACCAGCGCGTATATCATTAGTGGTGACGTTAGCAAGTCTTTTGGACCTTGGATGATCTTCAAGGACGCTCATTCCATTCTTGAACTCTAAGAACCATTTCGTTGCTGCTGAATACCAAGGACTTCATTACCATTTACAGCAACTCTACATTGTTAAAGTTTATTTGAGTTTTCATCACCGCCGGGAGTAATTTCCATGATGACCCTGCATTCACTTCTGGTAGTACCTGTGAATTCATGGAGGTAGGCTTCTTCTGAAGAGTGTCCATCCCATATACAGTGATGCAAAAATATATTATCTTTGCAGTAATGTTTTGAAGGAACAAGCTTTCAAATGAGACCAAATTCAATACCGTGCGACAAAGTAGCATACCGAGTTCTACGAACTTTTTGACCGGCCCTCGTATCATAGTTTTGTCAGAATTTCCGTTTTGATTTCACTATGTTTTACTGCCGGCTGATAATTTTTCAAAATCAACGCGTGAAATCTGAGGCTAATATTAGCATTGTGGATCGATATCTCTGGGTGCCCGGCCTGGCTACAGTGTTGCCAGAACTTCAATATAGCAAAGAAATTCCCAGGCCTATAATAGCGCTCCTTATTGTGCCTTATAAGAACCATTCAAACAGGTTTTTGTTTTTAAACAAAAACCTGTTCCAGCAATTAATTAAAAATTGCTTGCCTAAAAACAGAATAACTTGGATGTTAATACTTGACCTAGTGTTTCAATTGTCATGAAGGTGACTGGGTATGGTGCCTTTTGTTTGTGTTTGTCAGTTGAAATTGCTTTTGGAAACCCACCGAAAGTCATAATGAAGCAGCCAAAACAATAAAACATGGAAGTTTATAAAAACCTATGACCTAAAGGAAAAAACATTTTGGCAACAATGAGCCTTGCATTGAAAGTCATGGTTAAAATGTGTCAAGTTTCCCTACATACACCCCACTACCCACCTCACACACCTCTACACCCACCCACCCCATAGGCCTACATAATATTACATACCGGTAGGCCTACATAATATATTTATATAGCACGACATTTAGAAAGTAGGTCCTATAGCGCTAAATTAATTAAAAACAAACCCGAACACAAGTCTGAAGGGTGTATGTAATGAAAATGCCAACCCGCGATGGGTTGGCATTTAATAAAATTAAAATCCCCTATAATAACACGCAAATTTTCCTAGGTTTGGACAGTGGATTTTCCCATGGACCTCAAGCGTGTAAACAAACAAATAAATAAACAGACAAATGGTCGACATAATCACGGAAACCATATAATTTGCCATTGCAGGCTATCACCATGATTCACGGAAGCAAATATCCAAAATTCACGTTAATTTACCAAAGCACCCAAATGGGAGATTTGGGCTACAAAATCGCTAGTCGAGTAATCCTTGCTTTCATTGCAGAAGGGACCTGGATTAGAACAATGGAATATCGATTATTTCTGCTACTTGCTTTAGAGATAAAGTACTGAGTTTGACATTTTAGGAGCATGACGGGTCACTCCATATGAAATCAAGGAGGCGCCCCACCTGACCCCCTCAGATTTGCTTTATATTTTAGTCATTATGTTGTAGGCCTACCTGTAAAAATATTAAAAGTCAAATTGGCCCCAATATTGAAAATAAAATGGAAATAAAAGTAAATAGGGCCAATAACTACGCATCTAGTCATTTATTTTCAATATTGTGGCCATTTTGACTTTAGGAAGAAGGTATGGGCTACCAAAGATGAAATTTATTCAAAGGGCAACTTTTGGGTCCAAATTTAGATTCCCCTACTCCAACTTTAAATAGATATACCATAGAAAATCTGTATATTGAAAATGAAACGGAAAAAAGTAAATAGGGCCAATAACTACTCATATTTCTATAACACGTCAAGTGGTCTAATCGTCTTTACCGATGCAGTCAATCATAAGAAATTTATAAATACCCCTGTTTGGAAAACAATCCATAAGGATAAAATATGTAAACCTATATTCTGAATAAAATAATTCTGCTCCAACAATTACCCCCCCCCCCCCATCATAAACCATTTCCTACCAAATTGTAACCTGATGCAGTCAATCATAAGAAATAAAAGCTGTTTTACAACAATCCATAAGGATAAAATATGTAAACCTATAGGCCTATTCTGAATGAAATAATTTTGCTCCAACAATCACTCCCCCACATGATCTACCATTTCCTAACAATAGTAACCGAAATGGTAACCTGAGCTTTATTCCTTTTTATTTGAAACCAATCCTCTTACATCCCATGCAAACGATTTTACACCTCTCCCACCATGCCCACTGCAATAAATAGCTTTACATTTCCAAATCTTTCTTTGCTTTCTATGCTAATATTACATTATTGTTTTAAAGAGAAAAAAAAGTATCCAAACAGTTGGGCGCCCATTCCTTTTTTAAAGGAATTTTTATTTTTAATATTGTGGCCAATTTGACTTTCAAGCCTTCCGAATTCGGCACATTTGCACTACATGCAATCATAAGAAAATGGTCAACTTTGGGCTTGTCATTTTATATGAAGTCAACCTATACAATTACTGGGACTTAACAAAGTTGTAATTTAAGACTAGTAGTTATATAAAAGTGATGTTTTATAAATTTTGAAGGTGGACCACATCGACTTTGGGCCCCTTGAAAATGAAAATGTTGAATTTGCAATAAATTTCATCTTCTGTAATGTACTATTGTTAGGAAATCATGTTGTGGAGGGTTGTTGGAGCCGAATTATTTTATTTAGAATATAGATTTGCATATTTAATTCTTAAGGATTATTTTCGAAGTGGACACATTATGATATAACTTTCGGTTGTGAATTGTAATATAGGCCTACCTGACAATATTGCATGTCGCCGCGGATAGGCCCTACAGGTTTTAAGAGCATTTGAACTTATTTAACATGTTTAGGCGACATTTAATATTATTAACCCAATAATTTTGTATTTCAAACAAAGATGACAAGCCTATACGCACGGGATTTTAAGGATTTTTGTAAAGGTAAATGTTTTAGGGAACAAACCAAAAGATCGATGACGTCCTATAAACGAAACTAGTTTCGTTTAGGGGAGGGGGTAAAAATACTCGATTACGTTTGTATAAAATAATCGGTCTGAAGAATGTGTCATTCTTATTATTATGTCAAACATTTTCAACATTTCATTATTACGTTTCTGACAGGGAGGGAGGGGGTCGGCTGAGGAACGAAACTAGTTACGTTTATAGGACGTCATCGATCTTTTGGTTTGTTCCCTTAAATAACACAACAATGTCAATTGCAACTACCGCGCTATTCCAGGGATAAGAGACCATCCCTGTGTTTTTTATTTATTTTTAATAAGAAACCATGTTTATTGATGAAATTCTTGGTTCCTTGATCGACAAAGCAGCTTTTTGGATCAATACCGCATCAAATTATGTCGCTCTTCACCTTAGTGAATCATATATAGGCCTAGGCCTACTCTGCGATCGTAATAGCGCCATCTCAATGCATATTAGTAAACAGTAGGCCTAATAAAATCAATCGAACTATATTACTTTGAAAAGCTAAAAGGTTGATCAAAAAAAGCTCGTAGGCCAAGTTGAAGCCTATCAAAATCGAAAATCTTACACTAAATGACTAAATTTCACGCATAAGTTTAACACTAGGATTTGGAAAAAATGTATTATCAAGCATTATAGTTTTTCATGACATTTACTGAAAAATGAAAACAATTGCTTTTTATTTGGCCGAGAAAATTAATTTTACATTGAAACGGTGCAACTCAAAATTTCAAAACCAAATTCGATCGTTTGTATTGCCTCATTAAATGACCAAGTGAGCCTTGCCTTGTACAACAATAGAAATCGGTTGACTACTGTAGAGTTCTACCTGAATGGGGCACTTGAAGCGGTATTTTAATTTATTAATTTGAAATAAATATCATAATATTTTATTTATTTATGTCCATTATGTGAAAGAAAAACATGAAAAACCTTTGGTTTTGTTTTGAAATACTTGACGATAAGCCAAGTTTATTTTACGTGGTACAAACTTGATACGTGCAAACATGGCAAAAAGTGGCACACAATAGCGTTTGAACATGAACTAAAAGAACTTGAGAAACCAAGTCAAGTTTTTCTGTAAGCCAAGATATTAGGTTACAGATTCTATTGCATATCACATTTACACCATGATCCTTTTTATTTTTTTCTGAAAGAAAAATGCAATTGCTAATCATGAAAGTCAATTTTACGCGATGCAAGCTTAAGTGAGAATGTCAAAAGTGGCCCGACGATTATAACGTGCGATTGCTGCCATTAATAGGCAAATCGACATGTCAATTTCGCAGAAAGAAATTGACATTATGTTGATTTTGTCCAATAGGAGAAATTGTAATTGACATAAGTAAGCTAATTTACATATAATCGACATATGTCATTTCCAAGGATGGAAATTGACATATAGGCCCTATGTCCATTATATAAAACCACATGTGCTGTTTGCGTCAACTTTAGTAGTGTAATTAGCTGCGTACTGCTTCTGCATATCTGATTGGTTGAAATTGTTCGCACGCCATTTTTATGGTATAAATCGACATATGTCAATTTGAAGATATGTGATTGGTTGCAGAAAAGAATACACCCAAAAGGACATACAATGCGCGCAACTGAAGTCGACTGATGTATAATCCTACGGGCTGTCGATACGTTGACCCCTTTTGACCTGCCCAAAAATCTATATAACGATGACAAGAGGGTCATAAATAGTGATATAGCTCGTACTCTGAGGTGTATTTTGGGCGCATTCGTAGCGTAGCGATTTGAAATTGACATATGTCAATTTCTAAATTAACATATGTCGATTACATTTTAAATTCAGGAAGGCCGGTTGCAGCAACCAATAAACAGCAATAAATTCGACACTAGTTTTCAAATAATGAATAGGCCTATATGTCGATTTCTCCTACGGTAATTGACATATGTACATTTTACGTATATTAGCTTACTTAAGTCGATTACAAGTTCTGCTGAAAGAAATTGACATAATGTCAATTTGTCCATTTATGGCAGCGATCGCACGTCATAGATGATTGATCATAGCGTTTGAGCCCGGACTAGAAAAAGGTTTTTTTTTTCTTCAGCAAAATGTCCCCTATCAAATGAGCGGTGCTAATTTTAAACTACAGGAGATCTCCCTATATGCAGAGTTCATACTGCACGAAGGTCTTAAATGTTTAAGAAAATTCAACTAAAACATTAATTTAACAGTAAAGGGTAGACGAAGCAGCCAAAAAATTGATGTTTTGGAAAAGTTACAATCATATACTTTGAAAACTTATTTGATTTATTGTTGTGAATGAGTTATGTACGTTTTGCTCGAGAAGTCTAGCCACGAATTTGCTCACAGGTAGCTTCAGAGGATGATTTAAGGAAGCCCCATCATGCACTGCAAACGTGTTATCACTAGAGTTTCAACTGCCACTTTACTTTTCAAATCCCATTGAATTCTGTGCAAAAGATGTTGTTTAAGAATTGTGCGTGTGTCATTATTACTTGGTCGATTTCAGAACAAAAGTGATGTATGCATAAAGGATAATTCACACCTTCTGTAGGTAACATAAAATGTGAAATCGACTAGCATTTTGAATGCGTTTTTATTATAAATATATCAGTCCAAATTCAAATTTAACCATGCCCGTCAATGCAATGTCAGTGTGCGAGCAGTGGTGTCATGTTCACTCACACAGCTGTGCTAACCGCAAGTCAACACAGTGGCGTGGTGGGAAGTGCTTAAATCATCCTCTGATGCGCAACTATCGTGTGCAAATTCGAAGATTGAGTTCTCGAGTAATGTACGTTTTACAAAAGTGTTGTCGTTTCAGCCCTTTTGCAACACACCTCAAGAACCCCAGGACCTACAAAAGTATATCTGTAATATTTTAATTCTACACACTCGCTATGAAATGATCAATGCAGTTTTTGCCATGAGTTCACTAACATTCGCAAGATGCTGTAAATTACCAAATCACAACAGTTTAAAATAGTTGCTATAACCTTAAGACAAAGAAAGGAGGAAAGAAGATCATTCCCGACAATGAAATAACAATTGTATACCTGCTGAGTGGAAGAAGGGCCCAACTCCCAATTTTTTTACAAAAATGAGTTAGACCCAGCATTTTATTGCTAGCAGACTGTTCTTCCTTGTGTGTGAAAGTTGAGCCAAAATCCACTCTCTAAATAGTCTTCCACGTACACTTAATCATGGTTTTCATGGAAGAGAGGCCCAACTCCACGAATATTGGGTTAAAGGGGAATTTTGTTCATCCATGAAATCTACTTTTTACTGCAATAAACTTTCTTGCTAACATATTACATGCTCCTTGTACAATTAATGGATAATTACCAAATTTCTGTAGCTATTTACAATACATCTGCTAGTACGGAACTGGCACTTGCAGTGGAAGAACTTGAGTCCCAACTCCAGCTCGTATTAAGACCTGTACCGTTGCCATGGAAACATCATATATAATTTCGAATGCATGTAATACTCTATGTTCAGATATGAAAGGTCCTCTGAAGATGAAATTTCTTAATATTACAAAAACAGTTTTAATGGAGTTGGGCCCTTTTTCCACTCAGGTATTCAATTTTGCTCTTATTTGGGTCGAGAGATAAGAAAGTGGAAGTTCTTATCCCATGCACCAATACAAAGCTTGTGCATCATCAAATATAAGTCAATATGCATACTTTATAGGTTGTCGCTGACCACTATGGCCCACATTATTCCATAAGCATGTTGAACAACAAATCAGGGACTTTGCTGCTTCAAGAACGCACACCCTAGACAATCCACAAATAACCTTCGCAACCACTGAGTTTCGTGCGGGTTAGCAGACAATTAAATAAGTTCCTTGTCCAAGGGAATTTCAAGCTAACTCAATTTTTCTCGAGAGCGTAGGCCTACTAGGCACCACCAGGATTCGAACCCGCAACCGCGAACCATAGGCGAACGCCCATAACTCCATAGTCGAACGCCCATAACTCCATAACCGTACGTCATATAGGTCAAAATGTACATTTCTGAATCCTTATGGCCAGAGGATGCATGACGATGGATTAATCACCTCTATGACTATGACTGAGTACTATTACCAGGAGGGTGAAAATGCATGCGTGTTCGTTAATACAGCTTTAGTCTCCTCCACCTTCTCAACATGGTACGTGGAATGTCTGGAATCACACTGACGGCGGAGGAGAATACTAGCTGGTCAGACAGTTTAATTTTATCAAGCATATAATACCTAAACAATCACCGTCATTTGATCGATTTACTACAGAATATAATTGATTATTCAAAATATAATTTTAATATTGTAAACATGTTAACTTATATATTTGTGCACTAAAGTATAAGGACACGTGAATAAAATCATGTCGAAGACAAAATGGCCGCTAATCCGCCTATTGTCTAGACTTAAACTACATCTTCCGGTTTGTTACGCAATACTAGGATGCCCATCCCTTTGTATCGATCCCTGCTATTACCTACTTCGGCAACACACGATTGTAGTGCCTAGACTCGCTTAAGCGAGCTTCAGACTCCGTATTGTACGTACAATATTGTATGTACAATATTTTTCGTGACGTCAAAAAGTATTGCACGTCCAATACGTGCCACGACGAGTTGAATCAGATTAAATAGAGAGCTTGCGAAATGACGTTACGTTAACTTTAACTTTAACGTCTAGAGGATTATAGAGGATTATGTATTCAAAACCACCTTGGTTTTGAATACATAATCCTCTATAATCCTCTAGAAGTTAAAGTTAAAGTTAACGTAACGTCATTTCGCAAGCTCTCTAATAACGCGCTATAACCCTGACGGTTCATTGTTTGCTAAATCCAAGCGAGGTCACCCGAAAATCTATGCAAGAGAAATTTCTACTGCTGCTGATGAAAAATCCTAGAGTGCGTTTGGAGGTTTTTTTCTGCACTTTACCAGTAGGCCTAATAAATTCATTAAAAAATAAAAATAAAATAAACATTTAGAGGGAATGTTTTTACTCACTGTTCATCTGATCCACTTTCCCAGTAAACTAAATACCGATACTCCTTAGTTTTTTCCCTGACTTTCCAGACATAATGAGTAAACATTAAATTTAATGTTTACAAAACAATCAAATATATATACATTCGTTTGCATTTTGTACATTAATATTAATATTAATAATCGGCCCTGATTTGGTAAAACGATCTAACTTGAAATTTGGACATTTTGAGATAAATCCATATCTTGGGTAATGTGAGGGCGCTCTTTCCATTAGTGACATCCTCAAATCACCACCATGCCACCAACTAATGAGATTTTTATATTTTCTAAGACATTAGATCTGTTTAATATTTTATTTTATTCAAAAAGAAAAACGTGAAGTGTTCAAACTTAAAAGCTCTTTTTCTCGAAACAGCGATTTTAATTTCAAGTTGGATCATTTTACCAAATCAGGGCCGTAATGTACAAACATTAAAAAAGGGGGCCTAAGAGTATGTCTATTTTTAATCATATACTAATTCCGCCATGCCCAAACATATTTTATATATGAAATCGCAAAAACAGACCACTTGCAGATATATGGAACCCCAAATTCCAATAAAAATAAAAACAACTTTGTTATCAAATACACTAGGCCTATACATTGTATTACAGGAATTTAATAGATGGTGCATTTTAATTAATAAATAGATTAACACGGGTAATGGACGAGAAATATTTGGCAATACCGGATTTACCACAGAGCCAGTGGATAAAGAAATTAATTAAAATTAAATCAAATTAAATGAGAAAATGAAAGCAAGGACATTTGGTGAAGTATTGTTTTAGAATGCGAAGGAGTCCTAAATATTATCCTGACCCAGGACACTGATTAATGTAAATTCGACCCATAGTTATTTTGTCTACTTTTGCCAGCATTCAACCTGTTCAATGTGATTTATGCCTATTTTTAATAAAATTCCGAAATCTGACGTACGGTATCAACGTTGCACAAATTATGATTCGAGACTATTTCATTTGACACGGTTGTATGGATTTCAAAAGATCGGTCCTATAATAGATATCGAATAGAGAATTACAGCAAGAGGCTTTGAGGATGCCGCAATCCTCTTGACAATCAACCAATCAGAGAGACATATTTCAGAAATATGTTCGTATAATTGAAACTCTTTCAACTCTGAAATATATATTTCAAGTAATCTCGTTTCACATTTAGCAGCACTTTGGCTTGCAATAAAGCCACGAAGGGACGGTAATGCTAATATACGATTTTAGTCAAATATTGGTGCAAATATACGATTTCGGTCAACTATTTGGCTATTCTTTGCCAAAAATTATGAAATGTTTATTAGTAACAACTCTTAGGAGGGTTTTCGAGTAATTTTAACGAAATAATGAGGTAAAATAAAAGAAAACCCACTTACAATTTAGGACGCTTAACTGTGGTGTTCTAGGGGAATTAAAATATCACAATATTAACATGTTTAATTCAAATTGCTTTTAATGATTTTTTATTCAAAATTAAGCGGAAAGATTCCCCACTTTGTGATTTTTGTGATAAATTTCCTGAATCAATCATTCACATCTTTTGTGAATGTGAACATGTTAAACCTATTTGGGATAACTTTGTTCAAGTTATTCAAGATACACGATATTGATTTTTCCATTTCAAATTTTGATATGATCTTTGGGATTAGTAAAGATAATTTCATTACATACTTAATTTTATGTATAAAATACTATATTTATGTTTGCAAATTTCAAAAAAAGAAGCTAAAATTTTTGAGTTGTAAGGCTTTTATTAAAAACAACAGAGAAACCGAGTATTTTATTGCCAAAAAAGGAAAACTTTCTGCCCATTTTAAAAATGGAGGTTTGATTTTTAATTTTTCTTTTGGTACCATACAAGTAAGTACATGTACTGTATCTTATTTGATTTTTAAAGACTGGTTTTCAGATAACATGATTCTTTGAGTATACTCTTGTATTTTGTTTAAGTTTAAAATGTAGTAACACTTTGTAATTAATGCTGCGTATGTAATTCTTTGTGATTTTTAATGATTTTTTGTGATTCTTCTTAATTGTTCTTTTGTATATAAAATCAAAACAAAATAAAAGCACTGGCACCGAAGTATGTGCTCAGTGGAAAAGAGAGAAAAAAAAATCGTTGTCCTACAAGCACGTGTTAAATGGCTCGATTCACATTAGGTATTAGTTATGACATTGTCAGATTGTGTGAACATTACAAATACAAACAATAAGGTTGAAAAAAAAAGCCATTTAAAAATGATTTTAAAAGATCGTCTATTTTGTACCTTAAACTGATTAGACCAAATATCTGCCTCTGACGAAAAAAAAAATGTTTTCCATGCTGATTTGTTTTTGTAACGAGTATATCATTTCAAAAAGAAAGAAATAAAGGCGGATATTACTTTTAAAAATCTCAACGCATTACTATTAATAGGCCTATAATTAATGAAAACGTATAGAAGGCGTTGCATCCGGGTCTGATGAGGGGGGGGGCACAAGCCGTTTTTGGCAGTTTTCCTATGGATTTTCTAAAATTCAGATCAATGGGGGGCGCTCCCGTGCCCCTATAAAGCTACGGTTACTGCATTAACACGTTTACGGATGTATTGTCATGATCATAGGTAGGCCTATAACATACATGATCATAACATGTCTCACCGATATCAACATGTAAAAATGTGTTGCAAATTCATAACACAATGTGTTATAATGTAACAAATGCTATGCCAAAACTTTAAAAAAAATAAAAATATCAATATCAATAAAATCAAAACCAGAATAAACACATAGGCCTACAAATAATACTTAAGAAACTGACTAAATCAATATATGACTAAATATAAATGAATCTTTAAATCAATTAATTAATCAGTAATCAATCAATCAATCAATTAACCAATAAATAAATAAACAAATAGGCCTAAATAAATAAATCTATAAATAAATAAATAAATAAGAACTGAATATGCCATTTATATTATTTTTACAATTTTAATATTTTTTTATATTAATATCAGTATTAATATTATTAACTTTAAAGGTGCCTATTGATTGTATGATAATTCAAGTACAGTTGAATACACGAAGACATAAAAAGATGCTCATCATTCCGTGCACGAACACTGCACTAAATTTACCACTCTTAGAAATTTGGCAACTCCGTATCAATTAAGCAACCAATAATTGTGGCAAAATATATATATTCCCGGTACATACTTTTTATTGTACGTGCAATACTTTCTGACGTCACGAAAAATATTGTACATACAGCTCAACTGATCATACTTTTCCTACATTCGACCTTGCATGATTTTTGAGTTGACACAGTCATGAAAATAACTATAGATACTTGACAAGACCATTAGTAGCCCAGTTCTGAACCTTTTCATTGATCATTCATAACAATAGGTATCTGATGGATCAGTGAAGATAAGAAGGGATTATAATATATCCGTAACCTTGATATTATAGTAGGCCTACATCTCGAGGAAAAAGTGCAATGGACATGTTTTCATTTTATGTTTCAAATATCCCGCGCATGAAAATTGAGTATTTAACCCAAAAATGAAAATGGAACAATTTATTGGAAATCTGTTTTAACAGATTTTTTGACATCTTTTTCTACACTGTATTATACCTAAATTAAGAAATTTGATAAATATTCAAAGAAAATATAGGTCATCCAAAAATTGTGATTTTTACACATTTTGGGGCAAAAAAGGAAAAATAAGCAAAAATATCAAAATCTGTCTAACAGTTTCATTCATCAAGTCATAACAAACGGCCTACATGCTTAATTTCTAATAAAATATTGAAATTGTGAAAAATATAGGTATTTATTGATTTTCATGTTTTTTCTTGCAAATATGCTAATAATATGCAAATTATGAAATTGCAAAATAAAGTTTCTACATAGCATACATCTTTCAAGTATGATGTTCAAAATGACAGACATCAAAAAGAGATTCGATGAAATGTAAAGGTGTAGTAACAATTTTGGCATGGACTGTCTGGTTAGGCAAAGTACGGTAAGTTGAGCTGTACAATATTGTACGTACAATACGGAGTCTGAAGCGCGCTTTATACTGCAGTTACTGTCCGTTTTCCTATACACAATACACAGTGCTCTTTCCCATTGACGCGTGACCTCTACAAATAGCCCTACGTTAAAAGTATGGGGATATGACTAGTTAACGTCGCTGTGTGAAAAATAACCGGCCAATATTAAAAGTACTCTTCTAAAATTCTAGACAATATAGTTTTGTAACATGTCCTAAATTTTTAGCTAATTTAGGTGTTTGGAGAGGGTCGCACTTTTGTGTTTTAGGAAGGATATGTAGGCCTAAACGACAGATAACACCAAAATATGAAGAAATTATTTCCAAACCGTGTTAAGTCAACAATCATTATGTTGCTCATTTTCAAGAATGCTGGTTTACAAAAAGCATGCAATTGTCTCATTACGTGAACAAAGGTACACATACCATTGTTTCCTTTCGTTTCCTTTATAATCGGTTACCCAACTGAAGCTATAATACCAGCTTTATTGCGATCAGTGGCGTAGCCAGCTTTCTTGGTCGGGGGGGGGGGGGGCAAAATAAATTTTTGGGCACGGATGAAAAAAATTGCAGTTGCATCATACAATATATAGAGAATGTATGTCTTTGAGCTTCCCGAAAAAGGCCTTATTTTATGTGCGCGCGTAGGGCGAAAAAAAATGGTATTTTACACTATTTTCGCCCATTATCCGGCTGAAAAGGGCCTTATTGTTACAATGTGCGCGCGTAGCGCGGAAAATTTTTGTATTTTACACTATTTTAGCCCTGAATTTTGCTAGAACAGGGCTCCTTGCCCTTTTCTTTTCCTTTGCCCTCCTGATTTTCTCTTTCATTTTTTTTGTCAGAGGGCACTTTTTCCTTTCATTTTTTTTTTGTCAGGGGGCACTCTGCCCCTGCCCCCCCCCTGCTGGCTACGCTACTGATTGCGATATCGCACATGAAAACAGACACTTGTGCACAACCAGAGAAGATCCGATTTAATCAGTTGAGCTGTTTCAATGAGTGTTATCTTGGTTTAATAGCTTTTAATGGGGTTAAGTCCTGCAAAGGTCGAGATGATCTATGAATTCTACTGTAGACATGACTGCATCATGTGCCAGTCCTACACGCCGTGCCTATGTAGAGGACTGGCTTACGCCCATTTGGATGTCAATGGGAAATACACACTTAACGATTTGCGCAGGTCAGAAATTTGACAAAATTTCTTTAAAATGTCATCAATGTATATAAAATTGATACCCACCTTATGTGCTTGCTAATTTAAGACTCGGTTGAAATAAAATTAAGGATCGAATGCATTTTAGTGTCCAAAAAGGCAAAATTATCGTTAAAGTCCTGTCGAATTCTGCACTCTTGCGAAGGGTTTAGAATTCGAATTGGGAATAAAAATATCCGATCTATGCGATCAAAAACACAAAATTACAACTTTAAACATACTACTGGCAAAAGACATTATTGCCAAACAATATAGAAATAGAACACTCGACGTCAACTTCTCAAAATATTGGAGAAATATGCTCACCAAACATTGGGAAAGTACGCAATCCAATTCCCATTCAAACGTGTGGGAAACTGAAAGTGCATAATCCTGGCCAACTTTAAAACAATTTGCACTGATTGTATTGCCTATGAACTGATAATCTGAATAGAGTAGGGTAACTTGGGGCAAATTGGGACACAGGGTAATTTGGGACAGTGATTTCGGAAATACTTTTATACCTTAAAATAGTCACATTTTGCCCATTTTGCAACAAAATAACTTTGATATAATGTCTATTTATATTTCAAACCGTTTAAAAGTACCATTCTTCATTAAACAGGAACTTCTGAGGGCCGTAAGCTTAACACATCAAAATAAGTATTCCATTTTGTTGTCATGTCTAAGCAGAGGTCACGACTTGTGGCTCAATATCTGAATCAATGGTCCGGATTAGTGTTTCTCAAATTAAAAAATAACTTCTAAGCTACCCTTTCAATTAAATAAGACAACAATTGTAACTTTTTTCTTCGAAAATTATAAGAAAAGCTTTCTTTTAGAAATATGCCAAATTAGGGTAAAATGGGACGCCATTGATTTACTGTGTGCTAACTCAAACTGTCCCATTTGCCCCAACAAAAAAAGTCCCATAGTAAATCAATGGCGTCCCATTTTACCCCAGCTGTCCCATTTTGCCCCAGCCTCTGTTACAGAAAAAATCTTGCAGTGGGGTAAAATGGGACGCCTTAAAGACACCTTAATAAAATAATGAAGCCGGAGGCCGACCGGCACCAATTTTTGTGAAACGTAAGTCTACTAGACACTTGGTGATGTACCATTTGTTTTGTAGTGGTCACTTGTCGCAAGTTGTCGGGTATTAGTATTATAGCCGAGTAAAATATGGTGGGGCAAAATGGGACATTAGGTGGACCAATTTGCCCCACTTCCCCCTACATACCTGTGAGTCCTCTCTCTTCGGACAAATCCTGTGATGTACGTAGGCCTATGTCACTCTTGACCGTATACCGGTATACCAACTGGTTAAGGTGTCTCTCTTGATATGAAACAAAATCAGTATAATGCCAAATTATAAGCGTTATAAGGGTTGTGATTACGGAAGAAATCTAAATAACAATAAGAAAGATATGACCAATGACATGGCTTAAATGACCCAACTAATATGGCGCCAGCAACGATATCATATAACATGCTAATTTTTATTTAGTCAAAAGACTAAATCCCTTCTGACGTCAGGGCAAAGGCGCGCTGTGATTGGTTGCTGACCTGCGCAGTACGGCTTTTTTCTGTCTAGTTGTCAGAACTTTAGACGCCAACAGAGAAGATGTAAAAGAAGGAGATAGATCCCGCTATCCTCAAACAAAATATGTGTGTTGCCGCTCATTCAAAAGCAATCACGCTATTTAGGTTTAACAATAAAATACAACAAAAGGGTTCGAACCCATGACGGGTGTGATACACAAGTTGCTGCTTACTGGTTTTAGGGAAAGGTCAGTGTCTGTATACAATCAATACCATGCATACCATGCATGCAGATCCTAACATCCAGTTTATTTCAAATAAAATATGACCGAAGTTCCATGGCAAATAATAATTTTGCACGCTTGGTTACGCTTTCAACCTCTACGATTTATGATACAGACTATTTTCAATTATCAAAATATCTTTATTAGGTTTGCAGGAAATGACAGGAAAATACATTAAAACAATAAAATATAGATGATCAAAAATCATCCTGTTTCTAACAAAATCCTAAAACACTCTCCTAAATAATTAACATATATATTCCAAAATGGGCGGATTTTTTTGGAATCTTTACAAAACTACATTTCTTTCTTATAGTATCCACGTGCGGTATCCCTGCAGAGCAACATCAGGTTCTTAACACACACGTGTCATACTTTCAAGGAATTATCTATAGAAACATTGGATATGGTTTCAATTCTGGAGTGAAAATTAATCAACCGTAGTCGGCAAGGCACATCACATCAAAGGCTACTTTCAAGTAGATGTGTAACTACTTGAGAATAAAGGACTATGAATAGGTGCGACAGGATAACCTACGGGATTATCTCAAGGATACAACTTTCCTGGACGCCAACTCTAGTCTTTTTATCTCCGTCTTTACACTAATCTGACGAGCCAAGTGATGGTAAGAATTCTTTATGCCATTAGGCTGCGTTCACATAGAAGTATACTATTCGGGTATACGGTGCACGTTTTACAGGTGCACGCGTATATAGTTAAATCGAGCAAGGCAATTTCATAGTACCGGGTCACATAAGGCTACGATCGCATAGAAGTATACTATTCGGGTATACGATGCACGTTTTGAAGGTGCACGCGTATAGATTAAATCGAGCAAGGTAATTTCATAGTACCGGGTCACATAAGAGCTATTCGAAAAGGCCGTATACCTGTGTATAGTATAGTATAGTGGGAATCGCGCATGTTCGATTTTTAGTGCAGCGTATACCGTCCAAATTTTAAAAACCTAAACCATATGTGGGCAAATTCATTTTTTTAATTGATACACTATCTAATTCTGCACATTATGACACCTCATTGAATGCAATGTGACCTCAAGAAGTAAAGTTACAAGCATTTGATAAGACGAAGAAAACGGGTAAACTGACATACTCGATATTCGCTATACGAAATACGCTCATTCGATCAGGCTGAGTTCACATATAGTATACTCCAATATGAACTCAGCCTGAACGAATGAGCGTATTTCGTATAGCGAATACCGAATACCGTATACTTCTATGTGAACGCAGCCTTAGGCCTACTGAAGTCTGACGGCACCAAACTGGTGTGAAAATTCTATAGAATCTATAGAGGCATTGCATGTGACGTATCATCCCGTAAATATGGCAGACTACTCAAATGCATTCAACAAAAGCATGATTGCAATCTACCGTGACAGTTCGTCTCACACACATAACCCTGCACTACGATCAAATAGGTTGATGACAACATTTGATTGAATGGACTGTACTCCGCCATAACTACGGTGAAGGACACCGGTTCAAATTCTTTGTTTGGAGCCAATCAATAATTTCATGCAGGGCCTCTATACATGTAGATACCTAATTTTTTGTCATCGCGCCCAAATATCCCCGCAAATATCTTATACACGGTTTTATTGATTCATTTTGGGCATTTCAAAAGTTAGAAATCGTCAAAATGGCAACATCCATTGATAGCAATGGTTGAGTAAACATTGTCTAAACACTAGATAAAAAGACAGCTTTGTACTACAGAGAAGATGTGAGGAAAAAATATGTGTGCTGCCGCTCATTCAAAAGTAATCACGCTATTCAGGTTTAACAATAAAATACAATAAAGGGTTCGAACCCATGGTGGGTGTGATACACAACTTGCTGCTTAATAGTTTTAGGGAAAGGTCAGTGTCTGTATATCATCATACTATGCATACCATGCATGCAGACCCTAACATCCAGTTATATTTCAAATGAAAATATGACCGAAGTTCCATGGCAAATTATAATTTCTGACGCTTGTTGACTCTTTCAATACGATTTATGATACAGACTATTTTCAATTATCAAAATATCTTTATTAGGTTTGCAGGAAACCTTCATCGTGCCGTTTGTAGTAGAAAACAAGGCTCGAAAAACGGGGCCAAATCTATTTTTCAAATTCTAACCATGCTCAAACGGTTTGTAAGTTATTAAAAAATACAAGGTTGGGAAGAAAGGTCAATAAAACGTACCTTTCCATATCTTCGACCACTTCTACCGGGCTAGAATTGGGCTAGTTCCACAGACTAGTTCAGTCAGCTGAACTAGTCAAACATTAGTACAGAATGCCCTATTAAAAAGAATAGTCGTACTTGGCATCGTTTTTGATAGTAGAGCCCATTAGAAGAACACCCCAATATATTAGTAGAGTCCCTAGTAAGCTCTAGTAGGTCTCAGTTGAACTAATTTATTATATTAATTAATTAGTAGGTCAAGGTTGAACTAGTATATTTGATAGTTAAGTCCCTAGTGTATCCCAGGGGTGCAAATTGTGATTTCTTCCTCAGGAGCAAGGTTTTTAAGCTCAAAATTTCCTCAATCATACCATGCATAAAATAGCTTTATTCTGCACTTCAAAAGATGAGAATGTTAACATAGCATGTATTTTTAGAGGGACTCTATGTTAAAGCCATAATGTACGATTTCAGTGAAATTTTAATTTTGTTATTCTTTATTCAGAATGTTGATATAATATTAGTAATAACTGCCTGGAATGGTTGCTGTCCATTTTAAACTGAAATAACAAGGTAAAGAGAAAGAAATCCCACTGGTTATTTTGGCCATTTAACATGCATTTCTATGGGAAGACATATTAAAGTCATAATAAAAAAAATTATGACTTTATGTCGAACTTTACTCTGTTGACCTACATAGATCTAAAATTTGGCCGATTCCATTTAGGTGAAAGTTGTGAATGTATAAACATTAACATAAATAAGCAAAATAATCAGGTTTGAAAAAAATATCCAATTTCATATTATAAGATTGTACATTATGGCTTTAAGTCTTCGAGCTTCCAAAAAAAGCTAAATGGGGTCGATGTGCGCGTGTAGCGCGCAAAATTGTGGTATTTTACACTAGTTCTGGGTCAATTTTGGTGGGACAGAGGCCCCTTTCCCCTTTTATTTTCCTTTACCCCATTTCCTCTTTCATTTTTCGTCAGAGGGAGCACAACTTGTCCTCTTCTCAGTGGCATTAGTATACACTGAATTTCTTCATGACTTTTGTTCCCATAAAACATGTAAAATCTAGTTAATCCTCATTGCTCCTCTCTATTTCCTCATATATATATGATTACCGCCTCTCTGTAAATTTCCTCAGATACGTGTGCCCATGTTTCCACCTGCCTTCATCCAAATTCTTTTTTCCTGTTAAATTACCTTGAATACTTCCTAGCCTATGGTGATGAATTGTAAATTTCCTCATATTCCATTTCCATATTCTAACCCCAACACCGAACTTCTTTTTTTGCTCTAATTTCTTGAAAACTATTGTGAATTCCTCCAAATTTTGCACAACCAGAGTCTTTAAATATTTTCTCTCTTCCATTCAGTAGCTTCACTGCCTCGCAGCCCTCCCCTATTATTTTGTACTTCACTCCTCTTCTTTTTTCTTTCCTCTTTTCCCCCTTCTTCTCCCCCTTATTCTTTTCTTCTCTCTCCCTCCTTTTTCCTCTCTTTTTTCTTCCCATGGCATTATTTCCTCAATTTTGACTCTCATTTCCTAGGAGCGGTGCTCCCCGCTCCCGCACAATTTGCATCCCTGGACTGTATCCTGACCTACTAACATATAGTTTAGTCCAGTCCAGCCGTATTAGTTACAGGTTAGTCGTACTTGACATTGTTTTAACTAACTTTTCCTTAGTTAGTCACCCCAAGTTTCCTTTTCAGTGTACTAATGGGTGACAGTAGACCACAATTGTTCCTACTCGACCACTTGCTCATCTTAGAAAATGTATCTGATGAATATTAATCATTAATATGATTGGCTATAAATGATCAACCTTTTAGCTTTTCAAAGTAGGCCCCTAATAATAACTTTCTAACGCACATCACCATGCACCATGAGCTAGTTTTGTCAGAATTTCGGTTTTAGTTGCACCATTTTCCCCGGGGGTCACTCCCATTGTAGCCTGTACACCATCCGCGATAATCAACTTTTGAAAAGCACCCCAAACAAGGATTTAACCCTTGGCTAAAACAATACCCTAAACAGGGATTTTATTTACTTGCATCAAATTTCATACCCTAAATTTCATTTCCGCGTATTAGCAATATTGCAATTTTGCTACCCTTTTTCCCAATATTTCATGTTTTTGACTCCCTAAACGCGTTACGCGCGTATCGTGCTTACCCACGAAAAACTACCCTTTTTACGCGTTTTGTCATTATCGCGGATGGTGTACAGGCCACAATGGGGAGTGACCCCCCCCGGGTGTCCCAATCATGACAATGTAGGTATCTACCTGGTGTGTAGCATACATGTACATTTTGTGTAGCCAGGACTAGATTTACCTTTTTCAGGGCCCTTGGCCAGGCTACAATTTAGGGCACTTGCTATCTGGATCCATGCATGTGTTACTCCCCACACCCAACCCCATCCATGTAACCTATTGTTTTGATTATGTCTATATGATCAGAGGACTCAGTGCATGAGTGGAGTTAACAGGCTTGTGAGAAGTGAGAGTAGATCTACTCTCACTTTCTTACATGCATGTAGGCAGGCACTGTATGGTATAGTACCCGTACCCGTGTCCACGGGTACGGGTCCCGGGCCATGAGTACGGGTATGGGCACGGGTCCCAAACCATGAGTACGGGTACGGGTCCCGGGCCATGAGTACGGGTACGGGTACGGGTCCCAGGCCATGAGTACGGGTAGGCCTACGGGTCCCAGTCTATGAGTACGGGTACGGGTCCGAAGCCAAAATGGTGACGGGTACGGGTACGAGTCCAGAGCCATGGGTACGGGTACGGAAATTGGGACTCGAGTACGTGTACGGGTACGAGTACGGGTACGGGTACGGGTTCTATTAGAAACATCCTATTTCTAAAGTCTAAAATTCCTAAGAAAGCTAAATAGGCCTATATGTAAATTTTAGCATTTAAAACAATACTACCAATAGTAATGCCCTTCATACCTAAAAAATACAACTTTTCCGGTATAAATCATTCTGGGACACCCTGTGTTATACGCATTTTATGGCACAATTTTTGAAATTTGCGATATAATACAAATTTTATGACAATTAAAAAAAAAAAAAGGTCTTTTGGGGAAAAAATCCATATCTTCAATACTAAAAGTCAAAATTTTCAATTGATCGCCGGCTTTTCATCCCAGCTACATACACTTACAGTACTGTACATATCATTAGATTTAGAACGTTAAACTTCGACGACTGTTTATAGTGTTAAATATAAATTTTTAATCATTTGCCATACAATGTGTAGGCCTATCATATCACAAATTTCAAAAGAATCTAAATTATTTGATATCAGAAGGACATTCTTCATATTCAGAATGCAATTCGATATGTCTGATGTGCTCTCATGTCATGTCTCACAAAAAAACACTGTCCAAACGTTCATACCCCAGCCCTTAAGGGATCTAAAATGAGCGTTTATTGCGTTTCGACAGTATTTTTTGTGGCAAATGAGAGCACCTCAGACCTATCGAATTGCATTCTGAATACGAAGCATGTCTTTCTGATATCAAATAATTTTCATTTTTTGAAAATCACAATATAGGCCTAGTACAAATTTTATGACAAATTATAAAAATTTGATATTTTTCGAATTTTGATATATAACAGTCCTCGAAGTAAATTATATAAATCTAATGATATATTCTTAAAGTGTATGTAGCAGGGGAAAAGCCGACGGTCAATTGAAAATTTTGACCTTTCATATTGAAGCTATGGATTTTTTTATTATGACTTTAATGGAATTCTCTCTGGGGGCCATTTTGAAAATGTTTTCCTTTTCAATTCTAGACTTATCAAATGAGACGATCATGTCTAGTGAATCATCAGGTGGAAGTGCCATCGGATTGAAAAATAACTTTTCTTGCTAGACCAAATAAAGTGTTAAATGCGCATATGCATGTTACCCACGAATTCAAGCATTTTTCACATGTTGTACGCCATAAAATTTCACTTTCTTTAATATCTTTCAATATTTTATGTGTGACTCATATACACTAGAAATCGGTGAAGACTTTGAACGTAAAATAGAATTTTATTACATATATCTATACAGAAATATTTTGGTTATTACAAATTTTAAGAAAGAACCAGGTGTACAGTTAAGATTGTGTCAATTCTTCGAACTCTTTCCAAAGTGGCTATCATTTATCATTACTGTATTATTTCGAAAGATTAGAATAAATGCTTCATATAAATATAAAGTTAGATTTTGTATCTCGTCGCAGGATGAGGATCTCGGATGGATTCGTGGGTAACAGCGTCTGGAAAATAGCAATTCCTATTATTTTTTTAAATAAAATAAAAAATACTTTTCCGTATGTCAATAATTCAGGCTGCAATGGCACTAAAATGAATTTTAATCAAAATACAGACTACATGGAATATTTAGAATGGATCATTATGGCATTTTGGGTATAAAAATTTTGAGAATAATAAAGTTGCCAAATTCAAATAGACAGAGCAAACAGTTTTATATTATTATTTTAGTAAAATCATTCCATATTTTCATGCAGCAATATTCTATTAACTCGTGTTTGACAGTTCCTATGAACTAAAACACTATCAATACATTGTTAACTATAATTTAAGTAGGGATTCGTGGGTAACCATAATGTTCGTGGGTAACACATATTTGAAGGTATGTATTGGTAAGCGGCAAAATAGAAAATATTACAGAAGGTTGGAAACCACCATGCGGTTATTCCTCCATTGTGTTTCAATGATTCCCGTTTCTCTAACCAATTGCATTTACCCAAAAAATGGTAATTTAGGATAATCAATCAAAACTTCATGATGCAGCTTCAGTATACCTTCAAGAGGGCGCTATTAAACAGGACTGTTTTTGAACCTATTTCGCATGTTTTCAAAATGTTAAGATGCATAAGAAACATATAATTTACGAGTAAATCCTTGGATTCGTGGGTAACGCCGAATTCGTGGGTAAAGCTATAAGTACTATAGTACCGTTTGGGGTTTGCGTTTCTTAGGTGTATAAACTGTAAGTACTGTCAAAATTATAGCATACCCATTGCTTGAATATGTGCTGATTTAAACTTAAAATAAACAATCTCCTTATTTTTCAAGGTTAGCATCTATTCGGGATTCGTGGGTAACAAAAGTTTAAACCGTCGTAGATTCTTTTTAAAGCGGTGAACGTATTTTTACGATTTACAATTTTAAGCGCTTGTCAAACTAAATTCAGTGTCCAAAGTCATTAAATGTTAATTTAAGTTATGGCAATTATATTTGCTGGACTCGTGGGTAACAGTTGATACGTGGGTAACGTCAAATTTGATTTTATGGGATTTTATGGGTAAAACGTATTTGCATAAAATAATCACTTGGACCTCAGAATTATAGAACGAAACTTCGTTTCATGATATAGTCATTTATGGCATAGTCACTTAACCTTTTTCAGAACGATCATTTTCTTTTTGATACGCGGGTAACAAAATTATTAGCCAAATTGACTTAATGGCCTCTAGAGTCCACAAACTTTGGTGGAATTCAATCGTTTTACATATGATGAGAGATCATGCAAACGTCTTTCTAACGGTAATAATTTCATTTTGATTGAAGGACATTCAATGACATATATGGTGCTTTATCTTTGAATTCGTGGGTAACGCCAATTCATTTAAGCTATCATAACTTGTCCCCTGGTATGACTTGCTAGTAAAGGCCTATATGCACAAAGAGAGCACATTGGACGTGACATGATATGCTCCATCAATAACGGGATTTCCTTTATTAATGACATTTTAAAGTGGAAAGTTAACATAGAGAGAATTTTGTCCCGCTTTCGCTGGAATTGACCATATAATCATGTCAAATTCCCGGGAGAAAGTTTTAATAATGGTGACAAGCTGTGTTTATCCGAAGCTAACCATGTTGACCAATCAGGAAGCGAATTGGAAAGAAGGAACAAATGATTGGTTAGTCTCTTTTACTGCCGGGTTCTGTCGTTCGGTTCGCGATCATTGTGACACACGAGCACATGCCCACAGACTGGCCTAGAGACCAATAATTGGTCATCTTGTTTACACCACTGTCGAGTGCCACAAAATAGGAGCCAATCAGAATTGCGCTTACAAAATTAGCCAAAAGAAGACGAGCTGTGTATACAGTACAGTCGAGTCCGGTGTTGTATTTTAAATGCTGCATTCCGTCTTTAAATTCAGACTTCCAATTTTTATCACGTCATTGTGTTAAGTATTGTCGTTGGGGCTTTTGATCCACACAGACCGACAGACCGACGTATTTTCTCTGGAACAAGTATATACTATAGCTGAGTGATTAGCGTGAATGGTAGTAGAAAGTTAATTTGTGTCGTGAGTTGCCCATCATCCATGTGCCAGTCATGCCAGTTGTAGTTAAGCTTAAAAACTGACCACTCCCTCCAGTTAAAACTCTCTTCTGAGTATTTTGGAGGAAGACCAACCAAGTACCAAGTTATATAATTTTTGCTTTTTGCAAATGTTTTTTTAACCCTTGAATTGAATATACGTTCGTAACATGTCATAGTAAGTTAGTAGTACTTTTTTACAAGGCAAGATTGTTTGTTTAAGCATTATAATAAATATAAACCATTTTGTAAATTGAATAATAAAATTAGCCATGCATTGATTGGCCATTGTATAGTCCGAATAATCAGTCCCAGAACAAAATATCAATTTCGACATTCGTGTTCTGGGTCTGAACTGTTTGCATATTAAATAATTGGACAAACGATCTACTTGACAGCTTTTTATCGATCCCTATTCATGTTATGTGAATCACGCTATTGTGGACCATCCTTCTAATACTTGCAATTTAAATGCGCGCAGCCCACACAAGTTAGCAAAACATTCAGAAGGTTAAATAATACTTGAGTGTCTGTACAAGCAGAACGGTCTTTTGTCTACCTCTCTGTTTGTAAACAGACGAGGAGGTCAAAATTGTCATCTTCGCTGAATAGGAAAGACAGCGTAATACAGCACTAGCCATTGCACAACGTCAAGCGCGTGCATAGCCATAGGGCTCTTTGTGCAAATTAATACATGTTGGATGTATTTGTAGTAACTGCAAATTTCAAACATTTGAGGTAGGAAGTGCCCGTAGGGTGTCTCCAGTGGCAGTGTAAACTGTTTTCATTAGTATATGTCGCAAAATATTAATATTGACAATACATGTAATTGAAAACCTGTTTGACCTATATATTTATACATTGCTTACCTGTGTTTTCATATCATATTTTGCGAAGCTTGTTCGAGCATATAGTATTCTCTAACGCAAAACTTAATTGCGAGGACATCTGTGACCAAATTTGTTGCTAGTGTTTCTCAAGTAACTTCAAGCGTGTGCATACATTTTGTAGGACCTTGTGTAAAATAATACGTGTTGGATGGTCACAGCGCAGCATGCTTGTTTTTAAAAGGAACTCCAGGTTACTAGTACGGTACCATAATATAATTTTTTTGCAAGGTTAATCTGCAAAACATAGGTTACTGGTATGCGTTGCTATAATATAATTTTTTTGCAAGGTTAATCTGCAAAACATAGGTTACTGGTACGCACCATACTATAATCTTTTAAAAGTAACTTGTAATAACTATCACATATATGTGCATGACGTCAAGCCTTATGTAAAATAATATGTGTTGGACGATTAGCAGCACCCTTAATTTGTAAAAGGAAATCTGCAAAACATGTGTACCAGCTGCTAGTACCATAGTTAATAATACCATAAATAAAAAATAAAATAAATTAAATCACATCACATCATTATCATCATCACATCGGCACCTTATTCGCCGATCAGGATTGAGCAGTTTAATTTGGACATCACTGAAGGACCTCCCTGAACAGTATATTGTAGTATGGTAGTAGTACTACTAGTACATGCGTATTAGTGACAATGCAGGGTTTTAGCGTTAGTGTTGGGGTTAGGGTGTACATGTAAGTGTCAGTTATTAGGATTAGGTTTGGGCTAGTGCCAGGTTAGCATTTCTCTTTGACCCTATTTAAGCGAGTGCTGCCATAATTGAGTTTTGTTTTGATCCACATAGACTAACATTTTTCTTATTTTGCTGAAACTATATAGTAAAAGTAGGCAACATACTACTACTAAGTACTATCAGCTAGTACTCTAGTTTCTTCAGCAGCCTGCCAATTTGGTGCTTTTTACAGCGTAAACACAAAAGTGGGCTTGTTATTGGCTAATTGAATCACGTCATCATCACATCGGCACCTCATTTGCCGATCATTCTGCGTGTAGCATCATGTGACCTAGTTCTTTCTGCGCAATAATTAGGTTGAGCAGTTTATAGTTTGACATTGCTGAAGGACCTTTCTGAACAGTACTGTATAATAGTACAAGTTGCACTACAAGTTGTTCTACTAGTAGTTCAATTAGTGCTTGTGAAAATCCTCGGTTTTGGCGGTTAAGGGTTAAGTGTCAGTTAATAGGATTAGGTTTAGGGTAGGGTTGGGTAGGTGTTTCCATTTGGATCTAAAACCATAAAGTCTGAGTACTTGAGTATATGGCCCATTTCACGGTTAGGCGCCACTTTTGGTGAAAAAAACTTGAAATTTTCAAAATGGATTAAATTTCATTTAATTGGGGTTTTCTTTTCCACATAAGACCAGATTTTCATAAAAATATCATTTCCCAGCTTAAATCTCTCTACTTCTTGAAGAAAATTATAATTTATTATCTCATGTTATGCAATTTTTTAACAAATTTGATAAATATTGAGTAGTGAATATTTATACTTTTACTGTCCAATACATATATAATAGATATTTAAAATAAACAAGTATGTCATAGGCTCTCTTCTGACCAAATTTGGGCAAATTTTGTTGTGTAATGACAAATTTATGGCCACTTACATGTAATTTTGTGGTAAAAAGGAAATTGACATGAAAAGGTTTACTCAACAATTTTAATAATCAATGAATGACTCTGATATTTCACAGCTTTGATGGTCATAATATGGGTAATGTTCACAAATAATATCAGCCAGTTTGAAAGCACAGGTCAAATTCAAGATTCTTATGTTTGTGCAATTTTGGATGTGACAGATGTTAATGTGAACGGAAACCACACATTGTAAAGCAGAGTATGTTTCAGAAAATAATGATTCAAAGAGTTTTCACACACTCAGTAAATTAAATGGGATATATTGAAACATATTAACCTGTGTTAGTGTTCATTTTAAAACATTGTTTACAATTTATAGAGGTGGATGTGACATTTTTAATTGTGAACAGAATATTTCATTATTATAAACAGTTTGCTTGTCAAAATATAAGCTTTAAAGCACTTCTAACACATATATTTTGATAGATTCTATTGAATTGAGCAATGCTAAAATGTTTTTCCTGACCCTTTATATTTTTGCCAAGCAAAATGTTTATAATACTGAAATATTCTGTTCACAATTGAAAATGTCACATCCGCTTCTGTAAATTGTATACAAAACTGTCCCCCAAAAGACAACAACAAAGCCATGAAATAATCATATGTGACATATGTATGAAATAATAAACCTATTTTAGAAAGTCAAATATCATGTTGTTTAAGTATTTTGGCATACAAACTACTAATTTTGGGGATGTGACATGTGAACGGAAATTGAAGCTTTTTGAATCTCCTGTCACAATTAAAGAAGGCATACTGAATTAAAAACTTATTGTGCCTTTTGATCCCCCACAAACCTGTAATGAAATAACTTCAAACTGGCATCCTAGTCCCATTTCTGTCTTAGTTCTTTGAAGAAACTATTTTGGATGTGACAGGTACCATGGATGTGACACATGTGAACGGAAACTTTGAAATGACATCTGCAAGCTAAGTTGATGAAGGAGTTTTCATTAAATGGTGTCATTAGATAGCTCATAGCAGGAGATTTTTAAAATCAAGGAGAACAAATTCTGCCACTTATTTGTTAATAAATTATACTATTTGGAAAATTAATCGGATGTGACAAAATTGTGAACGGAATTTGTTGGCAAAAATTCAAAATATCGCTGTATCTATGTATTAAGAGCAACAAGTGTAATTTGTTCAACAAATAGTAACAAGACTCTGAACTTTACTAAAACACACTAGTTTGCCATTCATGTAAAGTATTAGTCGATCTATTCCACATTGAATAAGGTACATAGATGTGAACGGAAAATGTCACATCCGAATTCAGAAATTTAAATGGTTCTCATGCTAGTTTAACTGACAACTACTACTTTGTTCATGTATGGCTGTATAGTGTAACTTGTTCATTACATAAAAACAACAAAAGCAGATGGTAGGCTCAACATAGTTAAAAGTGGCAGCATTGGAAAATAAATGTCTGTTTTTAGGTTGCTAGTAAAATGTGGTTTTTTTTCACTTCTGACCCCTGTGCACCCTGAAAGATAAAAGCAGAAAGGCCGATTAAGCTAGTGGAGGTAGGCTACACAGAGACAATGAAAAATCACCAACAGTCAATTCTGTAACCCCATTATTTTTTACACACCAGGCCAGATACGTTGAAAATCAAAAGGTGGCGCCTAACCGTGAAATGGGCCATATAGTAAAGTGCTGTAAACCTCTGACAAGACAGGAGCATACTTTAGTATTTAGTATAATTTAGCTGTTACTTTCAAATCAAGTTAAGTGTCGTTGGGAAAAACAGACATTCGAAAGAATAGGAAAGACAGCGTAATACGGCACTAGCCATTGCACAGCGTCAAGCGTGTGCATAGCCATAGGGCTCTTTGTGCAAATTAATACATGTTGGATGTATTTGTAGTAACTGCAAATTTCAAACATTTGAGGTAGGAAGTGCCCGTAGGGTGTCTCCAGTGGCAGTGTAAACTGTTTTCATTAGTATATGTCGCAAAATATTAATATTGACAATACATGTAATTGAAAACCTGTTTGACCTATATATTTATACATTGCTTACCTGTGTTTTCATATCATATTTTGCGAAGCTTGTTCGAGCATATAGTATTCTCTAACGCAAAACTTTGTTGCGAGGACATCTGTGACCAAATTTGTTGCTAGTGTTTCTCAAGTAACTTCAAGCGTGTGCATACATTTTGTAGGACCTTGTGTAAAATAATACGTGTTGGATGGTCACAGCGCGCAGCATGCTTGTTTTTTAAAAGGAACTCCAGGTTACTAGTACGGTACCATAATATAATTTTTTTGCAAGGTTAATCTGCAAAACATAGGTTACTGGTACGTTGCTATAATATAATTTTTTTGCAAGGTTAATCTGCAAAACATAGGTTACTGGTACGTACCATACTATAATCTTTTTAAAAGTAACTTGTAATAACTATCACATATATGTGCATGACGTCAAGCCTTATGTAAAATAATATGTGTTGGACGATTAGCAGCACCCTTAATTTGTAAAAGGAAATCTGCAAAACATATGTACCAGCTGCTAGTACCATAGTTAATAATACCATAAATAAGAAATAAAATAAATTAAATCACATCATTATCATCATCACATCGGCACCTTATTCGCCGATCAGGATTGAGCAGTTTAATTTGGACATCACTGAAGGACCTCCCTGAACAGTATATTGTAGTACGGTAGTAGTACTACTAGTACATGCGTATTAGTGACAATGCAGGGTTTTAGCGTTAGTGTTGGGGTTAGGGTGTAAGTGTCAGTTATTAGGATTAGGTTTGGGCTAGTGCCAGGTTAGCATTTCTCTTTGACCCTATTTAAGTGAGTGCTGCCATAATTGAGTTTTGTTTTGATCCACATAGACTAACATTTTTCTTATTTTGCTGAAACTATATAGTAAAAGTAGGCAACATACTACTACTAAGTACTATCAGCTAGTACTCTAGTTTCTTCAGCAGTCTGCCAATTTGGTGCTTTTTACAGCGTAAACACAAAAGTGGGCTTGTTATTGGCTAATTGAATCACGTCATCATCACATCGGCACCTCATTTGCCGATCATTCTGCGTAGCATCATGTGACCTAGTTCTTTCTGCGCAATAATTAGGTTGAGCAGTTTATAGTTTGACATTGCTGAAGGACCTTTCTGAACAGTACTGTATAATAGTACAAGTTGCACTACAAGTTGTTCTACTAGTAGTTCAATTAGTGCTTGTGAAAATCCTCGGTTTTGGCGGTTAAGGGTTAAGTGTCAGTTAATAGGATTAGGTTTAGGGTAGGGTTGGGTAGGTGTTTCCATTTGGATCTAAAACCATAAAGTCTGAGTACTTGAGTATACAGTAAAGTGCTGTAAACCTCTGACAAGACAGGAGCATACTTTAGTATTTAGTATAATTTAGCTGTTACTTTCAAATCAAGTTAAGTGTCGTTGGGAAAAACAAGACATTCTGACATAATTTTGGTGACGCTGACCAAGTTGTACCACCTGCTCACGAATAAAGAACAGACGTTCTGACATTGACCAAGTTACAGTACAGCCTACATGACCATGAATCGACCGGAATTACAAGGCGGTGGTATTCCAGCCCCAGCAACATTCTTTCACACATATGAGCAACGAGCTGCAAAACAAGGTAAGCTTTGCATATGTAGGCTTTTTTGGTTCTAGTACATGTAAGGGTTTAACAATATAGAAATCTTAAAAGAGGCTAGTGAAGCCTGAGTAGTGAAGGCAGGGGGAGGGGGGTTCTTGGATTCTGTCTGGTTACCCATGCTTGATCTGTTTTAGGGACACTAGACTAGTATCAAGACTCCCACTTTTGGAGTTTCAAATCCAAAAAAATAACTCTCTCTAGGAATTCCCGCTAGGGATATCAAATTCACCATTCTAGTCTCCAAATTTTCTGATTACAGTATCTAAACTTTCGCAATTTTTTTGATACGAAATAGGACAAAGTGTGACTTTTGACATTCAAAACTCCCAGGGAAAACTAGTCCCATTAGAGCGTGGCACAATGGTTAGGGTACTTGCCTTTAGTGCATGAGGTCCCGGGTTCAATTCCCGTGGTGGCGATTTGCTGGGATATTGAATTGGGAAAAAAAGTCTGAAAATCATATTATTGGCAACATCTGTAGATTAAATTCAGACTTCCGCTCTCCCCATGGTTCATTTAGAATTTGGCAGCCAGTTTTGAAAAGAGTAGGGTGCAAACCCTGACTGTTCCCAACCCGTCCCGGTATTCAAATGGACCCCAATGGAAATAAGCTTTCTTGGGTTATCCAGGGTTATCAAAAACGCGAACAAATCAAACAAACAAACAAATGTTTTTATAGAAATTTGATCCTGCTAAGAGTATGTTTTTATACAAATGTAGTCCCCTAGGGACAACCCGTCAGTCTGAAACACCGTCAATCCGAACCCCCATCAGTCCGAAAATCTAACGCTAACCCTAACCCTAAATTTTTGGACTGTTTTTTTGTATTTATTTTACTTGGCCTAAAACACTGATTTGTATTCATTTGTTTACAATTGATAGATTGTTTACATCTGATCTTTTCAATGAACATAGGCCTACATCGTACTCCCTCTGTTTGCTATATCCTCAAGTGAAATTCTTTGGATTATCATTCAAATATGCTTTTAAAGATGGGGTCTATGGAAAGCCATCTACTTTTCTGGCCTAATTTTTAAATGGATATGGCTTGTGATTTGTCGCCCAGATCTTGTGACGATTTTTATTCTCCGGGCATGTTCCATTACCACTAACCACAGCGAACAAGCTCGTACACAAGAATCTGTGGAATTTGCAGCACTTTGTGTTGATGCAAAAGTTGAACTCTCACTTGGTGAATGCATCATGTTTCCAACTATGTAAGTGTTTTGAATTTTTGAGCAGAACTTTGCCTAGGAACTTTGTCCCTAACACAATCATAGTGACCATACATGTATGTACATACTTCCATACTCACGGTTTTGCGATCGATAAACGAGAATTATCAATAAATGAGCCCTCATTATAATTATGCGCCATGTTGAGATACATGTTGCATTCGATAACATACATATACTGTACTTTACTTTTACTGTCCCTAACCTTTTTATGACCATTTATTGAATACTTTACATGTACATGTATGATAAACATTTGCATAATATTGAGCTCTACTTAATGTGTTTATCGTAATCCCCATAATTAATAACATTTTTTATTTATCAAAAATCTATTATGACATAGTGTAGTAACTGTGTTTCGGTTCTGCAAATCCCTGTTATAATCCTAAAATTCTTTGTAAAATAACAGAAATTAAACCTTAAATTTTGAAAATATGAAAACTGATCCCAGAAAGTGAGGAATGAGGAGGGAGGCGGACTTGAAACAAATTAATCTCTTTATGTGGCCTAATATCCATTTTATTATCAATTTGTTACATGTTCTTTGAAAATGATGGTACAGTGAAAATGGTTATTTTTTTCAGGATCATGGGCATAAATATATTAAAGCCATAATGTACGATCTTATAATTTGAAATTGATTAATTTTTTTCAAACCCGATTTTTTGGCACATTTGCAATGTTTGTACATGTACATAATCCAAACTTGCACATAAATGGAATCAGCCAAATGTGTTGTGTTTGTAGGTCAACAGAGCAAACTTCAACATAAAGTCATAATTCAAGAAGTTATGACTTTATGTCCTATAGAACTGCATGTTTATGATGTTAAACAGCCAAAATAATCAGTAGGGTTTCTTTCACTTTACCGTGTTATTTCAGCTCAAAATGGACAGAAACCTTCCCGACAATTATTACTAATATTATTTCAGGATTTTGAGTGTGAAATAACAAATTTAGAATTTTAAGGAAATCAAACATCAAGGCATTCCAGGATACATTTAAAAATGGGTTTCACATGTAAAATGTTGTTAAAACCACACATGGGAAATTTACAAAACAACAATGAAAGAAATTGGGGTGGATGATGTTGTCGATCGGGTCAAGGACCTTTAAGCTAAATCTTCCCGATTTTAAGTTGATCAGTGGTTTTATCTCATTCTCATTTTTTTGTTTTAAAAACAATAATATATTATTGTGTGATTTCAAATTCAAATATATAAATCAGAAAAACATTTGTAATAACTGTATCATTCTTGCCATTTTGATTTCAGATCCCATTCGCCTGCTGAGGGCATGCAACTCGGTTATTGGGAAGGAGGAGGATTGTGCCATTGCTCTAGTCAGCTACAAGGAATTGCACAAGGCTACCATTGCTTTGGAGAATTCCATTATTGATGCCTTTTCTTGTGGACTGACGGAGGATGGTACATACCTCTCCTCTTTCCAAGTTGGAGAAAGGTATTGTTTTTCATTTAAATTATTGATGTTACTTAAAAGTTGAGAGGAAAAGTTAATGTGCATGGACAGCACAAGATTAATTTCTTGGATTATTATGACAAAACAAACAGTACAGTTGCTTAACTGCCCATGTGCATTCGTCAGGTTAATTCTAGTCTCTTCTGTTGGATAAACTGGAAAAGTATGAACAGTATAAAATGATGTTCAACAATGTTATAACAAAAATAAATTCAAATGATTTAAAGCCCATTCAGTGATTTGCACATCCAGATGATCATAAAAATCACAAAAATTCAGATTTTGGTTCCTTTGTCATTGTCGTAGATGTGCTAGCATAGCCTGCTAGTGAACAGCAGAAAGCTGTGTATTTAAGACAAAAAAAAGGTATTTGCATGAAGCTGTAATTTATATACTGACAGTATAAATTAGCTACATGTGTTTGAATGGGGCTTCAACGTCACCAATGCTGCTGTTTTCGTTGTTTTTTGCCAAATTTTCATTTTAAAAATACCAAGTGATAAAATGTTAATTTTTGAATGGCTTATTCTTCATTTTTAAGCAATTTATAAACAATTCTAATTTTTTTTTCCACTTGCGTGGGATCACTGAATGGGCCTTTAAACAGTATGATAGTACTTTGAGTTATCAATAGGTTCATTGGCTAATATCAATTTAATATGGGCATACATGTAGTCAAAACACAGGACTTCTCGGACACGTTTACACTAGAAAGTTTCTCGCATATGGCTATTTGTGGCAGATCTGTATAGCCAATGAGAATTATTCAAACTGATGTATGTGTACTGATTCCTAACTGTCACATTTTTACGCAGCTATAAAATATATAGCTATATGTGTAACAAAAAAGTTATAGGTTACAGATTATGTTGTATATTTAGAACATCATATACTTTTTCATTTTCATCCCCCTGGCTTTAGCCATGGAGGTTGATTTTGCGACAGTGTATTCCTTCTGTATGTCGGGGTGTATGTTGTGCAGGGGGTGTGTATCTATGTGTAAGTTCCATTTTGGTTAGGTTTTGCTTGTCAGTCCAGGGGGCAAATGTCAGTATCGTCCCTAATATTACTCTCCCTCTGCCCCCTCAGTTCCCTCCCCTTCCCCCCTTTCCCTTCTCTTTCCCCCCGTCTTCCCCTTTTCTCTTCTCTTTCTTCCTCCTTTCTCCTTCTCCTTCCCCTTTTCTCTCTCGTTTCTTACTTCTTCTTGTCCCTATTTTTCCACTTCTCCGTCCGCATTCTAGTTGTCAGAATTGATCTGTTTGTTCAGTATTAAAGTGAGCCATTATGCAAGATATGTTGCATTCAATAACATAAGTATACTTTTCTTTTACTGTCACTAATTATATAAACTCTTTATGACCATTTTACTATTAATTATAATACACATGTATCAGTATAATTTTGAGTTCAAACAGGATGCATTTATCATGATAAATAATAACATTTTTTTATTTAAATCAAAATTCGACTATGGCATAGTCTACAGTAATGTTCCTTACAACATTCTAAACATGTTTAAAATATTTATGACCACAAAGGTACAGCGTCGGCCAAGGGATCTTGCAGTTACGAACCAACAATTTTTTGTTTAATATATATGTCGTTGTTGGAAAGTTTAGAACAACTTTTATATTCATCATAACTTTGTTTTATTCTCATTCCAGAGTGTACGTCCGATTTATGGAGTTTGGGAATTTGGCAGGAGTTGGTGAAAAATTCCATGAAATGAATGAGAATTTAATATCATGTGAAGTCATGACTCCTACTGATCTCACCAACAGGCGCACATACAAGCAAGATGAAGCCTCAGGTATAAAAATCAATCCACAATTTTTTGTTTGTTTATGTGTTTAAACAGTAAGATTTAGTGGCATGAATGTAGTATTTTGGTATAGAAAATTCAAAATACATCAGCATGCTCTGAATGAAGTATGCATCTAGCAACTTCAGGGATCGGTGTATATGTAGTTATTAGTGAAAGTCAAAAGTCGAAACCATAACTTTTTAACTCGTCAAAATACAGAATACAATCTGTAAAAGTAACAGAGCAATTGCAACTTAAAACTTAAAATTAACCTTAAAAAATCGAGCAGGCTTCCCACTAACAACCAATTACAGTAGCGCAAATTACGCTAATGAACCAAAATGGTAGTTGCACCCATTTGAACTGTTTTGATGCCTAGGATGCACACACACAGAATTCATTGTACTGCAAAATCCCTCGCATGTCACATGCAGAGGTCATTCATGGATAACCTCCACATATATATGTGCATGTATATATTTTAGCAATTTGAGTGAGATGTACGTACATGTACAGTGTGATATGCCCAGGTTCTGAATGGATATTAAAGTTATAGTTAAGGTGTTTAAAATTTCACCCGGCACTTAATCCATGATTAAAGAGGCATTAGATAAGCTATGATTTTAGGTCAAAGTTCTTTTTCCAAAATTGTTCAAAATTCCATGGCGAGGGTACCCAAGAGGTACCTAGGCATTTGGGGTCAAAGGCCATGTTGAGTTTATTTGGGTCATTGTTGAAATTATGGTTATGGTTTTGTTCCCATTTCAAAAGTTTTAGGTCTCTGTCCATATAACTTGGTCACAACTTTAGTGCCATGAGTAATGAGGTATTATGTTAGCTATGTTGTAGATCAAAGGTGACCGGTTAAAAGTCATTTGAGGTCAGTTTCCAAGTTACTGTATAAGTGGTAATTTTTGCGAGGATTTTATTTTTGCAAATTTTGCGATTAGAACTCCAATTGCGAAAATAACACCCTGCGAATATATGCAATAATGTATTACAAGTATATGGAAAGACTGTGCAATTGCGAAAAAAAAACATTTACAAAAATGTGTCTCTCACGCCAAATCACGAAAATAACTGTACACACGAAAATTACCACTTATACAGTAATTGGTCAAAATGCCTCTTCTACATGTATAGAGAATGTAGTGGATTTCGATGCAATTGCATCAGGACATTACTTGGTGTCACTGTAAAAATTGTGGGTATTCACAAAGTTTAATATAAACACAGCCAAATTAAAAAGTCTCCAGTAGTTCCATCCCCATTTACGCAGAGTTTGATGAGTTTATGGCAAAATCATTTTTATAATAATTTTCTATACACTTTCCTTCGAAAGTTGATACCAAATTAGATATCAAAAGTTTAATCATAGTAAGCAAAGGAACCTTTGTTCGGAAATTCGTGCAATTTTAAAAATGACATACGGAATTGTATCACGTAGCGGAACTAGCGTGAGTGCCAAGAATTACGTCGCCTGAATAGGCCGGCAGGTTAAAGGTTTACCCATGCATGTCAAAATGCAAATCAAATACCCCGCTCTTTCAATTGTGCGCAGGCAAGTGTACAATGATCCCTGTACGGGTTGCTTCAGGCCACATAATAAGCTGATACCATGCATTGACTTTTGCGTGGTCAATTCTTAATTTGTCATTTTTGAAATTGCACGAATTTCCAAACAACGACTCTTATGCTCACGGTGATTAAACTTTTGATATCAAATTTGGTATCAACCTTCAAGGAAAGTGTATAGAAATTATTATACAACTAAGCGGGAGACCAGCGCAGCTGGTCCCTGCTAGTTGAGTAAACGGGAGCGGTTAGTAAATGGGAGTGGTTAGTAAACATGGTAAACGGTGATGATAATCATGGTGTCTTGGTATAGATTATTCATCCAGTATAGTAATGATCATGTTAGCTTGATAAACATAATTATCCAGACCTGTGATAATGTTGTTAGGCCTACTCACTCAATCCCTCAGATTACTTTTTGAAACAGCTTGTGACAGAATGATTGATTTTAACTTTATCCCAACAAACATAAAACATTAAGGTTAGAAGAGGTTGCTAGAAAACATTTCAATTCGGGTTATAATAGTATAAAACATGTAAGAAACATGTTTAAAAGTTATGACAAAACATTTCCGTATTTGTGGACTTTCACCCACCCCTAACATTTAACCTTTTCGAGCTAATACTGAACAGTTAACGACTAATTCGGTCCCTGTTGGCTACATTTTAACATTCCCTCTGAAAAGTGGACTTTTTTGCAAATCTGTCACCCAATGACCCCCTTTTTCATCAGCTTACACCCAATGATCCCCCCGAAATGGCTTCAAGGCCTTTACTTTGACTTCGTTTCCAATTCTGAGGGGACACAACCCCCGCACAGCGTGCGACACAATGGGGATTTGTGGCCATTCAAGAAGGTGGTGGCAAAAACTTCGAGTGTGCCCCCCACCCCCTTTTCCCAAATTTCTGGATCCGCCACTGTCTCACAGAAGAAGTCAGTCACGTACATACGTCGTAGGCATACGCCACGTTAGCCAACATTAAGTCGCGCCCATACCATGCGCGTAAAGCGTGTGAAACCATGGTGCCGTGTACGCACAGGTTCGTGACTCGCCACTTGACGCGTTTGCTGTCATGACCTGACCCATACGGTTATTGACCTCAACGGCCTAGCAACTGACCATTTTATGCCTCCACCGCGAGGCATACTGTTTTTGCAATATCCGTGCTTCCGTCCTTCCGTGCTTCCGTCCGGATGCGATATCTCGGGCATGGATGGGCGGATTGACTTCAGATTTTCAGGATAGGTGGGTCATGGTCAAAAACTCTGGCTACTTTTTTTTGGGTGAGGTTCAAGGTCATATACTGAGGTAAAAGGTCATTTGAGGTCAGAGGGCCCATTTTCGCCAGCCCATCGGGCTGGTACCTATTTCTGGGATGGGGTCAGTTTGCTCAAGAGATTATTTTTTATTGGTATTGGAATGACTTTTGTTTAAAACTTTTTGTGGTTGAATTTTTTAAAAAATATTTTAATTCGATTTGTAAGGAAAAGTAAGTATGTTTTGCAGTTTCAACGAACAAAACGAGTGAGTATTACCAAAGTTATGTTTGAACTAATTAATTATGACTTTAAAAGTTTAAAGGCCTAAATGTAACAATAATAGTTAATATATATAGCATCATATGGTCAGCAGAAGAAAATCTGACACACCTATGATGTCATATCAGTGTCCTTGACCGGGGTCCTTACTCCTTGACCACTGAACAGCGTGATATCATGTTGATAACAGATCTATAGAATCAAAATCTTCATCATATCCCGGATCATATCACAGATTCTCAACAATCTGTGATCATATGGACCATATTGATGTGAAAGTAGTTATCTATCATATCCTGTGTCGTTTTATGGATAAAAATGACTCAAAATGTTATTGATGAAATGGTTGCTATCATAAACATCAGTTTTGTCTTTTCAACGGGAAAAATCCGATGCAAAATAAAGTTTTTAGGGCCTAGCTATAATATGGGCATAATTTATGCATATAGTATTGAACAAAGTACCCCATTTGACATGCACTTATAGATAAATAAATTGTCTTACTTTATTAATTTAATAACTTCTTTATTATAAATAAAATGACACATAACTATTTGATTCATAAAATTACATTCAACAAAATGATTGAAGAGAAAACACACAAGGCACTAGGCAGACTGTTATAGAATGGAGTATGTAAGATGCCATGTCCATAGCTTCATGGAGTTTCCGACTAGCAATCAACATGATCAGCACATTCAGAAAAACACAGTTTAAGAGTGAAGATTGTAGTGAGTAACCAGTCCTTTATAAATGTGCTGGCCACTATCTATTATAATATAGTAGGCTTAAACTATACATTGCTAATTAATTAAGTTATTTTAAAATAAAATGTACATGTAAGTTAGCTCAAACCGCAGTGTATATATCGAAAGCAGTGAAATCGGACATTCCTAAGCGAAGATATTGAGTTCGTAAGTTCTGGTATTACAAAATTGGAAATTGAGATATCGTGGGTAAAAAGCTGAAAAGACAAAAAAAAACAACGACAACAACAACAACAACAAAACAAACAGACCAGAACAATTTGGAGTACATGTAATGAATTAAAAGAGTTGACATGAGATTAGGAATTAATGTTTTCTGCTGTTTCAGTGTGCATGTTCTCATCGTTGATGGTTTGGTGGACTGTCATGTAGATGTAAGCGTGATCCTAAAAATGCCTTTCACATTGACCAAAACTAATTACAAGACCTCTTCTACATTGAGGCTGGCTTTCCTTTTAGAGGGAATTTTTATCCTTATTTACCTCTTTTCTCGGAGACTGGGGTCGCACGTTCCTCAAACTTGGTGAGTGGGTGCATCTTGACCCCAGACAGAACAAGTTTATATTGGTTAGTGGGTCAAGGTCTCCTGAGGTCATGCAGGGGTCATCTGAGGTCAAATTAGCAAAAATAGTCATATGGCCATGAAACTTGGTAGGTACAGTCAACATTTAGAGCCAAATTTTTGGAAGGTCATTTTGGGGTCATCTGGGGTCACCCAGGGGTCATCTGAGGTCAAGTTAGTAAAAACTGTCGTGTGGGCATAAAACTTGGAGGGTACATTCAACATTCAGAGCCTAATTTTTTGAAGGTCATTTTGGGGTCATCCAGGGTCACCCAGGGGTCATCTGAGGTCAAATTAGTATAAACTGTCGTATGGGCATGAAATTTGATGGGTACAGTCAATATTCAGAGCCAAATATTTGGAATGTCATTTCGGGGTCATCTGAGGTCATCCAGGGGTCATCTGAGGTCAAATTAGTAAAAACTGTCGTATGGACATGAAACTTGGTGGGTACAGTCAACATTTAGAACCAAATTTTTGGAAGGTCATTTTGGGGTCATCAGGGGTCATCTGAGGTCAAATTAGTAAAAACTATTGTATAGTCATGAAACTTGGTGGGTACAGTCAACATTTAGAGCCAAATTTTTGGGAGGTCATTTTGGGGTCACCAGGGGTCATCTGAGGTCAAATTAGTATAATTACTATATGGGCATGAAACTTGGTGGGTACAGTCAACATTTAGAGCCAAACTTTTGGGCGATCATTTTGGGGTCACCCAGGAGTCATTGAAAGGTTGTTTTGGGGTCATCCAGGTGTCATCTAAGGTCAAATTCAGTCTCCTCTTTTAGGCTTGATGCTTTGTATCAACTTGTGAATTCCACATCACTCCCTTTGGTGGAGGCATCACGGTCGACGCTGTGCGTCGAAAACCGCGACATCCGAGAACCGCGGTCCATCTAGTTTTTGTTATTTCCATAGTGATTGAATAGTTTTGCAAAAATGAACGTCAGATGGTTTTATGGCAATATGTACCCGATCAATGTACGAATAAATCAGAGCTGAAAGTCAAATCATCTCGGAGCCTGCTTCTGGACAAGATTAGCGACTTCCTTTTATTTATATAGAATTATCTTGCCATAAACTCATCACACTCTGATCAAATGGGGATGGAACTACTGGAGACTTTTTAATTTGGCTGTGTTTATATAATTTTATTTCAGGGGTGGTGCAATAATTATAATTGACCCCGGGTGGTGAATTATAGGGGTGGCAAAGTTTTTTGGCAATCCAAGGGGGGAGAAGCATTTTTTGGCAGGTTGAAAAGGGTTGTCAAGCAATTTCTAATGGCCCTAACTCCACCATACTTAAAGCTATTGAGCTCATTTTTTCACCATTCTCATAGTTTTTTAACACTCTTTCCAGTGATACCAAACTTGTTAATGTTCTATGAAAAAAAATCCAATTTCCCTACTTTAAGATCATGAAAATATTGGAATAACGTGTAAAGCTCCACATGAAGTAGGACCACATTAGCAAAGATAAAACCATGTAGTCCAGGGATTTGCAGTTACATTACATTTGCACAGAGAGAACCAAACTCATTTCAATGAAATGTGTTTCAATATATTTCCTTCGCCCAGTTGAATTTGGGGAGCTGCAGAAATAATTGGTGGATGTTACAATCTAAGTGCGGATAGGTTTGCGCTGGGTTCGGCTGCAACCAGCCTAGCCGATGCAATCTGATTGTGATGATTCACCAGGCAGCGAAATATAGCACTTTGAATCCTGGAAAAATCTAAATCTAAATTTTGTTTCTACGCTCACCTGTAATGGGTTTGAGCACTTTTAATTCCAAAGTTAGTCACCTGAAAAATAATACTTGTTAAATCTAAATAAATTTATTTATTATTATTTATCTTGTTTTGCTATGTTTACTGTACATTTCAGAAATGTTATGGACCAATCACAACTGGTAACATCTGATGCAATGTTTTCATCTCAAAGGAATGAGAAGTTGAATATAGCAAATTTCATACAGTTTGAAAACATACATATAGGAAGTTGTTAGCATTACTACTTTTTCTTGCCATGTTACAGGTGCAGGGTCCTCCAAGACCAAATCTGGGAGACAATGGGGGAGGACTATTTTGTCCAACAAATTATCTGTCAACAACATGGCTAGGTCCCTCTCTTCTCTCCCAGATTCGCCGGAGATCAAGCACCTGGGGCTTCTGGTCTATATCAGAAAAAAACAGGTAAGTACAGGCATTAAGTTGGGTGAGTCAAATGACTTTTACTTTGGAAATGGTACATATAGTAACACTCAGAATTTTATTCACCAGTTTTTAGTCAATGGTATACCACCACCAACTTTAAAATCATTTGCAGAACATGTAGACGAGTACCAGGGTGGAAGGCTTTCACATAGGGATCAGTTCCTTGTGATTAATTCCCTATCTAATGACTCCACACCTGCTCGACGTTATGGGATCAATATATATAATTACATGTCAACAGGTACACGCTCTATTAATGAAGAGGATGAAAGTCTCTGTGAATTGTCAAAGTATATACCTACTTCAGTGAGAAATAGAGTTCTTTATTTTTATCGGTTGGGTAAGTTAGCAGATGTTCTGACAGCTCTTGGGGTAAATGTAACAGACATGCCAAGTACCAGCAAGAGGCCTGTTCCCCAAGGGCTATCTAGAACCAAAAAGGTTAAGTCATCTGTTGAGGGTGCTAGTTTTCATTTTGAGGATAATCATCCTGCACCAGTGGCAGATTTTGCTTCATCACAGGATGAATCAACACCTTTCAGCAGATTTGCCCAAACGTTGATTTCAGACTGTGGTGTGTTTCAATGGCGCATTCATTCTTCTGATTTAGATGTTGTTGTCATGAATGACATTGACCTTGACAGGCTAACTTTCCACCAGAACAAGTTTGTACATATATGGCGTTGGAAATGTTCTCGGGGTGATACCTTGTATATATGTAATTGTCATATGAATTATGTTCTTAATAGCGTAAATAATGACAACTGTTGCCATATCCGTTTCATGAAGGAATATGTTGATCCACTTCTGCCTTCATTATTTTCTAATAGTGTGGATAGTGCTGATGTTCCTCAGACACATCTTTGGCGCAAACTTTGCAAGTCCAAAGAAGCAATACATGTGAGTGTTTTGCGTCTAGATAATGACAACATGTTTCATAGATATTCTGTTTTGTCTAGTGATATCAGATCTTGCGCAGTTGTCAATGTCCAAGGACAAAGGGTTTCGTGCCTCAATGGAAAATGCTGTGCATCCCATGGGCACACTAGGAAACTCAAGGACATTGCCAACGAATCCAACTGTGAGCATCTGAAGTCCATGCATGATCACAGTGAGCAGTGGTTGCCTAGTCTGGAGGGAAGAAGTGAAGATGATGAAGATGATGGTGAAGATGATTTAGATGTGGAAAATGTTGCCAATGTAGAAAATGATGATGAAGAACCTATACACATCAATTCTTATTTTGATACTGATACTGGTCTATGGGATTTTCAGTGTCATAGTAAACATGTTCCAAGAGAAGAAAATGACCCTGTTCTGGTTCATTGCAAGTCAATGAGGCGCCGTTGGTCCCTTGAAAGCAATGACCAGTGTTACGAGTTATCACCTAACCTTGACAAAACAAAATTATGCAAATGTGGATTGAAATACTTTGATGATGAACACCCCAATGGTATTACCAAAAAAAGGTTCACCAATCCAACATCTCTGTATACAGAACTCAATCGCATGAAAGTGTGGATATGTGATCGGCAATGCCTAAATAGCAATCCTGAGTGTGTGGTAGAATACAGTGGTAAGCAAGATGGAGTGCACATTTTGTCTAGCTGTACTGCAGGTGGTGATGAAATTGGATGGGACTATATTAACCTACTTACCAACCCAGGTTCTTCCACTTCATTAAGTGGTTACTGTAAATATATGTCTCGTAAGTATCCTCGTGACATTGACTTTATGAGCCGCCAGACATTTACAGAGTTTATTTTCTCTTGGATGGCAAATTTCAAAACTGATTTTCGTCAGACGTGCAAGTTATGTGGAACAAATCCTAAAGTGTTGGCATGTGATGGGACAACACTTGGTATTTTGTTCCAGAATTCTTCAGTAACATCAATTGAGTCCCCAACATGTGAGACTGTTATACAGCAGCAACACAGCAGGACAACCCGCCAGTTTTTTTCTTATTCAAAGGGTACGAATTCAAACCACAAGCAATCAATTATCCTTGCTCAGCAGGACTTGCTTTTTCTCATTCCCAAAAAGAAACCTGCACGTAAGACAGAACAGGAAAAGAAAGTAAGAACTGAAGAGCAAAGGAAGCAACATATTCTGGCTCACACTCCAAATGAATGTAAACCATTATTAGCAGCGTATCTTAACAAAGAGTACAGCCCATGTTTCTTGGAAGCTTTAAATCCAATCATGAAATTCATTTCTACCACTTATCCATTGTCATCTTTAATTAACTATCGTTTTACTCGTCAACTTTCTTTGGATTTACAAAATTTAGACCATATTAACACATCATCCCTCCATGCACATCTACCAGAAATTTTTAAATTACTTCATGTAGCCATCAGCAATTCGCAAGCAGAGCATGTTGTTAAATTTCTGCAATATATCATAGGTAAAATCCAGGCAATACATCAGGCTGATCAGGCAGCACCCGATGTATCTGGTGTGGTAGAATCATACAATCCCCAGCAGGGTCGTGCCTATTACTTTACAAAGCATGGTGGTAGAGTACGCGAGATGCCCAAATACAGCTGTAATAATGACAAAGATAGTGATGATAAGCAGACTACATGTCGCAAACGCTACTACAACACTACAGGTGGAGGAATGACCTATCTTTTTCTGTGGTTTGATCCTTTACATGGTCATTGCTATGGATGTCATATTGTGCCAGCTAGCGAAGGTCGTAAAGATCCATTTTCATCAGCTTTTTTGTATATGGAAACTCCTCCATCTGAAATATTCTATGACTTCAGCTGCCAGTTAGAGGAGTATTGTCTTAACAGGGAGCCCCATTTCTGGCGTGAATGTCGTTTTTATCACGATATCTTTCATGGATTTTCACACAAATGTCCATTTGTCTACTCTGCAAAACGTGTTCCTACCCTGAAAACAGGTGCCAACTCTGAAATTTGTGAGCAGTTCAACAGCTATATCAAAAAAATCAAGTATAGTGCAAGCTCCATGAGCCAGTCACATTTTATGTTTTATCTTCAATTTTCATTCACCAATGGAATGTGAAGAAACAACAAAAATTGGAGAAGGAACTGAAAGCTGCAAATTTATTTTTATTGTGAATTACATGGAAAACTATAATCATTGGAGTGATGATTCAACAGTTAGTTATTAAAATTTGTAATATTGTATTTGACCTAATTTATAGTGCCCTCCCTTAAGAAGTGCCTCTACAGAATCTTTCGGGTGAAAATTGCACAGAATGAAAGCAAATATCTGAATAAAATCACATTCTAAATCTTTCTGTCCAAGATTATGATTATTTGACATCAGACACTGTATTTTTAATATAAGTGTGCGTAAATGTACATACTTTCATATTATGCTTTAAAAGTGCATGTAAACAGGGAGGCTTTTATGTTATGGTGCATATGCCTGGTTGGTTATGGTTGGTTTAGTGTCTGGCTTAGCGGGAGTAAAATCACAAATCCACTATGCAGACTACATGCAATGACCGATTAAAGCTATAATGTGTAATTTCCATAAAGAATAGACTGTTATTTGTTTTCCACTAAATATTTATAGTCACTGAGCACAGCATGTCCCTTTTAAATTTTGATCCAAGCAAATGAGGTAAAACACAGAAAATCACTACTTCATTCCAGCACCTATAACAACTGTCAATGCAGACTGTCAACCTGAGACTTAAATCTGTGTTCGGTTGAAAAATCTGTGAAGAATGTGTAATCCAACACAGATTTTTCACAAATTTTTCAATTGCTCACAGATTTTTCAGAGAAAATGTCTCTTAGTGTGTATTAGCTCACAGATCGTATTGAGTGGAGCTGGCATCTGGGACATTTGTTAAGACAAGTAACTAAAACAATGCATGTCAAGACAATATACGTCAATGCTTCACACATGCATGAAACGATTCAGCCATCACTCCATCAGTGCACACAGGGTGAATAAAACTGTTTATTATAAAAACTTAAATTTTACTGTAATTAGAGCACTTCCGGCTATAAAGTCTTTTACATGGTATTCTAGTATATGTATTTATCACACATTATGGCTTTAACTTCATTGTTATGTTTTCAGAATCTCGCCTCATAGACATGTGTGATTAATTGACCACTCGGAAGGCTATTTATTCTAAGAACATAGTACTCAAATGATTAAATTGGATGGATTTTTCAGATGGTCATGAATTTATCAGTCTCGCTAGAGTTTTCAAACATCGCAACTGACTTTGTCTCGCACGATATATAAAGACTTTAGCTGGACCGACAAATTCATGTATCATACTCAATGCATCCAATTTCAAATCAAACTTGGTACGTTGATAGAGTATGGTAACCTTATGAGTCATATAGTTTTGTGTGAAGTGTTTTGCATATTTATGAATATCAATGAGCTTATTTGCATATTTTGCTTGAAATTCCAATAATTTACTTGGCAGCCTACAAGTGTACAGTGTACACACAATAACTTGGTAGAATGATACACACATATAAGTTACGTAATAATCGGAATAACTACCATAGCAATAGGTCAAAACAATTTTTGAATATACCACGCTGCACTGATACGTTCACGCGGTACCTCTGCATTGAACCATATCATGCTGATCACTTGCACCTGTAAGATTATCATCTTTGAAAAGACCAGTATTGTATTCAATCTATGATTGCAGACATACACAGGTGATGAATGCAACCTGCTTGTAGTGAAGTGCGATATGTTCAAAATTGTTTTGACCTATTTCTATGGTAGTTAATTTGATTTATTACGTAACTTCGCCAGCGTATAATCACAATAAAATCACCTTGTGTGCTGCAAATTTTTGTACCCAAGGTATTTGCATATTTTGTTGATATATTAATAATGAGCTTATTTCCATATTCTTAAAATGATATTAATGCACTCTGCAGCCTCACAATAACTGATTTAACTTCTCACTTGCTTGGTAGAGTGATAGACTATAATTACTGATTGTACTGTACATGTATACATGCAGTTTGTTTCATGTTATTTGCATATTTTTGAATATTAATGACTTTATTTGCATATGTTATTTATATGGATGTTATTTTGATCATAAAAAGAGCAAAAAAACCCAAAAATTTTAGGTGGGATATCCAATAGCATAATCCCAGGATAAGCTCCCGTTTAATGTCTTTTGCTATATGTAGTGCTCAGCAATTTTCAGGATTTAGACAAGTATATGTGATACATCTCTGTGTAAAAATGACTGACTATCACCCATGGCGCTAAATTAGGTTAGATACAGTACAGGTAAGAGGCGTATCAATAAGTTTTTGAAATCTCCTAGAAGTAAAGGGGCCAAAAACTTAATTTTGATTAGTGATCCTTAAGACTTACTATACATAGTCACTGTCCAATTTTTTCCCACTGTTTATTGACTGGCCATAGACCGCCATTGAAGAGATCATCAGATGGGAAGATCTCAGAGTCCTTTAGACTTTCCACATGGTCATCATCCAGAGTCACAGATTTCTTCCACTGTTTCTTGACACTGCACATGCCGCCATTGTAGAAGTTGTTAAATTGTGTTGAAAACCACTGTTCCATTGAATGACTTCGTCAGTGTCATCAAATCACCGACCCCTCTTTTGTGGGAAAAGAAAAAATCACTTGGAGCAAGATCGGGAGAATAGGCAACTTGGCAAGAATGATTTGCCTCCATAACCAAAGCTTGAGCTAAGCGAGCAGGTGCATTGTCGGCAAAGAGACGGACACCTTTGGTGAGCATACCCCAGTGTTTTTTCTTCAGAGCATCTCGCAATTTTTGTGTAGTGTGCATTAGTATAGGCACTGTTGATGGTCTCACCCTTTGCAAGGTATATACTGTGAGAATGATTCCACGACAGTTCTAAAAAACTGACAGCATGATCTTCCCTTGCAACTTCTGCACTTCAGCCTTCCTGGGGGGAAGCTTGTGTTGTGTGTTTCCAATGCTTGCTCATTTCTTTGGCATCGCGATCATGGAGATAAATGCATAGCTACCAGACGACAAAAAAATTCGCATTCATCCTGCTTGAAAAGAGCCAAACTCGACCCTTACAGGCCATGCTGTACATGCCGTTATGGGAGGAGTTGGCAAGCTGACAACTTAGACATGTGCAGTTGGTTGTGAATAATATTCCACACACTGCCATAACTAAGATCAGTTTCATGCATGATCATGCTGATAGGTACTTGCCCGTCTTCCATGATAAGATCATCCACTTTCACATTGGTGGAGAATTGTAACATCAACTGCCAGTTCACGGCAGCCTGTCATTAAAGAAGTCAGTGTCTGTTAAGGATGCACACAGGATCACTGAAGTGTTACATAGCCAAAATTGAGTTTTCATCACTATAATGTCATCTTTAAACCGTATTTTATCTTGTCATTAATAGATTTTAAAGAAATCTTAAAATTTGAACCATAAGAAAAGCTATTTTAAAGACCCTTTTTCATTAAAAATTTGTCAAAATGCAAAAGCAAATAAATTATTGTTTTCCTGCAAATAGATCGCGTTCTCGTAACGCGTACTGCGCCGTACAGCTAGCAAAGACACGCACACATGGTAAACTGGATGGGCGAGGTGATTACTGATTGAGGCGCTGGAGTCGCCAATCGCGATCACTACCGTATTTTATCGTATTGATCTCTTCCAAGGTAGGTAAAGCTTGCACCATTGCATTGCGAAACTGCTGGCCGACAGACCACCACCGTCCCCTGTCCCAGAACCAGTAGGCCTACTCGATAAATTTCGCCAAAAAAGTGCTGATATAGTGGTATAAATTATAGGGTTTTTTATATGAACATAATAGTGAATTTTTGTTTGTTTTTGTTTGTTTTTGTTTTGTTTTTCAAGTTTCATTCTGAACTTGAAAAGATGAAATTTATCTGTAAGGAGTAGTTACCCGTAAGAATGATGACGCAATCTGGTAGATACGATAGAAAACGTAGGCCCTAAATATTTTGCTAGTAGGCTAGACTTAGCCTGTATAGTACATCATTAGGCTTATTATTTTATGTTTAAAAATTTGTTTTATTTCATTCATTCATTCATTCATTCATTCATTCATTTCATTGTTGTTATTTGATTTACCAAGTTGGTATAGTTGGACAAGAATATAGACCTATTATATTAGCTTATATTTTATGCAGTCCCAGCCTTGGTTCAGGAGCCTCTGCGGTCGTTCAGTCTCGTCTTCATTTTGAAGACCATAAAAAGTAGGCAAGCAGTTACTACCGGTAGGCCTATATTAGATACCTAAGGCCCTGAATAATGTTTCAAAGTGTTATTAAAACACGGATTTAAGATTCGTTTTAAACGTTCTCTACTCCTGATTGACCATTAACGCAATGTCAAAAACGTTGACATTTCAATACATCATATCGACCATCCAGGCATAGGCCTACAACTCTATGTCAAAAATGTCGTTATTTGAAATCGGCATAGCAAGCACGCGTTTATGAAAGCATTTTCATGAATGTTTTAATGCTAAATAATAATTTCAAACGAGAAATATAATCGAAAACGCAAATTCGTGCTTTTTTCATAACCAATTTTAACTACGGTACATTTCCATTAGTAGGCCTATTAGGTCTACCATATACCATGATTGCGATAAAAGCTTTTGGTTTTACAACACTTTTTTTTTTTGTTTTGGCCGAATACCTTTTTATTTGCAATGTTTGTCTGACTTTCAACTTTCACGTTTATAATGTTTTCTGCATACTTTAAAAGGTAAACTGCTTTAAAGCATTTTTCGTACATTGTAAATGTTTTCATGCAGTGTTTTAAAATGCTCTTTATAGCATGCATGATGCCTATATACGGTAGGCCTACTGCATAACCACAATCTAATTTAAAGCCATAAGTGTTCCGTTTTCTACTTTTGAAATTCGGTTTTGTTAGGCTATGTAAATTTCTGTGTTTTTCAGTTTTCTTGTGACCTCTCCGTGTTTTGCCCGTTTAACATTATAGCCTAGGCCTACTTTTTGTCCGTTTTACAAGAAGTTTATTCAAGACATATTACAACTTTTACCCCACTTTTTAATACACGTTTATTTGATTGAAAACAACAACAGACACACTTTTGTTTAATTTTTGTTGTTGTATTTTATTCACTTTTTATGCGGTACAAAATATTTTACAACTTTATTGTGGCTTTAGGCCTATAATAGGCCTATGACTTTTGTACGTGTTTGATATTCCGTAAAAAGTTAAAAATAAAATATGATAACAACAAACAATTACAATAACAAAAACGGAATATTGAGTAATGCGACACATCAGAATCTTTTAAAATTTTACTTGGGATTCCTGTGGTGTAGGCCTAGCTATAATGGGCGTTAAAATGCCTATCTTCGGCGCGGACGGGCCGCTGTGGTGCCTCTCAACTAAAAAGAAAAAGCAACGAGTAGTAACAACCTCATGTTTGCGGTTCAGAAAAGGACAATGAACATAAAATGCAATATTTGTCAACACCAAAAAAAAAAAAAAAAAAAAAATCAACCAAAAACAATAAATTAAAAACATTGCATTTTTAAAGCAAAATTATGAAAATTAGTACAAAACAGAAATCGCAATTATCATGATTATGTCTCAATTTATTCTTCATTTCATAAAACTTCCTGATTATCTGCTAAAATAATTGCTTGTCAGTTATTCTATGCTAATTTTAATGTACTGATGTCCGCAAATTTTAATACAGAGCATGATCTTTTTTTTATATGGAACAGGACAAAATTGTGCTTAAATAATCATGGTTTCGTTCGCGGCAACACGACCATGCACTGTGCAACTTATTCACGAACCTGACTGCGCCGCCCTGTCGCTCCTCAAACGCCGCCGCGGCCTTGCCGGAAGCTCTGCTGCACCATGGAAACAAGACTGCAGTAAATAAAATGGCTACACCATGTGGATAAACATCTGCCGAATGTGCACGGATAATTTTGTCATATTGTATATTTTACCTTCTAAATCACCAAAAAAATGCCAATCTGCTGCAGTAGGACGCCTTTCTCATTTTCTAACTTGACCAAACGTCACAAGTCACCGGATTATATATTTATGGAATAATCTTCAAAAATGGACCTAAAATCCGCTATATTTTTCTAAAAATCGTGATTTTCGGCAAGTTCACTTTTGACCACTTTTAACCATTTTTGGTCCGCCATAGCGTCTAAATGAAGCATCACTGAGGTAAGTTTTTAAGTCAAACGTTTAGATATGGCCAAAATCTAGATAGTGTTTTTTCATTTTTTTAAATTAGGGCCTAGAACTTTTTTTATCACACATGATTCAAAAATTTGAACACAGGTCACACGTTTTTACTGATTTTTTGCCTATATTTTAAAAACTAAGCAAAATTTCAAAAAAAAAAAAAAACACTTTCTAGATTTATTTGTCTAAATTAATAAAATTCATGTTTTACAGTTTTTCCTTTTCAAATAATTTTTTATGGCGGACCAAAAGTTTTGGTCAAAAAAGCCGTTTTTTGGATTTTCTCGAAAATTGTACTTTTTGACCCAAAACTGACATTTTAAATGGATTTATGAGCTCATTTCCGTTCAAAAAATGTATACTTTTATATACTTTACATAAATAGTTTTCGAGTTATGAGGTGAATAATAATGGATAATTAGTGATCCTGTGTGCCTCCTTAATGCTAAACTGCTAAAAAGGTCAAATAAAAGTGAACACACTTATGGCAACTACGTGGACAAATGGAGACCCACCCAATGTAACCGATGTGTGTGAAGTTGTTAAAGATCAAGAGTTAAATTAAAGCCATAATCTATGATTTTACTCAAATTTTAATTTTGTTATTCTTTTCCCAAAACGCTGAAATAATAACTGACGGGAAGGCTCTCTGTCCATTTTAAGTGAAAGAAGCTCCACTTAGCTATCTTGTTCATTTTTAACATGGAGTTCTATGGCAGACATATAGTCATAATTATGCCTTCATGTCAAAATTGCTCTGTTGACATGCAAACACAACAAATTTGGCTCATTCCATTTAGGTGTAAGTTGGTACATGTGCAAACACTACAAATTTGCTAAAAATTTCAGGTTTGAAAAAAATTAACTAATTTCATATTATAAGATCATACATTATGGCTTTAACATGTGAGCGGATGCTTTTGATCAGGATTAATATGAAGCTGTCAAAAAGGAATTTCATAAGGAAAAAAGCCCAGTGAATATGGGATTCCGTAAAATGTTTCAAACCTATGACATACATGTAGTTACAAATTCTGTAATGAGGCATTAATGAATGAAAAAACCTGCCAGTGCAGTGGTATTTTCTAAAACTTGTACCAATCCCAAAAAGTGGAGATTTAAGGGCTCAAACTCCATAATGGCGACTGGATTAATGTAGCTTTCATCAGAAGCACACTATATGCTTGTAGACGGGGTTTTACGGTGTGTGAAGTACACTCAGCTCCCACAAAAATACTGTGCAAATGTTAATATCTGATTCCTTAATGTTTTAAACAATATATTTGTCTGCAAACACATCTCTGAACGCACTGTTTTGCCTTTGTGTCAGTCTGGGTTTGAAACACATGAGAATTAAATCAAGGGCAGCTATACATAATTGCATTCAGCATTAAACACTAGGGACAATAAGTCTGGTCCAGACTGTTTTTCCAGTCAAGTTCATTGAGGGAGTCCCTAAGATTGCACATATAGGTGTATTATGTATTTAAAATATTCCCTACACTTTGATTTGTTCTAAAAGATAGTGTAAAAAGTTTACCATTTGCTTGCAATTTTTTCAAGTTAATTTTCTACAAAAATGGTACAATGTTGTCAAAAGTGAACTCGGAGAAATCTCAGTGTCAAAATCATGCACAAAACATTCAATGTTTGAAAACAGTACACTTTCATGCTTATGAAAGCTGTATCTGGTGCATGGTATTAATGTGCATCTTTTTGCACCAATGCTTTCAAAATGTCTAGTTTTAGTGCACAAAAATGACAAAAATACTGAAATAATTAAAAAAGTGCCTTTTAAAAAATCAAGAAAAAAAATGGTGGAAGACTGGGGTTATTAAGATTTATTTCACCAGTTTCGGAATAAATCTTAATGTTTCTAAGTACCAAGAAATCATAAAATTTAGGTGTGGATAATTGCATCATCCATTATCCTGCCCTTAATGGAAATTGTGTCAACTCTTCATCTACATATCAACTCTGCATCAACACCCTCTAGGAAATCTAGATGGATTGTAATGATTCATTTCTGACTGCAGTGAATACCACCACATTGCATATACTGCATATACTATTTGGACTGTATATTTGTCAGAAATACAAAGACAAAATGCCTGGTTTTAGCCAGCTCTCCATAACAAAAATAATTTGAGGATTCAATTTTTTCAATGTTTCTGTAAAGACACCATTCTTCCCCAAAGACTAGCTGTTATAGTTTGTAATAACATGCACAAATGATTTCCGTTTACTATTATGATGGACACAGTTGGCTGAGGAGATGAAGAAGCTACTGGTCTACCATTAGTACTACTACTAGGGCAAGGCAACAGCACATAGCTCTGTGAAAACCCGAGGGAAAACCAATTCTGGCATCAGGTGGGATGCACTTTTTTCTATATACATATACATTTTGGTGATACATACAGACAAGTGTTATATGTGTGTTGTACATGTAGGTACATGTATGTTATGTGTTGGTGTCATGAGAAAAGTGGCTGTCTGTTCAAGTGTTCGTATGTTATGATGGAGAGGTCTGATATTTTACATATCAAATTAAATAACCTTTAATATGCCTTTCCATGAGCATGCAGTCTGACACTTCCTGGTTAATAAAAAGAGATCATTGGATTTATATTGACTATGCGCTGCGCTGTGACCCAACCTCGAAGTGATGATGATCTGTGTATGTGGCTAACTGCCATACCCACAAGACTGCACACTTTACAGAGAGTCACTGATTATGGTGGCCTAAATCATTCAATAATCATTCAAGATATGTACTTGTCGAGATCAACGCTAGCCCTCCACTCGAATTTTGTATGGGAAGGCAATTAGCACCAAGTTCCTTGATCAGGAAAATTTCAATCTGTTGAAATTTACAATGCATGGGCTTGACCCTGTGCCAACATGTCATGGTACAAATCTTGTGTCTAAAATAGATCAATGTCGGTAGTACTAGTAGTCTCCATAACATGTCCACGTTTACTTTTTCATAATTATCAGATACATGTATGATGGCGCATATGTTGGAATAGCATCATATGCTTTTTAATTGTGTACCGTACTGAAGGTGTGGCAACAAGTCACCATGTATGCAAGGTGACATGATGTTTTGATAAAACATAATGCTCATATGGGTCGACTGGGTCTTTTATTTGTCAATTGCTTTTTAATCAGATATAGAGGTTAAGCAAAAATACTCTTGTATCCGAGGTAAAATCGACACATCTGAAATTCTTCATAACATGACTACATTAACTTTCCATGATCAGCAGGTATGAATGGTGCATAGATATAGTTAGCATCATAATCTTCTTCATTGCATACGGAAGGTGTGGCAAAAAGTCATTAGGTATGCAAAGTGACATGGTTTCAATAAAACCTAATGTTAATGAACGGAGCATATAAGCATAGTTAATATCATATACTTTTTAATTGCATACTGCGGGCGGGTACAGCAAAAAGTGACAGGACGTGTCAATAAACCTACAGCACATATGGGTTGACTGTGTCTTTTATTAGTCAAATACTTTTTGGCCCCCACATATATGTGAGATTTATGTTATCCACTATGCAGCTTTTGTCCAACAAAATAATGTTATGAATTGGAAAGATGTCCAAGTCCTTGAGAAATATTGTACTTCTGGAACCCGCCGTATCCGAGAAGCAATCTGGATAAGGAAGCTAGAGTATAACATTTGTCTGACCGTACAGTGTTTAAGGGTGGTCACCCAAACGCACACAATGTAATATAACAATTGTGTGGTGGATTGCTGTGTTGTGAATCCAAAAGGATATACAGGAGAACTTGCATGCATGGCCATATGGCTCCATAGTATGATGCTGATAGCATGCCTCTGGACTGCATCTAGCTTTGACAGTAATGTAAGAGTTGCTCCATTCCATGTAGTTTTAGCATACTCCATCTTCGATCTGACCCTGCTCTAGTAAATTAAGGCTCTCTGAGCAGGCACTTGGTAAAGCGCAACTTAGCAGAGGAGACCAGCTTGCTGGGGTGTTGAAGTATATGTATTCTCATTCCTTGCTAGGTTGTGATCAAGGCAAGCCTCAGGAGACTGGAGAGCTTTCCATCTTTTCCATGTTTTGTTCTTTTTGTCCAGAGCTTTTCACAACACTCGATCAAGACTGGTAAGAAAGTCTACTAGATGACTTCAAAAGATCAAGTCATCTGAAAATAAAAATGTCAAAATGCGACAAGATTACTGTCACCCTTATGCGAGTAAAAATACATGTACAGCTTATTTAGCCAGCAATGTCAACATGTGGTCGCAGTAAAAATATTTTCCTAACATATTGATAGGTAGGCATATATAATATATAATAGCTATGGTGCATCCTGCTTATAGTGGGAGCAATACATTAAAAAACAATGTAACCCATTGCTATGGTAATTAATCTACTACTTCTGATCCTTCTACGGTTTTTTGTTAGCCAGATGTTCATGTTCATATTGGGTAGTTGTTTTACAGGGAGCATATTTGGTCTTTCCTGTTTGCTCAGTCCATTTCTTCTCATGATAACTTTTATGTGACAAATATTCAGAATTGTGTGAGTCGGCCCCATTTCGGAAGTTGTAGAAGTGCCCTATAGGAATCCAAAAGCATCTATGCAGTACAAGGATGCTATACACCCTTCACTGCAAGGAGGACACACTTGTGTTAGTCACATGACCACTGGTGATTCTAGGGTCACACAACTTGATGATGTTGTCATAACTGAGAGGCAGGATGTCCGGATGTCAGGTTACAGTTTCATCTTTTGATGTGAATGGCTTCCTGCACTCCGCTGTGGTACCAGGCACTTTCGCAGTCCAGAATGCGGACATTGTCCCAATCAATGCTGTGCTTAGCCCTTATAGCGTACTCTCCAACAGGAGAGCTAGGTCTTTTGTGTTCCCCGAGTCTATTTCTTAGGGGTTGGAATTCTTAATATTAATAATATCTAGGTGAATTCACAATCATCACATTGAAGGACATACACTGCACCTGATCTATCCAATTTGTGGGATCTTTTAGGTGACACCATTTATGAATGAAGTGAGTCCTGTGGCAAATATGAGTTAATTGTTATATGATGAGATAATAAAGTTCCTGTTGTTTATAATTATTTGTGACAAATTAGTATGCAGAATCAAGGGAGTGAGCCCCATTTTGGAAGTTGTATACGGAGAAGTGCCCTATAGAAATCCAAAAGCATCTATGCAGCACAAGGATCCTATACATACTTCACTGAGAGGAGGACACACTTGGTGTCCAGAGTTTGGCAAAGGCTGTTCTCTGCTTTCCATCAACTGCTGTGCGACGGAGTGAAGTATAGAGCAGTGGATAAGAATATGAAGTCCATGAAGAGATTTGTAGGTAAGAAGAAGAATTTTGTACATGATGCAGGTTTTGGTAGTAGCTAGGATTTGATCGCAGAGAATTGGAGAAATTGATCTCAAGATTTTTTAAGTGGTACAAATCTAGCAGCTGAGTTCTGAATGCATTGAAGCTTAGATATTTGTATTGGCTACAGAATTTTCCTCTGCTGAAGATCAAACAAGGCAAAAGCTGCTGCCCTAATGCCAAATAGATGGGGAGGGATCACCTGCCATGGTATATCGATTGGAGATGAGCCATATGCACTGAAACATGGCAAAAAAACACGTAAAACTAAAAATTCCAGCCCTACCTGTAAGATGGCACCGGTTCTGACCACACTGTTCTCCAGCAATTTATGGATTAAGTTCAGTGGAAATATAATTCACATGTGCTCTTGAAGACTAGTATTATAAAGATTGCTACATGCATGTCCAATATCTCATAACAAGATTTACATCCCTGTTGCGCCTACGCGCAGTTACGCCTATGGCAGAGACATAAGTGCAATTGGCCAGATATTCTGCTGAGGTGCTTGATGCTTGATATGATACACTCAAATAAAGCAGAAGAAAGCTTGACGTAGGAGGAATCTGTGCTGTGCGTAGGTTAGGTGTTCACTTGGTGCTCACAATATATACAACGGGTGCAAGTAAAAAACTGGACATCTACAGCTTCTGGAGGGTGGCTGTTGGGAGCATCTCTCTCAGGACTGGTAGGGCCAAGCTTTGGAACTGGCGAACCGAGGGTGCTGAAACAGCCATGGTTGGAAGTCTATTCCTTATAGGAATGGTCTGGACATAATATGAGTAGCGGTATACGTTTATTCTGGAGTGGATATTCTGGTAGCTCGGGCTGTTACTGGCTCTTCCTTGCCGAATGGATGGTTTGACACAAGGGGGGTGGTAATATTCACCAGGCCATGGTGGATTTTGTAAAACATGGAGCATTGATGTAATAGTCTCTGTGTGGCAAGTGAGTCCCATTCTAGTTTGAGAAGCATGTCAGAAACACTAACCGTTCTGTTGTAATTATTTAGAACAGATCTCGCCGCTTGACGCTGCCCTGCTTCGATCTTATTTATCTGGTCAGATGAGAAGGGACTCCATGGTCTTACAAGGGCTTGGTATGGACGAGATTTAACATCTACCGGGCATGATGAGAGATTTCGTCTCAATACGCCAAGGGTACTATGTGTGCTGGCAGAAATGGTATGAATGTGTTGCTTCCAGTCAAGGGTTTTGGTGATGGTGACTCCCAAGATATTTATGGCTGTTGGTTTCCTCAATGTGGTGCCCATGAACCTGGTATGTGTAGGAAAATGACTTTGTCTTGCGTGTTATGGAAAGCGACTGGCATTTGGTTGCGTTAAAGGACATCTTCCATGTGTCGGCCCATTGAAAAACTTTACTCAGGTCATCTTGGAGAATAGATTGGTCCTTGGTGCTTTTGATCGCCCTATATAGTATGTTGTCGTCAGCAAAGAGCCGCAGTGTTGAATTTACGTCAGCCACGATGTCATTTATAAACAAGAAACAGGGTCGGCCCAAGTACTGAGCCTTGAGGGACTCCAGACAGAACAGGGCTCCATTGTGATTGACATCCATTCACTGCAACACTCTGCTCTCTCCCTGTCAAGAAGTCTTCGATCCAACCCAATGTCTTGCCCGTGATAATGATGGGAGTTTTGTTTGCAGACGAAGGTGGGGCACCTTGTCAAATGCCTTGCTAAAATCAAGTAGCAAGACATCGACTTGGCTGCCCCGATGTAGTACCTCAGACCAGTCTTGAGTGGCTTGGATTAGTTGTGTTTCACAGGACAACTTTTCACGAAAACCGTGCTGTTCATCTATAATTATCTTGTGCTTAGCCAAGTGTTTGGCTGTGTGGGACAAGATTACATGTTCCATAATTTTGCATGATATGCATGTAAGACTTATGGGTCTGTAGTTTTCTGGAGATGACTTATTTCCTTTCTTGAAAACACCACTCACAAGGGCTTTCTTCCACTCAGATGGGAGGGAACCAGAATCATAGGATTGCATGAAGATGATATGAAGAATGGAGCCAAGATGTTCAGCATAGGTTTGAAAGTACCATGCTGGGATGTTGTCAGGTCCACCAGCTTTATTGCTGTTTAGTTCTTTAATTGAGTTGTTTAACAACACCTTCAAGTTCAATTTTCAGATCTGGAATATCACTGTATGGGGATGGACCTTTATCAGGTATGTTGCTTTTGGATTCACTTGATTCACTTGTGAATACAGATGTAAATTGATTGATTAAGGTTTCTGTGGAGAAGGTTTTGTTGTCAGCAGTCAGTGGTGGGGTGCCAAGAGACTCTCTCCTGAGGGAACGGACGTAGGACCAGAACCTTTTAGGGTCCGAGTCGAGACTAGGTCCCAGCACAGTTAACTTATATTGATCATGGCTATCTCTGATACATTTGTAAGCTTGGTAACTAGATTTCTTTGTTTTTTGTATGAGTTCCATATCTTGCCTCATTTTCTCATCTGTCTTACAATGTGACTATTTTATCCAGGGATAGGATGGTTTTGTTTTTGACATTTTATATGGTATATACTTTTCCATGTTGGTATGGACTACTTGTTTAAACTTCTGCCAGTTTTCATCAACACTACACTTTTCTGGTTCACCGTTTAAGAAGATGATGGCTTCTTTTGTGAGGATATCCTCAAGAGCGACTGTGTCAGCTTTCTGATACATATATATTTTTCTGGGAGGCTTGTGGCTGAGTTTTGGAGACCCGTCGATGTTACAGACAACAATATCATGGTCACATATGCCAGGGTATGTTTTGATGTTAGTGATAATGTTTGGATTGTTCGTACATATCAAGTCAAGAGTATTTTTTTGACACTGGTCTTGTGATCAGAGTAACAAGTTGGGTCAAGCCCATGTCACCTATTATCTCTAGGGCTTTATTGTGGAAACCTTTCCGTTTACTTATTATTGTCTAACTATGTTGTTTGAGTTGGACAGTTTTTGTGGCATGATGTTCTTCACTGTTGATATACCGGGTGAATGGCATTTCATGTATGAGGGGTTAGCCATTCACTGAACTTGTCCAAATCATTCATGAACAAAAATGAATGCACAGATATTTCTGCATGCTAAACTTGAGTGTCTGGTGATCGCACATGGCGAGCACTTCAGTATATTCATACTCAAAGATGATCTTGTGCATTTTGAGCACATTCCATTGTGTCCTGTCGATATACTTAAATGCCAAACAGGCAAACAGGAGTGACATAGTCCATGCTTAAACAGTGATTACATGTAGATCTTCCATTGGCATATAGAATTCCTGTATGAGCTTAGCAGTTGTAACCATCTGTTTGCTTTCCTCATCAGTATGTTGATATGCTTTGATCTTTGTACTATGGAATAGCTGCACTGCAACATTGTTTTTATACACAGGATAAGATCAGGAATGTTGAAATGAGTGCCCTTAAAACTTAATGTTGGTGTATTGCACACTTATCAGCGTTATGTTTCATTTTATTGTCATTAGCCCCACTTGTCAAGCACATCACTAATCTAGTTGAGGAATCCATTCGGCCAAATAAAGTTCCTTTGGGCAAACCTAATTTTTTAGGATATCCATGATGATGTTTTTCTTTAGTGGCATACACACAGGCATCATTTTGTGAGAAACCTGCAAAAATCTACACAATAACATGAGGTATTATCTTACTTCCAGGTTGTTAAGTTTACAAACTAAACATATACGACATTGTGGTCTATGCAATAAGATGCACTACTAAAATCTGTTACCACTATACATGTATATTGGATGCACACAACTGATGTCTCATCGGATCCACACGACCTTGGTTTGAATGTTTTACATTTGTATACAACTTGTTCAAACACATAAAGAGATAATCCCCTATTCCTAAACATACTGTGTGTGTCCAGGATATGCAATGCTTGAAACAGGGTATAGACCATTACCTTTGTGCTAGGCATGAATTAACCTGTGTAGTTTCTCTTACATTACACAAATAGTTTTAAAAACGAAAGTGTAACATAAACACAGGTCGCCAGTACTATGAGCTGTCCAAGATGCATATTAAGATGAATTGATTTTATTCCTAGTTATAATGAAGATAGACTACATATGGTAGTCTGGTGGTGTATATTCTTGATATGATTATAGCTCAAATCCTTGAATATATCCTGTTATTTTTGGTATTTGTAAAAACCTATTGCTTGACTTGCAGTTGAATACATGTGTTGAAAGAATATTAAGCTCATACATGCCCTTTCAACTTCCAGTCTGCACTTTGAAAACAAAAACTGACAACAAAAAAAAAGAGAATTTTCTTGGGTTGGTAACGATAAAGAGGGTAATGAGCATGCACAGGTCGTAAAAATGAGCCATTTCTGCACAGATGAATGGCAACGCCATATTCATAATGTGAAAGAAACATCTTTATATCGGACACACACTGACATTGCCCGATTAATAATTACATTATACAGCAGAGACACTGAAATGAATACCCGGGATCGATACACGTGAATGTGCTATGCTCGATTTGATAATAAGATGATAAATCTTTGGATACCGGGGTAGAAAATGATGAATATCTCCCGTAATTGATTTCGTCTAAAGAAACCAGATTTGGTTCCTTGCACTTGAATATATATGTTCAGCGGATATGATAGTCATTAGCTTAGTGTCTTGAGAAAGAAGCGTGCGTCTTGAACTCAAAAACTGACAAAAATATTCCAATTTTCTGATGTGAGCACTCACTCACATGGCGTATACATGCTCACTCACACACAGAGAGGTCAATTACCCGGCTATTGTCAGTAGCCTTAGTCGGGATGTCCCTCGGTTCATTATGCGTCTCAAAGGTCGGAACAAAATGGCCATGCGTGGCTGTGGATTCAACCTACCATGACGATTTCTGCCATAATGATATCAGGGCGATGACACTGTGGGACAGCTGGTGTGCTTGACCTGAATCGCACGGCTTATCTCGAACAAAATTGCTGTTGAAGAACTAGTGGATTGGCCCTACTATCATGGCAATTTTTAACACAAAGATATAGGGATGATGACGACGTGCCTTGATCAGCCTTGTAAATGTACATAAACTGCTCCAAAAAAGAAACTTACCAGGTAAGAAATTTGTCTGTCAAATTCAAACGACAAATTGTGTTACACTAAATGGGATATGAGTGGAAGCAGTGTTAATTGACGCGAATTTTTACACCTCATTTGTTGCAAGCGGATGAGTATTTTTGAAGTTATGCTTATTTAACCTAACCTATCCACTGGAATGAAAGTTGCACTCATACCACTTGAGATGGTTGGCAGTATACAGGTGTAATCAGTGCTCTCCTCTTCTTCTTTGCATGACTAACTTTCCTATTGCTTCTTGTGAGGATGAAGAATGATCAAAGTTCAATGACAATTGTCCTTATTCAATCATCTGAAGAAATTAAGTCGAATGAAAGAATCAATATGATGACCAGGGATTTAGGGGACCTTGGGTGTGTCCAGAGTATTGCGTTCATGTGGTCGTTGGTTCAAGACCTGACAAGACCAAGCAATATGCCTAAATTAAGTGAAAATCAGAGATGGCTTTTAAATGGAATGTTAGAGGCCGGTCAGAGCGTGTCAGAAACTGCACGAACGCTGAACGTGGCTAGGAGTGTTGTTCATACCACTTGAGATGGTTGGCAGTATACAGGTGTAATCAGTGCTCTCCTCTTCTTCTTTGCATGACTAACTTTCCTATTGCTTCTTGTGAGGATGAAGAATGATCAAAGTTTGAGCAGGAAAGTGTGAGTTGACAAAGAATAAAAGTTCTGAACATCCTTTCATGTGTCTGTTTATTGTGTGAATTCATTGGGGCGGACCTGCAACTTTCAAATTTGATAGTAGGCTTGTTCAAATGAGCATAACTTCAAAAGTTTTGATCTGTTTACGACAAATGAGGTGTCAAACTCAGCGTAAATGTACACCGCTTCCACTCATATGCTATTCAGTATAATACGATTTGTCGTTTGAACTTGACAGACGAATTTCTTACCTGGTAAGTAACTTTTTGGGACCAGTTTACATTGTATAATTTTATTTTATTTTGTAATATAACAAACATTGACATATTGTTATCCCACTGGCTTTAGCCATGGAGGGGGATATTGCAATAGTGTATTCCTTCTGTATGTAGGGGTGTACGTGTAGGGGTGTGTATGTACAGGCTGTCCCAATAAAAACAGAACCCTCATTGTGCCCTCTTTTTCTCCTATTTCTGAAAAGTTTATCAAATATATTTGTGTATGTAAAGAAACCTTTATTCGTTAGCTTTAATAAAATGAAAGAAATATTTCAATCAGCTCACAACTTTTGAAGACGTGTTCTTTTCAAGAAATGTACCCGTTTTTCACTCTGTCACTTCAATGAGTACACATACCATGCATCAAACATTCCTCAATGATAACTTTATAAAAACACTGTAATAGAACACAGAAACTAGGGGTTGCATGTTCCTCAAACTTGATGGGTGGGTACATCTTGACCGAGACAGAACAAGTTTGTATTGGTTAGTGGGTCAAGGTCACCTGAGGTCATCCAGGGGTCATCTGGGGTCAAATTAGTTAAACTGTCGTATGGGCATGAACTTGGTGGGTACAGTCAACATTTAGAGCCAATTTTTGGAAGGTCATTTCAGGGTCACCAGGGGTCATCTGAGGTCAAATTGGTAAAATTGTCGGATGGGCATAAAAATTGGTATATACAGTCATCATTTAGAGCCAAATTTGAGAAGGGTCATTACAGGGTCATCTGGGTCATTTGAGGTCAAATTAGTAAAACTGTCATATGGCCATGAAACTTGGTGGAGTCAGTCTACATTTAAAGCCAAATTTTTGGGAAGGTCATTTCTGGGTCACCAGGGGTCATCTCGCGTCAAATTAGTAAATGTATTAATTTCTACTTGTGTCCTTTATTATATGCAACTGCGAACCTGATGAAAAATAATGTTTATTTAGTAAATGTATGGCCATGAAACTTGGTAGAGTCAGTCTACATTTAAAGCCAAATTTTGGGAAGGTCATTTTGGGGTCATCTGAGGTCAAATTAGTAAAAACTGTCGGACGGGCATGAAACTTGGTGGGCACAGTCAACATTTAGAGCCAACTTTTGGAAGGTCATTTCAGGGTCACCAGGGGTCATCTGAGGTCAAATTAGTAAAAACTGTCTGATGGGCATGAAACTTAGTGGGTACAGTTTACATTTAGAGCCAAATTATATATTTTTTAGTTGGTACTGGAGATGTTCAAAGTTAGTGCAGGGTGGGTGGGGGTTTGTAGTCCAACTGGGTGGTGCACACCGACATCGCCTGGCTAATAATTATTTGATGCAGCAGAGATATTAAAATAAATACACGGGATCGATACACGTGAATTGCTATGCACGATTTTGATATCAGACGAAAATCTTCGGATACCGGGTTGGAAAATGATGAATATCTCCCGTAAATGATTTTTTTCTCAAGAAACCAGATGTGGCTCATACACTTGAAAATATGTGTTGAACAGATGATAGTCGTTAGTTTGCGCTTTGAGAGAGTAGCTTGTGTCTTGAGCTGAAAAAGTGACCAAAATTCAAGATTTTAAATAGCACAGCGTAGAACCTCGTGGAGGTAGTCTCGAGCCAGACTGTACGTGGCTATCACGAACATACAGGATCGACGAGTGTCAGACCGACTGACACAAACTGGCTGTGTAAGAGACTATCGTAGCGACAGTCTATAAGCAGGTGACAATGGCGAATGTAATGCTCACTGACCGTACAGAGGTCAGTCACAGGCTAATGTCATTAGCCTTAGTCGGATGTCCTTCAGCCTGCTATGCATTTAAAACTATTCAACACAATGGCCATCTGTTGCTGTGGATTCAACCTACTGTACCATGGCATTTTCTGCCGGGGTCACTCCCATTGTGGCCTGTACACCATCCGCGATAATGAAAAGCAGCGTAAAAGGGTCAGTTTTTAGTGGGTAGGCACGATCGCCGCGTGCTCGCGTTTAGGGTGTCAAAAACATGAAAAATTGGAAAAAAGGGTAGCAAAATTGCAATTTCTAAATACGCGGAAATGAAATTTAGGTTATGAAATTTGATGTTAGGAATGAAATCCCGGTGTTTAGGGTGTCGTTTTAGCCCAGGGTTAAATCCTTGTTTAGGGTGCTTTTCAAAAGTTGATTATCGCGGATGGTGTACAGGCCACAATGGGAGTGACCCCGGGATTTTCTGCCATCTAGATATCGGGGCGATGCCACTGTGTGGTGGGTGGGTGGAGTATGTATGAGTACTAATCGGTTACATTTTACTGACTGCCCAGCCAGGGGGATCATGTGGTTCGCGAACCACTATTTTTTAAGTAATGCAAATGTTTTTATTTATGTCATTGTCATGTGGTAACAAGACAGGTTTCTCATTATTATTCTGGTGGTGGTATATCATTGCTGTTGATTTTGTTTTGTTTTGTTTTTTTACAGGTGGGTGACCCAATGTACCGCCTTGTCCCCCAATTTACCCCATCAAAATGGAGATGTTGGTATCAGGTGAAAGCTCAGATTTTTCTCATTAACATATTGACATTAGGCAGTCCAAATCGGTACATTTCTGTAGATATCATCAAAAAACTGTTGAATTAGTTTTGACTGGAAAGATCCAGCCAGCTCACCGTACCTCAACACTTTCAAGTCTGCATTGATGGCTCTGCAGCTGAGAGCTGCCTTATCGCACATCACACTGTACATATTTTGCACTGCTGTCTTTAAAGATGATGCTCTGTACATGCGCAACTTGAAGTGTGCCAGTCATCATGCAATGATGATACACTTACCTAGGAAGAAGGAAAAGACTAGTATACCTTGTTTGAGACTAATTTGACAGTTTTTTTGATGATATCTTCGGAAATACACCGATTTGAAACTCCTAATTTCAATATGTTAATGAGAAAAATAAGGTCTTTCATTTGATATCAATATATTACATGCACGATCATGATGATTATCATCAGTAAAAACTAGTATCACGCTGTATAAATGTCAGTAATTCCCACAGGGGGCACTCATGTATAAAAGTTGTAAGCATCCATGTGAAATAAAACACGGATTTAGGGTGGTTTTGTCTCCAAACAAGCTTCTCAAAACACTCATTTTACTAGAAGAAGGGGTATTTTTTAAGAATGATCCTCACCTAGGGTAGTTTTTAAAAAATCATAAACCCAATTAGCAGCCATTAATTGTGACACGTTTTATCAAGTTATTCGGCATAAAATAGTGGTTTCCAAGCGATTTTACAGCTTATCGATATCACAGTCGTTGAATGTCACTCATACTGGTACACGCAATGTCTATCCTTGTTTAGGGGCAAATTTCAACCCAATTCCTCGCTTAGGATGTTTTTATAATGTCTATCCTTGTTTAGGGGCAAATTCAAAACCAATTCTTCATTTATGGTGTTTTTATTTGAGTAAAATCATTGTTTAGGGTTACTTTGACAAATTTTTCAACATCCTAGCTTAGGGCCATTTTAGAAAGTCAATTTACGAGGATGCTTGCAAAGACTTTTATTCATGAGGGCCCACCAGGTTATTCCATAAGGAATTAGTCACATTTACAAGAAACATTTCTGTGTTCCTTTTGCATTAATGCTTGAAAGGGACAACATTTTATGTTAAATACTTAAAAGTTTTAAAGAATTTGATTTTCCAATATATTGGGTCACCTTCCTTAAATTATAGTCATTGAATATTATGGAGATGATACAACCAAATGAACCATTACACTGTGGAAATATAAACTGCATAATAATGTACTTCCATTCAATTAGCATAGACCAGGTATTTGAAAAAATTTAACTTTTGGTTTAAGTTATTAAAGTTAGCGCATCTTTAGACCAAACATGATTTATACTGTTCAAATTCCAAATTTCAATTTTGCCTTATTTTAGGCAGTTACTTGGGTCCACCAATAGGGTTTGCAAGGTACCTTTTCACAAATCGGATGGGACAGTCCAATCTTAACTTAGGGAGGACATAGACCTATCGAATACTATATGTCACTCATTCTCACATTTAAAAAAATCTGTCCAACAAGAGGCCAGCATAGCATGATAACAGTCTCATAACACAATAAAAGAGGTGATAGGTCTCCGTTATTTTTTTTAAACCATATTTTCTTGTACAAAAGTTCTTTTGTTTCCAAATATCCATTTCATAGTTTGTATTCAACATTTAATGAAATATAAAAGTTAAAAATGAATGTGTAGTTTCTCAGACCCATCCACACAATAAAGAAATATGTGAGGAATTTATTTATATAAGCCTATATGTTCTGAAAACCTTAGTTCATCTTCACATTTTAATAATAAAGTTATGTTTCAACAGAGGGGTATTGACACAAATTACTGGCAAATATTGTTATTTGACGTACAACACTTCCTGATACGGGATGGTCGAATGAATACAATCTCAACACATCTAATTATTATAACTTTAACATTTGTCATCATTGCACTATGGAATGATTCAAAAAGGTTTATGGTACCCTATAATCTACAGCTTTTATAAAAATATTGTGGGAAAACACCAAATTTGTGAAGAATTTAAAGTGTTTATTCCAAGTGGAAGTTGGAAACTTATTGGGTCTGACAATATTTAGCAACATTTTATTCATGATTGATTTTCCACATTTATCCCTACTTTGTCAAAATTGAATAAAAACTCCTGGTCTAAGTTAATTGAATGCACAATAGTGATTTAGTAAAGACATTGTCATACATGTGTAAGGGATGAAATCAAAACTTGACCTGTCAAATAAAATATGTCGATAAATAATACAAAGGCCCAGCATACTTTTATCAATTGGCTCCAAACACAGGATTTGAACAGGTGTCCTTTGCCGTAATCATGGTACGGTGCAGTCCATCCAATCAAATGTTGTCACCAACCCTATTTAATCGTAGCGCATTTGTTATGTGTGAGAGACGAATCGTCGCGGTAGATTGCAACCAAACCCCTATAAAGTTATTCGTGCCTATACTGCTCTATATTAAGATATAAATTATTCTTGATCCACGACCCACATTGACACTTTCAAATCTACCATAAGTGAAGGAAAAGCAAAACAGTTAATGTGAATTCATTATATTCAAATTTGCACACTATGTTCAACTCATGTTTAAACTGATGGGCACATGTGGCAATTTCTCATCATTTTTTTACACGAAAATGTCATTGCCTGTATGCAAAAAGAATCATACAACATTTTTTGTATTTTTTTTTTTTCAGGTTTCCTGATATTGAAGACACAAGCACAGCAATGTGTATAACCAATCAACATGACTGGATTTCAGGATTTAAATCATGCAACGTATTGAAGGAGTATTTAGTGATTCTAGCAGATATTCACAAAAAAAGCTTTTTGCAAAAATAATCAGTAGATTCCGATTTTGAATTTACAACTTATTCATGATTTATATATGAATTATATCACTCCACACACAGGCTAGCTGTGTTGTAATTTTGCTTTGCCAACAGAGCATAAATTCAAATTCGATGATGTTTTTTTTTTTATAACTGAATCGGCAAGAAAGGTTTTGTACATAGCAATTGTGTACAGCCAGAGGTTTCTGGTAGCATAAAAATCTGATGAGGCTGTGAATCACGAAATGCTCCTTTAAGGAGGAACTATGGCTTAATGAATTATGACACATGTAAAACTGCCAATTTTATCAAATGTGATGCAGCACATCACAAATGGTACTATCTGAAATATATAGATATTGCAGCAAAGTACTGTTCAAGACATAGATTTAAATAGACAGAAAATATGCTTGACGGTTGTCATAAGGAGACACTTTTGGGCAGGTTATCAATTTTGAGGTTTTACATATCTGAAATATATGAATATTGTTCCACATCTCCGTTTTCCCCAATGAAATCGGACATTCCTAAGCGAAGATATTGCGTTCGTATGTTATGGTATTATAAAATTGCAAATTACGATCTCGATATGAAAATAATAAGAATTTGGGTTGCTTTTTCACTTGTAAAAATTTGATATACATAGTAAACATTTAATATTAATACCTTGATCACGTTTAGCAAACAAGTTTTCATTTTAAAGCTTGCAAAATTCTTTCAAAGCAAAAATACTGAACTCAAAATTGCATTTACCTGCAAAGTACCCCTTTTGATGTGCTGCATCACAAATGTATGTAAGAGTAAAAAATACAAAACCATCACAAAATCCAACACAAATTCAAAGTGACATGACAAGGTTTTATTTCCTTGTAATTGTTTTTCCAAGTTTAGTACAGTTTATGGAGGGATTAGAGATATGATGTACCCAATTGCATTTTTAGCTTCTGAATGTTCATTCACAGTGGTCCTACAGGATGGCATTATGATGAACATTTGACATGAATGTTCAACCATTACCATTTTGTTGATGCAAGAAGTAACGTATTGTTCATATTACCGAGCCCTTAAATGAAATTGATGCAAAGTACTATATGTACGCAATGAAATCTTGAACTTTGTCTGTCCATATGCATGCATATGTACCACATGCCCCAGCCACATGCATGAAATCAAAGGAAATTTACATTACCCATTCTTTAAAAGTGCTTTTGGAACAACGGTAGTGTGATGGTTTTAATGTTTTTGCACCAAAATGTCAAAATCCATTGTGTATGGAATTACTGGTTTAGGTCATTTTATTCACACAATCGAAATATTAGTGGAATCTATGTGCGATGTTGATACACCGCACATGCATGGCGTATGGGATGGTCAAAACACATCAACAGGGCCGACCTCAGTTGGTCTACGTAGTGACTTGCATCAATTGGCGTATTACATTGCAATTTTCTCTGCTTACCGCAGTTGTTAGGCTCACTATTAAAAGTCTGACAGTAAAAAATAACATTTTGCTGAAAAGATATATACAAATTTATTTATGACTTTAGGTATTGGCATAAATATTGAAATATGGAATGCACGCTAGTTTTCATTCTTCTTAATTAACTCTATTTTATTATCACTATTGATTCCATTTTAGGCTTGTAGTTTGTACAACTTGAAGAGCTTCTCGTCATGGCTTCACCTTCTCAATCTGCTACTCATCTGCTTTTGTAGATTGCTTTTGTATAACCACCTGCTTATACTTCTCACAATCCACTTGTACAAACTTCTTCACCTGCTCAACCCATTTCACCTGCTGCTGTTAATCCACCCATTTCAAATGCACCAGCACAAACTTCTGCACATCAGCTTGCTTAAATCTCTTTGCATGCACTATATTTGCCTGAATTATATAGATGTATTTGCACAAGGACAAGTTTAGAGTATAAAAACTATATGGATTTGAAAGTTACACATGGTTTAGATCAGAATATATCAGGAGGGAGTAAATCATCAAATGCAAGTAAGAAAGCATTCAAAAGTATTAATTAGATCAAGTTATTGGTGAACTACAAAATGAATAAGGACAAGAAGAAGAAAAAGATATACAGTGAAAAACATCATGCAAATGTATGCCATGCCGAGTTACCTTTACACACTGAAGCCTGAAGACATGGTAACCAGACTTGTAATGACTTGACTTGAATGAACTAACTCAGGACTTGGACTTAAGACTTAAATGTGACTACATGTAGACTAGTGTCTCAAATTCCATATGACTCGGACTCAAACTATAGGACTCAAGTCTCGAATCCCAACTGACTTGAAATGATACTTCGGTGACACAAGTCGATTCAAGACTGGAGCCCTAGATGACTTTAACTTGAGTTTGGTACAGTGTGACTCGACTACAAGTTTGATGGGAACATTGTCAACTAAACAGAATGTATCTTTGGATGGTTGAGGAAGCCTGCCATTCACACTTACATTCTATAACGGCTTTGGGACTCTTTTGTGGAATATCACCAAGATCTGAGCATGCTTTGCCCATAGGCAATCAAATTTCACAAAATCCTCAATCTAATACGAGGGGGTATCAAAAAGTTTTAGAAATCGCCAAGAAGTGAAAGAGCTATATCAATGAAATTTTGTCAGTACAATAACTGGTCCTTATGTACACTATGGTGCAAAAATGGTCTCATAGGTATGTTTACTTTTTTTACAGGTGGCACTAGATGCCAATAACCTGCTGCCCCAGTTACTGCGCATAAACTGCAAGATTGAGAAAATTGAGGAAAGCAGCATTATTAAGATCCTGCTTTTGAAGGGTTGCAGTACCTAGAAAATTGATGATGAAATGAAAGTTATCTTGGTGGTGATTGTGATATGTCACTGTCGCTTTTGGAAAAGGAATTTTATTTCATCACAGATTTTCTGGGCACTGTAACCCTGAAAATGGAACTTAATCATGCTGGATGCCTAAATTTTCTCCATTTTGCTGGTTATGCGGTTACATATGCAGGTAGTGACATCTAGCTCCTGTAAAAAAGTAAACATACTTATGAGACCATTTTTTGCACCATAGTGTACATAAGGACCAGTGATTGCACTGACAAAATTTCATTGATATAGCTCTTTCACTTCTGGCCGATTTCTAAAACTTTTTGATACCCCCTCGTATTTACCTTATGACCATAAAAAAAGTTTGTCTCAGAAACATTTGGTCAAAAAGGTATGTACTATGCAGTTTTTTGTTTGTTTTTTGTGGGGGAGGGAAAGCTACATGTATGCACTTCTTTTTTTGTTGTTGCATTTTTGGCCCACCTTTTTTGTTGAATAAATTGAACATTTTTAAACATTTTTTTTATAACTGAAAAATAGTGGCCCATCTCATAAAAGTTACCCATCAAATCCAACTTACCTTACATACGTGTCTCTGAGACGATTCTTTTTTATGGCCTAATTCTTACTATATAAGTAAATGTGGTGTGCATGATCAAGCAAAATCAGTTTGAAGTCGGACATATTCCATTTTCCATTTCTTATAGGATTGTAAACAGCATTTGCAAGCTACATTTTGCTGAAAACTCCAATGAATTTGGATGACAAGTTCTAAAGAGCAGTTATATCTCAAAAATAATATTTCCTACTTATGACTGATTTTGCTTGATCACAACACATAGAGAGAAATCAGTAGGAACAATACAGGAAAAGTAGCCATTCATCTGACATCAGCAAATTTAAAGTACAACGTGTTGTTAGGACCCTCTAGATCATTACATAGTCTCAAATTAATTAATTATCATTATTGGCTGTGATCAGCAGAATGACTACTTTCGCGATTGTTCTTACTTGTAGAGAGGTGACTTCATAGGGACCCGTGCAACAGTTTTGGACAAAAGTACCAGCTGGGTTAAAAGTAATCTGTAGTCTCCTGTTTAACCCGAGTGTCATATCTGACAAGTGATGTGAAGTGAGATATTTTAGTTGTTGAAAATGTGTTTTTGTGATTTTTTTTTACAATTTTTTACCCAAACATGTTAAATTTTAAAGTCATATTATCATATGATCATTTTATGTTGAACTTTGATATTCAAGAGGTCAAAAACATATGGTTTCAGGAAGTTGTTGTGATTGACTTTATTGATGTACACCTTCATATCAATGTATTGATATACTTTTTTATTTCAAATGTCTTAATTTTTTAATTCCAATTTTTACCATGTAAAATAAACTTTATTTGGTCTAAATGGAGCAAAATCATCAAAATAATGCATTTCTTCCAAAATATTGCATCAAGATATAAAAATGCAATTTTTTGGTCAATGAATATTGAAAATATATGTAACTTGTATTCTCCAACGCAAATTTGAAGTTCATACTCTACTTACGTTCAAAGTTAAAGCTGTTTTAATATAAATTTACATTTTTGGTTAAAAAAAGTATAAAAAATCACAAAAACTGAATTTCCAAACCAAATATCTTTCAAGTAATGTTGGTCAGTCAGGCGTTTTTTGTTATGTTTTTTTTTTCTGGAAGTTGAAATTATAAATGTATCACCAAAATCTGTAAAATTTGAAGATTTTTTGCAAACATATTTTCTAAAAAAACTAATCAATTTTGGTCCCAAAACAGCTGATTTTACATGATTTTGGCCAAATTTGAAAAAATCCTCCAAAAGGCAAATTCTAGGTCGGTCGGCCCATAGAACAGGGGTTGTTTGTTTTTCGTTGCCTAATGGTTAATTCTAACCAGGCAGGCACCTTTGTCTAAAAATGTTGCATGAAAATCTTAACTAGAGCAGATAGACCAATGGCCTCTCTTCTATACTGTTTACACCACATACATGTATGTGACACAATCTGGTCTACGGATGCCAAAGGTGGCAAATTTGAAATTGAGATGAAGGCAAAAATAGAGGAAAAAAAGCAATAAAATATATAAGAAAATACACATCACAAAACTTAACTTTAGAACCAAGTATGCTAGACCTTTGGTGTTTTCAGTATGTGATAGCCTAATAATTATAGAACTCAATTTTCAAAAATGTGACATGATCAAGGGAATGAGTCACATGTTGACCCTAGTCAAAATGAGTTTTACATAGAGCTATCAGAAATTGAAAACCCCATGTTGATACGACTTTTCTTTGCAAATATCTCAAAATCATTGTTAACGACATCCTACTCATTTCCCTTGATCATGTCACAAATGCCTCCTTTTGCTCCCATGGAACAGATTGTATCACATATAAGAGTTATAAAGTAAAATTAGCTAATAAGTAGAGATTTCATGAAAATCTACTGATTGGCCGTAACATGCTCAGATCTTACTTATATTTCAGCAGACAAGTAGAAAGTGTTTCAATTTATTCTGAGAAAAAAATGTGCTTTTTGCCCCACTCCCAGAATGTCCTTGCAACTTGATTTTCTTTTTCTTGTCACCTTTTTTAGCTCATAATATGGCAACTTTTACATTATTTTGGCGATTTCCATTTCTCACAAAAATTAACATCTTTGGCACCACCCATTAAAATCATTTCAGAAGCAGGGAATAAACAATTCAGTCTTCGGTTATCCCCTATGGGTGCCACCCATACATAATAGGGGATAACCGAAGACTGAATAGTTTATTCCCTGCTTCTGAAATGATTTTGTGGCCCATTTTCACTTCGAAGATCTCTCTAGTACAATTTTACCAAATAATGATTTTTTTCTCGGAATCTTGGTTCACAAACGGTGAAATTTCATAACCATGTTGAATTTCATTTCATGCGGGTGTCCTGAAACTGGAAATCAAGTTTCAAGGGCCTAATATGTGACACAATCTGGTCCATGGAGCCGACAAAGGGTGGTAAATATGAAATTGAGATAAAGGCAAACTGAATATGGAATTTAAAAAAGAAATAAAATACATAGGAAAATAGACATCATATAAACTTAGAGCCAAGCATGCTAGTCCTTTGATGTTTTCAGCATGTAATAGCCTTATTATGTAATAATTAAGTAACTCAATTTTCAAAAATACCTACTTTGGCCTGCATGGACCAGATCATGTCACATATGCACTTTCTTGAATATAGAAGTCTTGCTTTTGTTTGAAGGGAAAAAACATGATTTTGTTCCCTGTATAATGTTAGGGACATGTTTTGATATTATAAAAATCATTATATAATCTTTGGTTATTCTTGGTTTCAGCTAAAATGTGCAATTTTCAAACACTGACATGTGAATGTGACATTATCTGCCATATTATATGACACAATCTGGTCTGTGGAGGGTCAAAGGATTCATTTTTTTAAATTGAGTTACAGTAATTATTACATTATACAAACATTTGGCTATCATATACTGAAAACACCAAAGGACTAGCATACTTTGTTCTAAAATTCTGAAGTTTTGCAATGTCTATTTTCTTATGTATTTTATTGCTGTTGTTTTTACTCCATATTTTTGCCATATTTCAAATTTCCTCCTTCTTTCTCCATTAACCAGATCATGCCACATATTGAATTGAGTACATGTAGCTGTACACCTGTGGCAAATCTACTGCCTTGATAAGAAGGTTGACATAGCTTGTGAAACATGACTGGTCATTTATGGTAGACAGCTATGTAAAAGGGCCATGACACATAGATTTGGAAATGGTGTCACACATGAGGGGTCATTTTTAATTGAAGCCATAATATGTGATTTGCATAAAGAATAGATTCCTATTTAAATGTTAGTTTTCATTGAGCACATTGCCCCCTTTTAATTTTGAGCCAAACAAATGAGGTAAAATAAGCAAATTGCAATTTCATTCCAGTACCTACAATGCATGTATAGCTTTCCGATTGTATTGCATTTATCATTCCACTAAGCACCGCACAGCTCATGAGCTGGGATGTACAAACAAGACATAAGACGAATATAGCGATATGCACACCGTTTATTCGTCAAGACATACTACAGACAGCGATATGCGTACATATCACTGATTCAATGATATGTGTGTACACACAAGCTGACATTCATGGGACGTGTTAGCAAGCACTCGGTTGGTGGACTCTGAATAAAACCAGAGATCTTTGTTTTTAATATAAAAACTTAAATTTTACTTCAGGCTTAGTCTTTCACATGGTATTTTAAATATCAAATTTTAAATATTATACCACTTGGCATTACAATTATGCAAAAAGTAGCAATTCAAGAAAAATTGAGGGCGTCGCTTTGGAGCAAATCACACATGGCTTTAATTTCACACACAAATGGACATTCATGCACTGTTATTAAGTCCCTTTGACATATATTTAGACATTATACCTCATTAATTGTATGGAGATACATTGCCATTTTTCTTCTTCGGGACCAGTGGAACAACATTAAATGCTGCATACTGGTGTTGCATCAAAATTAAAAATACCCAACCTATATACACACCTGTCACTGTCACAGTGTGTATGGCAAAAAGCCTTCAAACATACCTAATTTGGGCACTTTTTATACTGATTGTACAGTTTTTCATACCGCATAAATGAAGGACTCTCAAAAAGCCTCAATGTATACATTTGTTAATGATGCATAGTGTGGAATAGCAAAAGTCCATATATTTGCATTCATGCATGATTCTGTATGTAGAGGGAAGACTCGTTAACACAAATTTGCCTGTATTGACGATTTTAGCTTGTATTATAAGGAGTGTGTGTTATCAGGTTTGTTCAGGTATAAACTTGGGACTTTCATACACTCTTGGATAGCTAGAACCAATTGGAGCAAACATTTGAGAAATGCCAGGAATGTGTTGTTTATAATTGCACTCCCCAAACTATGCGCAGTGTTTTTACTTGTGAGGCATATGGTTGAGTCATTTTATTTGCGGGTTGATTACATTATATTTACTCACATTTCCAACATTTTGTTATGGTTTAGCAAAAAATCATGGGATTTTTTTTCTTGTGTATGAATAGGTTAGTATATAAGCTGTGTGTTGTTGCTAGAGAAATTGTACAACATAATGCACACGTAGTACTGCGACGTTGATGTGTCTAATGCGCTCCATCCTGTGGGCTCGTGCACAAGACACATCAACGTATGCATTATTTTGTACAATTTCACTGCCAACAAGTAATGCACAGTTATTAATTTACAAGTGTGTTATCATAACTTTATGCTATAAACAGTTTGTGTTAATGAGTTTTCACTGTCTGTACCATAATTGTTTAATGCTCTATGCTGTAGACTTGTTTTATTTTGGAAAAATATTTTCCATTTGGCTAGTTTTAATACATAAAAACGAACAACCAACTTAATGTTTGATCGGGTTGGCTGCAGGGTACGAATTTGGCTGTATCGCATAGCAGTTTGCTCCTTATTTTGAAGTAACTGCTACCCAATTTTGCATTTATATAGTATACAAATATTGACTGCTAGTGGTTAAAATTATAGGCCCAAGGTGATCTCAAAACCATGACTATGCGGCGGCGTGGCGAGGGTTATAGTCATGGTTTTGAGATCACCGCGGGCCTAATTTTAACCATGCCTCAAATAAATATTTGTTTTATATACCAAATCTAAAGATTCTTGTCATCTGTTTGGTTAAAAGCATCGATTTTGGAAAGAGAAATTAATATTTTCAATGCGAACGGCACAAATTACAACTTGTGCGTAATATCATTTTACGCACACACAGAACTATGCCCGGGGAATAGTTACTTTTGCGGGCATATTCAAAACTATGCCCACTCTTTTAACCAATCAGATGGCGGGAATCTTTAGATGAGGTTTATAACACTTTATAGTGCTTTGAGTATATGGAAGTATCCTGATTATGATGAATTAGTCAAAAACTGCTACACAAAATTTTTAAACTAATTCGAACCCTGGTTGGCTGGATTCAAATATGTTGTCCGGCAAGCATGTACAAAATGCAAATTGACCATAAACCTGTTGTGCCTCACTATAACTTGGTATTAAACTCAGGGCTGTGACTAGATGGGGATATGGGGGTGTGACACCCCCTATACACAATTTTTGTTGGCAAAAATTGACTGTTGTCGTGAAAACCATGAGATTGTCGGCAATTGTAGTCAAAGCTATGTGATTGTCGGCAAATTGCAAGAGTCATATAAAAGATTAATGTGTTGCGAAATGGTGCTGTTGTTACGTAACAGTAACGTTAATGTTATAATATTTTGACCGTTACACCCCCAACCTTTTAGATTATTGAGCGTCGTGCTGGCTAAAAAAATATGTTGGTTGTCAGCTTTTATGCAAACTTGCTGAATGGTGCTTTCCAAAATAGAACCAGTCTTCTGTGTATAAAAGTATCACTGTCTGTTTTGCTATGGCTGTGTACTGTGGATAGTATAGAGAAAGTCTCAGTGAATGTAGATTGCTGCACTTGGAGCAATTTTAGCCATGTGTCATTTTTATATTGAACTGTAACATGTACATGCAACTGGTATTTAAGCATAAAATTGACACATTTGGTTTTAAGTGCATACTATTTTGTATTAGAACGTTGACATGGGGAAGGGGTACTTCACCTTTTGTTGGGTAGGTGTATGTGCTCCATCCGACTTTGCTAATTGAAAGCAAAAGGGCTGCTCTTTGGATATATATATATATATAGAAAATTATCTGCGTCGACATTTAATGAAGAAAGCAAACACGAAGAAGAATACTTAAAATGTCGTAAAATAATATTTAATTATACATTTTAATTTTCTTCGGGCCTCGCCCTTATATCAGGTGACAATAACGGTGTTGTGAGGCCTACACAAGAGAAACATTTAAAACACGATTAAAAATACACGAAGCGCAGGTGAATGGTGGGAGGCGACACGTGAGCGACAAGCGAGCAAGCGGGAAGCGTATACAAATCCAGCGCGTTAAACATGTTTAAGTTGGAAAACATAACGCGCAAGACAGAAAATAAAATAAAATAAAATTATAAAATGCGAAAACGCGAGTGCGAGTACAAAAAGGTTATAGGCGTTGCGCAAGCACAAGCATAGGCCTGAGGGTAAAAATGCGTAGAGCGTATACAAGTAAAGAGCGTTAAACATGTTTAATTAAAAAAATGCACGCAAAACGGAGAATACCAAAATTATATTAAAACGTGCGCATGGCGCTCATGTGTCGCTTGCGTGTCGCTCCCATCATTCACCTGCGCTCGTTTTAATCATGTTTTAAATGTTTCTCTCGTGTAGGCCTCACAACACCGTTATTGTCACCTGACGAAGGGAAAGGCCCGAAAATTCGTGTATTAAATATTATTTTACAACATAATTCTTCTTCTTCGTGTTTGCTTTCTATATATATATATATATATATATATATATAAAAATTAACTGCGTCAACATTTAATGAAGAAAGCAAACACGTAGAAGAATAATGTAAAAGAATATTTATTACAGGTGACAATGGTGTTGTGAGGCCTACACGAGAGAAACATATATATATATAAACTGAGCTCAAAAAGAAACTTTATTTTTTTACAACTTATGAACCACAAGGTCATATCTTAAAATACTGTCAATCAAAATGAACCAAAATTACACACAGGATTACTTTAATACTCTACTCAAAACACATGTCAGTAACCAAGCAGTTGTCCAACTGACACAACAGCAAAATGCACTGTCATGGGACAGCTTCCTGGATTTCCTCCACTTTCACAGCCCAACATTTGACACACAGCACAAAAAATCTGTGGGAATGCACACAAGATCCTTGCACAGATGATAAAATGGTGCTGCTTTCTGCTTTTCATACACATTGTTTCATGAAACAGGGCTGGGCTGTGAATGTGGTCCAGGAAGCTGTTCCATGTCAGTACATTTTGCTGTTGTGTCAGTTGGATAACTGCTTAGTTACTGACATGTGTTAAGAGTAGAGTATTGAAGTAAACCTGTGTGTAATTTTGGTTCAATTTGATGGACAGAATTTCAAGATATGACCTTGTGAAAAATTATAAGTTTCTTTTTGAGCTCAGTTTATATACCCTGAAGAAGCTATGTATTTATAGCGAAAAGCTTGGTCAGTTATAGCTGTATTCAGGCCTCTGCTAACAGTGTTGCCTCAATGTTCTTCCTTCACATATCCCCTCCTGTTTCCCCATGATGTTGGGAGAACATTAGGCAAAAGAAAGGGATTATCTCAGAAACAGTTGGTCAGGAATCTGTGCTACATTGTATGCATTTTGGGGGGGGGAAGAAGCTATGCACTATGCAGGATTTCTTGTTTTATTGAATTTGCAGTCCACTTTGTTTTGTGCTTCGCAGCCAAATGTTTTCCCTCATTTTTTTTTAATAATTAAAAAAAAAGCAATCACATTGTACTATACGGCAAATCCAATTTCACATACATATGTGTGCGGATCTCTGAGACAAACCTTTCTTTTTCTTCTTTCTGTGGCCTTATTGTGATAAGTATATTTCACATAACAACAACATTGGACAGGCTTGGGTAGTCTACTCTCACATCCCTGGTAGAAGGGAATCATTTCCAATTAGGCCTTCAAAGTGTTTAAACATTTTTTTCTGTGATTTTAGACAAAAGAACTACCATTTTACTGACCACACTGATACTGAAAAGGGAGCCTTAAAGATCTGTATGAAGATAAAAGGTGGTCTTTGGGATATACTCAGATCTGATAAGTGGAGGGCAAAAGGGTGAAGCATGCATAGATGCACTACAGCTGTATGAATTATGGGAAAGCTAGGATTGTTTAATTGTCAAATTGTTTGAGATGTTTTTTTCGAAGTGAAGGTATTTTAAACTCTATTTTTTATTGCTGTAGATCATTTTCTATTAGTTCGAAACATTGTTTTTAAAATTAAATCGAGCACTGGAAATCATTTTTTTGCAACTCACAAGCTATTTTGCATCAGAAGCCGTCATATTTCGTCAGGCATCTGATTGGTGATGACATACAAGGTGTCTGGGAAGACATGTTTAGCACCATGCAGACACAATCAGTATTCACCAGACATACAGGAGGAAAAGAGCACATGCATAATTCTATGGGAAACCACGTACAATTTTGATTGTACATGTATTCAGGTGGCTATCCCTTATGTTGCTGGTGTATGTAAGAGATTCCTTTTTGGAATTTCAACTTGCTGCAAACCTGGGGAAGTTTGTCATGGATAAACCCCATATGATAATGCAGCATAATATTGTATGATATTGTTTGTACTGCCTCAGCTTGGTGGTGAACCCTATGTTGGTAAGCCTGTACAGCTCAATGGAGCATTTCTAAACCAACACTCAAACTCTGGCAACTGTAAGAACCCTGGAACACTTCTGTCCAAAAGAGATGACTACCCTGGACAAGGAGAGGTGGGTTGAGAGAGGAGTTTGAAAATGTATCTGGGAAAACAATGAGCAGCTGGTCGTCTATCTGCTTCCCACTTCCACATGCAGCATTGGACTTGTCAAGCTCTTCCTGATCCTGCTGCAAGTCATCACCAATCGGGTGCTTGATGAAGTCAGATGGTATCAGATGTAACATAAAATGTGAGTTGCAAAAAGGTCATGCACAGTGCAAGATTTAATTTATAAAATAATGTACATGTTATTACATGTTATGTATTGTTATTATTATCAAATGTTATAAATTGTTCGGTTAAAATAGGAGAGTATATGTATGTAAACCTGATTGTGGCTGCAGAAATCACAGTGTTAAGCGAAGCAAATAATAGGGCTGTGTGATTGAGGAATTTGTTTCGTGTATTTTAACATTAACAACAGTGTGTAGTTTCAAGAATATCATTTCCATTGAATTTTCCTTCCAACACAAATAAATTAACACAAAACTTCGAACTATTATACCACAGTAAGCCTGTTTCAAACATTCCATTTTATTGCAATTACATTTTTATTTCAAAATTTCATTTTTATATTCATGTTTCTGCACTTAACTTGAATGGACTGAACATGATCCACATCCATATTTCACCACATGAAAATATTCTTACCATTGTTCATTCATCATTTGTATAACAATTAGATTTGTTGTTTTTTGTGTGTGTTTTTGTGTGGAAAATCACTACTTGCACCTTCATACTATTAGTATTACTAGACCAGTTTTAGTTCAAAATGTCTGCACAGTACATTTACTTGTCTCTCAATGTACTTCAATTTCATGGTCTGAGCATGTTTCACACAGGCAATAGATTCCTATTTCATTATAACTTTAAATAGCGAAACATGGTTGGAACCATCAGAAAGTATAATTTTTCAGTGGCGTACCGTGGCCGCTCCTATCCCAGAAGGCTGAAGGAAGTTAGATTTTGCCACCCGCTTCATCAACAGCCATTTTCTGACCATTTTCATCCAAGTTTTCCCCCTTAAAAGTTATCTTGCCCTACTTATCAGGTGTTTTTTTTGGTGGTTTGAAAAAAAGGGGATTATAGGCACTAGCACCCAAAAAGCAACACATTTTAAAATCATATATGTGATTGTCTGAAGCTAAACAAAATGATATTGATACTACTGGGCGAGATTTCTAAACACATATAGCTGCCAATGTGTTTAAGGATTGGTGATATGATGTCTGTTGAATGATTGTTAATATATGTAGGTTCATACTACCTTTCCACTCTATAAGCTGCTGTACCCATTGATAGATTTCATGGAAATCTATCATCTATGTGAAACATGTTTGTATCCCAGTAAAATTATTGGAAAGTTCCATGTCAATTGGAGAAAAATGAAGTGTTATTAATCATGCCCTTTTATGATTCATGAAACTAACCTAGGTGTCAGCATGACATGGGCCAAATGAATAACAATGTTTCTGATACTTGGTGAATGGATAATCTAACACATAGAATAATCATTTCCCTGATAACATTTCCCTGATATCTCACAGCAGCAGAAAAAATTGCTATAGAAAATGACTATTGCCCTATCATGATGACAAGATAGGACAGAAGCCACTTTTTATAGCAGTTTTTTCCCTGCATTTGCACATTGTTGTTATTGTGACATCTATGTGACACTCCTTGCCCTCATTGGCAGATATTGTCTGATTGTAGTTTGTGATAGCATGGTTGAGCACAATATTTTTAAAGAAATTGTGCAGTTTATTCCCAGTCAGTGACTATTGGATGTGTAAGCCTACAATTTTCAGTCTTGGTAGTAGTCGAACACACTCCAGATCACGTGATGGTAAAGTTTACACCATTTCCCTCATGAGCAGTCATTATTATATTTTGTATAATATTTCTTTACAAATAAATTTACATTTGAGAAGCAAATTATACAAGTATTTTGATTGATTTCTGAATTGATTGATTGGTTGATTGGGATTATGGGTGGATGGTTGGTACTGTGAACATGATTAATGTTTTTGAGTAACAAAATGTTCTATAGTAATATCATTATTTTGTGAATGAATTTGTACTGTCTGCAGTAATGTAAACTGTGCTTTATTGTATAGAAGTTTCAATAAATGATGTATATTGTAATAAATGTCCCAAGTTTTTGAAATATATATATATTGATTTTTAGTTTGCATCAATTGTGTGTGTCTAGTAGCAGTTTATGGTTAAGGTTCTGATCACTGATTAAAATACAATTATTACAAGTGATTTTCAAAATCATTCATTTGATTATTCACTGAGGGATGCTTCCAGATTGCAATGCATATCTTGTATAATGTACATGGTGTAACAACAAAATTTGTACAATTTTGAAAATAGAATGACACAAGTATGCTGCTTATTTTTTGGTTTGATATTTATATGTCTACTAAGATAATGTCTTTAGCCACCAGATAAGCTTTGTTCCAACAAAATCGAGTATACAAGTGAAGATATGGCCAATTATGTAACCTAGTCTTAAAACCGCTGGGCCACTTCTGTCTGAGTATGACAAGTGACTGAATAGAGTTGAACTATGGACCAAATGGTCTTCTAGGGTCTGTGTTTAAACAATGGGGTATTCGAGTGGTAGAAATTATTACATATTAGAATATCTCCTTGAGTTTTTGAAAGTCACAACTAAGCACTGAAATAAAAACCTCATAAAAACTTCAACCCCAATTCACGTTGGAAGAGCATATTTTTATGGTTGTGACATTCGGTAGCACATGAAGTCAAGCAGAAACCATGTAAGATAGCTCATTTTCCAAACTCGCGTCTTCCATCAATACAATTACATATAACTATGAGAAGTATGTAGAATTTGTTAAGAGTACCAACAAAAATGCTGGCAAAAGTGGTCGCTCCAAAATAGCTAGAAGCCCAGCTGAACCTAATTTCAAAATTTCATTGTTTTGTACTATGGATGCAAAAAAACTGTTCTCAGTTTTACCAATGATATCTCAGGGATATGAGAAATTACTTTATTTATAAGATAATTTAAAAGAAATTTCATGACTTCATTTGTAGATTTTAGAGAAATATCATATTATTATTAAGTTAAGAATCACCACTTATTCTTTTGTGTAAGTTCTTTGATGTTTAATGCATGATTTGGCATATCTATGCGGTTCAAACTTGATATGCGCAAACATGACAAAAGTGGACCAACAGGTTTTCTGGACGATTTGATAGTATCTTTTGAACCGAAGCTAGTAAAGAAACCAACTAAACGTCTTCTTTTGGCCAAGATATTACTGACTGTATTGCATATAACACTTGTGCCATAACTTGTTTGTTTATTTTTTCCTAAGAAGTCAAAATGCAATTGTATAAATTTTATTGTTACACCCTGTATATGTATCAAAATAATTAAAACACAATTTGCTTATTACAGCCCATGACTTCATCAACTATGATTGTGGCTAAACTTTTTTTTTTTTCCTATATAGTGCCATTCAATGTCAAACATATTCCCAAGGTAATTTTGAATAGCATTTACTTCCGTATTTGATCATACATTTTATCTATTCCACATTTTCATGGGTAACCTATATTATTGTATGAACCCAATAGTTATACAGGGTGTCTCAATAAAAATAGGCACTGTGGATCGGAGGACATAACTTCAAGTATCAGCAGTTTCTTGCAGATTCAAAATCCATGAAGTGTCTTCTATAGATTGGTGTATAATTCATCAAAATCCGTTGACTCGTCACTGAGATAATTGGGAAACTACAAATAGACTCATTTTGGCCCATTCCTGTGGGACAATAGGCCTACACATTAAGAATAATGTGCTGCATTGTAGTTTAGAATTGAAGAAATTGGTCGAAACAGCCAAAAAGATTGATTTTCATTAAATCAATATATTATTGAAAAATAACACCTAGATGTTTTGCAAAACTTCATACTTTGACAACTTGCTTGATTTATTGTTAATGAATTTCACCATCAATACTTTCACCTGGACATTTCATTTTCAGGGAACGAATTCACTTTGATTCACATATTTCAGCCACTTAAATGTAAAGTTCAGCCCTACTGTTGGTTGACAGCAGCGACATTTTCACGTATTTTTGTGGGACCTGAGAGCACATCAGACATATTGAATTGCAATTTGAGAATTAGGCATATCCTTCTGATATCAATTTTTTTTTAAATTCGCGATATAATGCCATTTTATGGCAAATGATTTTTAAAAAATTAATATTTTTGAAAATTAACAGTCCTCGAAGTAAATTGTATAAATTTAATGATATGTGCTTAAAGTGTATGTACTGGGACAAAAAGCCGTCTATCATATGAAAATTTTAACCTTTCATATTGAAGAGAAAGATTTTTCCCAAAAAAACACAAAACACAGCAATAATTGGGTCTTTTGGGGGAAAAAACTTGATATCTTTAATATGAAATGTTGAAATTTTCAATTGATGGTCGGCTTTTCATCCTAACTACATACATGTTAATGTACTTAAAAGTACATATCATTAGATTTATGAAATTTACTTCGAGGATGAATAAATAACAAAAATACAAAAAATATCAAATTTTAATAATTTGCATAAAATGTGTGTTATATCGCGAATTTAAAAAAATACAAAAATATTTGATATCAGAAGGACATTCCTCGTATTCAGAATGTAATTTGATATGTCTGATGTGCTCACATGTCCCACAAAAATACTGTGCAAATGTTGCTATCCGAGCAAAGAGATACCTGTGAAAAACATTCTTTGGAAGATTGATTGATTGATTTTGAACTCCTGCTCAGCAACACTTGGCGTTTCCTTTTATTTCTTTTATAATAAACTACACATTATTGTTAATGTGTATTACCCCCATTGGAATGGACCAAAAATGTGTCCATTTGTACAAATTTAGTTATCTCAGTGACGCATGAACAGATTTGGACCATTTTTGCACCATTGTTGAGCAGACACTTCGTGGTTTACGAATCTTTAAGACAGTTTTTATTTACATGGAGACATCCCCCTAAAGGCTAATGAAAGTCGATTCCCAGTTTCCCGTTACCCTAATCCGCTCCAAACAATTTTGAATAAAATGTTGATTTCTAACAAACTTTAACATACAAATAAATAATTGTGGTTTTAAATATATCATAAATCTATTTATGTTGATTTTCAGGGATTTTCTTTGCAGTAGGAGCATGGTATATGGTTAATAATGAACTATTAATGAATACCTACTCAATTGTCTGTCCCGCACTTTTGATCTGCTCTGATCTCATCCCGTAAAAAATATTGTGAAACTTTTGATAATAGTTGTAGAATCACCTTCATGTGGTTGTACACTACATCTGTAAACTACAAACTGTGATTTATCACATGTATACATGGGTAGTTATTGGTTTACACCTGTAACAGATGCAATAATGAAATGGTATAAAATAATGAATAATGAAATGATCACCTATGCCTAACTTTTTGAGGTGCCTAACATTTTGACTTGCCTAACTTTTTGACTTGCTGTTATTTTAAGTTAGACCAGAACATTTAATGATAATATTTACTTACTTGCTTTACTATTTCACTAAATGCTATAATTATGTGTGTTGGGCAATGTAGGAGAATAAGTGTGTGAGTGCGTTATACTTTCCCTGATAGGCCTACATCTCCGAACTCCAGTCAAAACCAACAAATCTTAGCGTATGACGATTTTTTTGTGACAAAATGAGTTCAATAAACTTTCAACGAATGAAACTCGATATATTCGCAATCCACTTTTTTTGTCAACACAGACATTCATACCCCGGGATTCATACACAGTTTTGAGACCTGAATGTAATTAGATAATGAGACTAATGGTTTTTAATTTATGTACTGGATGAAAACCTGGTGTTTCCGGGGGTGTTTCGCTCGCATAAAATTGGAACCATGCTTATCACAGCATCTCATAATTCGACCCCATATGGTGTATTCAGGGGTTGCAAATTTCGTCCCTTATTGGCGTAAGATATTAGAACTTCGACCCCCTAAATGGCGTAAGACACTAAAACGGACCCCTAGATGACGTAATGTGCATGGCAATTTTGTCACCATTATTATATAAGTAGGCCTAGGCCTATTCATAAAGAAAATAAATTGGAACCGTGCATAGGCCTATTTATTTTCTTTGTTCTGGTTTATTGCTTGTGTACACTAGCTATAAACCATCTCTGCAAATAAGTGACCCTTACCGTCGAAGATGGATTGAAATGACAATCCTATACGTAGAAGATTACCCTTAAAAAGTACACATGTTCAAAGAAATATTTAGGCCTACTTGTTTGCTCCCTAGTCAGTGTTCAAAAGTAGTAGAATTTTCAAATGCAATTTTCTCAAAAAACAATTTTCCCTCATAGGCCCTACTGTAAATTATGTTAGGTTGGGAATCAAATGCCCTGCTTCAGGCACATTGTGAGATTTCTTCCCGCCATTGAATTCCCCACCCACAGTGGCGCGGCACAGCAAGCACTTTATCAGAGGGTGGGAAAAAAAGGGGGGAAGACAGACGAAAATGGTCAAAAATGGCTAAAAATACAAAAAAGGCCTAAATATCTGGGCGGCCGGTATTCAACAGGGGGAGGGGGCAGCCACCCTTTCCTCCCACACAGTGCCCACCCATGTAAACAATTTTTACAGTGACCCCCTCTACGCCAACCAAAATGAACAAGATTACAATTTTCCACTATTCAATCATGCCAAATTATAAGCATATTTTCAGATCCTCCTCCTTTGAAATACATATTTCTATAAATTCAGTCAGCAACAGATCTTTAGGTGAAAACTACTACCTAAGCCTAGGCCAATTACCAAGTGTGTAGCCTAAATCCGATTCTTATAAAGAGGGTTTGGGGCAGTGTTGGATGCATTTGGAGGGCGTCTTCCCCAAATCTTGTGCATTTTCCTTAGTGAATAGTCGAAAAACACAACATCCCTTTTTTCTCCTTTTTTTCGGAAAAGCCAAATTTTCAGATTTCTCACATTTGAAATTACATTTCCACCAATTCCACCAGAAACTGGGTTTTAGGTAAAATTTCGTGAGTACCAAGTGTGTAACCCTGAGAGTGTCTTATCAATTTAAAAAAAAAGTAGTCTGTGACAGTGTTCGAGAGTGTGTAGGGACATGAGACGTTTTTCCCAAATCCTGTTTGCTCCTCCCAGTCTCCCTTCAGTCAAAACTAACAAATAATGCAAATTCTGGTATTTGGGGAAACAAAATGCCGGCTTTGGAGCAAAAAGTCCAGAATTTTGACAATCATGGAAACATTTCTCCCAAAGTCATATTATTTTCCCTCCACTGCAGTAAAACAATAAAATGTCGCAAATTCTGCTATCTTTGGCAAATCATGCCAAATTTTATGAACATTTCCAGATTCTCTCCATTGAAATTCACATTTCCGTTATTTTACCAGAAATGTTTCTTAAGCTTAAAAGCAGGCCTATATAGAATTATGGTTTTTTCCTCAATGTCCCTCCCCACCAAACAAATCCGCTATTTTGGGAAATAATGCCCAGATTTGAGTCGATTGAATTGATATTCACACATTCATTGATTACCTCATGCAAAGACGGGTCTTTAGGTGACAGTAAACATTATGTTCCTTCCCCCGGAACCCCCTATCTATTTGAGGCTCATTTGCTCCCACATTACAAGGGTCTTTGGCAGTCAGTAATGGCGGCACCGTGATTTTTTTTGGGGGGGCAAAGTGATGCACGATATTGCAAATTCTGTTATTTGGGGCAAACAAATGCATGGCTGTCAGGGAGGGACATGAGACGTTTTTCCCAAATCATGTAACTCCTCCCAGTCCCCTTCAGTCAAAACTAACAAATTCTGGTATTTTGGGAAATAAAATGCTGGCTTCGGAGCAAAATTCCAGAATTCTGACTATTTAGATCCCCAGCCATGGAAACATTTCTCCCAAAGTCACATCATTTTCCCATAATTCACTCCACTGCAGTAAAAAAGCAAGAAATGTCGCAAATTCTGCTCTCTTTGGCAAATCATGCCCAATTTTATGAAAATTTCCAGCTTTTTCCATTGAAATTCACATTTCCGTTATTTTACCAGAAATGTTTCTTAAGCTTAAAAGCAGGCCTATAGAATTATACTTTTTCCTCAATGTCCCTCCCCATCAAACAAATCCGCTATTTTGGGAAATAATGCCCAGATTTGAGTCGATTGAATTGATATTCACACATTCATTGATTACCTCATGCAAAGACGGGTCTTTAGGTGACAGTAAACATTATGTTCCTTCCCCCGGAACCCCCTATCTATTTGAGGCTCATTTGCTCCCACATTACAAGGGTCTTTGGCAGTCAGTAATGGCGGCACCGTGATTTTTTTTGGGGGGGCAAAGTGATGCACGATATTGCAAATTCTGTTATTTGGGGCAAACAAATGCATGGCTGTCAGGGAGGGACATGAGACGTTTTTCCCAAATCATGTAACTCCTCCCAGTCCCCCTTCAGTCAAAACTAACAAATTCTGGTATTTTGGGAAATAAAATGCTGGCTTCGGAGCAAAATTCCAGAATTCTGACTATTTAGATCCCATTTCTCCCAAAGTCACATCATTTTCCCATAATTCACTCCACTGCAGTAAAAAAGCAAGAAATGTCGCAAATTCTGCTCTCTTTGGCAAATCATGCCCAATTTTATGAAAATTTCCAGATTTTTCCATTGAAATTCACATTTCCGTTATTTTACCAGAAATGTTTCTTAAGCTTAAAAGCAGGCCTATAGAATTATACTTTTTTTCCTCAATGTCCCTCCCCATCAAACAAATCCGCTATTTTGGGAAATAATGCCCAGATTTGAGTCGATTGAACTGATATTCACAAATTCATTGATTACCTCATGCAGAAACGGGTCTTTAGGTGACATATTTTTCGGGGGGTGAATTTCGGGGGAGTGAATTTCGGGGGGGCAGGCGGGGCAAAGTGAATGGGGAAAATCAACCAATTTTGCACAAACGTGCTGCAACAAATGGAAATTTATTGGAAATTTAATTTTGGGGTTTTCTTTGCCTCAAAAGTTGGGGGAAAAACAAGGGGTGTGGGAAAGAAAAATATTGTTGATGCGTCTTATGCATGAGCCCAGCAGAACCAATTACCAAGTGTGTAAAGTCTGAGAGGGTGATAATAATTGAGTGTCAGAGGATGTGGAGGGGGCATATGGGACGTTTCCCCATAGTTGCACTGCCCCTTTCGATTAATTTCAACAACATAATGTTGCAAATTGTGTTTTTAGTCACAAAATACCCGGTTTGGGCAATGGACTTTTATGACTTGTACTTCATAACTTCTGGACGACGTGCCTAACTTTTTGACGTGCCTAACTTTTTGACCATAACTTGTTGACTGGCTCAACAAACGAATCGAACTATTTTACATAATAGCTGTAGGGCCTAATATTTTACTTATTGAGAAACAAATGCTCAAGTTTGAAGCACATTTTTGAGATTTCCTTCCGCCATTGAAGTTCCACATGGAAATATTTTCACAGTGATCGATCCTCTCCCCACCAATCAAAAAACACAACATATTGCAAGTTTTGGTAAACCATGGGCAATTTTAGGCACATTTTCAGATTTCCACCATTGAAATTAACATTTCTATATGTATCAATTCAGGCAGAAACTGTTCTTTAGATGAAAATTATAGGCCTGTTACCACCAGGCCCGGCTCTTATAAAAGATGTATTTTGCAGTGTTGGATGTGGGGGCGTTTCCCCAAATCCAGTCCCTTTACCTTTATTACACCTCCTGACTCCAGTTAAACTGTTAAAACCATGCATGATATTGCAAATCAAGTTCTGTTATTTGGTGCAAACAGATGCATGAGTGACAGAGGGGCATGAGACGTTTTTCCCAAATCCTGTTTGCTCCTCCCAGTCTCCCTTCAGTCAAAACTAACAAATAATGCAAATTCTGGTATTTGGGGAAACAAAATGCCGGCTTTGGAACAAAATTCCAGAATTCTGACTATTTAGATCCCCAGCCATGGAAACATTTCTCCCAAAGTCACATCATTTTCCCATAATTCACTCCACTGCAGTAAAAAAGCAAGAAATGTCGCAAATTCTGCTCTCTTTGGCAAATCATGCCCAATTTTATGAAAATTTCCAGCTTTTTCCATTGAAATTCACATTTCCGTTATTTTACCAGAAATGTTTCTTAAGCTTAAAAGCAGGCCTATAGAATTATACTTTTTTCCTCAATGTCCCTCCCCATCAAACAAATCCGCTATTTTGGGAAATAATGCCCAGATTTGAGTCGATTGAATTGATATTCACACATTCATTGATTACCTCATGCAAAGACGGGTCTTTAGGTGACAGTAAACATTATGTTCCTTCCCCGGAACCCCTATCTATTTGAGGCTCATTTGCTCCCACATTACAAGGGTCTTTGGCAGTCAGTAATGGCGGCACCGTGATTTTTTTTTTGGGGGGGGCAAAGTGATGCACGATATTGCAAATTCTGTTATTTGGGGCAAACAAATGCATGGCTGTCAGGGAGGGACATGAGACGTTTTTCCCAAATCATGTAACTCCTCCCAGTCCCCCTTCAGTCAAAACTAACAAATTCTGGTATTTTGGGAAATAAAATGCTGGCTTCGGAGCAAAATTCCAGAATTCTGACTATTTAGATCCCATTTCTCCCAAAGTCACATCATTTTCCCATAATTCACTCCACTGCAGTAAAAAAGCAAGAAATGTCGCAAATTCTGCTCTCTTTGGCAAATCATGCCCAATTTTATGAAAATTTCCAGATTTTTCCATTGAAATTCACATTTCCGTTATTTTACCAGAAATGTTTCTTAAGCTTAAAAGCAGGCCTATAGAATTATACTTTTTTTTCAATGTCCCTCCCCATCAAACAAATCCGCTATTTTGGGAAATAATGCCCAGATTTGAGTCGATTGAACTGATATTCACAAATTCATTGATTACCTCATGCAGAAACGGGTCTTTAGGTGACATATTTTTCGGGGGGTGAATTTCGGGGGAGTGAATTTCGGGGGGCAGGCGGGGCAAAGTGAATGGGGAAAATCAACCAATTTTGCACAAACGTGCTGCAACAAATGGAAATTTATTGGAAATTTAATTTTGGGGTTTTCTTTTTGCCTCAAAAGTTGGGGGAAAAACAAGGGGTGTGGGAAAGAAAATATTGTTGATGCGTCTTATGCATGAGCCCAGCAGAACCAATTACCAAGTGTGTAAAGTCTGAGAGGGTGATAATAATTGAGTGTCAGAGGATGTGGAGGGGGCATATGGGACGTTTCCCCATAGTTGCACTGCCCCTTTCGATTAATTTCAACAACATAATGTTGCAAATTGTGTTTTTAGTCACAAAATACCCGGTTTGGGCAATGGACTTTTATGACTTGTACTTCATAACTTCTGGACGACGTGCCTAACTTTTGACGTGCCTAACTTTTTGACCATAACTTGTTGACTGGCTCAACAAACGAATCGAACTATTTTACATAATAGCTGTAGGGCCTAATATTTTACTTATTGAGAAACAAATGCTCAAGTTTGAAGCACATTTTTGAGATTTCCTTCCGCCATTGAAGTTCCACATGGAAATATTTTCACAGTGATCGATCCTCTCCCCGCCAATCAAAAAACACAACATATTGCAAGTTTTGGTAAACCATGGGCAATTTTAGGCACATTTTCAGATTTCCACCATTGAAATTAACATTTCTATATGTATCAATTCAGGCAGAAACTGTTCTTTAGATGAAAATTATAGGCCTGTTACCACCAGGCCCGGCTCTTATAAAAGATGTATTTTGCAGTGTTGGATGTGGAGGGCGTTTCCCCAAATCCAGTCCCTTTACCTTTATTACACCTCCTGACTCCAGTTAAACTGTTAAAACCATGCATGATATTGCAAATCAAGTTCTGTTATTTGGTGCAAACAGATGCATGAGTGACAGAGGGGCATGAGACGTTTTTCCCAAATCCTGTTTGCTCCTCCCAGTCTCCCTTCAGTCAAAACTAACAAATAATGCAAATTCTGGTATTTGGGGAAACAAAATGCCGGCTTTGGAACAAAATTCCAGAATTCTGACTATTTAGATCCCCAGCCATGGAAACATTTCTCCCAAAGTCACATCATTTCCCATAGTGCCACTCCACTGCAGTAAAAAGCAAGAAATGTCGCAAACTCTGCTCTCTTTGGCAAATCATGCCCAATTTTATGAAAATGTCCAGATTTTTTCCATTGAAATTCACATTTCCGTTATTTTACCAGAAATGTTTCTTAAGCTTAAAAGCAGGCCTATAGAATTATACTTTTTCCTCAATGTCCCTCCCCATCAAACAAATCCGCTATTTTGGGAAATAATGCCCAGATTTGAGTCGATTGAATTGATATTCACACATTCATTGATTACCTCATGCAAAGACGGGTCTTTAGGTGACAGTAAACATTATGTCCCTCCCCCGGAACCCCTCTACCTATCCGAGGCTCAACGTTGCTCTTACATATTAGGCTACAAATGGGTCTTTGGCAGTCAGTGGCGGCACCATGAATTATTTTCGGGGTGTGGGAGGGGCAAAGTGAATTTCGGGGGTGTGGGGGGGGGACAAAATCGACAAATTATGCGCAAAATTGCCCGAAAAAGTGGAAAATTACGTAATTTTGTTTTATTTTTGCCTCAAAAGTGTGTGTGTGTGGGGGGGGGGGGCAAGAAAAATATTGGGGTTGCCCCCTTGCCGCCCGTAGCGCCGCCACTGTTGCTAGTGCCAGATGATTGGAGCCTATGGGCATTTTACATCAGTTATACCTCTCGCATCCAGTCAAAACCAAATTATGTTATTTTGGGGTGTTTTTTTTTTTGGGGGGAGGATGCCTGATTTGGGGCAAACTTCCAATTTTCCCCCATTTAATTATAGGTAAATACCGTAAATGCGTATCACTTGTTGGGAGTGAACAAATTAATGCATTGAGATGTTGATGCGTCTAATGCATGAGCCCAGCAAAACCAATTAACAAGTGCGTAGTCTGAGGGTGACAATATTATTGCTCTTTGGTAGTGTCAGAGGGTGTTGAGGGGGCATTACGTTGCACCGCCCGGGCGCGCCCGTTTCAGTTAATTCCAACAACATAATATTGCGAATTGTGTCATTTTAGTCACAAAATACTCGGTTTGGGCAATATGAACATTTATGACTATGACTTCAGCAGAATAACTTACTTCATAACTTCTGGACGACGTGCCTAACTTTTTGACGTGCCTAACTTTTTGACGTGCTTAACTTTTTGACTTTCATAACTTGTTGACTGGCTCAACAAATTAATCGAACTATTTTACATTATAGCTGTAATATTTTACTTATTTATGTGTGTAGGACAATGAGAGTGTGTACTTTTCATTCCGATTCATCTTCCAACTGCAGACAAGACCAACAAAATAATATATTATTGAGAATTCTGTTATTTTGGGAAAAAATGCTAAAGTTTGAGGCATATTTGTGAGATTTCCTTCCGCCATTGAAATTCCACATGGAAATATTTTCACAGTGATCGATCCTCTCCCTGCCAATCAAAAACCACAACATATCACAATTTCCGCTATTTTTGGTAAACCATGGCCAATTTTAGGCACATTTTCAGATTTCCACCATTGAAATTAACATTTCTATATACATGTATCAATTCAGGCAAAAACTGTTCTTTAGGTGAAAAGTATAGGCCTATTACCACCAGGTCCGGCTCTTATAAAAGAAGTATTTTGCAGTGTTGGATGTGGAAGGGCATTTGGAGGGCGTTTCCCCAAATCCAGTGCCTTTTCTTTAGTTACACCTCCTGACTCCAGTTAAACTGTTAAAACCATGCATGATATTGCAAATTCTGTTATTTGGGGCAAACAAATGCCTGAGTGACAGAGAGTGTGTAGGGACATGAGACGTTTTTCCCGAATCCTGTTTGCTCCTCCCAGTCCCCCTTCAGTCAAAACTAACAAATAATGCAAATTCTGGTATTTTGGGAAACAAAATGCCGGCTTTGGAGCAAAATTCCAGAATTCTGACTATTTAAATCCCCAGCCATGGTATTTCTCCCAAAGTCTTATTACTTCCCATAGTGCCCCTACACTGCAGTAAAAAGCGACAAATGTCGCAAATTCTGCTCTCTTTGGCAACTTCTCCCCAATTTCATATGAACATTTCCAGATTTTTTTCCATTGAAATTCACATTTCCGTTATTTTACCAGAAATGTTTCTTAAGTTGAAAGCAGGCGCGGCCTATAAAATATGCATGCTTTTTCCTCAATGTCCCTCCCCATCAAACAAATCCGCTATTTTGGGGGAAATAGTGCCCAGATTTGAGTCAATTGAATTGATATTCACACATTCATTGATTTTCTCGTGCAGAAACAGGTCTTTAGGTGACAGTAAACATTATGTCCCTCCCCCGGAACCCCTCAAATGGGTCTTTGGCAGTCAGTGGCGGCACCATGATTTTTTTTCCGGGGCGGGGTGTTGGGGGCAAAAAGTGATTTTTTTTTTGGGGGGATCGACAAATTATGCGCAAAATAGCCGAAAAAGTGGAAATTTACGTGATTTTTTTTTATTCAAAAGTGGGGGCCAAACTGGAGGGGGGGGCAAGAAAAATATTGGGGGAATGTCGCCCGTAGCGCCGCCTCTAATGGCAATGCCAGATATGGTTGGAGCCTATGGGGCATTTTACATCAGTTACACCTCTCGCATCCAGTCAAAACCAAATTATGTTAGTTTTGGGGTTTTTTTGGGGGGGGAGGGGGGAGGGGGTGCCTGATTGGGGGAAAACTATATCAAATTTCCCCATTTAATTATAGGTAAATAAATGCGTATCACTTGTTGGGAGTGAACAAATTAATGCACGCTTATTGAGATGTTGATGCGTCTAATGCATGAGCCCAGCAAAACCAATTACCAAGTGTGTAGTCTGAGGGTGACAATAATTGCTCGTTGGTAGTGTCAGAGGGTGTGGAGGGGGCATAGGGCCTTTCCCCATAGTTGCACCGCCCCTTTCAGTTCCAAGAACATAATGTATTAATGTTGCAAATTGTGTTATTTTTAGTCACATGCACAAAATACTCGGTTTGGGCAATATGGACTTTTTTGACTTATTCAGAATAACTTCTAGGCCTATACTTCATAACTTCTGGACGACGTGCCTAACTTTTTGACGTGCCTAATTTTTTGATGTGCCTAACTTTTTGACTTTCATAACTTGTTGACTGGCTCAACAAACGAATCGAACTATTTTACATAATAGCTGTAATATTTTACTTATTTATGTGTGTACTTTTCCTTCCGATACATCTCCCAACTGCAATCAAAACCAACAAATATATTATTGAGTAGCCTATTCTGTTATTTTGGGAAACAAATGCTCAAGTTTCAGGCACATTTTTGAGATTGAGTCCTTCCGCCATTGAAATTCCACATGGAATTATTTTCACAGTGATCGATCCTCTATCCCCGCCAATCAAAAACCACAACATATTACAATTTTCTGCTATTTTTGGTAAACCATGACCAATTTTAGGCACATTTTCAGATTTCCACCATTAACATTTCTATATATCAAAGCTTATCAATTCAGTCAGAATCTGTTCTTTAGGTTTAAAGGCCTATATTACCACTAGGTCCGGCTCTTATAAAAGGGGTCTTTTGCAGTGTTGGATGTTGGAGGGTGTTTCCCCAAATCCAGTGCCTTTTCCTTAGTTACACCTCCTGACTCCAGTTAAAACCATGCATGATATTGCAAATTCTGTTATTTGGGGAAAACAAATGCCTGATTTGGGGTAAACCTGTCCAGATTTCCATTTACATATACCCAGCCATGGAAACATTTCCCAAAAGGAGTGTTTTCCATTCAGGAAACTCTGCAAGTGCTTTTACCTGCGCGAACACATCAGTCGAAAAACATAATGCTGGAACATAATGCTCCTTTTTTCCCAGGAAGTTTTCAGAATTCATTTGAAATTACATTTCCACCAATTCCACCAGAAACTGGTTTTAGGTAAAATTTCGTGAGTACCAAGTGTGCAACCCTGAGAGTGACACTTGCTCTTATCAATTTAATAAAAAGTCGTGTTTGGCAGTGTCAGGGGGTGTGGAAAGCACATGAGGACGTTTTCCCCAAATCCTGTGCTTTTCCATCAGTTACTCCACCCTTTCCAACCAAAACCAATAAATATTTCATATTCTGTTATTTTGGGAAACAAAATGCTGTGTTTTAAGCAAATTTTCAGATTTCTGACAATTTTTAAATATCCTCAGCCTTGGAAACATTTCTCCCCAAGTCATATTATTTTCCCATAGTGCCCCTCCCCTGCATAAACCCAATAAATATCGCATAATCTGCTCGCTTTAGCAAATCTTGCCCAATTTTATGAAAATTTCCAGATTTTCTCCATTGATATTCATATTTCTATTATTTTGCCAGAAATGTGTCTTTAGGTGAAATCAGGCCTAAAGTGCTCTTATATTTTCAGATTTTCTACATTTGAACGTATGTGGTGGAAGAGGGGGACTGGGAGTTTGCTTTGTAATATTTCATCCAACTGAAACTATAATAACTATAGCATTGCAATATCGCACAGGGAAATCAGATACATGAGTTTGTGGACTTAACACGGTTTATATCTTTCAGATTACAATAAATTCATTTTTGTAATGTCAGATGGCAGCCATTGTTGCAGGGTAGTAAAATTTGCAAATGAATTGTGTACACTAACCGCTGAGTGCACCAAATCCGCGTAACTTACTAGTTTAGTAGCTTACTTCTTTAGTAACTACTCCGCAACTGCCGCGTATCTTACTAAACTAGTATTTTTGGGACTTGCGCTGAAGCGTATCTGGCGAGTAACTACTTCTTTAGTATCTTCGTTAATGGAGCAAAAAATCCCAATCAGCACCTTTAATATCACGTTTTTAACCACGCGGTCAATTGTTATTCAATTTCAACAATAGGCAGTGTTATGTCACTAAATACCCCGGTACAAACAAAATACCATCAGTGTGTTTAGCGTAGCGTACTATGTAGTAGTAGGCCTATATTTATGATTATGATATCTATTTTGTCACACCATGACAGAAGGGGTAACACGCCGGGGGTGGGGAGTGGGACTCAGCAGTGTAGTTTTAGTAAAAATCCTTTCGGGGTCAAAGTAGTTTACATGCTCAGTCGCGTATCAGAGTCAGTTGTAGGAGGGGGAAAAGACCAAAAAATGGTGGCTATGTGTTTGTGATAATTGCTAAAATCAATTGTAGGCCTACACCATTTTAGCCCCAAATTAAGGTGATATTTTTTTGTTTTCTATGCCAAAATTCATTTATTTTGCCCAAATAAGGGTAAAATTGTGTGTTTACAGGGCCATTTTTAATTTTACACTGGGGGGTCAGGGGGTGAAATATTTAAGGTGTTGGTTTTAGGATGTTGACATTTTCTATGTGAGGTTAGTTTTAGGGTGTTGGAATTTTCTTTTTGGGTGGGGGAGTTAGCCCCCCCCCCCCCACAAAGACCACCTTAGTGCTCAGTTCAAATGACCGTATGTCAGATAATAAGCCGCAAAATGTGGGTCTCATTTTGGGGTTTCTTGTATAGTAATGGCTCCCCATTTTTCTAAAACATCACAAAAAGCGCAAGTTTTTAAAAAATGATATTTGGTAACAATGTGGCAAAATTGTTTTCAATTTGGGCAAAATATCTAACAATTGTGGGCCTACTTGTACTCTATTCGAACATTAACCAGATGGTGTGCCCTGCAACCAGGCGAACCGGGAATGGAATAAACAAGAGGATAGAGGGGCATATAATTCCTCAAGGGTCAGGAAATATATTTAAAATAAATCCCATCCAGGGCCAGTCGGATTGGGATATAGCATATGGATCTGCCGTTATCAGGTTAAAATAAGAGATTATCATGAGGAAAGAATTTGTTTCTGTGATTGTATCCAGCCGTGTAAAGCACAAAACTTGCAATTATTCCTAATTCGTGAAGCTTGGGGAGAAAAAAAAAAAAAATCATTTATATGTAGGCCTATACGGTATTAGAGATAGAAGTTATCCTGAGTTTTGAAAACATGTTTCCCCAGATATTAAAATATTTATATAGATTCGAATTTTTACTCAGTGTAGTAAATAGAATACATTTGGCGACCGTTCACAAACACTTGTTAGGGGGGCCTGATGCAAAAGGGGGGGGGGGGGTCCTTAAAATTTTTGACCCTCCTAAGGGGGCCCTGAAAAAAATGACCACAAATTTTCCTGGGAAAATTGAGTTTATAAGCTTTTCTATGGGGTTGACCCACAATTTTCATTTCAAAAATGGGAGGGGGGCCTGAAATTTTTTAGATCTCAAACGGGGGGCCCCGAAAAAATTTCGCAATGATTTTTATTTGCATCAGGCCCCCCTATCAAGTGTTTGTGAACGGTCCTTGTCATTTGTAAGCCATAAAATAATCGCCTAAAGTAATGGGACTTTGACTCTATTGTGGTAGGCCTACTATAATTAATAAATTATACTATCTACTGATGATGCAAAAAAATGGAATCCAACATGCATTCGCTAATCACTAGGCATATATTATGTAACACGTCACAGGGAATGAATGATTGATTGATTGATAGATTGATAGATTGATTGATTGATTGATTGATTGATTGAAGAGCGTTTATACTAATTAACTAATGTCAAATTCTCATCAATATCAATGATTTTCTCCTCTATCTATGCATCGTTTTGCTTTCTCGCCAACTTACTCCTCCAACGATGAAGAGTACGTTGCCGAGTAAATAACAATAGCTGCGGCGTAACTTTACTAGTTTAGTAACTTACGCACATTTGGAAGTCACACAATTCTGAGATACTCGCCAACTTACTCCGCAAAAGATGAAGAGTAAGTTGCCGAGTATAATAACAATAGAACTTACTAGTCTAGTAAGTTACGCCGATTTAGAAGTCTCAAAATGCGAGATACTCGCCAACTTACTAAACTAGTAGCTTACTCCGAAGTTACGCGGATTTGGTGCACTCAGCGGTAAGGGATAAATTGTAATTATTATTTAGCTGTCTCATGTACACATCAACATCATGCTTGCTTCTGCCATGTATCAACCTTGACTATATTTATATGTATTATTATGTGCTATTTAAATGTATTATTTATGGCTATATTTTTATATTGTATATTATTGTTTTGTCACTCATAAGCCAGAATTGGCTGGTCTCTATGTGAGAGTGTGATGTTAATAAAGATTAAACTAAATTAAACTAAACTATATAAATTATGTTTAAGAAAATTTGTAATACTTAATAATAGTATACGTTCTGTGCATTGAGAATGTTTATAGTCCCTTCTCGCAAAGCAGGCACAGTTATTTCATGAAGTCAACTTTTTTCTAAGTCAAATCTGTCTCGTTCGAAGGAACTCATTGCTTAAGTTGTTTTTTACGGAATATCAATTTCAAACGTCTTATTTTCTCAAAAAAAGAGTCACTTTCATTGTCCTCATAATATTAGCTTGCCAATGATATGATGTTTTCCGAGGAATTATATGACCTTTAACTAAAAACAGAACTTGCAACATTTGTTGGACTTGGAGTGGGGAGAGGTGTAACTGTGTGAAAACGCTCCCATGTGCCATATCCACACCCTCTGACACTTCCAAAGACCATTTTAAAATTGTAAGTAGAGCAAGTGTCACCCTCAGACTTTACACACTTGGTATTAAATAGACATACCAAATGAATGAATGTGAATTTGCGACTTGATAGGCCAGTGCACGTAAATTGAAATGAAATTCCCAAATGAAAAGATTTGACTACAAAAGTGATTCTCTTAAATCTTATAAATGCATCTGCCCAGTCTGTGTTATACTACACAGTTGAGTGCATATAGCATCATATAGAGAGCTGTGTGAGATCTAGTTGAAAATAGACATTTGCCAAAAACCTCAAGTGTTCCCTTCATCCAATCAGAATTTTTTTTTTTTATGGAACGAAAGCTAACATTTGCCCCTAAAACACTTCTTGCCATTAGGTTAACAGATGACCCAATTCAATGTTTATAGCAAGGCGAATGTGGTAAATTAAAGCAAAAACAACAACATATATTATATATTACAATTTTGCGCTATTTTTGGTCAAATTTGCAAAAATCATAGCCAATTTTAGGCACATTTTCAGTTTTCCACCATTGAAATTCACATTTCTATCAATTCAGTCAGAACATGTCTTTAGGTGAATAGTATTACCATTACTTATAAAAGGGGTCTTTTGCAGTGTTGGATGTGGAGGGGCATTTGGAGGGCATTTCCCCAAATCCAGTGCCTTTTTCTTAGTTACACCTCCTGACTCCAGTTAAACTGTTAAAACATGCATGATATTGCAAATTCTGTTATTTAGGGGACAGTACAGTTCGTACTGTGTTATGAACATTGCATATGCGTTCGACTAACATTTCCATCATAATAATTAAACAACGGTCCCTGTGTTTTATTCAAAATCTCTGATTTTGACAAAACTACAGCACCTGGAGTCTTGATTTTTGGAAGTGTATGTTAGTTTCATTAGAGGTTAATAACTGTGCATCAGTTATTTGGAGGGTATTGTGAAAAATCTAAATATTTTGCCTTTGAAACTGAGGAATATCCCGAGGGGCGCAGCCCTGCGGGATATTGTCCGAGGTCCAAAACAAAATCTTTAGATTTTTCACAATGCCCGACATATTACCAATGCAAAGTTATTAACCTCGTTCATAGTCGTCACTTTTATCTCTTCACTTTACAAAATAACACACAGTTTTTCTAAAAAGTAAACAATTTTTACGTTTTGCAAAAATCGATCAGGCTATAACAGAACGATCAATAACAGAAGTGCGAATCACAATCTATGCAAATATGGTAGCGCGCAATCCAAATACGGCAGCCAGCGCTCCGATTGTTCGAAGCACAACACGAAGGTTACTAATATTTATGACTGCGCGTTTGCGTTTTGGCAAATAAATAAGAATGATGTGATCGCATGTATCGCATATATTAACAAGGTTATGAATAAGTTAGTACAATGATATAATTGTGTAAATATGGCTTTAAGAAATGCCCAATTTGGGGCAATGTGGACTTTTCTGCCTAACTTTTTGACTTGCCTAACTTTTTGACTTGCAGCTACTTGCCTAACAATTTGACCAGAATATTTTACTTATTGCTTTATTTCAATTAATGCTATAATTATGTGGGTGAGTGCATATTTTCCCCTCTCATCTACCAACTCCAGTCAAAACCAACAAATATTATTGAAAATTCTGTAATACTTGTAAACAAATGCTCAAGTTTGGGCACAATTTCGAGATTTGTGGCAATGGCAGACCATTGAAATTCCACATGGAAGATTGATGAATTCACATGATGTGTCATGTTTTGTTGTAATCGGTAAAGGTGTTGCTTCAAAACTGGTTTCAAAAGTGTGCATGAGGGTGAAGAAGTATATGTGTTTCCATTAGTTTACATTATAGCAATATTACGGGTCTGTACTTAACATGCTTAAAGTCATAATGTACGATCTTATAAAATGAATTTAGTTAATTTTTTTCAAACCTGATTTTTTGGTATATTTGTAATGTTTACACATGTCACAACTTGCACCTAAATGGAATCAGCCAAATTTCTTGTGTTTGTAGGTAAACAGAGCAAAGTAGAACTTTTCACATAGAACTGCGTGTTAAACGGCCAAAATAACAAGCAGTGTTTCTTTCACTTTACCTCGTTATTTCAGCTCAAAATTAACAGAAACCATTCCCGATAATTATTACTAGTATTATTTCAGCATTTTGAGTATATAATGAGAAATTTAAAATTTGAAGGAAATCGTATATTAAGCCTTTAATAGCCATACTTCGAAAACACCATTTGAAAACCTTGTACAGCTTTAAATGCACTTTTATTAGGCGGCGGTGGCGGTGCCATATTTAGTGTTAGGTTTGGATTTTTCTTTATTTTCCACCAGGTAGCACCTCCGCCTAATGCATACAGCTTTTTGGAAGCTCACCGATGCTATTTACAAAACTTCTTGCAACATCTGCACAGTTTAATGCAATCTTGTCCAATTTTACTCAAATTCTAAGCCATAAAAAATGTTTGTCTCTCAAACCCATACCATAAGCATGTACAATAGGCTTTTTTTTAAGTTATCAGAAAAACAAAAAAAAAATGGCCACATACCACTAAAATCAAGGAAAACAGTAAAAGAAATTATGAAGTGGAACGGAGTTCCCAAATTGCTATTGCCCATGGTCTTGGCAGAAACATTATTTGTTGCAATTTTCTCATTTACCTTTAGTTTATAGATGTTCATTCTCTATAAAGTTTAATAATTGACTGAAGAAGCATACAAATAATTGGTGGGTGGTTTTTAAATGTCAAAAGGAAATGCATGGAAATTGAAGTGGAAAGAATTACAAAATATCCAGGAAAAAACTAAGGCCTCAAGGTTGCAGTGATGTGCGGTATGAAGGACTTAGGCAATGTTAGAAAACCCAAGAAAGAAATTGAAAAAAACACAAAAATCAACCTTGATTTAAGAAATTGAAAGAACACAAAAAATCAACATTGATTTATATTAGTCATTTTCAGATCTGTTGCAGACCTGCCAATCTACCGAAGTCAGAATGAGGGACATTGAGGTCAAAACCTTTCACATGTACACAAACCAGGTACCGCCATATTCAAAGACTTGAGGTGTGCAATACTTTCAGAATTCAGGGAAGGTTTTGCAGGTCTAAATTTATCGCAATTGACTAAAGAGAATGCTATAGCAAAATTTTAAATTGAAATTTGCATCATTTCTGCTGTTCTTCTTACATTTAAATTTGCCATCACTGAAATTGTCAGAAAACAGGACTGTCACTCTTTTTCACTTTGGAAAGCCCCAAATGAGGGACAGTCCCTCAAAAAAGTGTTGTCTTTATTGTACATTCTGTGTGTCTCATGGAAAAAAAAAATGCAACTAGGTATTGCAAAAAATAAGAAAAAGAAGACGCACAAAATTAAAACAGTAGTTGCCATTATTCAGTGTTTAGTTTAGTTTAGTTTAATACCTTTATTGCACAAAATGTCAAAATGCGGCGTGGTGCAAAAGGGCAACCCAGCACAAGCATGCAGGCCCACTGGATGGGGTCACTTATACACACACCAAAATAAAAGAACTAAAATTACACAGTACATAATTATAAACACAATTAAAAAACACGATAAAATACATTAAAAATACAATATAATACTAAAATTGAGTTGCCAAATATAGGGTAAAGACATCGCATAATTCAATAAGCATTCGTGAAATTGCACAAAGTAGGTAAACTGATAAGTTCACAATTTGCAAATGTTCCCCCGTACAAATTCAAGAACACCTCGGCTTAAAGATCCCCACTCCAATGACGCTTCACACCCCACCGTAGCACCATATCAAATTGACTGATCAACTCTCACACTCCTCGTGTACAGCTAAACCTTACCATCTTTCCTTTTTTTTATCTTTCATGTGTTACTCCGCAAAAGGCTACAAAAATGTTGTCTCATTTAAAGCCATGTCTAGGGTCCGGCCTACTTTTGGGGTCGGTCGGGTTACACCAATCAAACCATTTGGAATAAGGAGGCAGTTACAACATGGTCTTTCAAAAATAGGCCAGAACAGCTCTACTCCATGAACCTGTTCCATCTCACTTAAAGGAACTTATTTTTAGTCTTTGAATGATCAAAATATTTTGGACACAATTGATATGCATATGTACTGAATAAAACACACTATAAATGCTTTTTAAAACAGCAAAACTGAAGAAACAATTGATGGTGATTTTGGAATTAAATCTAATACTGGAACTTACTTTTTGCAACTATTGCGATGTTGCGTCTGGAACCAGTATTAGATTTAATTCCAAAACTATGTTTGAAACTACTGGATGACTAAGAACATTCACTCAATTGATGGTGATTGATTAAATCATTTATTTATTGACAAATCATGGCCCACAGACCCAGTTTATGGAAATATTTGCAATTACCAAAAATACACAAAAAAATCTTGTTCAATTTTGACACAAAAATAATGCACTATACAACAAGACTATACAATACACACCGCAAAAGAATCAATGTATCAGTTATGCTCCCCCCTGTAAATCCTAAACAAAGAAAAGTACGTCAAAATTTAAAACAAGCAGTACCTTTTAGCTCTGATTCAAGAACTCATTTGTTGAAATTGGCTGAGAACTAAAAAAACTGTGATCTAAAACATGAGAAGGAACTAAATCAAAAGTTGCTCTTTCATGTTCTAATCAATGGAAGCAATTTTTTTGAACAATTTCAATGAAATATGCAGCTATTGGCTGCTGGTTCTAATCATGACATGTCTTTATTTAAGACATACAGGGGGGCAAATAACTGGTACCTTAATTGTTCTGTGGTCTGTAAATAAAGGATGAGGCAATATTAGAATTAGATGATTGAATTTAAAAATAATTATTGTATTTGTGTATGAACAAAATATCCAATGATGTAATTTAGGCGCTTCCACCGCTGCAGAGAGAGTTTACTGTAAAACTTAGCCAGTGATGAGTGATTGCAATTTTTCTTTTTTTCATTGTACTGTCATTAGTCTATCATTTCAGTTCATTGCCACAAAAAATTAATGGTTCATCACAAGCAACTACAATATATGCAGAAAACATTTTGAGAGAGAAATGGGACTCAATAATGCATGTGGACTAAGTGGCTGATATGCCGAACAGTGGCACAGCACTGCTCATATTGGAAACTGACCCATATCAATGAATCAATCCTAACACCAAACACCAAACTGCATGCAGGTGCAATTAAACAATATTTATACACGCTGCATATTTTTCTAGTGGCTTTTTATAGTTCTATAGTGTATGAAATCTAATCAGAAAAGAATGATGTAGCTTTAATTTGCCGATTGGATTGAAGCCGCTCATCAAACTAGACTGCGCCAAAAAAGTATCCTTACACTTACACTTGGAAAAAATGTTCATAATTTCAAAACTGAACCATATTGGGGTAAATTTTGTTTTTTTTATAGATGCACTATTAGATACTATTATAAATCCTGCAAGTTATGACACCACATAGAATCCAATGTGACCCCAAGGAATTAAGTTACAGACAATTGAATAGAGCGATGGTCCAGTTTTAAAAGTGACAAACTGGCCTATACAATGCACAAAAAATTCCAACAAAGCGCAACAAAGAGACAATACAGTTTCTTCAATGAAGCTTTATTTTACTTTTCATAACTTTCATTTTATTTGTCAGTTCTTTTGTTCCAGTTTTGTTTTGTTCATTTTGTTATAAATTAAAGGCATGCGTAGATTAGCCATTCACCACTCTCAAACCAGATGTCTAGTCCATTGAGTTTTGAATAGGCCAGTTTGTCACTTTAAAACTGGACCTTCGTCTAATCAAATGCTTGTAACTATGCTTCTTGAGGTCACATTGGATTCAATGGGGTGTCATAATGTGCCGGATAAAGTGTATCTATTAAACAAATAAATTTACCCAAATATGGTTTAGTTTTAAAATTAGGATTTTCTCCCAAGTGTAAGGATACTCTTTTCGCGCAGTCTAGTTTTTGTTTATTGCAGGTGGAAGGGTATTTTTTCCACTTACAAATATTCCAATATTCATTTACAAGTAACATTGCACATGATCCAGCAGTTTGTTTCCAATAAGAATACCAAATTGCACTTTTCATTAACTATTACATTTAAGAAAATCCAAATTCAAATTATCAAAATGTTGCTGCTATTGTACAGTGGTCTGTTTGCCTTTTCACACAGTGACTATACAGCTGTCAAGTGTCCAAGATGTTTATATCCTAATATTTTGTTAAATTCATCATTTTAACTAACACTTTTATATCAAATGAGTACCTATCAGTTCTCTCACAAAAATAATGAAAAAAATTCAGCGATATGAAAAAGAAAATGTACCATTTTGTACAAGCTGTAATTGTGCAGTTATGATCAAGTTTGGTTGAATGTCATGTGAGACAATATTTTTAGGTGGCAATTTTACCAGGTTACCTTAATGACATATGAATTTATCATGCAACCTTGAACAACACAACATTTTTTGTCTGATACCAAAAGTTTCACCACTTTCAGTTATACTTTTCAATGACCTGCATTTGTGTCCGCGTATTTAAAAGTTATTATCTGTGATTGGATCGCACTTGCTGCATATATTAATGAGGTTATGAATAAGTGTTATATTACTTTTGGAATTTTTCAAATTCTTTGTGTTCAATGCGTACATGCCTGCATTTGTGATGCTTTATACATCAGGGAGTAACAGAATATTCTGTGTGTGGCCTGAACCAAAAATCTGTAGTGCAAATCTGTCTTTTTATCTTGTGTTGATTCTAGATTCTTGTCCAAGTATTTTTAATGGCATTATACGTACCATATGTGATGCGATCAAGCAAAATTAGTCGGAACTCAGAAATATTAAATTTTCAGTTTCTTATAGAATATTAAAAGCCATTTACAAAGCTGCATTTTGCAGAAAACCACATTAAAATAGAAGAACCAGTTCTAAGGATATGATCAATTAAAGAGTTTCCAAAACAACAGGAAACAAAAAATATTTCCTTTGTTTGGCTATATCTCAAAATCAATATTTCCGAGATTCCGACTGATTTTGCTTAATCACATCACATATGCCTACTGCGGATACAGTTGCATTATTTTCCACTGACATTAGGCCGTATAAAATTAATGTTTTGGTTCTCGTCCCCTCCCTCCTCAATTTCTGGGATTTGTCAGATTTTTTTTTTTTTTAAAGATTTTTCAATTATTTTAGACTTTGGAATGATTTATGAATTTTTCATACATATAAATAAGTTTATTAGAGAACAAGGACCACTTCCAAGTCTTTTTGTGGTACTCTAGGGGGTTTATACACGTCTCAGAATCTCACATTTGAAAAAAAAAAAAAAAGTGCCTCATCGTTTCCTCGAGCACTGTTGGAAAAGACCGAAAACTACAGACAATGCTGATTTTACACTGAAAAAAAAAAAAAACACCTCCCTCCCTCATCAATTCATGAAAATCCTCTGGGCGAGAACCAAAATATTAATTTTATACGGCCTTATATATATAGAACATCATTCACAAACTCTATACTTCTCAGACCTAACAATTAAAAGGGAGTATACACCTGAATGATGTTGTATTCATATTTGCATCTACTGACATTGTTCGATGCTAGCCTTTCGAATATGCTTCTTACAAATAAGAGTGTAAATAAATGCGCTACAATCAAGGAAATTAATGTTGGCACACTCTGGCAAACTAAATATAAATCACCACCCTCTCCCCCAGTTCAATGTTGATGAAAGCACTTTTTCCATTTGGGCTCTCCAGTCTCCCCAACATTGATTGAGGGGGAAGGGGAAAGGAGAAGGTATGTACTTCTCATCAAACATAGTTATACTAATTTCAATGAACTATAAGAGCGGCAATGAAGAGTTCCAACATATTGTCAAGGTGTGTCAACTATTAATTTTGTTGATTGTAGGTGTGACGCATGCAACAAGGCTAACTTCAATAGATGCTAGTATGAACTTTCATTTGATATTCCAAATACCATTCTGAACCAAGCACGTGCACCTCAAAGCAAGTCTAAAGGTCCCTTAAACATACTATATATTTTCTTGTGTAATCAAGACTTACATGAGGGCAAATTGGGTTTTCTTCAACATAATTAACTAATTGTTGTGTTGATTTTTCAATACTTATTCTCCAAAACCCACACTTAAATAATATGTACATAAATGTTTGAAGTAATACTGGAAGTAGGTCAAAATTGCTGGGTTTCTATTGTTTAAAAACCACCCAATTAAAGATCACATAACAATCTTTGTCAATAACTCTCAATATATGTTGTCATGGATGATGGAATCTGTGGTGTACTTCCCTTTATTTGAATATGGCACATTTATGCATACATGTAAAATATATACAAATGATTTCTGTAACAGTTGCAAAACTATAAGTAGTTGATTGTTTTTAATCGGCCTCACAAAGTCACATTTACTATGACGGATACCTGGCCCTCTCCACACAAAGGTGGGTAACCATGCGAAATTCCTCGATTTTTAACAGACCCTTTCCACTGTTTTTTCATAAACCCCCCCAAATTGAGGACAAAATTGGGCTAAAAAGTACCACAACTCGGGAATCTATGATCAATCCTTCAGTCATAGAACAACCATGCACAGTAAGCAACATGATTTTTGTTTAAAAAGGGCACCACAATACAAGGCCTTGAAGGATTCAGGCTACGTGTATATTGAATCTACGATTAGGGGATCGCTCCTTGCCATCAAAGTTTGTTTCTGAAATACCACAGATTTCTTTCCAGGATTTGTTTATCTGATATGCAACAATGTAGATTAACAATATAATTGGGAAAATACGTAAAAATCAGATAAACTGAAAATTCATGAAGTTAACAAGACACGTCTTCTTGTAAACTTTGAATGAGCATACGGTATGATAAATTATTAAACCTCATATACATATTTATAGGAGAATGACACCAATTCATTGGCCAATCGCTACTTGACGCAACCCAGGGCGTAGCCAGCTTTTTTGGTCAGGGGAAAAATATAATTTCGGAGGCACAGAGCGAAAAGAATTACATTTGCATCATACAATACATAGAGACTGTATGTCTTCAAGCTTCCCAAAGAAGGCTTTATTGTGATGATGCTCGTGCGTAGTGCAAAAAGAAATTGGTATTTTACACTATTTTTGCCCATTATCAGGACAGAAATGGCTTATCTTTGCAACATGCGTGCATAGCGTGCAAAAATGTTATATTTTACAATATTTTGGCCCATGATTGGGCTGATCTTTGGTAGAAAATGGGCTCCTTGCCCGTTTTCTTTTCCTTTTTCCTCCTGATTTTCTCTTTCATTTTTTGTCACACTGCCCCCCCCCCACTGGCTGAAGCTTCCCAAGTCGATTGACCTATCCCCAGTAAGACCTATCTAACTGGACCCACCTATTCACGCTATCATCATCTTTAGTTTAGAGACTCCCTTTCGTGAGCGTCGGACTTGGTATTTTTTATCATGTTTCTCAGTTTGATAAAACAGGAATTAAAAACTTATTCTTAGTCAGTGGGAGTGGTCTAGTTCGTAGACACATTTCTGATTGGACAATCGCATGATTTGGTGCCGTCTATCAGGCCGTGACGACCCCACGTCATCATGCGTCTTGATAATGCGTTACACGCCTGTAGAGGTGTGAGTATGTATCGCGCTAGATGCGTAGACTAGTGCGGAATACGCGAACGCGCAACAGAATACGTGAAGTTGTAAACAAGTTTCGTTCATTTTTAAATGAGGGGAGTTTTTATGACGGTAACTTAGTTTTTGCTTTAAAAATTGTTTACAGTTATTAAAATAATATTTAACTGACTAAGAATGAGAATAAGCGATAAGAATTTTTATTTTGCCTATCCTCTACCTATGATAGACGACAGGCAGATCCAATATTTTTATCGTATTGGACCTGCCTGTCGTCTATCACACGGTAGAGGATAGGCAAAATAAAAATTCCTATCGTTTATTCTCTAATTAGTTATAACAACAACAAAAATGGCAGCAACCACGAAACATGAAAAATAAGTGCTTTGCAGTCCGAAGCAGATTTTGCACTTGAACTAGAATGCTTGATTTCGAAACACTAAGTTATGATTCGTACAGCTGTTCAAGAAGTAGGCCTATTCTGCCCTCCCATGGGAAAAGTGCCCAACTAACATTTTTTGAGAAATGGGGTTATCACCTCAGGAAGGTTAATAGACACTTTATCTACCCATTCAAAACTTAAAATACTTATATTCTAACCCATAACTCTAATAAATACCCAAATTAGGATGGGTTACCATGTACAAGTCAATTTGTTAGTTAGGCCCTTTTGCCATGGGAGGGCAGTATTGCAAGGAGAGGGAATCGCCTCTGTAGAGTCTAGAGGAGCTCTCAAATCCAAAGCTTATCTTTAAGTTAAAAACAGGTAAGACCGTAATTTGGCCTAGCCGAGGGGGTCTGTATGTGCCTATTATCTAATTAAATGTTATGAACTGGTGTCATTCTCTCATAAATACAGGGTGTCCCAGAATGATTTGTACCGTGTTTGCAAAAATAACTAAAAATAGAAGACAGGCAGTGTATCTATTCTTGCATTATAATGTTGGACATGTCTCCTACTTATTCTGTTAATTTCAGCACGCTACCTTTATTTGTTTTGGCGTGGCATGCAATAATGTAAAATCGATGAAAAAGCGACTCGCATACCTCTGAAAAATGGCACAATACGATTAAATGAAGAACGTGGGATGTTTGGCACAGCATTTCGACGACAACTACTGTTGGGGTTGCACCTTAAAGCTTGCCGGAAAGCTGCAATGTTCGCCCAAATGTTCGCTCTAGTTCTTACAGTCTTCCGAGCACCTGAAGCTTCACAGTAAGTTTTTGAAAGAAATCCACGCTGTTGTACAGTAAATTGAAGAGCCGTCTTTTCTGTACCACAACCAGTTCGATCTCTGCAAGCATTTCAAATGACATGGACCTCACACCACAATAACTATATTTAAAACTACCGCCAAAGAGAGAATGGGATTAGGCCACAAATCGTTAATTCCATATAATGATTGCTTCAGTAACGTCATAAATAATAGATAGATATCGGCTATTTAGTGGAAATATGAACAGGGCACAACTAAAATGCCTTCCAAATAACTTTGTGCTGAACGGTTAGTAATGTTACAGATTTTCAAAATAGGTTGCGTTGTCAAAACTTAGAATTCACCATTTTTACGCAATCTTCTATAACTTCTACTAGAAACGTCCAATTTTTAAAATCTAAAAAATCTGAAAAAGCTAATATGTAGAACTTAAAATGCAAAACAATATGACCCTTCAACATGCCCTTCATACCTAAAAAATTCCATCTTTCCCGGTATAGATAATTCTGGGACACCCTGCATGTATGAGGTGTAATAAAACAAATACTATATACATGGTATTTACTTATTTATTTCTTATTAAACCTGGGGTGACCAATCAATGCAATGGCACTGGTCTCCCTTGGTTTTCAGGGAAATAGGGTCACTATTTTTCTATCGGTACTGGCTATTAGCCTACCAACCCTCACCCTCTGGGTTTGAGGTGGTATGCCTGAAGCCAGTACCAAGGGACAAACAGTTTCCACCACTCCTTTCAAACCTTGTGCAATTTGTATACAATTATCTGATATAAATAACGCATTTTCAAAAATGCCTCTTTTAGGGTGGTTCAGATTGTGTCACAATTATGAAGTTTAAAGCTATTGTTACAACCAGGCTCAATTATCATTTATTTCAGTTACTGTTATTTTATGAAATAATCCTTTTCCAGTCAGCTTGAAGCCAAAGAATATGATGGGCTAAACAATCGCTACCCTTGGATTCATGTTTTTACCAGTAGCCAACTAGAGTTCACTCTTTCTATGGCCTCATGAAAGTCCCCACCATCCATCGGATATCAACCATGGTGTTGTCCAGTGCAATTCCAACATATGGTTCAGTTCCTTGACTACTATCAGGTATCTGTTTGTCGCACATCATATCAGCTATCATTTTCCGCTGCAATGTTACTCATGCATCCTTATTTCCCAATTTGGCCCTGCACATTAGAAAAATAAAACAATGAACCATGAACAATTTATAACAGCATCTAACATTTTAATATTTCCAAATATTATAATTTAACAGCTTATATTACATTAACAGGCATTTATGGTACCATTCACCAAGATACATGGTGCTACATAAAATGTGACACGATCAAGGGGAATGAGTCGGATGTCGCCAATATTGATTTTGAGATATTGGCAAAGAAAGTGTTAAAATTCTTTTGTTTTATATTGTTTTCAGCGATTGATAAATTGATGTAACTTTGCAAAGAAAAGACGTATCAACATGGTCAGAAAGCTCTAAATGTCCTCTTTAAAAACATATATGTAAAAGTAAAACTCATTTTCGACTGGGGTCGACATGCGACTCATTTCGCTTGATTGTGTCACAAATATACACAAAAAAGGTTGTTACAGTTAATTAACAAGAGTTATTATAGTTAATCTCCATCATGTTGGGTCAATCATATGGGGTTGAAGCAAGCATTCATTAGTACATGGCAACTATGCTATGTTTATGAGAAAATGTAGTGTAATACTGCATGACTAACCCGTGTGTATTACCCTAGTGCGAAAATTGACCAGTGCAATTTGCTAAGCCGCCTCATGCCTTGATATTTTGACCATTTCTTGGTATGCCATGCTATGCCACGCCCAACTATTCTTCATTATGCCTTGTATTATCTTGTAATGCCTGACTGGTCATTTCTTGCTATACCTGATGATACTTTGCTATTGTTTGCTTGGCTTATATTATACATACATATTCATATCTTTTATTGCATATAAAACCACAGTACAATATAATATATATAATACAAGCGGAGCATAGCAATGCAATAATTACGCAACAATGAAGAATACATACATACATACATACAAATTTGTGCAATCACTGGTCCTTATGTACACTATGGTGCAAAAATGGTCTCATAAGTATGTTTACTTTTTTACAGGAGCTAGATGTCACTACCTGCCTATATAACCGCATAACCAGCAAAATGGAGAAAATTGAGGCATGCAGCATGATTAAGTTCCATTTTAAGGGTTACAGTGCCCAGCAAATCTGTGATAAAATTAAAATTCCTTTTCCAAAAAGCGACAGTGACATATCACAATCACCACCGAAGACAACTTTCATTTCATCATCAATTTTCTAGGCACTGCAACCCTTCAAAAGCAGGATCTTAACAATGCTGCTTGCCTCAATTTTCTCAATCTTGCAGTTTATGCGCAGTAACTGGGCAGCAGGTTATTGGCATCTAATGCTACCTGTAAAAAAAGTAAACATACTTATGAGCCAATTTTTGGAACATAATGTACATACTGACCAGTGATTGCACTGACAAAATTTCATTGATATAGCTCTTTCACTTCTGGGCGATTTCTAAAACTTTTGATACCCCTCGTACTACAAGATTTATATAGCGCCTTTTACATAAAGATCAAGGCGCTTAACAGTGAATGACAAGAACATACAGAATAGGAAACAAAGCATAAAATTAATAAGCATAAAAGTGAGATTTTAAAAGTTTCTTGAAGCTTGTAATTGAGCGTGCACCCCTGATATTACGTGGGAGGCAGTTCCACAGTGGCGGTGCAGCACCTTGCAATGCTCTAGCCCGTCCCCAATTTGAATTCTGCCCACATGAGAAGTGATTTGAGTTTTGTCCATTGATGATCTTGTGACTAGTCCAGAATGAGGTTGTTTTAGCGAGACTAAATCAATGAGGTATTGAGGTGCGGATCCTTCCAGGCATTTGATTATATAGAGGCAAACTTTAAAGTTTGCCTCTTTTTGATGCGTTCTCTTAAAGGTACGTAACCCGATCGACAGCACCAGCCCCCCGATTTTTTTCATTGTTGATGCTGTTTTGGCATCACATAATAGATACTATTATTCTCATTACTATCCTGAAATTTGGCGCTCCAAGTCGATGTATTTCGAGAAATCATGAATCACAGCGGTTTTACAGGTATACCAGTTTGTAAACAATGGTAAATACTTTGGATTTCTGGGAGGGAATTATGAACGAAATATCAGTCACCGCAACAGCTACTTTGGTTTCGCGTCATACACATTCTGTGAAAAAAGCGAACCACACTAACTGCTGAGGAGACGGTGCGCCGTATATAGTTATGAAAACGGCTACAGTAAGCGTGGTGTGCTAAATAGCTCAACTGACTAGCGCGTTTGTTTTTTTACCGAGAGGTACCGGTTCAAAACCGGTCTCGGAAGGTTTTTTTTCCTCTCCATTTTACCCAAACTTTTTTTATATTCATTCATATTGCAAAGGGAAATATATTTTGTTTCCTTTTTTTCTGAAACGGTACGAAAAAAACAACATTTTCCGTTCAATACGGGCCGGGCATTGTCCAGCATGTCAGCATTCGTCATTGCCTGCCCAGAATGCAATTCACGTATACCAAGGTATTGGATTGCAAATTTGGCTATTTATTCACATTTACCCTGAAAATGCTCTCGTTTTTTCACAAAGCAGCATAAAGGAGGCGATATTTGATATTATTATGTAATTTTAAAGACAATCCATATCCAAAACCAATAGGGTTACCCCCCTTAAGGGCAACCAATGCAGTTTATGCATAAGTGGAGATGGACTATCGAGTCTTGCGGCAGAGAAAATCAACTTGACAGCCTTGTGTTGGAGTGACTGCAGCCGATCAAGATCTTTAGATTTGGCTCGATATAAGAGGGCATTACCATAATCAAAACGCGATAGAACAAGAGCTCTGACAACGGCATGGAGTGTGTCATGGTCAAGAAAGCGTTTAATGCGGCGTATGTTGCGAAGATGAGAACTGATGGATGATATCATGCTGTTAATATGCGGAGTCATTGAGAGACGAGAGTCCAATATGATGCCTAAGTTTTGGACAGTATCAGATGGTTTTATGATACTATCACCAACTTTAAGTTCAATTGGGCTAAGAGTACTGAGTGTTTGCATTGTGCCGGTGACAACAAAATCAGTTCTATTACTGTTTAGCTTGAGTTTATTTAAGCGCATCCAGTTATTCAGTTCACTAATGCATGATTCCTGTTTGTGAAGAGCTTCGTGGAGGGCACCTGGTTGTTTAGGGTTGAAAGATGTCAGAATCCGAGTGTCATCAGCGTATAGGTGATAAGTTAGTCCGTATTTGCGAATAATTCCTCCGATAGGAAGCGTATAGATGACATACATACATGTAAGCAGGCCTACAACTGAGCCCTGTGGTATCCCATAACTCAGTGGACGAACTTCAGAGAAAAACCCATCAATGTGGACCTGCGTGACCCTGTTGTTAATATATGAATGGACCCATTTCAGGACATTTCCAGAGATACATGTACCAAGGTTTTTCTTGAGATGATACATCAGCACATCATGATCAATGGTGTCGAATGCCGCAGACAAATCAAGAAGCACAAGTAACACCACCTCCCGGTTGTCTACGGCATTCAACATCTCGTTTTTGATCTTGATGAGCGCTGTCTCAGTGCTCCTATTTGGTGTATATGCAGACTGATTGATTTCACTGAATCCAAGGTTTTTCTTGAGATGATACAGCAGCACATCATGATCAATGGTGTCGAATGCCACGGACAAATCAAGAAGCACAAGTAACACCACCTCCCGGTTGTCTACGGCATTCAACATCTCATTTTTGATCTTGATGAGAGCTGTCTCAGTGCTCCTATTTGGTGTATATGCAGACTGATTGATTTCACTGAGATTGTTCACAGACATGTATTGATTAATTTGTTTACAAACTACCTTTTCAATCAACTTAGACATAAACTTAATATTTGACACAGGCCTATAATTGGCCAACTGATTACAATCCAGGGATGGTTTATTTAGGATATGAGAGATGATTGCCTGACCCAAAGGTTTTGGGAAAACACCTTGAGATAAAGACATGTTGTTCAAAGTAGTGAGGTATTGTACAAAAGTGTCCAGATGATCTTTAAGCAGCCAGGTATGTATGGTATCAAGCTTGCATAATTTAGTTGGACACTTGGAAACCAGTTTATGGATCTCATCCACTGAGACACTTTCAAAGTCTATGAACGAGGAAATATAGGTTTCATCAGCAGAATCAAGTATCTCACTAGAGTTGAAAAAATTGTCTTTATTAAGATCTCTACGTATTATGGCAACCTTAGTATCAAAAAAGTCAGCAAATTTGTAACATAAGTTTTGAGTGGAGTCACAAGATGGTAAAGGTTTACCAGATCTATTCAACAGGGTATTTACAGTTTGAGAAATACCCTTAGCATCAGAATTAGCTAATTTTTCATGATAGAAGACAACTTTAGCTCTCTCAATGAGCTTGTTGACATGCATCCTTTGCTCCAGATAGGCCTGTTTGTCTTCCAGTAAGCCATGTTTTCTCCATTTTCTTTCTAACCTACGTCCCAACCTTCTTTGCTCTCTGATATCAGCATTGTACCATCGATAACGTGGTCTAATAGTATGGTACTTAGTCTCTTCAGGGGCGTGGTTGTTCATAATGGAGCATAACATATCATCAAACTCATTGAGATACTGTTCACAAGAAGCATCAGATGGTAAGGTACTAAGAGTACTACAAAGATCAGACTTGAACTGAATTTGAATTATGGCCTTAAAATTGCGGTATTTAACCATTTTCTTAGACAGGCCTGGTTTAGCAATATCAATTTGACACACAACCATGAGATGATCGGACCAAAAGTCACTTTCAACCTCACAGGAACGCACTAATTTTTCAGATGGTCTAGACATAATGTGATCTAAGATATTCCCACTTCTGTGCGTTGGCTTATGGAGCCTCATGGGTGACATGTAACAAATATTTTTTTGAAAATTATCCCGAGATAATCAGGTTATCTCGGGATAATTATCCCGAGATAATCATGTTATCCCGGGATATAATTATCCCGAGATAATCAGGTTATCCCGGGATACTTATCCCGAGATAATCAGGTTATCCCGGGATAATTATCCCGAGATAATCAGGTTATCCCGGGATAATCATATTATCTCGGGATAATTATCCCGAGATAATCAGGTTATCCCGGGATAATCAGGTTATCCCGGGATAATTATCCCGAGATAATCAGGTTATCCCGGGATAATCAGGTTATCCCGAGATAATCAGGTTATCCCGGGATAATCAGGTTATCATTATCCGGGATAATTATCCCGAGATAATCATGTTATCCCGGATAATCAGGTTATCCGGGATAATTATCCCGAGATAATCATGTTATCCCGGATAATCATATTATCCCGGATAATTATCCCGAGATAATCATGAGATAATCATGTTATCCCGGGATAACATGTTTATCTCGGGATAATTGTACATGTTCAATCTCTTTAACATGTACAATTATCCCGGGATAACATGTTTATCTCGGGATAATTGTACATGTCACAATCTCTTTAACACAGCAATGTTACGCAAATAGCGTCAATTTTGTAATAGACGTCCGTACAGGATGTACGGCGATGGGGTGTACATCTGGGTAGGAGACTGTATAACCCCTTCGTACATATTGTGTACAATTGTATACATGAACTTCTATTGCCACTGGCTGCGTGGTGCGCAACCATCCAGGAAATGACATTTCGGACGTAAACATTGCCGAAATTGAATGACAATTGGCACAAAATACAGCCTTTTATTTTCATCAGAAGTACAGTCGGATAAAACCAATAACATCATTCATGAAAAGTGAAAACAAAATTATATATGTGCCGAATGATTGGGCTTGATTGGCTCAAATAAAGATAAAATCGACAGTTTTCCTCACACAAATCCGGGCACGAATCACGCCAAAAAATATTACAAAATTTCGCTCCAAAATTCGCGCGAAATTCCCCACCAAACTAGTCTATTGTGGTCTCCATTTTTGATTTTGAAACCTGGAAATTAAAAATAAGCTTTAATACAGGTTTTTATGTCAACCATAACTTGAAACGCAGGACTGGACAATTAAATGTAAAGTTACGAAGCAAAATGGACTGCAGGGTCATTTCAGACCACAGCACCCGAGTTTAACGCGAGAGCAGTCGAGCGAGCATACACATGATACATTGGCTTCAGTGCGGGGACCGACCCGGTAGTTGCCCCCTTGAGCTGCCGGCTGGAGTGCCGTTACACTTCTGACTTTTGCTTTTTTCACTTTTGCATGAGGTTTCACCACATTTTTTTTACTCAAGACTTTAAAACTTGTCTAAATTATGGTTCTGAATTCCCTGCATTGATTCGAACACGATTTGAACAAGCACGCTTATTCACACACCCTTGTTCACACAAGTTTGATCACAGCCATAGTGTAGGCCCTATGATCTTAGGCCTAGCCTATAGGCTTAATATAAAATTGGGTTATTTTTTGGCATATTTGTAATACATAAATGGAATCAGCCACATTTATTGTGTTTGTAGGTCTTGTTGTAGGCCAACCAGAGCAATTTAAACGGCCAAAATAGCCAGTGGGATTTCTTTCACTTTACCTCGTTATTTCAGCTTTAGGCCTACCTCGTTATTTAACCCTTCCCCATTAGGCCTAATAGCAGATTAATATCACTATCTTCAGTAGAAAGCAGTTTAATATAGGCTATAGCTATCGTCTGTAGATAGCAGATCAATATAGGCATAGACCTAGCTATCTTCAATAGAGATAGCAGATCAATATAGGTCTAACTATCGTCAGTAGATAGGCCCCTAGCAGATCGACATAGGCCTAGCTATCTTCTGTAGATAGCAGATCAATATAGGGCCTAGCTATCTCCAGTAGATAGCAGATTAATAGGCCTATAGCTATTTCAGTAGATAGCAGATTAATATAGCTATTTTCAGTAGGCCTAGATACCAGGTTAATATAGGCCTACAGCTATCTTCAGTAGATAGCAGATCAATATAGTGATCTCCAGTAGATAGCAGATCAATATAACTATCTCCAGTAGATAGCAGATGAATATCAATAGGCTATAGCTATTTTCAGTAGGCCTAGATAGCAGATCAATATAGGCATAGGTGACTAACTATCGTCAATATATAGCAGATCAATATAGCTATCTCCAGTAGGCCTACATAGCAGAAAAATCTTCAGTATTTTATAGCCTAGATAGTAGATCAATAGGCTACCCCTATCACCAGTAGATAGCAGATCAATATAACTGTCTCCAGTAGATAGCATATCAATGTAGGCCTATCTATCTTCCGTAGATAGCATATCAATATTGCTACCTTCAGATCAATATAGCTATCTTCAGTATCAGTGGATAGCAGATTACTAAAGCTATCTTCAGTAGATAGCAAGTTAATATAGCTATCTTCATTAGATAGCAGATCAATATAGCTATCTGCAGTATCAGTAGCTCAATATAATTAGGCCTATCTTCAGTAGATAGCAGACCAAGTTTTCTTCAGTAGACAGCAGACAATATAACTATCATAAGTAGATAGCAGATTAATATATAGTTATTTTCAGTAGATAGTAGGTTAATATATAGATATCTTTAGTAGATAGCAGATCAATATAGCTATGTCCAGCAGATAACAGATCAATACAACTATCGTCAGTAGATAGCAGATCAATATAACTATCTCCAGTAGATAGCAGATCAATATAACTATCTCCAGTAGATATAGATCAATATCTATCTTCAGATCAATATATCTATCTTCAGTATCAGTAGATAGCAGATTAATATAGCTATCTTCAGTAGATAGCAAATCAATATATACTTAGGCTATATCCAGTAGTTAGCAGATCAATATAACTATCTCCAGTAGATAGCAGATCAAAAAAGCTATCTTAAAAGTAGACAGAAGAGCAATATAGGCCTAGCTATGATCCGTAGATAACATATCTTCAGATTAATATAGATTTATTCAGTAGAAAGCAGATATAGCTATTTTCAGTAGATATCAGATTAATATAGCTATCTTCAGTTGATAGCAGGTTAATATATAGCTATCTTCACTAGATAGCAGATCAATGTAGGCCTAGCTATCTCCAGTAGGTTGCAAATGAATATTAGTATCTTCAGTAGATAGCAGATCAATATAGCTATCACCAGTAGATTGCAGATTAAAAAGCTATCTTCAGCAGATAGCAGATCACTATAGCTATTTTTAGTAGATAGCAGATTAATAAAGCTATTTTCAGCAGATAGCAGCTTATTATATAGCTATCTTCAGTAGATAGCAGATCAATATAGCTATCTCCAGTAGATAGCAGATCAATATAGCTATCTCCAGGAAATAGCAGATCAATACAGCTATCCTCTGTAGATAGCAGATCAATACAGGAGCTTAACTATCGTCAGTAGATAGCAGATCAATATAGCTATCTTCAGTGGATAGCAGATCACTATAGCTATTTTTAGTAGATAGCAGATTAATATCGCTATTTGCAGCAAATAGCAGGTTAATATATAGCTATCTTCAGTAGATATAGATCAAAACAGCTATCCTCTGTAGATAGCAGATCAATATAGGAGCCTAACTATCGTCAGTAGATCATAGCAGATCAATATAGCTATCTTCAGTAGATAGCAGATCAATGTAGCTATCTCCAGTAGATTGCAGATGAATATAACTATCTTTAGTAGATAGGAGATCAATATAGCTATCTTAAGTAGATAGCAGATCAATATAGCTATCTTAAGTAGATAGCAGATCTACAGCTATCTTAAGTAGATAGCAGATCAATATAGCTATCTTCAGTATATAGCAGATCGATATAGCAATATTCAGTAGATGGCAGATCTATGTAGCTATCCCCAGTAGATTGCAGATGAATATAACTATCTTTAGTATATAGGAGATCAATATAGCTATCTTCAGTAGATAGCAGATCAATATAGCTATTTTCAGTAGATAGCAGATCAATATAGCTATCTTCAGTAGATAGCAGATCAATATAGATGTTGTCAGTAGATAGCAGATCAATATAACTATCGTCGGTAGATAGCAGATCAATATAGCTATCTTCAGTGGAAAACAGATATTTTCAGTAGATGGCAGATTAATATAGTTTGTAGATAGCATTTTAATATATAGCTATCTTCAGTAGATAGCAGATCGATATAACTATCGTCAGTAGATAGCAGATTAATATAGTTATCTTCAGTAGATAGCAGATCAATATAGCTATCTCTAGTATATTGTAGATGAAAATAGATATCAGATTACTATCGCTATCTTCAGTAGAAAGCAGGTTAATATATAGCTATCTTCTGTAGATAGCAGAACAATATAGCAATCTTCAGTAGATTGTAGATCAATATAGCTATTTTCAGTAGATAGCGATTAATATCGCTATCTTCAGTAGAAAGCAGGTTAATATATAGCAATCTTCAGTAGATAGATCAATATAGCTATCTTCAGTAGATAGCAGGTCAATATAGCTGTTGGCAGTAGATAGATCAATATAACCATTGTCGGTAGTTAGCAGATCGATATAGTAGTCTTCAGTAGATAGCAGATTAATATAGTTATCTTCAGAAGATTACTTTATCGATCTGCTATCTACTGAAAATAGCTATATTTATCTGCTATCTACTGAAGATAGTTATATTCACCTGCAATCTACTGGCTTATAGCTACATTGATCTGCTATCTACTGAAGATAGCTATATATTAACCTGCTATCTACTGAAGATAACTATATTAATCTGCTATCTACTGACGATAGTTATATTGATCTGCTATCTACTGACAACAGCTATATTGATCTGCTATCTACTGAAGATTGTTATATTCATTTGCTATCTATAAAAGATAGCTATATTAATCTGCTATCTATAAAAGATAGCTATATTAATCTGCTATCTACTGAAGATAGATATGCATCTGCAATCTACTGGAGATAGCTACATTGGTCTGCTATCTACTGAAGATAGCTATATTGATCAGCTATCTACTGAAGATAGCTATATTAATCTGATATCTACAGAAGATAGCTATATTGATCTGCTATCCACTGAAGATGGCTATATATTAACCTGATTTCTACTGAAGATAGCTATATTGATCTGCTATCTACAGAAGATAGCTATATTGACCTGCTATCTACTGAAAATAGCTATATTGATCTGCTATCTACTGAAGATAGCTATATGATCTGCTATCTATTGAAAATATCTATATTGATCTGCTATCTACTGACGATAGCTAGGGCCTATATTGATCTGCTATCTACAAAAGATAGCTATATTGATATGCTATCTACTAAAGATAGTTATATTCATCTGCAATCTACTGGAGATAGCTACATTGATCTGCTATCTACTGAAGAGTGCTATATCGATCTGCTATATACTGAAGATAGCTATATTCATCTGCAATCTACAGAAGATAGCTACATTGATCAGCTATCTACTGAAGATAGTTATATTGATCTGTCATATACTGCTATATTGATCTGCTATCTACTGAAGATAGCTATATATTAAAATGCTATCTACTGAAGATAACTATATTAATCTGCTATCTACTGAAAATAGCTATATATATCTGCTTTCCACTGAAGATAACTATAATTGATCTGCTATCTTCAGAAGATTACTATATCGATCTGCTACCTACCGACGATAGTTATACTGATCTACTAAAAATAGCTACATTGATCTGCTATCTACTGAAGATAGCCAGAAACGGGTTTTCGGGGTATAGAAGGGGTCGAAAATGGTCATGGTGTTGTTTAAACGCCCATAATTCGCAAATTAATCACAAGACTACCCGTACTTTGAAACATATATTAAATTTTCATCGATTTGCAATCGATTGGTAATACTTTTATAGTCAATTTGTTGCCGAAAATGTCTAAAATCGCGCAAAGAAAAGGCGTGTTTTCCCGTGTGTTTCAATGTGATGCTGAATTGGTTGTAAGCGCCCTGACTGTGCGTAGCCAGTGGCACAGTCCGTCGATAAACAGTCTCCTACCCAGATGTACACTCCATCGCCGTACATCCTATGATATGGACGTCTATTACAAAATTGACGCTATTTGCGTGAGCAACATTGCTGTGTTAAAGAGATTGTGCATGTACAATTATCCCGGGATAACCTGATTAACCTGATCCCGAGATAACATGATTATCTCGGGATAATTATCCCGAGATAACCTGATTATCCCGGGATAACCTGATTATCTCGGGATAATTATCCCGAGATAACCTGATTATCTCGGGATAATTTTCAAAAAAAATATTTGTTACATGTCACCCATGAGGCTCCGTATTGGCTTCATTGCATATTGATGAAAATCATTTGTTTCAAGACAAGTCATATAACGCTTAACATCAGATTTACCAGGCTTGTTAACGTGCACTTTGAAGTCACCTAAGTAATGACCTTTCTTGGAAACAAAGAAATTTCGCCAATGAAATCCTCAATTTCAACCATGAAATCAGAAACACAAAGACGATTTTCAGTTGATGGTGGGGGTCTATAAACTATAATATATAGTATTATATATTATAATTGGCAAACATCATGCAACTTGAACCACAGACCTCTTGCTTATCAGGCAAGGCTCTACCACTGAGCTACACAGACTGTCCTTGATAAACAGGACTCAAATCTGGTATTTCTGGATATGAGCAGTCAGGGTGAACAGTACAAACAACACATTACATTTACATGCTAGTGTGCGAGATCAATATATTACTTTAATGATCACTTGTCGTGTTAAGGTTGGTCTGAACCCTGGAATTATGAAAACTTTCGGGCCTCATAACTGCTAAACTATTAGTCTAAACAATATAAAAGTATACATTTTTAGAATGGAAATGACTTGATGAATTCATCTGTGAGGTCCAAAATCCCAAAAAAAATTTTTGGCCAAACAATTTTTTTGTTACGTTGCACGAAAAAATTTGGGCCAAAAAACCTGTTTTTGTTTTTTTTTCCAACAATGAGCATATTAGCCCAAATTGGACCTCACAGATGAATTTAGCAAGTCATTTCCAGTCTAAAAATGTAACTTTTATATTCTTTAGACTAATAATTTAGCAGTTATGAAGCCTGAAAGTTTCCATAATTCCATGGTTAAGACCACCCTTAAAGGTCCGTAACCCGATCGACAGCATCATCCCCCGATTTTTTTCATTGTTGATGAGGTTTTGGTATCACATAATAGATACTATTTTTCTCATTACTATCCTGAAATTTGACGCTCCAAGTCGATGTATTTCCGGAGAAATCATGAATCACAGCGGTTTTACAGGTATACCAGTTTGTAAACAATAAAAATTACTTCGGATCATGGGAAGAGAAAAAAAGCGAACTACGCTAAGTGTAGTCTCCTACACAGCCAGTTTGCGTCGGTCTGACACTCGTCGATCCTCGTCGATAGCCACATACAGTCTGGCTCGAGACTACGCTAAGTGCTGAGGAGACGGTCCGCCGTATATAATAAAAACAATTCCTTCATTATTTCAGTTGGTGAAATAGCTCAATTGGCTAGCGCGCCGTTCTTTTACCCTAGAGGTACCCGGTTCAAAACCCGGTATCGGAAGGTTTTTTCCTCTCCATTTTTAACCCAAACTTTTTATATTCATTTGAAATGTACATATTGCAAGGGGAAATATATTTTGTTTCCTTTTTTTCTGAAACGGTACGAAAAACCAAAAAACCAAATATTTTCCGTTCAATACGGGCCGGCATTGCAGCATGTCAGCATTAAGTCATACTGAACGGGAATTGTTGTTGTTGCATGCCTACCCAGAATGCAATTCACGATACAAGGTATTGGATTGCAAATTTGGCTATTTATTCACATTTACGCTGAAAATGCTCTCGTTTTTCACAAAGCAGCATAAAGGGGAGATATTTGATATTATTATGTAATTTTAAAGACAATCCATATCCAAAACCAATAGGGTTACCCCCTTTAACTGCCAATTCTACAAAATAACTCCCAATTTCTGTCGAACTTCCTTTTACGAAGTACTATTAATTTTGTACACAAAGTTAGATATCTCAAATCTAAACTTAAAAACTATCTTTAAGGTTACTGAAATTTCCATTATAAATGACAATTGATGTTAACATTTGTCAAAACTGCAACAAACATACAATGTACCAAAACATCTTGACTTACTTAATGCATGATTACTTTAAACTACTTTATGCACAATTTCAGTAAACAGGAACAGATTTTAGTTGTATGCCATTTTGACCCTAATAAATCCAAAGTTACACTCTTTACTGTGAAAATGACCATATTTGAGATAATGGATGCAAATGACAATTTCAAGATTTTGGTGCAATATAAAACTGATCAATTCCTACAGCTACATGCGCTATCAACATGCCAATTATCAGCTGACCTTGCCGAATAAATTAACTAGTTATTAAAATATCAACAGTTGCATGAAGTAGACCCAAGTCATGTTTACCCACTACGTGCACATGTGCATAATTTGGATTCAAAATGATCAATCGTGAAAATTTGGTTTGTATAATAATGCTTATAATAACGCTTACATGAGCATGTATTGGAATATGTTAGGAAGCCATTTTAAGGTTAAAACTAGAATTATGGGATTCATAATTTAAGGTGGCCCCATAAATACATATATATTAATAAGCTCTTTGATATTCATAGTATGCAAATAACATGACACAAAGCTATACAGCACATCAGGCCACCATATCCAATCCCCATACCAAGCTTGAAGTTGACCAGTCATTGTGATTAAGCTGCAGAGTACATTAATGGAAATGTAGACATAATATGCAAATAAGCTCATTAATATTCATAAATATGCAAATAACATTTTTGGCAGGCTGTTTCGGGGGGGGAGGGACTCATAATTATTACACAGCCCCTCAATCATTGGCTAGTTACATGTATTACAATTTACAGTGCAGTGTCATTTTGCAACTCATGCTTTCTACATGTTCAAGATGCAATTACTTTAACTGCTAAAACAAATATAAAATTGATCAGAGAGTGCATAAACTATACTATTTTCACCCTGATGTCGCAGTGACGCTAACGCTTTGATGTAACTGTTTCGTGCTCGCATCTATGCTGCGTCTTTAAGCGAACACTATCGATTTACATGTATAGCTGCGCCCAATGAAATGTGCACTGATGTCACTGCCACATCAGGGTGGAAAATGGTACATGTATAGTATTTTAAATCCCATGCTTGGCAGTTAGGGTTAACATATTGTTTCTTCATGCAATAAATTCTTTTCCCATCAGCATTTTCCTCTGATAAATCCTACGATAAATCCTACGTGGCAATTTGACTGCCAATCTTTGTTTTGTTTACATCACATTTGCTGATGGTGAATACAACTCGACTGGATTGGCCCTATTCTGCACATAATCACATTATTTCACATTCCCCAATTCCAGACTCATATATTTTCCCGCCGATTTGCTTCACCTGTCTTGGGCCATGTGACCAAATCACTTCACTCACATCATCGCTAAAATATTGCCTGATGAGTACTGTGCCATCATCTTGTATAGATCTATGCAGAACTTCTGGTGTGGTTTAAATCCATGTAAAGATCAATTTTCTCTGTGGAGAGGCAGTAGATTTAAATGTTAACATTATACATTTCCATACAACAACTTCATGGCACAAATTCTTTGCCAGTTGTGCTGCTAACACCCGGTGTTATCATTTACCATTCTATAGGGTAACACATGTTTGTTCCTGAACTTAAATGTCCCCCTATTTTGCCTGCGTTCAAGGACATTTACAGCAATTGTGTAGCTATTTTGCAGGAACAAATTAACCGAAAAAAATCCCCTTTTTTGCTCTTCAAGGACAAAGGACCCTTTTAAAACATTTCAAACAAACTGGGCGAGTTTGTTGCAGAAATTGGTTGAATATAAATGAAGGCAATATAAGTTCACCATTAGGAAAAGCTGGTAGCAAGATAAGCGAAAAATTGACCAACTTATCAATTTCTGAATTTTTATGATTCACAATAATAAAATGAAAAACAGCTCCAATTTCAAAATATTGCAAACATCACAGACATAATTTGGTTTTTTCTTTGAAATAGAAGTCACTATTACAATTTTACTGTATGAATTATTGCTTTTAAACATTAAGTAAAATTTTAGGTAGAAAAAGTTAGCAAATGTGTGAAAATGAAGGCCCAATTGAAGCCATTTGTAGACCACTATTCACTATTATACTATGGTATATAGGCCAAATTATTAAGTTATTAGTTAACACATAAAGTGTATGATGTCAAAAACTGAGGCGAAAGTGACCATCGCTTTTTCAGAGGGGGCAAGACAAATTTTAAATGGGGGAAAACATTGACAAAAATGGTCAAAAAAGTACACAAAATGCCTAAAATCTTAAATATCGGGCGGCGACCATCCCATGGGCAAGGCTTCATGGGGCCGCTGCCCCCTTTTGGCTATGCCACTGGTCGGTCAGTCGCTAGACCAATTTCTCAGGGGTGGGGTGTGAACAAATAATTTTTGCTGGTATCAGGGGCTGAATTTATTTTTTGCTGGCCCTTGGGCACAGCAACATGATTGCCACCACTGGCTCTTCCATTTGAAGTGTTACACCTTTCCACCACAACTATAACCCAAGTATTTTCCAAGTCATACAGCTGAAATGTCCCCAGAATTACTTTAGCGGGAAAAGTGCACAAAAATTTGCTATATTAATACCAAAATTCAAATGGCGTTGACTGTGTGTGATGATATTCTGACTTCCAGTATTTTATTATTAATATTTTCCTCTAAAATGTTGAAGCCCACCCTTAGATCATGGCCACTGGGCATGGGCCCACTGACCCTGTGGTACTGGTTTTTTGCCTATTTCGTAAAATAAAGAAAACGTATGCACCTGTAATGGACCACATCACCAGGCATCACCTCAACGCGTCTGGCCAACGTCTTTGTAGGCCCACCTACATGTAGCCCGGCCCAATAGGGCCTATATGACCAACAATTGTAGTTTATTTAGTTTTTATCCCCCTCTCTCACATGATATGAGAGACACATCTCATATCTCATCCCTCTGCCACCTTTCCCTCTCTCTTACCCTTCTCTCTCCCTTTTTCTTTTTTAGAGATGGCAAAGGGTGTCACACCCCCACCCCATGGGAATGTTCCCCCTCAGACGATTGAATAATTTGCAAAATGAAGGTCCAATTGAAGTCATTTGGTGCATCATTTTTACAATATTATCATTGCTTTAAAAAAAAAATTAAAGGGCCCAAACTCAATTTGCCAAATTTTACTTGAGATTTGTAATTACAAAAGCATGCACGGATTGATGTTGAAGTCAGCATTAAGTCTGTCTTAATAGTGACTTTGGTGAAAAATATGATGGGCTCACAGTAATTTTCACAAGCTTTGGGCCTTTGCCTTTACATCATACTTATGATCGATCCAGACAATTGATTTAAGGCCAGAATAAGGGGCGAGATTTTCCGACTTTATTATTTGTGCCCCATCCGATTTATGCCCTTAATTTTTTTAAATGTTGTAGCAGCTCTGTGCATATTCTCATATTGGAAGAATCTACATGTACCACTTATTCTGGAGCCTGTCTCACAAAGACTTACAATTGATTTAAGGCCCAAGTAAGGGGAAAAGGAAAGAACTTGCAACTTAATTGTTTGTTTGCGCAAATTTGATGAATCCATGGTAACGTCAGAAAACAAACAGACTAGAATTACGCGGTTCGTAATTAAGGTGGCCCCATAAACCTATACACCACATGAGGCCACGATATACTATCACAATATACCAAGTTTGAAGTTGATTGCGTTTTAAAAGCTGGAGAGTGGATTAATGGAAGTGTAGGCAAAATATGCAAATGAGCTCATTAATATTAACAAATATGCAAATAATGTGACATAAACGTATACAGCACATGACGCCACCATCGCAGGCGCGTAGCAAGGCGTGTAAAGGTGGGGCGCCCAATAGACGGACCCAATATGACACAGAAAAAATGTAAATCATGGCCATCGCGTCGTGCTTGCGCGGCGCAGGGGGGTGTCTGAGGGGGGATGTGCCCCCACTCAGAAGTTAAAAACTTTTGCAAAATAAAGACCCAATTGAAGCGATTTGTTGGACCATTTTAGCACTATTAGGCCTATTGTGTAAAACTTTAGTTTGAAAAAGCCGAAAATTTATGAAATGAGCGTTCCATGAATCCTTTCACGATAATTTCATGGACAAGTTTTCCCTATTATTGTAGGCCTATAAATTATGTTGAAACATAAATTGGCAAATGTCGAAAGGAGAAGCGAAAATTGGCACTTGTTTGTCACCCCCCTGAGAAGTAAGAAACTTTTGCAAAATGAAGACCTAATTGAAGCGATTTGGTGGACCATTTTAGAACTATTAGTGAGAAAAGTTTAGTTTGAAAAAGCCGAAAATTTGTGAAATGACGGTCTATGAAGCCTTTCGTGGAAAAGTAGGTTTCCTATTATTGTAGGCCTATAAATTCTGTTAAACATAGGGCCTAAACTGGCAAATGTTGAAAGCAGAAGCGAAAATGGGCACTTGTTTACCCACTATGCATAGGGGTGTTTGAGGGGGGGGGGGGGCTGTTCCCCTATCAGAACTTGGGAAATTTTGCAAAATGAAGGTCCAACTGAAGCCATTTTGGTGCATCATTTTTACACTATAAAGACTCAGTATGAAGTCCGTCTTAACAATACCTACTTTGTTGACAAAATGTGACGGGCCCTGCAAATCGGCGGGCCGGCAGTAATTTTCACATGCTTTTATGACGAGGACTCGCCGCGCGCCTCCCAGTTCTGACACTCCGAGTATCCGCACCGGTTGCACTAAAAGAAGCGCGATTCGCGAAATACAATAAGAAAAAAAGGGGTCATTTTTCATACACTTGTTCGCGAAATTGAAAAAAAAGGCACCAATCACATGTATAAATCGTCGTAGTTTCATTATTCAATTCATTTACGAATTTCAGTTTCATTATATTCCGTTTAGTGCACATTACATTAGGTCACATAAATTATACGATGCATATACAACTGTGGGTGCCGTACATTAATTAATGCGTTTCCATCAAAAAGGGGTATATTGGAAATATTATTTGTGGCATTGTAGAAGGGCAACAAATTCGCGAAAATGCTAAAAACTAGGGTTGTTTTTATCCTGAAAAGTTCATGAAATGAGATTCAAAAGGTTTTTTTTCAAAGTTCACGACGAGCATGAGTGACCCATGTATACATGGAGTGCTGGAACCGGGACCCGCCTTCAAGCAAAGCCTAAAATAATTGCAGGGCTATATTAAGACCTACTTCCGATCGACCCGACTGCGCGATTTTTAGGCATGTGCCTACTATCACGACTATACGCGCAATTTTTTTCTCCTTTTTTCCCTTTTCTCCTCCTTTTTCTCCTTTTCCCCCCTTCCTTTTTCTCTTCTCTTCTTTTCTTTGCAAAAAAGTAGGCGCCCAGGTGCACCATCGTGCGGTCATATCGTCTTGGACGCGCCACCCAAAAAGGTGGCGATGTTACATTTTCCCAAATGTGACTCAAATTAAATGATGATATCTCTGCCAAGCAAGAAGTTATACATGTAGTCATGCTTGTGGTCTCATTTTATTGGTAAATAAAATGCACTTTGAACCCTGTAAAAAGAATTCCATTAGCCTTTTTAATACTGACACTGTGCTTCATAGAATGCAGAATGGGCAGGGTGGCGGAGGTGGGGGATGTTGAGGTGGGGGATGTGGTACACACAAACTCTATGGGATTGATATTTTTAGTGCATAATATGCTTCTGTAAAGGCTGTAAATTGGCTTTTGACTCTATTTAGCATCTAAAAGACTCATGGCCTTACAGCTAAACAATTCTACTAATTGTTTTTAATCATTTATGATTGGTTTCAGTGGCATACCGTGGCCGCTCCTACGAATTCTAATCGCTAGCGCCCTAAAAGCAACACAATTTGTTATATAGTACAATTTTTTCAACATTTTTCATACTTATCAAAATTTTTACTGCCCTTTTTTCTTTACTATTTCTTTTTGCTGCCCCTTCTTCTTCTGCCGCCCCTTCGTTTGCCGCCCCTTCTTCTTCCGCCGCCCCTTCGTTTTGGCCGCCTGCTTTTACCCCCAAAGCCCCCCAAAAATATGCGCATGGGTTTAGTCTAGAAAATACAAACTTTTCCATACAAAACTACCCGTTTGCATATTAAACACTGTAGTAAGTAATGTGGATGTCTTCAAAATCTAAAAGTTACTGTAAATGTTTAATTACTTATCCTACCATGGTCAAAGTATAGATTTTCTGAAGGGAAATTTGATGAAGAATCTAAATATGGACTTACTTTTTCTGTATGGGTTAGGGGCAAAATGTTTCAGTTCAAAATATGTTGAATTGTAAAAAATTCTAACATATTTTGGGACACCCTGTATTCCGAGATTACCAAACAAGTGTGATTTTGGTTTCTTCCAAAGTCAGTGGGCTCCAGATCCTCTAACCAAATGAATGTTGTTTACTTCAAATTTATTACTGCAAGTTGACATTAAGCAATGCATTAAGTAACCCATTTTTTTATTCGAATCTTTTTTATTCCACCCTGTATAACTTGAAGGTCACCCTGTATAATGCGTTGAAATGTGTATATTTGAATTGCTTATGCCTTCAGCTTTCCAAAAATGTATACTTTTGCTAGTTTAGGGTTGATAATTGTGGAGATAATCTAATTAGAAACTTGATTGGTGTAAAAATTTATAATATTTGTCATGTAACGCTAAGGGTGGCGAGTTCAGGACACATGGCCGTACCAATTTTGATATAAAATTGGACGAATTGAGCGTAATACCTGAACTTATCGGTCGAGCTAGAGTTTTCAAATATTTGAAACTCTAGCGAGATCAATAAATTCTGGTGTCATGCGAAAGTATCCATCCAATTTTATCATTATTATGTCTTCAGAATCTTTTTGGTCAAAAACATGATTTTTAGTCAAATAAAACCATGATTTTTAGTATAAAAATTTTTTGGGTAAAAAACATGACTTTGCTTAAAATTGTGATTCCTGCTCAAAATGTGATTTTGGTAATAAAATATGACTGATAATGTATTTTTTAGTGAAAAATTTGGTTTTTTTTGGTAAAAAACAAAAAGATTTTTGGTCATGACATGTCACATTTACAACAAAAAATCACACCAAAAGAGACTTTGGCACAAAAAGTATAAAGTATAAACTTAATTATATAATTAACCTACTCATTAATTCATTTGTGTCGCATTCATTCACCCACTATATGTTTATTCAATCATCAATGGCAATTCCAGTTGAAATCCATATACCCCCTATGGAAAACATAACCTTAAGCTTCCATACAAGGGGTTTAGATTTTTGTAAGAATACATCTTGTGTGTCATTTTTTACTTGTGCGTCTAGCCACAGAAGCATGGTCTTTCAGATGGGTATAGGGGTCACCTTTGAAGGTATTGATAAAGCCCACACAAGCAAAAACACACTAAACAGACAGATATGCAAAAGAGGTCATCACACAATATGTAAAAACAGACATGTATGAAAAAAGACACAGAAGATACATATTATACTTTAAAGACACACAAGAAAGTCACACAAGCTCACAAACACACAAGTATACCTGTGTTGGTAGGGGAGTAATCCCATTTGAAGTTCACATTCCCTGTGTGGGAGACGCGGTCATGTGTTCCATTGTGAGTGTATGGATTTCAACTGCAACAGTCCAATATTTTCATGCACTCTCTGTCATTTATTGGTTAGTTTATCACATGTTGATGTACTTACTCCTTGTTTACTTATCCACTAAGCTCACCAACCTACCCAATCCGTCCGCTCCCACACATTAATCCGCCTACCTGGGCTCATGGGCAAGAGGAGGAAATTAGCTCACATATTTTCTAACAGTCCCTGTGAATGAGTAATACTCTCACTGGATATGGGTGATTTTTCTAAAGAAAATTGATAAAATAACTCCTTGACACCCACCTACCCTATCACTCACTCACCAACCCACCGCACCACTTAATACCAACACTGTACACCAACCCACACACAACCCTGTCTGTGTTTGCCTCCAAACGTGGACATTGTGTTTTACTATCTAACCGAGGACGTGTGTATGATGTTTTCATTGCCTAACCGTGGACTAAAATGGTGGATTTTTTTGGCGTATAATACTGAAACGGAATTTTAGCCATCAACCTGCGGACGGTAGTTTTTACACGTGTGGTCCTCGGTTTTAGACAAATAGCGTTTAAAGCATCTAGCATGCATTTGAGGTCTTTTGCAGCTCAGTTTGAGACCGAGGACGGTCCTCGGTTGGAAGTAGGTCCACAGTTTAGGGTGAAAAATCTTGTGTGTGTCCTCGTTTGTCGGCAAACACGTACGCACTCATTCATTGATGAAACCCTACCTTATAGCCATCTGAAGCAAATGACAATTGGAATAACACTGGAACATGAGAGGCTTTGGGCTTGTGTAAATCAATGAGAGTTCTTCCTGAAGAAATGAATATATACATAAATGGTAACAGTATATTGATATTTTGACCACATTTTAGAGTTTTATTGCTGTTTTTGTAAGTGTAATCTAAATTTATGACCATTTTGTAAAACAAAATTTTGCATAGAAGGAGAGATTTAAGAATTTTGAACGTGTACTCACTGGAATGATTGATCTCGTCAATGGCAAAATGTGGTAAAATAACTGGCAAAGATAACTCTTTGATATTGTCATTCTTTGAAAAAGCTAGATCTGAAAATATTTTGATAAGGGATCAGGAATTTCCGATCTCGGGTGGATCGGTTCATCACTAGTAATGTAATTATCGTTACTAAATTCTAGTATATAAATATAGTAGGTTAGTCAGTGGGTGGGGTGCAGTGGCATGCTGGATGAAAAGCCATGGGGATTACACAGCTTCCTACTGAAGTTTAGATGTCTATTTGTAAGAAAAGGTACTAGTATTGTTCATTTTCACATTATTCTCTTTCTTTCTTTCCCCTTTTTGGACATAAAAATGATAACAATGAAACCATTATTTTGACCCGAAATGTACTCTGTGCAAACAGAAATCAAGCTACAGCTTCCAGTGGTACATGTATGTGTAGTACCGCTACATGTATACTTCTAAATCAACTGAATGTTAACATTCATGCTGTCATTTGACATTGAAAACATCATTAAATAAAAACAGAATGACACTTTGTAATTTCTCTAAGACAATTTTGGGGTGCAATCCAATGGCCACTGTACATGTATGGTACCACATGATTTTGGGAAATGTATCGTCTGTCATCTTACCAGCTAAGAGTTAACACACTTCACTTATCAGTTCATGAAACAGTTGCATGAACTTAAACTTGGCTGCCTGAAGCAGAGACACCATCAGTTTTCTTGTTTGTTCATGAATCTCCACACATCCTTCATCTGCTAAGATTCTTAAAAGTCTGGAAAAAGACAATATAACCTGTAGAAAGAAATTGTATCTGATCAGTTTTTGATACTTGCAATTCCCCTTATATAATAAGACATATTGAAACGGTCTATAATACACATATTTGGATAAATAGGAACTGAGATTATAATCTGATCTACTGGACTTACGTTTTGATGAGTGGCAATATTTCACATCCTATCTCGGATGCATCATCATCTTCTTGATCGCTAAACAATAATCTTCACAATCGTATATTTGGATAAACATTTAAGCAAGTCACAAAGGTGGAGTCTTCAATTAAGTCTAAATTACGCTATCCCCTAACAATGCAAGCTTTTATTTTAATTTTTTTTACAAAAATTCCTGACATTTGTTTCTCCTGTTACATACCATACCCGAAGCCCCCCCCCCCCATCCTACGCCTGAAAATGCCAGAAAAGCCTTGCATAATTTACCTTTTGGTAAATCCCATAATTCTTTTGCGTTTAGGCGCAAGATGTCGATTATTTAACATCACACCGACTTGCAATGCACAGTAATGATGTTAGTTAAGCGATGTGCGCATCCCCTCGATGCCAATGATGACATCTCAGGTCTACCTGCAAAGGCTTATGGGATTTAGAGAAAAGGTAATTTGTTGATGGACGCATGGTCACTCTGAAACACCAACACACTGACTGACGGACACACGACATGTTATGGCTATGCCATAAGGTCTTTTCGTCTGGACGACCTAAAAGTGGCTGCAATAAATCATCAGTCCTGTTAATTTTGATTACTTATCTGTTTCAAGTAAAATAATGTCGGAACAATGTATGTAATACTAGGATACAAGACTTCAGCTGAAGTTTATGTGGACTCGTTTTGTACTTGTTTGGCAAGATGTTTTTTTGTTCTTTTGGTTTTTTTACAAAATTTGAAAAAAAAGGAAGTTAATAGGCCTTTAAAAATTACTTGTTATTCAAAGTTGGAAACCAGAGAAATACTGAGCTCTTAAGAACAATTTGCTAATTTTGTTTTCAAAGTTGGATAAAGTTGTACATTTTAATTACTTTTGCTTTTTAAAAGTTCTATTGAACAGCTAGCAATGCATACTAATTCAATGTGTCACTGCCTGTTCAATAGAAGCAAAAATAATCAAAATGTACATTGTACAACTTTATCCAACTTTGAATTAAAAAAATAGCATTTTTTTGTAGCAGTAATTCTCCAGTTTCCAACCATGAATAACAAGTAATTTATATTTTATATTATCCCCCCGTATTTTTTCGGTACCCGGATTCCCCCTTGAAAATTCAATATGCAACAAAATAATGCCGAAACTTTCAAATTTTGCTCATTTTTTTCAAAATTATGCCAAAACCTTTTTGACCCCTTTTTTATTTTGTTTGACCCAATGACCCCCTTTAAAAAAAAAAAAATGCTTTGTACCTGATAGGCCCCTACTTCGCGATGCCGGTAGACATACCCGTCACTAGGTCAAACATGTAGCCGCATTTTGTAGCGTCTTCTTTTTCCTAGATCGGTTCAAAAGAAACGCTTAATGCTGCTGGAAACACTGAACCCCGCTCAACGCTGCTACATGTATATCGTACCACTCCTTTTTCGACTCCAAACACACAGTAATTTGACTGGCAGAAGTATTGTGTGGCTGTGCGCACAGTCAATGGTCATGACCCACCGATTTTGAGATGATTTTGTCATGAAAATTCTGCCAAATGTGATGACTAGAGGCTAGAGCTGAGTAAATTGACTTTGATAACTAACATGTTGGATTTTCTTTTGACCTGGTAAGATTTTAGATTTATATTTTAACAAGATTTTAGTCGCAAGCAAATACCCGCACCGTGTGTTTGGAGTCAAAAAGGATGCCCAGCTTGGTACAATACCGCTGCATTGAATGGGCTTCATTGTTGGATTGAGTAGGTTCGCTTAATGCACATACTAATTTTTTGGTCAATCAGCGTTGACATTTTTTTTTATTTTTTTTGTTATTTATTCTGTTAATGTTGAAATTTGGATGAAATGTTTAATTTCTATGAGTCAACTGTATCTTTTGGTTGCTATATTTTGAACCTGTAGTCTAAAATTTTGTTGAAGTGCAATTTTTATTTAACAACATTTTGATGCAATCGCCCATCGTGATTGGCTGTGTTTTCTTCCACTGCTTATTTGCTTTACACAGTGTCATGCTTCAGCAAGAGCAAACTCTACATTTTGAATTGAATGCAATGGTCTCTAGCCTTACTCGAGAACTTGAGCTTTGAATTTGCACACAATAGTTTGATTGCTAGATGCTAGAGTGCGTTGCTATCGTTTTTCAGTCGGAAAGTGTTGACATTTTTTGTTATTAATTCTCTGATGAAAGTTATTTCGATGAGTCAGCTGTATCTTTTGAGTAAAATTTGCCTAAATATAGTTGAAGTGCAATTTTAGCAACATTTTTTATGCGATCGCCCGTCGTGATCAGCTATGTTTACTTCTGAGCTTCCATTGCTTTACACGGTTTCATTCTTCAGAGAATCTGACAAGATTTTGAATGCAAAGGACTCCAACCTAGACTGTGAAGCTATCGGTGAGCAAATTTGTGGCTAGACTTCTCGAGCAACTCTGGCCTTGCATAAAGAATAATAACCTATCATGTCATAATATTGTAAATTTACTGATCAATATTAAAAATATAAAGCTTGCGAATGCGACCAGATCACCAAATCTAGGGTAAATTAAAAGGGAATATACTCGGAACGCTAGTGACTCCTCTGAAATAAACACACATAGCACGGTAGTACTACAGTAGAAAGCATGCACGCACCTTACAATGTACTTTGCTAGTGCCGTACTATTACGCTGCCTTTCATATTCGCAGAGGAGGACAATTTCGACCTCCTCGTTTGTTTACAAACAGAGAGGTAGACAAAGGGCCTGTCAAAACTGTTCCGCTTGTCCTAATACTCTAGTATCAAATGGTCCACAATAGAGTGATTCATGCAACATGAATAGGGATTAAAAAACTGTGAAGTAGGACCATGTGCTTCTTTTGTCCAATTTAGCATCAAGATTTCATGATTGAATATGGAAACAGTTCAGACCCAGAACTCAGAAATTAATATTTTGTTCTGGGTCTGATTATTCGGACTAGTACTTTGCGTACATGGTAGTGGTAGTGGCAGTGGCTGGGAGGGCACTTAAGGTGGTACTACACCCCTGGCCAATTTTGTGCCTATTTTTGCATTTTTCTCAAAAATTCGTATTGGTAACAAGTAAGATATTTATATTATAGGGGCAAGGACTACAACTACTGCACTGGAAATTTTTTTTCAGCACAGACAACAGTTGTGGAGTTACAGTCAAAAATGAGGAAAAACCAATATTTGATCAAGAAATCAATAACTTGCTTTGAGTTGCTGAATTTCCAGTGCAGTAGTTTTAGTCCTTGTCCCTATAATATACATATCTTACTTGTCACTAACGCGTTATAATTTTTGAGAAAAATGCAAAAATAGGCAAAAATTTTAACGTGCACAGGGATGAATCCTACTGAACACGGACCAACAGCTTTATGTGACTTCCGAATTACGGACGGAGCACATACACTACCTATATCTGCACGTGCTATAGGCAGTGTATGGGGGCGAGAAGAAATTCTTCAATTAAATTACTGAACTTACCGTATCCGTCCGAGTATAGTCCCACGTTCAAGTATAGTCCCACCCCATTTTTCGAAAAATTAAAGAAATTGTAAAAAAAAAAATAAAAAAAATAAAAAAAAATTTTTTTTTTTTTAAAGTTTTTTTTTCGGTTTTGGAGTGTCCCTGGACCTAGACCTAGATGCTAGGATCATTCGTGGTTGACCTAAAAAAAAAATTAAAGATGTTTTGTATTTTTAATATGAAAATTAATAATTTGTAAACATTAGAGGTCCTGGGTTCGATTCCCAGGCGGGATCACTTTTACTCCTTGTCTCCTTTGTTATTTGCGATGGGCGAACCCATGTTTATTTATAATTCCCGTCGATCATGCCACTGTTTTTCCGTGTTTGATAATTCATATTCATGTCATACTCTATTAATGATAAAAATGCATTCAAATTCAAGGTCAAACATAGGGGGTCTGAAGAAATCTCAACTTTCCTGCGATATCGCTTGACACGTGAATGCGTCAACCAATCATATACAACCAACTGGATGTATTATTTTGCTAATTAATTTACCTTAAGTTCTCAATTATTAACTGTTGGTGATTAATTAATAAATTCAAAGCCAGGTGGTGAACGCCGTGCATTCTCTAAATTCCGTAAATTTCCATTGTCAGCCGTGTAATTGAATGGGATTATTTTAAAATTTTAAAATGCTTAAAATATCACGAACAAGTAGGCCTATGTTTAAAACAAATAATATTAATACAAGCTAAAACCGTTGGGGTTCGATAATGAACGCATACAAAGCTAACCTTCAAATTAATTAAATACAGTAAAATTTGATTATTACTGGGCACGTCGAGGCAATGACAGTTTTAAATTCACTGTGTTGGTTAGGCTCCGATTACTCAGTGCACAAATTCAATGGCTCGTACCAGTGATCGCGGCAGCCGCGAAATTCTGTCCCGATTTACTTCCGTGTTGCGATTAATTGTGTGGAAAGTGCCATGCGGCTGAGCAGTTTTGCCGTCTCTCTATCATGTCATCCACCGCCTGTTCAAAGCAATAATTATTGACAGCAACAACTGATGTTTTGAAAATGTAATGTGACATTTAGAATATTTTAATTGTCATTATCTGCAATCGCTATCGCCTTGATTTAAGTATAAATGCAGAAGCGATGAGCGATGCATCGCAAAATTCGGTGATTGCCCATCGCTTTCCAAAAGCGTTTCATCGCAATCACTCGGTGATCAAGTATGAATTCAGCTTATTATTATTATTAAGCGAATAAGCGTACTTGAATACAATTCAGCTGACGCCGGTACAGCATTCAAGCATGTTCAGACCTGGCAACATCGCTCATCTTACGTGTCAAGTCGCTCATCTTACGTGTGAAGTTTCTTGTATGTTTCCTCGTACTATTTGCTATTGTAACTTAGCATCAATCCCCATAGCAAGGCCAAGGCAACGTCCCCACACATTCAACAGTATATAGTTTGAAAAATATAAAAAAATATAAATAGAATTTACAATAAATTAACCGTTTCTATAACATTATAACATACCTTGTAGAAAATATCACCGTAGGTTGCGGCGCAGTAATCGTAGAGAATAAGGTAAACTGCTATGTCTGATGTCCATGTTATTTTCATGACATGCATGCATGACATACATTATTTATAGTACTGAGTCTGAGAGTGTCGAGCAGTCATTTTGCTCCGATTTCATACATAAAACATGCATGCTCCATCACATGATCATCATGGACTCCATGCCATCGACTCGCCGCTCGGTGCTGCCATGAATCAACGGACAACGAGAGTTTCTGGTAGTTATTGTGGTCAAGAGTCGATTGAGGCAAACATCGGGCGGCAACAATTTCAGCAGAACCCAAATTTGTGCCAAATTCATGACTACAGTACAAAAAAATATAATAAATATAGTCTACGTCTTGCATTGAATTTGTATACAGCGGCATTAATGGTAGTTCTGCAGCATTATTATTGTGACCCAGCCTGACCTGTATGACAAGCTGCGCCTAAAAAGATTTTTTTTCTAAAACCTTTGTTGATTGGCTCCTATTAACCCGTGTGAAGTAAGCCCAGCCCAGTGATCACTTGCGATAATCAATTTATAGGAAAACTATTGGGTGCACTTATTCCATTCGAACAATGCCACATTTGATTCTGATCGGCAAGCTCCGGCACAAACTTCCACACAACGCGTACGCGATGGGAGTTCGAGGGGAGTTCATAACACATTATTTCCAGGTTCAATAGGCTAAACACTAAACAGTTTTGGAGTTGATGTACACGTTTGTGGAAGTGCTACAAATATTTAAAGATCTTTGTTGAGAATTATGAACAAATTGAGAGATAATATAAAGTATATTTAAATTATTTATTGTTATTTAAAAAAGAATGTTTTTTACAAGCCTGATAGCAGAAAACCATGATGAAAATAGGCTTATGCAAATTAATGTAATCTCACTTACCCCAAACAAATCCACTTGGGTTAAGTGGGACGGTGGTTCTTTAAATGTGTTGTTGATAGAAACAAAAACAAAACAAACTAAAACAAAATTAAATTAATACGTTAAATTGCATAATTAGCCCTATAGGACCTAATGTTGCGCCAACAAGCTCAAAAATTAATACTGAACATGCCTATTGAATGACTTGATTGTTGATTTTGAGGCTAAAAATCGAAAATCATTGGTTTTGTTTAGTTACCAACAACCAACAAAATACGAAAGAAAAATCATGAAAAAAATAAACATAATAATAATATGATTATAATTATAATTTTCGGATTTATAATTTTAGGATTTTCACTATATTTTCGCACACAAATTTCGCACCCCCCATATCAAAGAGAAATGTCATGCCCCCACCTTGAATTCACCATTCCTATATTTTATGTCCCCCTATTAAGGTCAATAATTCATGTCCTTCCCTCAAGTCAATCAAAAATGTCGCATCTCCCTAAAATGCTCCGTACCCCTGACGTATTGTGATTATTCCTAAATTTCAAATATGTTTGTGAAAAGAATAAGATTAAAAAGATGGGGGGGGGGGAGTCCCGCAAATAACTGAAGATGATCTTCATGGTCTAAATCAAGGATAATCAAAATTCAAAAAAAACCTTTATCAAATTGTGTAGGCCTATACTCATAGCACGTAAACCTAGGCCTATATGGGGTAGGGGGTCTTTAAAAGCCATTTCCCCCGCTATTATATAGCCCAATGAGCTGAAATTCAAATATTGTGATCATAATAAGATTTTTAAAAAATTGGGGGGGTGCCCCAATAACTGGAGTTAATCTTCATAGACTAAATCAAGGGATTGTCTTCAATAAAAAAAAAACCGAATATATAATGTTGTACGGTGTTACGAGTCGTACTTGACTCAAGGCCAAAATCACCTTTTACCCGAACTCACACGAATGCACAACACAAATACACTGGTTGGTTAAGCCAACAAAATCTAAGTCTTTAATTGAAAGCACGTAATATGATTGGTACAATATATGACAACAAATGTAAATGAAATATAATCACTCTTTAACTATTTAGTACTTAGCCAGCATTCTTCTTCCTGGTGATCATAAAGTTCTTGCAATGTTCTGGACGATGATGTAATATATCCTTGTTCACTTGTCCTGCGAAAATCAGCGAAGTCCAGTGTACACTTGAGTTTATAAATATCCTTGTGTATGAAATCCTCACACAAAAATGGTTTTGCTTTCTCCTCTTGCCGTTATCTCCTTGCGATGCAGTTGTCCCCACTTATTTTGACAGTTGCGTTGAATCAAAACACCAGACTTCAGCAAGTCGACAGAAGAATATATATTCCTTTCTTGGAAGAAGTACGTTCTTTGACGTATTCTAGATCTTCTCCGACAACACTGGCAAATAGTAGTACTTTCACTACATAAAATATTTCTGGTTTGCAATTTCCTTTCTTTGAAGGAATTGGACTGTAAGCATATTAGCTAGCTAGCCCAGATCAACACTATCAACTGTGACAATAATTGTGTTTACATTTTCTTATATATCAAGCAATGGGAAAAACCCCATCCTATCAATAGGCTATTACTACCTTCACACTATCCTGCAGTCTGGGAAATTCCCAAGTCTTAATTATAACATTAACCTTTCACATGACATCATTTCCTGAGGGGAATCCCGTGACATCATCTTCAATTTACAATCTCTAGGGGTATTACCATATGATCCAAAATTAGATGTGATTCAATTTGTTTTTGATCAAGTTGATGCAAGAAAGGGGAATCCCTAAAATGTCTCATAAAATAGATTTTAATTGTACACAGAGATAAATCATCAAATTAAATTACTCAGGGCACATCACAACGGCTCATAGCATGTAAACCTATATAGGGTAGGGGCCTTTAAAAGCCCTTTCCCCCGCTATTATACGGCCCGATGTGTTGTTATATGTCAGTATGTTCATAGCACATAAACTTAGGGGGGGGGGCTCTTTTTAAAAGCCCTTTCCTCGCTATTAAATAGCACAATGAGCTCAAATTAAATTATTGTGAACAGAATATTGTAAAGAAAAAAAATGGGGGGGGCTATAACTGAAGATGATCTTCATGGTCTGAATCAAGGGATCATCTGCAATAAAAGCCCTTATATAAACCTAGGGGGGTTAAAAGCCCTTTTCCCCATGATTAGATAGCCCAATGAGCTAAAATTCAAATATTGTGAACAGAATAAGATAAAGGAAAATATTGGGGGGTCACCCAATAACTGAAGACGATCTTCGTGGTTAAATAAAAGGATCATCTTCAATAAATGCCGAATATATCGAATGTTGTACGGCTCATATCACGTAAACCTATATGGGTAGGGGGTCTTTAAAAGCCTTTTCCCCCGCTATTATATAGTCCAATGAGCTGAAATTCAAATTTTGTGATCAGAATATTCAATAAGATAAAAAAAAAATTGGGGGTCCACCCAATAACTGGAGATGATCTTAATGGTCTAAATCAAGGGACCATCTTCAATATAAAAGCCGAATATATCGAATGTTGTATGGCTCATGCACGTAAACCTATATATGGATAGGGTAAAGCCATGATTTCTCCGTGATACGGAAAAACGGAAAAAATCACGGAATTCGGGGTTTGCTCACGGAAATTTGAAAATGCCACAAAGTATAGTGAAAATCTGTGTAAAATGTCTAACTTTTGTGTTGATTTCCAAAAAAACAACAAAGAAAAGTGATAATTTAGCAGTAATCAACCATTAAACAATCCATTCTAGCATTTATTCTAGGCCTACGATGCAAGATTCTGTCCGATACAGCTATCGGAAGTACACACAAGGTTTGCGATGTAATCGTGATGTATCATGGGAAAATCGTGATGTATCATGGGAAAAGGTCGACATCAAGTCCGCGCAATACGAATATTACCATGCTATTACATAGGAACACGTGACAATATTTTTAGTTTGTCAATATAACGGTATTACACGCAAATCGATAGAGAACAAATTAATTGTGCACATTTCAAATCACATTATTAAGTATTATTGAGTATCGATTCGCGTGTAACACCTTAATTTTGACAAACTAAAAAATATTGTCACGTGTTCCTATGTAATAGCATGGTAATATTCGTATTGTGCTGCCTTGGATCTCGACCTTTTCCCATGATACATCACGATTACATCGCAAACCGCTGGCGGCGCCCTTATTGCGAATAGCGAGAATTGATGATGCTTAATTTTAATGGGGATGTTGAGGGGAGTCTACAAACATGCTTGTATGGGAATGTATGCACTTTTCAGTGCTTTATAATGTAAAACGGAAAATCACGGAATCGTCCAATTTGTAACACGGAATTTAAATTTTGTAACACGGAAAAATCATGGCTTTAGGGTAGGGATCTTTAAAAGCCCTTTCCCCCGCTATTAGATAGAACAATGAGCTGAAATTCAAATATTGTGATCAGAATAAGATTTTTAAAAATTGAGTGGGTCCACCCAATAACTGCAGATGATCTTCATTGTCTAAATCAAGGGATCATCTGCAAAAAAACCCATATATATCAGTATGTTCATAGCACATAAACTTATGGGGGCTCTTTTTAAAGCCCTTCCTCGCTATTAGATAGCCCAATGAGCTCAAATTCAATTATTGTGGAGAGAATAAGATAAAGAAAAAAATTAGGGGGGGGTCCCCCCTATAACTGAAGATGATCTTCATGGTCTAAATCAACTTCATCTGCATGCCCTTAGGCCCGCTATATAAACCTATGGTGGGGGATTAAAGCCCTTTTCCACACTATTAGATATAGCCCAATGAATTAACTGAAATTCAAATATTGTGAACAGAATAAAATAAAGGCCAACATATTGTGGGGGGGGGGGTCCCCAATAACTGAAGACGATCTTTGTGGTTAAATAAAAGGATCATCTTCAACATGTTCAATAAAAGCCGAATATATCGAATGTTGTACGGCTCATAGCACGTAAACCTATTATGGGGTAGGTGGTCTTTAAAAGCCCTTCCCCGCTATTATATAGCCCAATGAGCTGAAATTCAAATATTTTGATCAGAACAAGATAACGAAAAAATTGCCCCCCAATACCTGGAGATGATCTTCATGGTCTAAATCAAGGGACAATCTTCAATATAAAAGCCGAATATATCTAATGTTGTACGGCTCATAGCACGTTTAAACCTTTATGGGGTAGGGGGTCTTTGGCCCTTTCCGCCGTTATCATACAGCCCAATGAGCTGAAATTCAAATATTTTGATCGAATAAAATAAAGAAATAAATTGCGGGACCCGCAATAAATGGAGATGATCTTGATGGTCTAAATCAAGGGACCATCTTCAATATAAAAGCCGATTATATCGCATGCTGTATGGCTCATAGCACGTAAACCTATGGGGTAGGGGGTCTATAAAGCCCTTTCCGCCGTTATCATACAGCCCAATGAGCTGAAATTCTAATAAACAGCAAGTGGGTAAATTCTCTCCGCAACTGTCGAGCATACAACTCAGTAGAAGTGGACTCCGATCATCGTATTGTGAGCATCCGTCTAGCAGCTGCCAGTCTGCGAACTAGCAAAGGAAAACCTTGCAAGAGACCAAAATTCAACTGGAAGAAGTTGCAAGATCCTGATACAAAGGAGGAATTTCAGCTGGAGCTATCAAACAGATTCTAGGTCTTGAGCATGGATGACACCACACCCATCTCTGACAGGTATGAGACCTTCGAAACAGCGGTCCGTGAAGTTGCCGAGAAAGTTATTGGAAAGCAAGAGCCATGCGGACTACCAAGTTGGGTATCAGATGCAACCATCAGACTTAAACTTGAAAGGGATGAGGCCAAAAAGCGGTACTCCATTTCAAAGTCTCGTCAATCTAGAGAAAGATGGAGGAACTTGAACACCAGCCTTAACAACTCCTATAAATCTGATGAGCTTGCTACCCTCAATAAGCAGATGGAAGACCTGAAGCTTGCCGACGAGATAGGGAATTATACCACCACCTGGAAAATTATACACTCACTTTCTGGGAAGAACTCAAGGAAAGGGGTGAAAGTCAAAAAGAGAGATGGATCAGCTCCAACCAGTGACCATGAACTGCTTGAGGAATGGAAGGAATATTTTAGCTCACTCCTTAACAACGACAGTGGCACAGCATCTTCAGAACTTCCTGCACCAGCTGTTGAAGATCTTCCTATTATCACTGAGCCCCCAACTCGTGAAGAAGTAGTCAAAGCAATAGCAGCCATGAAGACCAACAAGGCAGCAGGATTGGACTGTGCTATAACTGCAGAAGCACTTCAGGGAGGAGGGATAGCATGATTGATATGATTCTCGAATTCTGTATGGAAGTATTCTCAACGCTGACACCACCACGTCAATGGGTTACGAATGTAATCATTCCTCTACCAAAGAAAGGTGACCTCTCTCTCATGACAAACTACCGTGGTATTTCGCTTATGTCCATTGCCGCAAAAGTGTACAACAAGATCCTTCTGAACAGGATCCGACCCCACATTGATCCTTTACTGAGAAGCAACCAGGCTGGCTTTATATCTGGTCGCAGCTGTGCTCAGCAAATACACATTTTGAGGAGGATCATGGAAGGCTTCAAGGAGTACCAACTTCCCTTAACAGTCACTTTTGTGGACTTCAAAAAAGCCTTCGACTCCATCAACAGGTCCGTCATGTTTTCAGTGCTGCGGCATTATGGAATACCGAAGGTTGTGGTCAATGCCATCCAGGTGCTCTACAGAGACTCCAATAGTGCCGTTATGGTAGATGGCAGTATCTCAGAGCCTTTCCAAGTAACAACTGGAGTGCTTCAGGGTGATGTGTTGGCACCATTCCTGTTTATTATCCTGGTAGACTACCTTCTGATGAAATCAACTTCTGGAATTGACGCTGGAATTGTTACCTACCCGTCGGTCAAGCAGGTATCCTGCCAAGATGCTGAATGACCTGGATTTTGCTGATGATATTGCCCTGCTGGAATCTTCCATAGACCGGGCCCAGTCACAGCTTACTAGGACTGCAACTGCAGCAGCAGATCTAGGCCTTGTAATCAGGGCACCTAAGACAGAATATATGACTGCAAACTGTAACGCCCAACCAGCACTTGAAGTCTATGGTAGTACCATCAACCATGTCACAGACTTCAGGTATGTGGGTTCCAAGATGGGCTCTAGTGTTGGAGACCTAAAAAGAAGAAAAGCACTAGCCTGGGCAGCTTTCTGGAAACTGGAACGCCTTTGGAGAAGCCCGTCCCTGCCAATCGAAACAAAAATCAAGCTGTTTCAGACAACGTGTGTTACTGTCTTTCTGTACAGGTGCGAGTCATGGGTAATTACCAAGGACATGGAAAACAAGATCAATGCATTTGCAACATCTTGCTACAGAGTCATGTTAAACATCAAGCGTGTGGATCGGATTCCAAACGAAACCATCTACAACCTGACCAACACCACTCCACTGGTTGCCAGAGTCAAGATTCATCAACTCAAATTTCTCGGCCATATATTGCGTCTTGAAGATGGCGAGCCTGTGAAAGAATATGCGCTTTATATTCCACCACATGGGAAGAGGAAACCGGGACGGCCGCGCACACTGTACTTACAGTATGTCCAGCACCTCCTGGGAGACACTGAAGGGATGCTGAAGCCAAACAAAATTGTTTCGCTTGCCCAAGATCGCATTAGTTGGAGAAAGCTTGTAGTCGCCTGCTCCGCAGCCGACTGATGATGATGATGATGATGATGATGATCAGGATAAGATAAAGAAATAAATTGGGGTTCCCCAAATAACTGTAGATGATCTTCATGGTCCAAATCAAGGGACCATCTTCAATATAAAAGCCGAATATATAGAATGTTGTACGGCTCATAGCACGTAAACCTATAGGGTAGGGGGTCTTTAAAAGCCCTTTCCCCCGCTATTATATAGCCCAATGAGCTAAAATTCTACTATTGTGATCAAAATAAGGGGTGCCCCTAATAACTGGAGATGATCTTCATGGTCTAAATCAAGGGACCATCTTCAATATAAAAGCCGAATATATCGAATGTTGTATGGCTCATACATAGTGTATCAAAATGATTGGTACCGGGATATGTGACATTTTAAAACAATATATCAAAAATATAAAATGGCTAATTAATATATTTTTTGTACTATAAATAGAAAGGCGCATATGTTAACTTACTGATAATATGAAGATAATACTAGGTTGATGCATCTGGGAGATATTGTCATTTAAACGAAGATCGACGTAATCATGGTTTTACTTACACACTTGTTAAGATGAATAGGTTCACTGCTTGAACTATTTATTGCATACATGCTCTTAATCAATATCTCACTTCGTCCACATAACATAAAATTGCTTTACACATACTTTTAAAAAGATATCATGCCCCCACCTTGAATTCACCATTTTATGTCCCCCTATCAAGGTCAATAATTCATGTCCCTCCCTCAAGTCAATCAAAAATGTCGCATCTCCCTAAAATGCTCCGTACCCCTGACGTATTGTGATTATTCCCTAAATGCGAGGGCAATGAGCAGGAAATATTGCATATTTAAACGTGTTAATAGCGTTTTTCTAAAACTTCATTGAATTCGGCGCGGTGTTGGTAAGGGATCTTTGAAAGCCCTTTCCCTCGATATTTGATAGCCCCAAAATGACATGAAATTCAAATATTGTTGTGAAAAGAATAAGATTAAAAAGATGGGGGAGTCCTGCAAATAACTGAAGATGATCTTCATGGTCTAAATCAAGGCTCATCAAAAAAACCTTTATCAAATTGTGTAGGCCTATGCTCATAGCACGTAAACCTATATGGGGTAGGGGGTCTTAAAAGCCATTTCCCCGCTATTATGAATGAGCTGAAATTCAAATATTGTGATCAGAATAAGATAAAGAAAAAATTGAGGTCCACCCAATAACTGGAGTTAATCTTCATAGACTAAATCAAGGGATTGTCTTCAATAAAAAAGCCGAATATATAATGTTGTACGGCTCATAGCATGTAAACCTATATAGGGTAGGGGCCTTTAAAGCCCTTTCCCTCGCTATTATACGGCCCGATGTGTTGTTATATGTCAGTATGTTCATAGCACATAAACTTAGCGGGGGGGGGGGCTCTTTTAAAATCCCTTTCCTCGTTATTAGATAGCACAATGAGCTCAAATTCAATTATTGTGAACAGAATAATGTAAAGAAAAAAAATGGGGGGCTATAACTGAAGATGATCTTCATGGTCTAAATCGAGGATCATCTGCAATAAAAGCCCTTATATAAACCTATGGGGGGGTTGAAAGCCCTATTCCCCCACTATTAGATAGCCCAATGAGCTAAAATTCAAATATTGTGAACAGAATAAGAGAATGGAAAATTTGGGGGTGGGGGTCACCCAATAACTGAAGACGATCTTCGTGGTTAATAAAAGGATCATCTTCAATAAAAGCCGAATATATCGAATGTTGTACGGCTCATAGAACGTAAACCTATATAGGGTAGGGGCCTTTTAAAGCCCTTTCCCCGCTATTATACGGCCCGATGTGTTGTTATATGTCAGTATGTTCATAGCACATAAACTTAGGGGGGCTCTTTTAAAGCCCTTTCCTCGCTATTATACAGCACAATGAGCTCAAATTCAATTATTGTGAACAGAATAATGTAAAGAAAAAATTTGGGGGGGGCTATAACTGAAGATGATCTTCATGGTCTAAATCAAGGGATCATCTGCAATAAAAGCCCTTATATAGACTATGAAGATTATCTCCAGTTATTGGGGGGACCCCCAATTTTTTCTTAATCTTATTCTGTCCACAATATTTGAATTTCAGCTCATTGGGCTATCTAATAGCGGGGGAAAGGGCTTTTTAAGACCCCCTACCCCATATAGGTTTACGTGCTATGAGCCGTACAACATTCAATATATTCGGCTTTTATATTGAAGACGATCCCTTGATTTAGACTATGAAGATTATCTCCAGTTATTATGGGGAACCCCCAAATTTTTTCTTAATCGTGTTCTGGTCACAATATTTGAATTTCAACACATCGGGTCGTATAATAGCGGGGGAAAGGGATTTTAAAGGCCCCCTACCCTATATGGGTTTACATGCTATGAGCCGTACAACATTATATATTCGGCTTTTTTTTATTGAAGACAATCCCTTGATTTAGTCTATGAAGATTAACTCCAGTTATTGCATTGGGCTATCTAATAGCGTGGGAAAGGGCTTTTTAAGACCCCCTACCCCATATAGGTTTACGTGCTATGAGCCGTCCAACATTCGATATATTCGGCTTTTATATTGAAGACGATCCCTTGATTTAGACTATGAAGATTATCTCCAGTTATTGGGGGGACCCCCCAAATTTGTTTCTTAATCTTATTCTGGTCACAATATTTGAATTTCAACACATCGGGCCGTATAATAGCGGGGAAAGGGATTTTAAAGGCCCCTACGTACCCTATATAGGTTTACATGCTATGAGCCGTACAACATTATATATTCGGCTTTTTTATTGAAGACAATCCCTTGATTTAGTCTACGAAGATTAACTCCAGTTATTGGGGGACCCCCAAATTTTTCTTAATCTTATTCTGGTTACAATATTTGAATTTCAACCCATCGGGCCGTATAATAGCGGGGGAAAGGGATTTTAAAGGCCCCCTACGTACCCTATATAGGTTTACGTGCTATGAGCCGTACAACATTCGGCTTTTTATTGAAGACAATCCCTTGATTTAGTCTATGAAGATTAACTCCAGTTATTGGGGGGACCCCCAATTTTTTTCTTAATCTTATTCTGTCCACAATATTTGAATTTCAGCTCATTGGGCTATCTAATAGCGGGGGAAAGGGCTTTTTGAGACCCCCTACCCCATATAGGTTTACGTGCTATGAGCCGTACAACATTCGATATATTCGGCTTTTATATTGAAGACGATCCCTTGATTTAGACTATGAAGATTATCTCCAGTTATTAGGGGGACCCCACAAATTTTTTCTTAATCTTATTCTGGTCACAATATTTGAATTTCAACACATCGGGCCGTATAATAGCGGGGGAAAGGGATTTTAAAGGCCCCCTACGTACCCTCTATAGGTTTACATGCTATGAGCCGTACAACATTATATATTCGGCTTTTTTATTGAAGACAATCCCTTGATTTAGTCTATGAAGATTAACTCCAGGTATTGGGGGGACCCCCCAAATTTTTTCTTAATCTTATTCTGGTCACAATATTTGAATTTCAACACATCGGGCCGTATAATAGCGGGGGAAAGGGATTTTAAAGGCCCCTACGTACCCTATATAGGTTTACGTGCTATGAGCCGTACAACATTCGGCTTTTATATTGAAGACAATCCCTTGATTTAGTCTATGAAGATTAACTCCAGTTATTGGGGGGACCCCCCAAATTTTTTTCTTAATCTTATTCTGGTCACAATATTTGAATTTCAACACATCGGGCCGTATAATAGCGGGGGAAAGGGATTTTAAAGGCCCCCTACCCTATATGGGTTTACATGCTATGAGCCGTACAACATTATATATTCGGCTTTTTTTTTTTTTGAAGACAATCCCTTGATTTAGTCTATGAAGATTAACTCCAGTTATTGGGGGCCCCCCCCCCCCCAATTTTATTCTTAATCTTATTCTGTCCACAATATTTGAATTTCAGCTCATTGGGCTATCTAATAGCGGGGAAAGGGCTTTTAAGACCCCCTACCCCATATAGGTTTACGTGCTATGAGCCGTACAACATTCGATATATTCGGCTTTTATATTGAAGACGATCCCTTGATTTAGACTATGAAGATTAACTCCAGTTATTGGGGGGACCCCCCAATTTTTTTCTTAATCTTATTCTGTCCACAATATTTCAATTTTAGCTCATTGGGCTATCTAATAGCGGGGGAAAGGGCTTTTTAAGACCCCCTACCCCATATAGGTTTACGTGCTATGAGCCGTACAACATTCGATATATTCGGCTTTTATATTGAAGACGATCCCTTGATTAAGACTATGAAGATTATCTCCAGTTATTAGGGGGACCCCCAAATTTTTTTCTTAATCTTATTCTGTCCACAATATTTGAATTTCAGCTCATTGGGCTATCTAATAGCGGGGGAAAGGGCTTTTTAAGACCCCCTACCCCATATAGGTTTATGTGCTATGAGCCGTACAACATTCGATATATTCGGCTTTTATATTGAAGACGATCCCTTGATTTAGACTATGAAGATTATCTCCAGTTATTGGGGGGACCCCCCAAATGTTTTCTTAATCTTATTCTGTCCACAATATTTGAATTTCAGCTCATTGGGCTATCTAATAGCGGGGGAAAGGGCTTTTTAAGACCCCCTACCCCACATAGGTTTACGTGCTATAGCCGTACAACATTCGATATATTGGGCTTTTATATTGAAGACGATCCCTTGATTTAGACTATGAAGATTATCTCCAGTTATTATGGGGAACCCCCAAATTTTTTCTTAATCGTATTCTGGTCACAATATTTGAATTTCAACACATCGGGCCGTATAATAGCGGGGGAAAGGGATTTTAAAGGCCCCCTACCCTATATGGGTTTACATGCTATGAGCCGTACAACATTATATATTCGGCTTTTTTTTTTATTGAAGACAATCCCTTGATTTAATCTATGAAGATTAACTCCAGTTATTGGGGGGACCCCCCAATTTTTTTCCTAATCTTATTCTGTCCCCATCATTTCAATTTCAGCTCATTGGGCTATCTAATAGTAGGTATATCACCTCAAAAATAAGCGCAGCAGAAAAACGTTATTTAATATTTCTACATGAATGAGCTTTATTAAAGCATCAAAAATCAAAAAACGGAATTGAAATCGGTCAATGCATTGTGATGTAGTGTCAATTTTAAGATGCTCGTAAATGGAATTAAAACCTGCCACAAATGGCTATGACAAAATGGGCACATTTCGAGATTTTGAAGGTTTATTTGGACGCTTGCTTGAAAAAGCAGCGTTAATTTAAGTACCACAGGTTTAATGCCTATCTTTCCTAACTTCGTTAAAGAAAACAAAATTAAAAAATCTATCATTGAATAATTATAATAAATTTACCAAATATACTATTTTAGCAAATTCAGCCAATCTGCAGACAAATTAAAGGTGAAAAAATGACTAAGTTCAGCTAATTAATATGCAAAATTGATGCCAATAGAAAACCGTACATGATATCAGGGTGCGTTTTTTTTGCACACATATGTATACAAAGTTATTTCAATTGATAACAAAAAATACGCAAAAAGTAATTAATTATGCAAATTAGCTAATTACAGGTAATTATGTATTCATGATATTTTTATGTAAATTAGGCATGAGTAATTTTGGGTTTTTTCAATATTTAATGAAAGTCTATTCATTCACCATAAATTTGTCAAGTATGAACCTGTTATGATGTTGAATAAAGAAACTGCAGTTAATTACTTAAATATAATACAAAAAATACGAAGTTTGTCATTTTGACGATGTCTGGAATAGAATTTTCATTTTTTTCTGTAAACATGGTATGTGTCACCATTGCTCAAAGCCAAATCCGAAAAGTAAAAATAAAAATTCATTTGCAATGAGACTTTAAATTAACATTTTGTTATCTGGATTAACACGGGAAGAGAAATGGTAAACGGAAAAGCCATTCCCACTGTACCGCGTATACAAAAATAGTATGGCCTTGGACACACACAATGGCTTAGAGCTATTGTGGTTTGGAAAATTACTCCCTAAAATATCATTGATTAATGTTTTGCTTCAACTAGTTTTAGGGAAGTGTTTCATTCGTTGTCGACGGAATTAATTTACATGCTAAGAAAGATTAGTATTTCAGCTAAATGGTGGTAGTTCCTTTACTTCAATAGGCCTATATTTACTGATTTATGAGCGATCTTCAAAAATCCATAAAAACAGGCAGTAGCTCTTAAACAAAACAATTTTTTTATTTAAGGACCCGATGTTAGCCTCGGAAAGGCTTCACACACCATATATTAAAAATTCAAACAATTTGGATAAATGAAGCATAATGAGAAATTCATTTATCGCAATGGATGTTTTCTAAAATTGGTCAACTTTGAAGCGCGCCCTTTTCAATTCACTGTTATGCTTGCATGCACAGTGTAGCAGAATGATTGTGCAGCCACTGTGACATACCTACTAATAGCGGGGGAAAGGGCTTTTAAGACCCCCTACCCCATATAGGTTTACGTGCTATGAGCCGTCCAACATTCGATATATTGGGCTTTTATATTGAAGACGATCCCTTGATTTAGACTATGAAGATTATCTCCAGTTATTGGGGGGGACCCCCCAAATTATTTCTTAATCTTATTCTGGTCACAATATTTGAATTTCAACACATCGGGCCGTATAATAGCGGGGGAAAGGGATTTTAAAGGCCCCCTACCCTATATGGGTTTACATGCTATGAGCCGTACAACATTATATATTCGGCTTTTTTATTTTTTTATTGAAGACAATCCCTTGATTTAGTCTATGAAGATTAACTCCAGTTATTGGGGGGACCCCCCAAATTTTTTCTTAATCTTATTTTGTCCACAATATTTGAATTTCAGCTCATTGGGCTATCTAATAGCGGGGGAAAGGGCTTTTTAAGACCCCCTACCCCATATAGGTTTACGTGCTATGAGCCGTACAACATTCGATATATTCGGCTTTTATATTGAAGACGATCCCTTGATTTAGACTATGAAGATTATCTCCAGTTATTGGGGGGACCCCCCCCAAATTTTTTCTTAATCTTATTCTGGTCACAATATTTGAATTTCAACACATCGGGCCGTATAATAGCGGGGGAAAGGGATTTTAAAGGCCCCCTACGTACCCTATGGTTCACTAATTATTTAAGCAACAGAAAACAATATGTACATTACAACTCTTGTGAATCAGAACTTAAAGATATTATTTGTGGTGTACCTCAAGGTTCTATACTGGGTCCCTTATTATTCATTCTCTATGTAAACGATATTATCAACACATCAGATGTATTAGACTTTATATTATTCGCAGATGACACTACTATTCTGTACTCACATAAAGATATTGAAAGTAAATATCAATTAATTAATAATGAATTGAAAGAAATTAGTAATTGGTTCAAGTCGAACAAACTATCGGTAAATGCAAGTAAAACAAATTACATGGTTTTGGGTACACCACATATGACATCAAAAATAAACTCAACTGTGTGTGATGTATCTCCTGAGATCATTTTAGATGAGTCAGTTCTGGAACGGGTTACTAATACAAAATTCCTGGGTGTGATTATTGATGAATGTTTGACGTGGAAATACCATATAAACTGTATAGCAAAAACCATCTCGCGAAATATTGGAGTTATGAACAAACTTAAATTTTATGTACCTGATCGTATCCTGTATTCTCTATATTGTACTCTTGTTTTACCTTATTTAAATTACGGAATATTGATTTGGGGTGATACGTGTAAAACATACTTGGATAAAATTATGAAATTACAGAAATGGGCTGTGAGGACAATAGCAAATAGTCATTATAGAAGCCACACTGCTCCCTTATTTGCCAAATACAATATTTTAACTCTTGCAGACACCTACAAACTTGAATTGGGGGTATTTATGTACAAGTACAGTAATAATGAATTACCGGGCGTATTTGATGGCTTCTTTACACTACGTTCCAATATTCATAATTACCAAACGAGAAACGCAGATAAATTCAACTTAATGAAGAACAACAAAACATTTACTGACCATGCCATTCGTACTGCTGGTCCAATATTATGGAATTCATTGCCAAATTCAATAAAAACGGCAAATTCATTGAAACATTTCCGTAAGATATATAAACGTGACTTGATCTCAAAATATGATTAATTCTTGAGCATTGTGTTTCTCGTTTGTTTGTTATGCTTTGTTTTGTTTTTACTTTTTTTGATGGTAACATTTCTTTGTTAAGGGGGTGACTTCCTCTGGCCTTCTGGTCATCCCCTCCATAATTCGTTTGTTTGATATTGCCTTTGTTTTTTAAAATATATACTTGTGTGATTTCATGTGAATTATGGGAAAATAAAAAAATAAAAATATCTTGTATCTATATAGGTTTACATGCTATGAGCCGTACAACATTATATATTCGGCTTTTTTATTGAAGACAATCCCTTGATTTAGTCTATGAAGATTAACTCCAGTTATTGGGGGGACCCCCCAAATTTTTTCTTAATCTTATTCTGGTCACAATATTTGAATTTCAACACATCGGGCCGTATAATAGCGGGGGAAAGGGATTTTAAAGGCCCCCTACGTACCCTATATAGGTTTACGTGCTATGAGCCGTACAACATTCGGCTTTTTTTTATTGAAGACAATCCTTGATTTAGTCTATGAAGATTAACTCCAGTTATTGGGGGACCCCCAAATTTTTCTTAATCTTATTCTGGTCACAATATTTGAATTTCAACACATCGGGCCGTATAATAGCGGGGAAAGGGATTTTAAAGGCCCCTACGTACCCTATATAGGTTTACGTGCTATGAGCCGTACAACATTCGGCTTTTATATTGAAGACAATCCCTTGATTTAGTCTATGAAGATTAACTCCAGTTATTGGGGGGACCCCCCAAATTTTTTCTTAATCTTATTCTGGTCACAATATTTGAATTTCAACACATCGGGCCGTATAATAGCGGGGGAAAGGGATTTTAAAGGCCCCCTACCCTATATGGGTTTACATGCTATGAGCCGTACAACATTATATATTCGGCTTTTTTTAAATTTTATTGAAGACAATCCCTTGATTTAGTCTATGAAGATTAACTCCAGTTATTGGGGGGACCCCCCAATTTTTTTCTTAATCTTATTCTGTCCACAATATTTCAATTTTAGCTCATTGGGCTATCTAATAGCGGGGGAAAGGGCTTTTTAAGACCCCCTACCCCATATAGGTTTACGTGCTATGAGCCGTACAACATTCGATATATTCGGCTTTTATATTGAAGACGATCCCTTGATTTAGACTATGAAGATTATCTCCAGTTATTGGGGGGACCCCCCAATTTTTTCTTAATCTTATTCTGTCCACAATATTTGAATTTCAGCTCATTGGGCTATCTAATAGCGGGGAAAGGGCTTTTAAGACCCCCTACCCCATATAGGTTTATGTGCTATGAGCCGTACAACATTCGATATATTCGGCTTTTATATTGAAGACGATCCCTTGATTTAGACTGTGAAGATTATCTCCAGTTATTGGGGGGACCCCCCAAATGTTTTCTTAATCTTATTCTGTCCACAATATTTGAATTTCAGCTCATTGGGCTATCTAATAGCGGGGAAAGAGCTTTTAAGACCCCCTACCCCACATAGGTTTACGTGCTATAGCCGTACAACATTCGATATATTGGGCTTTTATATTGAAGACGATCCCTTGATTTAGACTATGAAGATTATCTCCAGTTATTATGGGGAACCCCCAAATTTTTTCTTAATCGTATTCTGGTCACAATATTTGAATTTCAGCTCATTGGCCCGTATAAGAGCGGGGGAAAGGGATTTTACAGGCCCCCTACGTACCCTATATAGGTTTACGTGCTATGAGCCGTACAACATTCGATATATTCGGCTTTTATATTGAAGACGATCCTTGATTTAGACTATGAAGATTATCTCCAGTTATTGGGGGACCCCCAAATTTTTTCTTAATCTTATTCTGGTCACAATATTTGAATTTCAACACATCGGGCCGTATAATATTAATAGCGGGGGAAAGGGATTTTAAAGGCCCCCTACCCTATATGGGTTTACATGCTATGAGCCGTACAACATTATATATTCGGCTTTTTTTATTTTTTATTGAAGACAATCCCTTGATTTAGTCTATGAAGATTAACTCCAGTTATTGGGGGAACCCCAAATTTTTCTTAATCTTATTTTGTCCACAATATTTGAATTTCAGCTCATTGGGCTATCTAATAGCGGGGAAAGGGCTTTTAAGACCCCCTACCCCATATAGGTTTACGTGCTATGAGCCGTACAACATTCGATATATTCGGCTTTTATATTGAAGACGATCCCTTGATTTAGACTATGAAGATTATCTCCAGTTATTAGGGGACCCCCAAATTTTTTCTTAATCTTATTCTGGTCACAATATTTGAATTTCAACACATCGGGCCGTATAATAGCGGGGGAAAGGGATTTTAAAGGCCCCCTACGTACCCTATATAGGTTTACATGCTATGAGCCGTACAACATTATATATTCGGCTTTTTTATTGAAGACAATCCCTTGATTTAGTCTATGAAGATTAACTCCAGTTATTGGGGGACCCCCCAAATTTGTTCTTAATCTTATGCTGGTCACAATATTTGAATTTCAACACATCGGGCCGTATAATAGCGGGGAAAGGGATTTTAAAGGCCCCTACGTACCCTATATAGGTTTACGTGCTATGAGCCGTACAACATTCGGCTTTTTTATTGAAGACAATCCCTTGATTTAGTCTATGAAGATTAACTCCAGTTATTGGGGGGACCCCCCAAATTTTTTCTTAATCTTATTCTGGTCACAATATTTGAATTTCAACACATCGGGCCGTATAATAGCGGGGGAAAGGGATTTTAAAGGCCCCCTACGTACCCTATATAGGTTTACGTGCTATGAGCCGTACAACATTCGGCTTTTATATTGAAGACAATCCCTTGATTTAGTCTATGAAGATTAACTCCAGTTATTGGGGGACCCCAAAATTTTTCTTAATCTTATTCTGGTCACAATATTTGAATTTCAACACATCGGGCCGTATAATAGCGGGGGAAAGGGATTTTAAAGGCCCCCTACCCTATATGGGTTTACATGCTATGAGCCGTACAACATTATATATTCGGCTTTTTTTAAATTTTATTGAAGACAATCCCTTGATTTAGTCTATGAAGATTAACTCCAGTTATTGGGGGGACCCCCCAATTTTTTTCTTAATCTTATTCTGTCCACAATATTTCAATTTTAGCTCATTGGGCTATCTAATAGCGGGGGAAAGGGCTTTTTAAGACCCCCTACCCCATATAGGTTTACGTGCTATGAGCCGTACAACATTCGATATATTCGGCTTTTATATTGAAGACGATCCCTTGATTTAGACTATGAAGATTATCTCCAGTTATTGGGGGGACCCCCAATTTTTTTTCTTAATCTTATTCTGTCCACAATATTTGAATTTCAGCTCATTGGGCTATCTAATAGCGGGGGAAAGGGCTTTTTAAGACCCCCTACCCCATATAGGTTTATGTGCTATGAGCCGTACAACATTCGATATATTCGGCTTTTATATTGAAGACGATCCCTTGATTTAGACTGTGAAGATTATCTCCAGTTATTGGGGGGACCCCCCAAATGTTTTCTTAATCTTATTCTGTCCACAATATTTGAATTTCAGCTCATTGGGCTATCTAATAGCGGGGGAAAGAGCTTTTTAAGACCCCCTACCCCACATAGGTTTACGTGCTATAGCCGTACAACATTCGATATATTGGGCTTTTATATTGAAGACGATCCCTTGATTTAGACTATGAAGATTATCTCCAGTTATTATGGGGAACCCCCAAATTTTTTCTTAATCGTATTCTGGTCACAATATTTGAATTTCAGCTCATTGGGCTATCTAATAGCGGGGGAAAGGGCTTTTTAAGACCCCCTACCCCATATAGGTTTACGTGCTATGAGCCGTACAACATTCGATATATTCGGCTTTTATATTGAAGACGATCCCTTGATTTAGACTATGAAGATTATCTCCAGTTATTGGGGGACCCCCAAATTTTTTCTTAATCTTATTCTGGTCACAATATTTGAATTTCAACACATCGGGCCGTATAATATTAATAGCGGGGGAAAGGGATTTTAAAGGCCCCTACCCTATATGGGTTTACATGCTATGAGCCGTACAACATTATATATTCGGCTTTTTTTTTTTTTTTTTGAAGACAATCCCTTGATTTAGTCTATGAAGATTAACTCCAGTTATTGGGGAACCCCAAATTTTTTCTTAATCTTATTTTGTCCACAATATTTGAATTTCAGCTCATTGGGCTATCTAATAGCGGGGGAAAGGGCTTTTTAAGACCCCCTACCCCATATAGGTTTACGTGCTATGAGCCGTACAACATTCGATATATTCGGCTTTTATATTGAAGACGATCCCTTGATTTAGACTATGAAGATTATCTCCAGTTATTGGGGGGACCCCCAAATTTTTTCTTAATCTTATTCTGGTCACAATATTTGAATTTCAACACATCGGGCCGTATAATAGCGGGGAAAGGGATTTTAAAGGCCCCCTCAGCACCCTATATAGGTTTACATGCTATGAGCCGTACAACATTATATATTCGGCTTTTTTATTGAAGACAATCCCTTGATTTAGTCTATGAAGATTAACTCCAGTTATTGGGGGACCCCCAAATTTTTCTTAATCTTATTCTGGTCACAATATTTGAATTTCAACACATCGGGCCGTATAATAGCGGGGAAAGGGATTTTAAAGGCCCCCTACGTACCCTATATAGGTTTACGTGCTATGAGCCGTACAACATTCGGCTTTTTTATTGAAGACAATCCCTTGATTTAGTCTATGAAGATTAACTCCAGTTATTGGGGGACCCCCAAATTTTTTCTTAATCTTATTCTGGTCACAATATTTGAATTTCAACACATCGGGCCGTATAATAGCGGGGAAAGGGATTTTAAAGGCCCCCTACGTCCCCTATATAGGTTTACGTGCTATGAGCCGTACAACATTCGGCTTTTATATTGAAGACAATCCCTTGATTTAGTCTATGAAGATTAACTCCAGTTATTGGGGGGACCCCCAAAATTTTTTCTTAATCTTATTCTGGTCACAATATTTGAATTTCAACACATCGGGCCGTATAATAGCGGGGGAAAGGGATTTTAAAGGCCCCCTACCCTATATGGGTTTACATGCTATGAGCCGTACAACATTATATATTCGGCTTTTTTTAATTTTATTGAAGACAATCCCTTGATTTAGTCTATGAAGATTAACTCCAGTTATTGGGGGGACCCCCCAATTTTTTTCTTAATCTTATTCTGTCCACAATATTTCAATTTTAGCTCATTGGGCTATCTAATAGCGGGGGAAAGGGCTTTTTACGACCCCCTACCCCATATAGGTTTACGTGCTATGAGCCGTACAACATTCGATATATTCGGCTTTTATATTGAAGACGATCCCTTGATTTAGACTATGAAGATTATCTCCAGTTATTGGGGGACCCCCCAAATTTTTTCTTAATCTTATTCTGTCCACAATATTTGAATTTCAGCTCATTGGACTATCTAATAGCGGGGGAAAGGGCTTTTTAAGACCCCCTACCCCATATAGGTTTACGTGCTATGAGCCGTACAACATTCGATATATTCGGCTTTTATATTGAAGACGATCCCTTGATTTAGACTATGAAGATTATCTCCAGTTATTATGGGGAACCCCCAAATTTTTTCTTAATCGTATTCTGGTCACAATATTTGAATTTCAACACTTCGGGCCGTATAATAGCGGGGGAAATGTATTTTAAAGGCCCCTATCCTATATGGGTTTACATGCTATGAGCCGTACAACATTATATATTCGGCTTTTTTTTTATTGAAGACAATCCCTTGATTTAGTCTATGAATATTAACTCCAGTTATTGGGGGGACCCCCCAATTTTTTTTCTAATCTTATTCTGTCCACATTATTTCAATTTCAGCTCATTGGGCTATCTAATAGCGGGGAAAGGGCTTTTTAAGACCCCCTACCCCATATAGGTTTACGTGCTATGAGCCGTACAACATTCGATATATTCGGCTTTTATATTGAAGACGATCCCTTGATTTAGACTATGAAGATTTTCTCCAGTTATTGGGGGACACCCCAAATTTTTTCTTAATCTTATTCTGTCCACAATATTTGAATTTCAGCTCATTGGACTATCTAATAGCGGGGGAAAGGGCTTTTTAAGACCCCCTACCCCATATAGGTTGACGTGCTATGAGCCGTACAACATTCGATATATTCGGCTTTTATATTGAAGACGATCCCTCATTTAGACTATGAAGATTATCTCCAGTTATTAGGGGACCCCCAAATTTTTTCTTAATCTTATTCTGTCCACAATATTTGAATTTCAGCTCATTGGGCTATCTAATAGCGGGGAAAGGGCTTTTTAAGACCCCCTACCCCATATAGGTTTACGTGCTATGAGCCGTACAACATTCGATATATTCGGCTTTTATATTGAAGACGATCCCTTGATTTAGACTATGAAGATTATCTCCAGTTATTATTGGGAACTCCCAAATTTTTTCTTAATCTTATTCTGGTCACAATATTTGAATTTCAACACATCGGGCCGTATAATAGCGGGGAAAGGGATTTTAAAGGCCCCCTACCCTATATGGGTTTACATGCTATGAGCCGTACAACATTATATATTCGGCTTTTTTTTAATTTTATTGAAGACAATCCCTTGATTTAGTCTATGAAGATTAACTCCAGTTATTGGGGGGACCCCCTAATTTTTTCTTAATCTTATTCTGTCCACAATATTTCAATTTTAGCTCATTGGGCTATCTAATAGCGGGGGAAAGGGCTTTTTACGACCCCCTACCCCATATAGGTTTACGTGCTATGAGCCGTACAACATTCGATATATTCGGCTTTTATATTGAAGACGATCCCTTGATTTAGACTATGAAGATTATCTCCAGTTATTGGGGGGACCCCCAAATTTTTTCTTAATCTTATTCTGTCCACAATATTTGAATTTCAGCTCATTGGACTATCTAATAGCGGGGGAAAGGGCTTTTTAAGACCCCCTACCCCATATAGGTTTACGTGCTATGAGCCGTACAACATTCGATATATTCGGCTTTTATATTGAAGACGATCCCTTGATTTAGACTATGAAGATTATCTCCAGTTATTATGGGGCACCCCCAAATTTTTTCTTAATCGTATTCTGGTCACAATATTTGAATTTCAACACTTCGGGCCGTATAATAGCGGGGGAAATGTATTTTAAAGGCCCCTATCCTATATGGGTTTACATGCTATGAGCCGTACAACATTATATATTCGGCTTTTTTTTTTTTATTGAAGACAATCCCTTGATTTAGTCTATGAATATTAACTCCAGTTATTGGGGGACCCCCAATTTTTTTTTTTTCTAATCTTATTCTGTCCACATTATTTCAATTTCAGCTCATTGGGCTATCTAATAGCGGGGAAAGGGCTTTTAAGACCCCCTACCCCATATAGGTTTACGTGCTATGAGCCGTACAACATTCGATATATTCGGCTTTTATATTGAAGACGATCCCTTGATTTAGACTATGAAGATTTTCTCCAGTTATTGGGGAGCCCCCCCAAATGTTTTCTTAATCTTATTCTGTCCACAATATTTGAATTTCAGCTCATTGGACTATCTAATAGCGGGGAAAGGGCTTTTAAGACCCCCTACCCCATATAGGTTTACGTGCTATGAGCCGTACAACATTCGATATATTCGGCTTTTATATTGAAGACGATCCCTTGATTTAGACTATGAAGATTATCTCCAGTTATTAGGGGCCCCCCCCAAATTTTTCTTAATCTTATTCTGTCCACAATATTTGAATTTCAGCTCATTGGGCTATCTAATAGCGGGGAAAGGGCTTTTTAAGACCCCCTACCCCATATAGGTTTACGTGCTATGAGCCGTACAACATTCGATATATTCGGCTTTTATATTGAAGACGATCCCTTGATTTAGACTATGAAGATTATCTCCAGTTATTATTGGGAGCCCCCAAATTTTTTCTTAATCTTATTCTGGTCACAATATTTGAATTTCAACACATCGGGCCGTATAATAGCGGGGGAAAGGGATTTTAAAGGCCCCCTGCCCTATATGGGTTTACATGCTATGAGCCGTACAACATTATATATTCGGCTTTTTTTTTTATTGAAGACAATCCCTTGATTTAGTCTATGAAGATTAACTCCAGTTATTGGGGGACCCCCAATTTTTTTCTAATCTTATTCTGTCCATATTATTTCAATTTCAGCTCATTGGGCTATCTAATAGCGGGGAAAGGGCTTTTAAGACCCCCTACCCCATATAGGTTTACGTGCTATGAGCCGTACAACATTCGATATATTCGGCTTTTATATTGAAGACTATCCCTTGATTTAGACTATGAAGATTATCTCCAGTTATTAGGGGGACCCCCCAAATTTGTTCTTAATCTTATTCTGTCCACAATATTTGAATTTCAGCTCATTGGGCTATCTAATAGCGGGGAAAGGGCTTTTTAAGACCCCCTACCCCATATAGGTTTACGTGCTATAGCCGTACAACATTCGATATATTCGGCTTTTATATTGAAGACGATCCCTTGATTTAGACTATGAAGATTATCTCCAGTTATTGGGGACCCCCAAATTTTTTCTTAATCTTATTCTGGTCACAATATTTGAATTTCAACACATCGGGCCGTATAATAGCGGGGAAAGGGATTTTAAAAGCCCCTACGTACCCTATATAGGTTTACATGCTATGAGCCGTACAACATTATATATTCGGCTTTTTTTATTGAAGACAATCCCTTGATTTAGTCTATGAAGATTAACCCCAGTTATTGGGGGACCCCCAAATTTTTCTTAATCTTATTCTGGTCACAATATTTGAATTTCAACACATCGGGCCGTATAATAGCGGGGAAAGGGATTTTAAAGGCCCCTACGTACCCTATATAGGTTTACGTGCTATGAGCCGTACAACATTCGGCTTTTTATTGAAGACAATCCCTTGATTTAGTCTATGAAGATTAACTCCAGTTATTGGGGGACCCCAAAATTTTTTCTTAATCTTATTCTGGTCACAATATTTGAATTTCAACACATCGGGCCGTATAGGACCTTATTTAACAACTTTTAACCAAATTACGCTTTACTTGAACCGAATTGCGCTGGTACATAAAACGTGGTGCGATACCAGGCCCTATGCACTTCCCTGGGCGATCTTCAAGGTGATTACGCCCTCAATTAGTTGTGCGCCCAATTTTACACCTAATTATATGAAAATATTGATCACCGTGTATTTTGATCAGTGGGCTGGGCCAGGCTAGCGACACTCCGGCACTTATTGGAAGACACGAAGTACAGCAGACAGTTACATGTACAATGTGATTTTCCTATATCATTAATAAATTATCGTGCAAGGTAAAGTACACGAAATATCGGACTTTTCAATTCAGCGAATAAATCACGTATCGAAATGTATTGACATGGTTGATAAAACAATATTATTTCATTGTTTTAATTATACATGATGTTGTAAATTTTGTGTCCAAGATAATTTTATGTGGATTTACATGTGTTTAGATTTAAACTGGTGTGAACGTGGAGCTACTCGGAAATGACGTCATGGAAAAAATATGCAAATACTGCTTATTAATATTAATACTACTCTTTGTTTTGTGAGCGGTACAAAAATGTGATTCTCCTGATAAATTATAGGTCAAGGTAGGTCATTCGACCGTCTCTTCCTCAGACCTCTATGTAGGACTCTATGGTATCTTCTCATTACACGTTCGTAGTAAGACTTGGCCGGCGACGACGCCTGTCTTCAACCGCTGTATAGCACGGTATAGGCAGTTTGCAGAGAGTGTCGCTTCTCTACCTTTATTTTCTCTGGCTGGGCTTACTTCACGTTGGTTCCTATTATGTGGCACTCGCCGGCCCTCTTATATTGACATGATTGATACTCCAAGGTCGACCTATTGCAAAATGAGCGGTGAGCAAATTCAGTAGAACTGTCCACAATACACGTGCATGCATGGTATGTTCCTTAATCCGAGTAACTCACAGTTGCACTGATTTGTGTGGTATTTAGATCGACGTGACAACATCCAGTCCGGATTCAGTCTGACTGTGACTCGGTCTACACTACAGTGTACAGCTACACATGCATACACTACAGAAAGAAAGCTGAGGCCTGGTCGACATGCAAGGTAAGTAAGCTTAACTACATGGATCGAATCCATGGTTCCTACAGTCACCCATGGAAAACAGGGTACTGAAAAGCACTACACAATGTCCACATCAGCTATGGCATGGGTAGATTTGTTTACATTGCAATACAGATTCCAAACAGATAAAACTTAAATATCAGTTTTTAGTTGCCCTATTATATAAGGCTATTGAAACTTGCCCGGCCGGGGGCACTCAACTTTAGAACTGACGGGTATGTGCCTACCGGTGTCGCAAGTAGGGGCCTATCGGTAACAAAGCGTTATTTTAAAAAAGGGGGTCATTGGGTACAAACAAAATAAAAAGGGGGTCATTGGGTATAATATTTTGAAAAAATGGGGTCATGACATTGACTGAGTATAAGATAGGTAACCCAGGCAAACCTTAGTTAACACATTTGCTGGTCAGCCAAATTCGCCGACAATGTCAATGCATTTTTACATAGAAATTTAAAACTTGTGCCCGAAGAAAGAAACCTACATAAATATGTTTTCTATACTTCACTTGACCCAAATATATAATTTTTATGGTGATAAGTCACCCGCACATGGAATTTCAGAGGATTTTGATAGCAGTTCCATTAAAAAAGCTGCTATCGCCATGAGACTAAGATCTAGAAACACCCCGAAATGCCGTTTTGGGGAATTTTGCTAGATGAATCTTTTTGATGAAAGTCAGGCTTTGACAAGATGTAACTTTGCTACGAAAGTGCTATGAAAAAAAAAGGTTTTCAGTTTTGGCTTGGGTTACTCAAGGGCTTTAATTTGATATATAAAATGATGCAGTTTGATGGCAAATTTGAATTCACCTAGGATACCTATATAAGATTTCAAAAAAAGGGCCATCGGGTAGAAAATTTTGAAAAAATGGAGCAAAATTTTGAAAGTTTCGGCATAATTTTGAAAAAATGGAGCAAAATTTGAAAGTTTTGGCATTCTAGAAAATCTAGAAAAAAAAGGGGGTCATTGGGTAGCCGCAACTAAAAAAAAGGGGGTCATTGCCTTTGGTATGACTTTAGAAAAAGGGGGTCATCGGTTATAGTCGACTTAAAAAGAGGGGGCCTATTGACAGGCACATACCGCCACTTCCATAGTTGAGTGCCGGGGAAACTTGATGTTGAGTTTAGCGTCCCATTTTTTTCAACTCATAATGAGGCAACTATTTCATTATTCATTATTCATTATTTTCAAGGTTTCACTATCAGTGGCCTTTTACCAATGCTTATGCGCTTTTGTTCATTCTAATTGGGTATCGCCAGTCGCAATATAATGTCACAAACACATTTAAACATTTATAAAAGTATATTATCTTGCTTTTTGTTTTTCAAGTTTTAAAACAAACTAAATGTATTCTGAAGTATACCAATGCCGGTCTTCTTCACTCCAATGGGGGGTAGAGCAAGGGTCAAAAACCTGTATATTTTTAATGCTAAAATATTTAGATGGATTCATCTAATAGTTCTCAAGGCTTTCTATTGATTTTGAAGTGTTCAAATACAAAAAAGGGGTTTAAAATTTTGCAGAACAAATTTCTTTCTGGTTTAGTAGTAATTTGCAAAATAATGAATTATTTTCAGATTTTACATCTCAAACGCAGCACAAAATTCATAATGCGGGCGGTGGACGCTAAACTCAGAATCAAGTTTCAAATGCCTAACTCCAAATTGACAAGACATTGAATTCTATTTGCTCAATTTCATACCAAAATCAAGGAAACATGGTTTTGTTATTACAAAATAACATGAAAATCACACAGGTTATATCTGGTCATTTGCAGTAGGCCACTTGGAGGTAATCAATATTGGTACTTGAATGGTGTGACTCAGTGACTTTCTGCTCATTGTAAGACTGATAGTGAGTGTTGTAAACTTGATTGCATAACATTAAGATTGTCAACTGATATCCTTTGTATTTGAGTTGTCATAGTTCTGTCAAATGAAGTAAACAGTATAAAAATGTCAACAAAACATGCTACTGCAGAACTCTATGCCTGTGTGTGTGTGGGGGGGGGTGTCCCGGTGTGTGTCTGATGGCTGATGACACACATTCGATGGGTGTAAAGCTTAACTAAGTTTTAGATAGGCCTGGCATTTTCGGGTAATTTTGTACCCGGGTACCCGGCGCATTTTTCGGGCAGGGAACCGCAGGCGGCGGATGACACGATCGAGCCGGCAACTTGTGAAACCGCCCGGCCGTCCGGGGAGGGGGGGCACTCAAATTTTTTTGGTAGGGTGTGCCACCACCAGTTTCAAACTTGAGGTCTAAGGAACTGATCGGACAGCCAAAAAGGAGGGTCTAGGGAACTGATCGGCCGGTCAAAAAGGTGGGTCTTGGGAACTGATTGACCGACCAAAAGGGGGGGTCTTGGGAACTGATCGGCCGCCGAAATCCGAAAAATCTCGGAAACTAAACCCGCAGGCCAAACCAGGGTTCAATTTTGTTGCGTTTTTGCCACAGATTTTTGAAGGAATCGATTTCCCCGGTCGATTTCACTTTGAATAGTGCATTAAATTATTAATCAGGAAAACCATTAATGCAAAATAGGTCTGGTTTGGCCTATTACGATGGAAACCGTGACAAAGCAAAACAGCATTCAAATCAAAAATTATTAGACCCTGTAGACCTACAATCTATGCTATTAGCCTACTGATAATTATAGCAGCAGCCCACCATAAAAACAAGCCCACAAGAATTATTTTTTTCAGTGCCGAAAAGAAAAACATTTAGACAACATTGAACTGCCATGCTTAACATCAGATGATTGAGTGAAGTGTGCAGAATTTGACAGCCATTCCCACTCCCGATTTCACTAGACTGACCAGTAGATCGTAAATTACCTTTTAATTCATTGTTTGTGGAGAGCTGCAAGGATGTGTACATAATTATTTAAGGTACTTTTCCTCATATTTGGCAATTTTATTCCCAAAATAGATCTCAAAATTATTTATTTCTAGCTAAATGTTCACCAGCTGAAGGCATCGCGGTCGGCAGGCATTCGGCAGTGCTGCAATGTTTATAAACAGTCAACCAGTGTTGCCACTCTAAAAGGAGCCCAAAATCCCGCCCAAAGTTCACTTTACGATGTGTTTCAATGGGGAAGAAATAAATGGAAAATTCCCTTTGAAGTTTTTGGGCTCGCAAAAGTAGCTTTTGGGTCTGCTTTTGGGCTTGAAATAGTAGGACAGAAAACACGCCTCTCAAGATGCCGATGAGAGCGGAAATCGATGATCTGAGGGTCTATGGAACGGCTAGAAAAATGTTGGGGCTTCAGAGCGGGCAAACAATGAATTCAGAGGGTCTAAGGAACGGCCAGCGGCTCTGGAAAAGGGGGTCGTCGCCCGCAGCACATACCCGTATAGCTGGGAAATGTGAGTGCCCCCGGGCCGGCCGTATGGCATTTTTCAATTATAGTCTGTTAGTTTTGTGGGGTTCATTATCGAACCCCAACGGTTTTAGCTTGTATTTATATTATTTATCAACATAGGCCTATTTTTTTGTGATATTTCAAGCGTTTTAAAATTTCAAAATAATCCCATTCAATTACACGGTTGACGATGAAAATTTACTGAATTTAGAGAATGCAATGCGGCCACCACCTGGGTAACAGGGTACGGTACTCGAAATTGCAAAAAAAAAAAAATTATTTTTTCGGTTTTGTAGTGTACCTGGACCTAGACCTAAATGCTAGGATCATTCATGGTTGACCTAAAAAAAAAAAAAAATTTTTTAAGATGTTTTGTATTTTTAATATGAAAATTGATACTTTGTATTCATGTCATACTCTATTAATGATTTCAAAATGCATTCAAATTCAATGCATTTTGAAATTATTAATAGACTATGACACACATTCGATGGGTGTAAAGCTTAACTAAGTTTCAGACACTAGACAATGAGTGACAATGTTTACAGAGCTCCCGTGCAGAGTTAGCGGTGACCTGCTGAGTCCAGGAGTCCAAATTGGCAAATAAAGGGGTCCAGGCATCTAATTCTACACAGACGTACAAAAATTTAAGGGGTCCAAATTACAGGGACCTGCCAAATCAAGGAGTCCTGGACCCCAAGACCCCTTGAAACGCTACCCTGCTCCCGTGTATTTATACCGTATAAATAAAATAAATCGCTTTGTGGGGTCAAAACCATGAAAATCCTGTCGGAACCATTCAACTAATATATTGTACCAATGTGGATCGTAATATAATCTTGGGATATCTTTAACGCATAACAGGCTATAATATCTGAAAATTTGATCATTCAAATTGTATTATTAGCGATGTAGGAAGTAGCGATGTTTCAAAGTTGGCTGAGTGGTCAAAACCCCTATGTCGCAAATCATGAACTTCACATATTTTTGTAATTATGTGCTAATAAGGAACACAATGAATATGCCTTGAAATAGTATTAAAATGTAATTTATAGTGTATTCCTACAAGAAAAAAAAGGTAAACACCATCCCTAAATTGTAAAAGATGATTCATTTACAATTAATATTTTTTTTTTTAAACTAAAAAAATGAATTTGCTGTTTCAGCTGACATGAACGCGCTAAGAAAAACGAACATGCGCATGGGTTTTGAGACATAACATTTTTTTTAGCCTAAGCAAAAGTGCAAGATGTGTTTTTTGTTATTTTAATGAATTGTAACAAGCTTATGATGAAAGTTCTATTATTTTATTTTAATTTACAGTGAGTGAGTTCAAGATGGATAGCAATAATGGAATAGATTCATCGTTTAAATGCTCAGTCTGGGATGGTACGGCAGTACCTTCCTGGATACCAGACAGCATATATAGCCACCCAGATCACAGAGCAACCCTTCAGCAACTATTCAATGCCTTCCAAGGAATGCATGAGTTGCAGAAGAAAAAGACTTTCTCGATATCATCATCAAAGTTGAGGACGTAACCTTCCATGCACATAAGGCTGTCCTCGCTGCCACCAGCAAGTATTTCCAGGCCATGCTGACATCTGAGTTTCAAGAGAGTCAGCAGTCAGAGGCAACTATAACCGGTGATGCAGACACTTTCAAGGTTCTATTAGATTTTGCTTACTCAGGAGCAATAGAGGTTACCATGGCAACAGTTTTTAGTATAATGGATATGGCACATTACCTTCAGTTTGACTATGCTATGGATAGGTGTGTCTGTTTTTTGGAGAATGCACTGGAAGATCAAGCATTCGACTCCCTGAATATTGAAGTAGCACTGAAGATTCTCACCAGGGCTGATTTATTTGGTCTGGATACACTCAAGAAAGAATGTAAAGATTATTTAGCCAAGAATTTCAAGGTGTCTGACGAGTTTGTGGCACATATGACTGCTGAACTCATGGAAGAGATGTTGGAAAGAACTGACTTGACTGGTGAAAAAGAGGTACTGACACAATGCACATACATGTACATGGGCAATTCCACGGTAACTCGTGCTACACTTTATGGCGTCCTTTTACATACTTTGTGCTCCAGCTTTTAAATTGATTTGATTGGAATCTGTATTTTTTGTATTTTAATACCCAACATTCAAGGCTAGATCCTCATAGTATTGCTAATTCAGGATATCAACTTTTGTATGTATGGGACAGCTGTAAAAATCGGGAACTCGTGCTACGAGCAGAGGACATGCTTAAAAATCAGTCATTTTTATTTTGATGGTGTGATAAAACAAAAAACACTAAAGCCTTATTGATTATATGATAAGTAATTGCTATAATAAGGTTTGTTTTAGTATACCATAAAAAGTTGTGCCCCTCATAGTTTTACATTGACTGGCAAAAACATGGTAACTCGTACTACGGTAACTTTCGTGCTACAGTTTGTCCGCCATATATAAAATGGTATTGTTCATCTAAATGTCAATTTTTTTTGATAACAATTCCTCAACAACTGGTGTAATGATCAAATAACTCAATCTATGTACAAATAACCCCCAAATAACCCATCTATGTACAATTATTATTATTCAGTGTATGTACCAGCATACAATGTACCACACACATTACATACAAACATCCCAGCCTTACATACGCCTTGCTTGATCCTGTTTGGATATTTTATTCTAGGGCTTAAATTTAAACAGTTAAATTGAACAGTCAACAATTGATAAAACTTTTACTTCCATGTTATTTGACTCTAAATTCCCTCACAAATCTTGTAATGTTCATGGTTATTTGCTCTGTAAGTTTTTAAAAATTGCTTTCTGAGTTATAGAATGTTTGGTCATCTTTTGGTTGAGACCATTTCCTGCTTGGTGCAAATACTCTAGTTTGCCCAATTTCAATCACTTCACTTCACTAAGCTGGAAAATGAGCCTCATTACACTCAACAACAAACCAATTTCCAATACAAATCTCAGAACTACACAAATCTCAGTATCAACAATGTCACTGTGGCTGTTAATCTCAGGATTTCCAGTATCTTTTTTGTTTGTTTTATTTCTTCTTTTGCCTGGGTTACTCATTCAGTGGATGTTTTAAGGTATCCTCTGTTCTTCCATGAGGCCCATATTAATTGATTGCGTTGGTTCTTAGGCTAGGTCCTAGGGAGTGGAGGGCTAAAAATTTTGGTTGCATCATTTTGACCAGGTATTGATAGTGGGATATATGCTAAATAGCATGTTTTTTTAGAGAGACTGTACAATGTAAAGTCTTTGAGCTTAAAAAAAAAGGACTTTATTGGTACAGTGCAAAAATTTGGTATAAATAAATTTACACTATTTTGGCACATGATCGGGGTGGAAACTGGCTCCTTGAATCTTATCTCTATCTTTGCCTTCCATATTTTTACTTTAATTTTCCTGCAACAGGACGTCACTTTTCTCTTTAATTTTTGGCCCCCACACATGTGTGGTTGCCTGGTTGTTTCTTTCTTTGTTTGGCTGTCCGGGCGGAAGCAAATTCATTAATCCACTGTACAGCTCCAACACAATAACTACAAACTTGTTACCGGTATGGTGATAGAATTATGGTGGCTTGATGTGCTGTGTAGTTTTGTGTTATGTTATTTGCATATTTATGAATATTAATGAGCTTATTTACAAATTTTGCCTACATTTTCATTAATCCACTTTGAAGCATTATAAACACAATAACCAATCAACTTCAAACTTGGTTTGGTTGGATATGGTGGCCTGGTGTGCTGTATAATTTTGTGTCATGTTATTTGCATATTTATGAATATTAATGAGCTTATTTGCATATTGCATATTATTTTTTATTTACAAACCTTTGTTATTTACACACTTTTGTGTGTGTGTGTATATGGGCACCTTAATTACTGAACTGCATAATTCTAGTTTGTCATGGGGCAGGCTGCCCCTTCCCCCCCACACTGGCTACACTGCTGCTAGAAAGCTGTTACCAATATCATGGTCACATATAAATGCATATTCATGTAGTTGGGAGATCCTCTATTGCTGCCAAGTGGTAGATTTTGCATTACCTTTGCTGGTACAGGGGGAAGTGGGCTATGGTAACTCGTGCTACATCGGTAACTCGTGCTACTGGTAACTCGTGCTACAGTTTTAAATGGGTCATTATTATGTGATGGATAGTGTTTTGTATATTAATTTCTTATTTTTACTCAAGGCACTACTAGTAGAAGGAAAATAATAAGTGGCATCAATTAAACTGCCAACATTTTGAAAATATATAAAAAAAATGCATCTTTCGGTAACTTTCAAGCTTCACGCCATATTTAGTGCTATGAAAACGCAATGAAAGAAAAAAATAGTTACCAATACCATGGTCACATATAAATGCATATTCATGTAGTTGGGAGATCCTCTATTGCTGCCAAGTGGTAGATTTTGCATTACCTTTGCTGGTACAGGGGGAAGTGGGCTATGGTAACTCGTGCTACATCGGTAACTCGTGCTACTGGTAACTCGTGCTACAGTTTTAATGGGTCATTATTATGTGATGGATAGTGTTTGGTATATTAATTTCTTATTTTTTACTCAAGGCACTACTAGTAGAAGGAAAATAATAAGTGGCATCAATTACATTGCCAACATTTTGAAAATACATTAAAAATGCATCTTTTCGGTAACTCGTACTTTCACGCCATATTTAGTGCTATGAAAACATAATGAAAGAAAAAAAAAAATTAGTGGGGATTATTTAAAATGTGTTGGATGTTTCTTGAAGACCATATTTCAGAGATATAAAATGTATCAAATTTAAAAGAAAAGTGCCCATGTTTAATAAAATAGGCCCACTTGGAAAATATCTAAGTTGAACAGGAGTTCTTCACTTAAAATACACTCTCCAAAGAAATTTAAAAAAAAAAAAAAATGTTAGAAAAATGCCGAAAAAAGTTTATAACTTGAACCTTACATCTGTTTGGAATAATATAAAAGTTAAAAGAAATATATATTGGCAATTTCATTTTTTTGAGTCATGTCCACTTTTGCTTGGAATTGCCCACATGTACTTACATATAAATATGACATGCTCAAGGGGAATGAGTCGGATGTCGCTAATATTGATTTTGAGATATTAACAAAGAAAGTGTTAAAATTCTTTTCTTTTATATTGTTTTCAGCAATTGATAAATTGATGTGACTTCGCAAACAAAAGTTGTATCAACTTGGGGTTTTCAGTTTCTGAAAGCTCTAAATGTCCTTTTTAGAAACATGTGTACAACTCATTTTTGACCAGGATCGATATGTGACTCATTCCCCTTGATCATGTCACATACAACATAACAATAGAAGCCTTTCTATGCACTTTTACAGAAAAGAGTAAATCATGACGGCATCAAATCAGCGAGTCATCCCAAAAATAATTTTGAGCATTTGATGGTGGGCATTGGGAAAAAAAGATAAGGAACAGGAAAATTCAGCCAAATCAGTTGATGCTTTATCTACATGTATAGACATTGTTTATTAATAAATTTCAAAACAAGTTGCCCCATGCCAAGGCAAGGGCCTGGGTCATAAAGGTAGTGCCTTTGTGTCTCTGCTCTGTATTTCTCATTCTTATGTGGAGAGCATGGTGCAGTCTGTGGTTTAGGGTACTCGTTTGTCAGCAGAGGTGTTTATTCCTCCAGAAAATCTAAATTATTCCGTCTCCCTACCACAGTGTGCCACATCCTTCCCCAGATTCTTCCCCAACTGGAATTCTACAAAAATGGACCCAAAAGAGAAAATTTAATGCTGGTAGCCACTATGTACAAAGCAGGAACCAGTTCCCTTAATTTTTTTGCGCATAATACTAAAAGCATGGTCACTAGTGAACAAGTGCCCAGCCCGGGTGCCCAGGCAGAGAAAATTACTGACCCAACCTTCCCTGATTTATGCTAAAGCTTTAACTGGTTTCCCACAAAATAATTATTTTGGGATGAGAATGGGCAAAGGGACTACTACATATGCTAGTACCCATTATAATTCTTCCCTAATAAATAGCACTGGATGGAATTCACCTACCCTGTAGGACAGTCACTGTCAGCCAGTGTCAAACTATTTCATTCCAAAAATAGCCATAAAAACATAATAATGCATGCTTCAGTTATAGACTTTCCCCCCCCAAATAAGTTCATTTTATTTTAAACTCTCTTGAATCCTGTTGATTTTCTTCCTTTTTCCCCCTACATGTATACAAAAATGTATTTTTTCCCCTTCTCTTTGGGGGGCGAATAATGGAAGAATAGACACCCCTGCGTACTGATTGAGGTGCTAGGCACACTATGATTGGTCTTGGGAGGAAGTCTAATTTTGATTGACAACATCTTTATTGTAGTCTGTTAAAAAAAGGTGGGTGTTTCTGTTACGTAATGTTTACTCCTGGCTGCTCCAATTCATCTCAGTTATTTGTTCATAGAGATTGGAATCCTTAGGATTGTTAGTAGGGTTACTAGGGTACTGCTAAATTGAAAGCAGTAAAAATGAAGTAAATTGTTACTTTCTACCTTTTTATTTGTCCTCTAATAGGTGTTTGATGCAACAGTGGCATGGTTACGGCACAATTGGGGAAGCCGTAAAAAATTTGCACTACGTTTCTTGAGTAAAATCAGACTAGGGATAGTACCAATAGGTCATCTCACAATGACAGTGTTCGAATCACCAGCTTTGTATGCTATTCCAAAATGCAAGGAGCTGATACAGACAGCTTTGAAGATGTATGACGCCAATCAACCCAATGATCCACCTCTGCACACACAAGAGCCTAGCTTGTTTGCTACAAGGACAACAGTCAATGTAAGTAAATCAGTCAACCCAATGATCCACCTCTGCACACACAAGAGCCTAGTTTGTTTGCTACAAGGACAACAGTCAATGTAAGTAAATCAAGCAACCCAATGATCCACCTCTGCACACACAAGAGCCTAGTTTGTTTGCTACAAGGACAACAGTCAATGTAAGTAAATCAGGCAACCCAATGATCCACCTCTGCACATCAAAGAGCCTAGTTTGTTACAAGGACAACAGTCAATGTAAGTAAATCAGTCAACCCACTGATCCTCCTCTGCACGTCAAAGAGCCTAGTTTGTTTGCTACAAGGACAACAGTCAATAAGTAATGAAGCAACCCAATGATCCACCTCTGCACACAAAGAGCCTAGTTTGTTTGCTACAAGGACAACATTCAATGTAAGTAAATCAGTCAACCCAATGATCCACCTCTGCACACCAAAGAGCCTAGTTTGTTTGCTGCAAGGACAACAGTCAATGTAAGTAAATCAAGCAACCCAATGATCCACCTCTGCACATCAAAGAGCCTAGTTTGTTTGCTACAAGGACAACAGTCAGTAAGTAAATCAAGCAACCCAATGATCCACCTCTGCACACCAAATAGCCTAGTTTGTTTGCTACAAGGACAACAGTCAATGTAAGTAAATCAAGCAACCCAATGATCCACCTCTGCACACCAAAGAGCCTAGTTTGTTTGCTACAAGGACAACAGTCAATGTAAGTAAATCAGTCAACCCGCTGATCCTCCTCTGCATGTCAAAGAGCCTAGTTTGTTTGCTATAAGGACAACAGTCAATGTAAGTAAATCAAGCAACCCAATGATCCACCTCTGCACACCAAAGAGCCTAGTTTGTTTGCTGCAAGGATAACAGTCAATGTAAGTAAATCAGTCAACCCAATGATCCACCTTTGAGCACCAAAGAGCCTAGTTTGTTTGCTACAAGGACAACAGTCAATGTAAGTAAATCAAGCAACCCAATGGTCCACCTCTGCACACCAAAGAGCCTAGTTTGTTTGCTACAAGGACAACAGTCGATATAAGTTAAGTAAATCAGGCAACCCAATGATCCACTTTTGCACACTAAAGAGCTTAGTGTGTTTGCTACAAAATACAACAGTATGATGTTTCTCTACTTTATCACTTCATTAATGTTTTAATACAGTTTGTCTGAAGTATAAAGAAACTATTGCAACAACTTTTCAGAGATGTCAAAAATTCTTAAAGAAAAAATACTTTGTCTGGAATGACAAAGGATTTTCAAATTATTTTGGAAAAAAAGACCTTGCATTGAATCATGTACACAAGCTAAAATTGTATGTCTCCATATTTTCCTTTCTTGTTTTCTTCAAGGCCATTCTATGTATGGGGAAAGTATCAACATTCTATGATGTTGACAAATCTTCCTGGTTACCACTGACACATTTCCCAGATCTACCATTAAAAGACTGCGCAGGGACAGTAGACAGCTGCTGCAATGCTGATGGAAACCTGTTTGTTGCCCGAGGAACGGAATCTCTGCCTCGCAGACTGAAGCGTCCGCAGTTCATCAAGTATGATTACGTCAGTAACAGGTGGCAGACTCTAGCTCCTATGGAGCAAAGAAGATCAAAACCTCTACTTGTTTACAACTCCAGGAATGGTAAGAGTAGTGCCCGTATTAAATTTCCAAGGTTGTGCAGTTTGGCCACTCTATCTAAACAGAAATGGGCCTAACTCACAAATTGCTCACTAATTGATAATAACCCCTCCTGGCCAGATTCACAGCTCACAGCTGGTATAATCTGGTTAGTGGTCACTGGCCAGTACCTGTCTAATTTACTCCCTATTCCAGAAAAAAAAATTCCAGAAACTAATTTTTTGGAATTAAAAAATATTATCCTTATATATTAATTCCAAAAAATTAGTTCTGTATTTTTCTGGAATGGGGAGTAGTTATGTGTATTTAGCTGTATGTATCAGAAAAACATGTTAGGGAAGTTTTGTGTGTTTTTTATAATGGGGACCAGGCTTTTAGCAAAATTCTCAAGCAAGCCAGGCTTAAAATTTATAAAGTCTATAAGCATGCTGGCCAAAATTGAAGCTGATGCTATACAAAAAACAATTGGTTTGGGATTTTCTAAATTATCAAATAGATTGAGGGACACGTTCCCCTATGATGCTACGCCACTGATCTATGGCTCATGTTGTGCGCAGTGGCGTAGGCAGTGGGGGGGGGGGGCATGGGGCCGGTGCCCCCTGCTCATGATGGCTGTCGGTTCATGAGAGGCCGTTGGTAGACGGAAGGTGTTGGTGAAAAATAATTTGGGTGATCAATGGACTAATATTTTACTTTGCTTATGGACGGTGATGAAAGAAAGAATGGAAAATTGTATAAAAAATGGTTTAAAAAGTGACTGTTTTTCGGTTGCTAGCGCCTGATATCCTTTTTTTTTTTTTTCTCTTCACTTTTTCAAACCATTGAAAAAAATTTGGGGCAACCATACACAACTTCCGTCGGCTAAAAATATTTCCGTCGGTACATTTACAAGTTGGGCCCCCTCGGTTCCAAAATCCTGGCTACGCCACTGGTTGTGCGACAAATCCAGTTATGTGGCGAGAAGTGGAAATCGAATTAAAAAGCTATCAGATAGCTTTTCTAAAAGTTTTTTCACATTTAAGTGTGCGCACAGGGTCATGTGAGAAATTTTAGACATTATTTTGTATTGTATCTTTTGTTTTTAGAAATGTTGATAAGTGCATTAAAAGTATACATTTTGGAAAGGAAATGATGCAGATTTGTGACAAAATGAGCAGTTTTTGAGAAAAGTGCCAAGTTTGATTTTCCATGCCAATTTTTTTTCGTCCACCATAACAACTTACCTTAAATTTCCAAATTGATAAAAACTGCATATTTATGATCTAAAGACCCAAAACTAGCTACCATTTTCTCAAATTTTAGAATTTGTGGTGTGAGCAAGCAAAATGAGTTGGATATTTATTTTGAGATAAAATAAATAATATTATTCAACTTTATTTGTATTTTATTGTTCTGAGGTCGAGCAACATTAAAATAGCTACAGTATATCTCTGGAGCTGTAAGTCTGATTATGATGGGGTTTTCAGCAAAATAATGTTAGAATGGCTCATGCAATGAAATGGAAAATTATATTTTGATCGCCACCAGACTCGCATAACATTTTTCTTCGTTTTAAAAATATGGGACAATTATTTTCAGTTTTGATCACAATTTGGGATATTTAAAGATATGAAAATAGTTCAAGGTCCTAATATAATAAATTCAAGGAAGTCAGTGGCATGTACATTGTACAGGTTTCTAAAGTAGGGGACCACAGCTCTTGGCTCCTCTGACTGCTTAAAATTCTTTGGTTTGGTTCATTCACCTTTTGCTAGAAACTTCGGCTACAGTCTCATGCAAAGATTAGGTTTAAAATGATACAGGATGGGTGAGAAAAACTTGCATACTAATTTTTAATTTTTTTTAAAAAGTGTTTTTGACTTGTGCTATTTTTAATCATTAAGAAACCCCGTTGACTTTGTACATAAAATGGTTTTGACACTAAGCCTTGTTCACTAAAATTGGTAAATGTTTGAAAATGGATACTATGTTTAAATATTATTTTTCTTCTTTATATCCCCTTTATAGAACTGCTTTTTGGATCTCCTTATTACAAAACATGTTACCAAATAATATTAGTGACTTTGTTCCTACAGGGTGTCCCAAAAAAGAGGCCCCTCATTGAGCCCTCTTTTTCTCCTATTTCTGAAAAGTTGATTAAATATATTTTGGTATGTAAAGAAACCTTTAATTGTTAGCTTTAATAAACCAAAACAATTATTTCAATCGGCTCACAACTTTTGAAGATATGCCCTTTTGAATAAAAGTACCCGTTTTTCACTCTGTCCACGGATAGCAAACAGAGTGGTTGGGATGGCTCATGCTGTGGAGTGGCCTGCTCGATCACCAGACCTCTTGATTTTTTTCCTTTGTGGCAAAATCCAAGATCTTCTCAAACGTATTACTAAATACAAGTATCAGGCGCACAAGGATGGTACGCAAGACCAGGGCTGAAACCTGTATTCGCCAAGGAGGCAACCAGGTAGAGGGCAGAGCAGCACAGTAAACTCACTTCAGAAGAACCAAAGACAAACCAAACAGCCTTTTAGGGCTACCTTTTATCCTAAAAAGAGAAATGACTTATGTTGTAAATAAAAAAAAGAAAGCAAGAAACAACAAAATAAGAAAGTAAGAAACATAATAAAATAAAAAAGCATAACCAATAAAAAATAAGTAATTGCAAGTAAAGCAAAAGAAGTCCCATTCGGCATCCATTTTACCCACAAATTAATGACACTATTAACAAAATCCATTGCCCATAAACCCACCGGTAAAGCCCATTCCATAAATAAATTTATTTTATAAAGTTATCATTGAGGAATGTTTGATATTCATGCATGGTATGTGTACTCCTTTTCAATCTTTGAAGTAGCTAAACCTTCTCCGTGGACAGAGTGAAAAACGGGTACATTTCTTTAAAAGAGCATATCTTCAAAAGTTGTGAGCCGATTGATATAATTGTTTTGGTTTATTAAAGCTAACGACTCAAGGTTTCTTTACATACCACAATATATTTGATCAACGTTTCAGAAATAGGAGAAAAAGAGGGCGCAATGAGGGGCCTCTTTTTTTTTGGGACACCCTGTATATTGGCCTGTAATAAAGGGGATATTTGAAGGTTGTGTTTATAGTACTTGCTCAAATTTTTTTGATTTGATCTAGAAACATATAGAAACTTTTCTTGCCAACTTTTTTTAATAAAGTATTTTTATTCTAAGTCTTGGGTGTTTCTAGATTTCCCTAATTTAAAAATAGCAAATATTATTTTTCTCAAAAAATAAACACTTTATCAAAAAACCTGGCAAGAGTATTTAGGTATTAGGCTTATGAACCACATCACATTCCCTTTAGGCCAGCAATAATTATTTGTAGAAAAAATTAAGGAATTTTCAAAAAATAAAGAAAAACATAAGCAATGTTTCAATTTCCATGAGACATTGAAAATAAGTGGAGTAAAGACTTACCTTAAATTGGTTAATTGATATACATAGTTCTGATTTGATATAGTGGCTATTTTCCTGCATGGGCCTATTATCCAATGCTCCTACCTTAAACAGGCCCAACTAAATGATGAATTGTTGATGCAAGTTTCTGTCCCCAGAACACTCAAGAATTATTGAAAAAGTAGCCCCATAAATTTCCCCTGACTAGGTGCATTTTCTATGACTGGCATGGGTGCATTTCTCCCAACTGAACTGACCGACAAATGTGGGGGGGGGGGTAAATTTTCCCCCTACTAGGTGCATTGCCCAAGATGTGGTGCATTCCCCCGACTGACCAACAAAAGTGGGGGGGGGTGTAAATTTTACCCAGTCTAGGTGAATTTCTCAAGACTTTGGTGCATTTCCCCCTGAAACCCCCAACTGACTGACAAAAGTGCATCATGCACTTTGCTCATGCTACAGGAAGGAGTCCTTGGTTGGTTGTCTTCAGTTGTGTGAAGTATTGTGGTGATCCTCCTTGGTTGAAAGAGTTTACCATTGCACACCCACATACGGTATATGCATGTGCTTGTCGTCAATCTAGGACCATGCACTCAGTTACCTAAGGGTGCCTTGGCTGTCAATAGCTGCAACAAGGACATTTTCCACCATAATTCGATCTATGTATGATTCAATGGACATTGACCTTTGTCACCATGTTACCATAGTAACGAAACATCATAGCTATGGCAAACTATTCTGTTTTTTAACTGTTTTTTAATTGTTTATAGAAGACAAAAAAATTGAGACTATTTTCATAGAAATCAGAGTATTTTTCAGGTTTTGACCCTGTGGAGGTCAAATGGTGACCTTTGACCTTTTTGCTTATAACGCCAGAAGGGAATGTCTCAGATAGGTAAAAGTATACTTTTTCTGGATCGCCATAACAAGAGCAATAACTTTTCAACAGCATTCGAGCAATTTGAATGTTGACCTTTGTGTGAACTTTGACCCGCCATATCTGACAGAGTTCAAGTAAACTTATTTTTGAAGTTGGTGGGCTTGAAAAGCAATATCCATCAAAAACAAAACTATGGACACCAAAACAATATCAAACCCACTGGCAGCCGGACTACCATTGTTTGTGCTTAATTTTTGTACACGTAAATTATATGTAAAAGTAGGGCACCTGTGGGCATTAGGGTGCATCAAACGCCCCTCATGTCAATGTTATTTTTTGCTCATATGATTAACGTGTGCCACTTGTCAAGTTAAATAAGTGGTCCAAATTTAAATTCAAACGGAGGTCGGGAAATGGGTCCACCGCGAGCTTAAAGTTTGAACGTTATTTGCATACATGTATAACATATAATTACACATGAGGCAGCTATTTAGTTTTCGGTACTTTATGACATGCACAATAAAGGCTGCCTCATTGATTTGTGCACTAAGTAGCCAAAATGTATCATCTCAATGATCTCATACTTACAAATCATAATAATCATGCTAGGATGATGTCACATGTTATAGATATGCCTTCAAAATGAATAGCTGCCCCATGTATTCAAATACATAATAAAGCATACATATCTCTTATAGTCTTATTTGGTGTTAATTCACTTTACGGTTGCCATCAGAAAGGAGTCAATAGATAACCAGTTAAATACAATGATGCTTCTTGCTTGAGCAGTGAACAATTAAAAAGCCATTATATTATTTATATTACCATTGCTCAAGATACTGCCCATGAAGTGAAAGTTACTAGTTTAGTCTTAATCACGGCTATCGCTATACAGTTTACGCTTCCGCAAAAATGGAGTCTTCTTCCGATCTAGCTCCACCACCTGCAGAACATTCTGATAATGTTTCTCACTGTGGGCTGTAGCCAGGAAATCGGCACTCAGTTTCACACCACGTTCCGCTCGTCATTAACCACATTGATGGCTTTAACATTGTTTAAGGAGGATAGATACGCTGGGGATTCTGGCCATGTGTCTACGTCATCTGTTAAGAACGCCTCATTAATCTGCAAGATGTTCATAGTAAACCAAGAGTCTCTGCCGGCAAAGTCAGCTAAAGCTGTTGTTTGTGTGATGTTCTCATTAGAGAACTTAGGCTTACCAAAGCCTGAACCATACCGATTAGTTGGTGTGACCATCACTTCATCGGGTTTAACTGCGAGAAGCCTACTAGCAAGAGCTTGTTTCTCCTTTGGTGGCACCTTATCACTGAAGAGAGCCAGTGGGATCATTTCTTGGGAGATGTACCACAGATGTCGTTTCATGGCTTTTAGGGCACTTGCAGCAACATCAGCATTGACATCAGAATACTTAAACAGCCCACAGTGAGAAACATTATCAGAATGTTCTGCAGGTGGTGGAGCAAGATCGGAAGAAGACACCAAATTTGCGGAAGCGTAAACTGTATAGCGATAGCCGTGATTAAGACTAAACTAGTAACTTTCACTTCATGGGCAGTATCTTGAGCAATGGTAATATAAATAATATAATGGCTTTTTAATTGTTCACTGCTCAAGCAGAAGCATCATTGTATTTAACTGGATATCAATTGACTCCTTTCTGATGGCAACCGTAAAGTGTATTAACACCAAACAAGACTATAAGAGATATGTATGCTTTACTATGTATTTGAATACATGGGGCAGCTATTCATTTTGAAGGCATATAACCTGTGACATCATCCTAGCATGATTATTATGATTTGTAAGTATGAGATCATTGAGATGATACATTTTGGCTACTTAGTGCACAAATCAATGAGGCAGCCTTTATTGAGCATGTCATAAAGTACCGAAAACTAAATAGCTGCCTCATGTGTAATTATATGTTATACATGCAAATAACGCTCAAACTTTGAGCTCAAGGTGGACCCATTTCCGACCTCCGCTTGAATTTAAATTTGGACCACTTATTTAACTTGACAAGTGGCACACTTTAATCATATGAGCAAAAAATAACATTGTCATGAGGGGCGTTTGATGCACCCTAGTGGGCATGCCGTACCAACCAGTATTGTCAAATACAATTTCATACTATTTCTAGTTTGTTACATGTATTGTGTTTCTTAATAGGCAAGATATATGCTATTGGTGGAGATGAGTTGCCGAATACTTCTTGTGAGTTTTACAGCATCAGATGCAACAAGTGGTATTCCATGAGCATTATACCCGCAGACATTTCACATGCAGTGGTAAGTATTTTTGGTGGACCGCATTAGCGGGACCACCCTATAAAAGTGTATGTTACTAGGTTACTTACTAACTGACAAACCTTTTGGTCTTACATGGGCATATCTCAAAATGCCACAAAGGTAAAAGCATACGAGTGGTCTCAAATGACGGAGAAAAATGTAAGAAATACAATAAAAAAACCACTCTACTCCTATTTGCTTTTATTAAAGTTCTGTCCCCTCCCATAGATGACTGCATTCCATAGTGGCGTATATTGGTTTTTGGTCATTTTTTTGAAAATTGGCACATATGTTTTTAATGACGTTCTCTTTCATTTTGCTAAATCTCATTAGTCAAAATTAGCTAATTAACTGATTAAATTTGGCGTATTGTTACAAAGGGAACTTTTGCATTTTCCATAGTGGTGTATTGACCATACACCACTTTTTATACACATTTTATAGTAGGCCTAGTTAAATATACACAAAGATCACAGATGAAAAATGTCTTGTGCTTTCACCAGCGAGATCATTAGTTGATTGCTACCTATCTTGGGAAGTTTGGGCCCTCTTAGTCTTATAATCGAGACTCCCTCAAGGTGGGGGGGGGGGAGAAATCACTCTCTCTCACTCATGCTCTAGGCGAACCAACACCCCGATATGGACGCTTGATACATCATGATTTCGAGCTGTATTATTTTATGTTATCTGTATGAAGAAATAAATCGCTACCAAACCAAATAGACATTGTTTCCAGACCAGTTTTAATACCAGTGGCCTACCATAGCCACCTACATGTACACATGTACCCTTAGACACACTAAAAATATCGGCAATAATGAAATACATTGCATGTCATAGTGGCGTACCAGTACACTCGCTACATTCAATATAATAGTGATGTATCGGACTGATACGCCACTATGGAATGAAGCCAAAGAAGTAACACCATAAGGATTAAACGGTGGCGTCAGGTGGGTGTTTACTGTTAGATTAGGGTATTGTATTTTGCATGCATACTTAATACTGTTTTCCATTTACCAGTAATAATGTGTCTTTATGTCTTTTGAAAGTTATATAAAGATAAAATCTATTTATTTTACTACAGAAATTTCACATCAATCACAAAATATAATGAATGTCTGATTTTCACAACTCGATTGGCATTTCTTCAAACCTGATTTTCTCAAAAAATTGTTTATTCGCTGTGCCCCACTACATGCTACTATGGAATACAGCCAACAAATTTTTCAATTATCCCATTTTACAATTCTGGACAAACAAAATTGTGCAATAACTCTGTCAACTGTTTGAACTTCACAATGTGGACCTCAGATTGATAAAGTTTGACCATCTATATAGCCTGCTGTAACTGCTTAGCACGTGCAGATTAGATATACATGTACATAGTATATGACATGTGCAACGTCCTGTGGTTCTGAAGTCGCATAAAGCTGTTGGTCCCGTGTACATGTACAGGAAGAGTCAAATCCTGTGCAATGCGTTAAAGGCCCATTCAGTGATTTGCTCATCCGGACGATCGTAAAAATCATCAAAATTCAGATTTTGGTACCTTTGTAATTGGCATAGATGTGCTAACATAGCCTGCTAGTGGTTCGGTCGAAAGCCGTGTATTTTAAACAAAATAAAGCATTTACATGAATCTGGACTTTTGATACTAACAGTACAAAAAGTCCGACTCGAGATCGAAAGAAGCTCACACTCCACCATACCAACACGCGTTTCGTATTGTTTCTACTACTTATTGCATCAGTAGCTACTATTTTAAACAAAATACACAATTTTAACTGTTTTTCATATTTGAATTGACCGTTAGTTTGCCTCGGTGACGTTTAATTGCTTATTTTGTTTTCTACTACAAAAATTAAGCGTCTGTTTTAAATCAATTTAGTCTCTACTTCCCCCGTGTTAGAAACACTGGACTAGGAAGTTTTTCCAGTCGATTGGTGGCGCACTGTACGAAAAAAATCTCGATTTTCTCGAGTCGATCTGAGTTGAAGTAGAAAACCTTTCTAAAACTTCTGTTTTTTGACTAATTTGTCGATGTATTCAGGGGAAAAGTGGTTTAATGAAATTCTGTAGACGTATTCTTTATTTCTAAGCAACTCTGACAAATTTCCATTTTTTTTAAATGTTCCTGTGAAATCACTGAAAGGGCCTTTAAGTGTCAGCTATTCAAAAAGAGAATGGTGACCATCCCCAGTTCTGGTATATGCAATCAATCCTAGGTTCCAGGATCGTGCATAGGATCGTTAAACCGGTGCGACAATACTCAAATTGGGGTATATGCACATAGGAAGAAGAAGAGAACTGGAATATCCACAAGAAGGTGTGAATATACCCATTTACCTTATATTGGCATGGCATATTAGGCCAAGACAAAAAGAATGTATGTTTCAGACAACCGCGCGCATTGCTATGTGAAATCCAGTTGAGCGCTTAGCACTACGCGTTGGCGTAATTTTTTCCCATATGTTCATTTTTTAATAGTTTTCAGTATTGTATAGCGATTCGATTTTGTCTTTTTTTGCAGTTTGGTTGTTGTTTTTTGAACACATTTCGCCATGATTGTGAAAGAGACAAACAAAACTATTCATTGTGTATGATTACTATGTTTCTGTATTTGAATATCAAAAAGTACATAAATATTGTGCCAATTGACTCGCATATCGTATAGCTCATTTTCTTAAAAAAATAAAAAATCGCATAGCACTTAGCTTTTTTACAAAATGTGTCTGAGACATACTTTCTTTTTTTTTTTTTTTAAAGTAAAAATGTTATTATTCTTTGACAGCGCAATGCAAATCCATCATCCTGTGTTGCTTACAATGGAGTGATTCTTATCTATGCACCTCCTGTACATCAAGAAGTGGGATCCGAGAATGAATACCTCCTTGGTATGTATAATCCAGCTACAGGATCATGGAAGATTCTTAATACTTTCCGTCACCCTGTGCCACCAAGTATATGCGGTTTAGTGGTAGTAGATGGCATGTGTTACCGAGTTGTTGGTGGGAACTGCAAGTGCAGGGAAAATTTGTGTGCATGGCATGAAATCAACGTTCATGAGCTTGAGGTTGATATACAGAATGGGAGTGCAGTGATTGGTGACGTGCAGGACCAGTCCTCGGTCGCAGCTCGACTAGGACCGCTCAAGAAGTGTGCCTTTATAATCGACGATGAGCTGTTTGTGACTGCCAACAAGCACTTTCACAAGATTGGAGTCCCTAATGAAGATGGCAAAATCGGGCAAAAATCAACTTCGAGGGTTGGGTAATTTGGCTAAACGGTACTTTCATGCGATGAAGGACGGGCCTGCTAATACCTTTCTAGTCACATATCATTCTAGTCTCACAACCAGCTTTATGTTTGACAAGTCTATGTGGCTTTAAATTCTGAACACTCAAGATGTGCTGCTCTGACATTTACTCTTTGTGTTACCTATACTATGAAAGCTGTACTTAGAGCTTTACTTAATTCAGACAGAGAACTTTTAAACTCAATGTTGATATTACTAATTGTATTATTCGTAATGTTAGAGTCAAATACCAGAGACCCTGTAGTAGGGTTAAGATTTCTCCCTGAAAACAGCCTTATCCCACAGTCTGAGCAAAAAAAAAGAAAAATATACAGATCATTCACCATCAGGAGAAGTGCTTTGTGTGCTGAGAATTCTTGCATATTCATGAGGACCGATCTTTTGATTGTGTGTGTCTGGCAAATTGCACCAGCGTTACGTGCATTTTAGTGTCAATCCGTCTTAAAATGTGGGTGTGGGCCCTGTGGGTGTGTGTGTGTGTGGGGGGGGGGGGGAATTCACCCTGAATTGTCACAAAGTAGTTGAAATGAACAAAAATCACATGTCCACCTGTTTCCCCAGGGTTAATGCCCATGATTATGTTATGATTACGACAGCAGTGTGTTCTCATGTTTATACGAAAGACCATAAAAATTTGCAGTATGTGCATATAGCAGTTTTGTGTGTCACACTCCTTGGAACGATTGGCTCCATTAACTTGTGATGCTGGGTCTTTGCCAGTTGGTGATTGGTCTGAATATTTTCTCCTCTGTGACTGCGGTCATTAATGTTAGTCACTAATTTTCTGTTGCACATTTATGACTACTATTTCGAAGACATAAGTTCCAAACATGGGGTTTGTTTGTAGCAGTCTCAGGCCAAAGAGGTGATTACTGGGACAGAGGTCATACAGTCATCCCTTTTGTCAAAAATGGGTACCAAATTGGTTCCTTCCATTAAAGCTTTTTGGCATGTTTGGAACATTTTCTAGACTAACCGAGTCGGTTTTTTTTTTGGGGCGGGGTGGGGGCAAAGACTAAATAACCACAAGTGACATATTTTTGTATTACATGAACAAATAGGGGACAACTGATACTATTTAACACTAATATAACTAGTAAGTTAATAGTAATGAGCAGGCCTATTGTGAAGCCATATTTCACAGACTTACTAACAGAACTGGATATGTCCTTTGTTATAATGTTAAATATAAGCCAGTTCTGATTTTAATTTAAGCTCTCAATTTCTTAAACAAAACTTTTTCTTTGCGTCAATGGACCAAAAAATAAAAAGAACAACACAGTGCCTTACCGCTCCCCACATTTCATAAGGAGAGTAGTTTGATGTGCTGAGATCCAAACAAAGTTGGGTGTGCACAACTATTAGCAGTAATACAGTACTAAAGGGTCAAGCAGAATTCCTTTACAAGGGGTGTGTGCAGGCTGTCAACAGTTGGTTGACCTAAAACTTGCTGACTATCACTCGCTAGCATGATGCTAGACGAGTGGTTGAATTTACATAAATTTTTACAATACGCTTATTGGGGTATAATCAAGTAGAGCTTTGGTTTTAAAATGGTATTCATGTTCAAAGCGCGATAAAATTTGTACCTTTCTCCGCTTTGAGGGGTACAAAATCAATTAAATACTGAATTTGCTGATTCGCTGGCTGATTTGGGGGGATTCGCAGCAAGTGATATTTAGTGTCCATGGCGAGTAGAAAATCGCTCACTAGAAATCGAGTTTGGGCGAGCGGTGGTGAGCGTGAGTGATCGCTCGCCTCAAACGGCAAGGCCTGTCATGGGAACAGCCAAATCAATGTCTGCATGATCGTTTTGCTTTTATAGAACTAAGGTCCTCAGCCAATGGCTCTTGAACATTTTGGATTATATTCATTGTTGTATTCAGTCACTTTATAAAAGTAGTAAAATATGTTTTAGCTGATGTAGTTGATAGTAGTTCTATAATTATGTATTAATTAATCTATATGGTGCTCGAATGTGAATAAGTTAACAGTACAAGTAGCATACTATTACTTATTATATTGGGTTCAGCAAAGATTTATACTGATAATATGTGACCATCCATGACGAAAACCAGTGTAAAGTTGCAATTTCCTTTGTTTTCTACTGATTTATTTAGGTTTATTTGTCAATATCTCTGAAAAATCATTGGTGACTTTATCCATGGTGGTGGATGGTCACATATATGTATGTATAAGCCAAGTAATGTTTTAGGTAACTGATTAGTTGAGTTGTTCAATTTTATTGTTGGTAGAATAGGTGCATAATCACTGCATATTTATGGTGCTCTAATATTTTATGTATGAAGAAAAATATTACCTCAACAACTGCCCATCTCATTAGATTATTTGTAACCCTGTACATGTACATACAAAAGCAAAGTTATGTTTTAGGCAGCTGATGTAGCTGACAGTAGTTCTAGTTTATTGTTATTAAAATAGGTGCATATCTACAGCGCTCTAATGTGAATAAGTGAACAGCTATACATTGGTTCGCCTCAAGTTTGGTAGTGCACTTTGAGCTTTACATGATTCGGACAGAGGACTTTTAAAAACCAAATGTTGATATAACTAATTGTATTAATCATAATTTTATAGTCAAATACCAGAGACTCTGCAGTCAGGGTTAATATTTCTTCCCTAGGAAACAATCTCACCTGTCCTACTAGACTAACATAGACTGCGTACACAGACGAGAATATGTACAGACCATTCACCAACTAGAGAAGTCCCTGTGCTTTGTATGCTGAGAATTCTCGCATATTCATGATTGACGATCATTTGATTGTACATGTCTAGCAATAGTAGCAAATCACGCCAGCGTTGGGTACCTTCAAGTGGCCCTATATTTCCTATATTTTTTAATTCTTTCTATATTTTCATGATTTTCCTTGTTACAAAATTTACATGTTTCTTTTCACTTGCACTAGTGAATTTTATGTGAAGTTGACAATTTCCGGACACTTCACACACAGTAGTCTTAAATTTTCAGCAGGTCAGCGCAGCGGGTAGACCAAATTGAGTACCAAATTGGTTCCTTCCGTTAAAGCCTTTTGGCATGTTTGGAACATTTTCTAGACTAACTGGAGTGTGCTTTTCTTTTTTTGGGGGGGGGGGGTCAAAGACAGTGCCTCACCTTACAATGCAGTGCCTTACCGCTACCCGCATTTCATAAGGAGAGAAGTTTAATGTGCTGAGATCCAAAGATGGATATGCACAACTATTAGCAGTAATACAGTACTAAAGTGTCAAGTAGAATTCCTTTATAAGGGGTGTGTGCAGGCTGTCAACAGTTGGTTGACCTAAAACTTGCTGACTATTGACAGGTCATGGCAGGCCTTGCCGTCTAGATTTTAAAGGCGAGTGGTTATCACTTTCGCTAGCATGATGCTAGGCGAGTGGTGGAATTTACACAAATTTTACAATACACTTATTGGGGTATAATCAAGTAGAGCTTTGGTTTTAAAATGGTATTCATGTTCAATTTGTCAATTAGTAAATTTGTACCTTTCTCCGCTTTGAGGGGTACAAAATCGATTAAATACTGAATTTGCTGATTAAGCTGGCTGATTTGGGGGAGGATTCACAGCAAGTGATATTTAGTGTCCATGGCGAGTAGAAAATCGCTCACTAGAAATCGAGTTTGGGGGACCGGGGGGGAGCGTGAGCGATCGCTCGCCTCAAACAGCAAGGCCTGTCATGGGAACAGCCAAATAAATGTCTGCATGATCGTTTTGCTTTTATAGAACTAAGGTCCTCAGCCAATGGCTCTTGAACATTTTGGATTATATTCATTGTTGTATTCAGTCACTTTATAAAAGTAGTAAAATAGTAATGTTTTAGCTGATGTAGTTGATCTATTAATTATGTATGTATCTATATGGTGCTCGAATGTGAATAAGTTAACAGTACAAGTAGCATACTATTACTTATTATATACTTCATTAATATATTCTTGTTCATTGATTGGTTAAAAGTGGATCACATGACCAAAAATAGTTCTACCATCAGTACTCCTATCCGTAAATAGTACCTCTAATCCGTAAATAGTATTTTCAATGTCCCGGATGAGCCGTAAATAGTACCTCCAAGCCGTAAATAGTATTTTGACCATGCCTTCGGCGTGCGCGCATTTGATCGACGGAGCAGTTCACGCCGATGAAACTGCCATAGCGTGATTTCGCTGCTGTAATTGGTTAGCCCGATTTTAGCCTATTCGATTATTTTGAAGGGCAAAATATAGGTTGTGCTTAAATTGGTCGTGCTGTTCTCTCAGGATAGAAGCGGGAGAGTAAAAGCGTCAAATAATTTTCTTTTAACCAATCAATGAACAAAGAACATATTAATGAAGTATATAAAACAAATATATACTGCCTTTATTCGAAGTTCTGGTTAAAACTATGGTCCCTCGTTGAGATCAATTAATACTATTGATCTCACCTCGGGCCCATAGTTTTAACCAGAACCTCTCATGGCAGTGTATATTTGTATATATTATATTGGGTTCAGCAAAGATTTATACTGATGATATGTGACCATCCATGACGAAACCCAGTGTGAAGTTGTAATTTCCTTTGTTTTCTACTGATTTATTTAGGTTTATTTGTCAATATCTCTGAAAAATCATTGGTGACTTTACACTGGGTTTGTGGTGGATGGTCACATATATGTATGTATAAGCCAAGTAATGTTTTAGGTAACTGATTAGTTGAGTTGTTCAATTTTATTGTTGGTAGAATAGGTGCATAATCACTGCATATTTATGGTGCTCTAATATTTGACGTATGAAGAAAAATATTACCTCAACAACTGCCCATCTCATTGGAATATTGGTAACCCTGTACATACAAAAGCCAAGTTATGTTTTAGGCAGCTGATGTAGCTGACTAGTTCTATTATATTTTTATTGTTATTAGAATAGGTGCATATCAATGGTGGTTGAATGTGCTTATGTGAACAGTTATTACTTTAGGTAGAATAGAATGTTGTTATTCTCCCCACCGACAAGGAACAAGTTTGTGAGGAGATTATGAAATGAGCTCCATCCGTCCATCCGCTCGTATGTGTGTGACAAAACAGTTAACCCTTCATAACTTTGACATAATGTCCCTTGAGCAAAGTGGTACATGTGTGCGATGGTAATTCATGTGAGGTCGAAGGTTATTTTACAAACTATGTTCGTTCTTCACAAACTTCCCTTTTCTGATCTTGTAATTCGGCAGGGACATGTTTTATGCAATGCATAATTTACTGATCTATTTGTTTGATATGTAGGATATCATCAGCCTGCTATGCTTTAATATTGCCTATGTCATTTTTTGTAATTTTGAGAACAAAGAACAAAATGTGATTCAAGCATGCATGAGTTACGTAATCACCCTATTATTTAAGATTATTCCCTTTTATTGGTATCATTATCGTTTGTTCTTGTGCAAAGATTGGTGAATAAATATGCTTAAATGTATACTTGAACCATATTTTGTATTTTGTCCTCAAAATTACAAAAAAAGATGATATAGCAAGTTTACTGACTTAAATTGTATGTAAGAAATAATAATAACTGCCTCTCAGTGGATACTTAAACAAATTTGCAAGTTTCCATCATCTGCTCTGTGTCACTAATGTATCCGCCAGGGTAGATGCCCTTAACTACTATTTATTTTAATTACTTACAAATTTTATTGTACAAGTCCAATAATTTTACTCACATTTTAGATGTTTTGTTCTCCATGTAGAAGATTTCATTAGTAACACACTATAATTACAGTGTTCAAGCAATAAAAACAGGGTTTTCCTGTGAAATTCACATATCTGGATATTAGAGATCCATATAAAAGAGGTCCGGATGTAAGGGAGGTTGGACGAATATTGTGTATTCTTAACATGTTGTATTCAAATATTTAAGTCCCCCGTGAGAACTCCACAAAATGTTTATTGTATTGAATTTTAGGGAATAGAAATGCACTTGAGATTGATTATGAATATAGCTTGCAGTTACAACCATTCAAGAAAATCTGCAGATGCTTTACAATAATAGAGTGAAGCTCATAGATTGATGATTTCTTGTTTGCATATGCAATCAATGCTGAACATTGCCCTAGACTATGAGGTTCCTTTACAAATGCGGATGGCCCGACTATGCAAAAATACCTTACCTAGAACCTCAGTAGAAGTAGGTTCTTACATAACTTTGTTAGTACTCTGTATTTGTTTGTAAAAGTGTAGTTTTTACTAAAAAGTACCAGTTTTTATTATTTGACCAAATCACATGTATGATGTACTTTTATACTAAATTTACATGTACTGCATACATACTACATCCGTCCAATATGGCTGCCAATATTTAGGACCAAATTCTGCACCCTGCACAAATGCTGCTTCTAATTTTTGTTGAAAAATATTGACAATTTTCCATACAAAGTACCTAATTAGATGTCATGTTTTAGGTAAATTTAATACAAGCAGTAGGTAATGGTTTATTGAGTACAAAATACACCAAGAATCAAATGATGGTACTACAGGATACCTAGCTTACTTAAAAACAGAAATATTTCAGTCAGGTATACCAACTAGATTTGGAGAACAAGATGGGATAACAACTAATATCTGTTCCAATTCCAGTGACACCTCATGCATACTGTCCTGTGTAGGATCAGGGATATGTTCGCTGGAGGGGCGTGAAAACTATAGCACTATACAGCCCTGTTATATTGATTATTGAAAGTAAATTGATAAGGGCAAATTTAAAAAAAAAAGTTGGTCTCAAAGCTCTCCAACTTTGAAAAACTAATGCAAAATGCATTTTTTGTTTTTTCCCCAAAGATCTTTTTTCAAATGTGAAATAACCCAAAGTCCTATTTTACTGTATGAAGTGTTGTATTTTAACAATTAAGTGATGCTGCTTTTGTATTGAAATGAAGTAATCTAAGAGCAGTGGTCTGGTCCCATATTCAGTTGCGTAAGTAAAAAAAGATGAATTCCGGAGGTTTAAAAAAATTGTCAAAACGTCATTACGATAGTATTTTTTTTACTAATGCTGGTGAATAAACTAATGTGCGCGGGAGCTTTGAGACAAACTTGTTTTTTAAAATTTGGTCTAATACCTATTTCAATGCATCCAAAGGTCCAGGGAAATTAATGAGATGCCACTACTAGAGCTGGAATAGATAATAATATAGTATGGAAGTGTACGAAAACTGCAACATATTAATCCAAAACCAAAGAGACAAGTTGACAAAGGTTAATAAAAATATTTTTGTGTACACTTTCATGCATGGTTTGCATACTGCAATAGTTTTTATGTTGACTTTTTTTCTCCAAATTTAATAATCTAAATACTTGCAAGTTTTCCTAAAGTACATTAGGAAGAGGCACCCTATTTAACATTAGCTTTGGACATTTAATTGGTGTGATCCGTGAGGAAATCACATCTTTGTGATCCGACCAGGTGCATCTTGTTCGCACTGAACAGGCGTAACTAGGTTGTTTTATATTCTATAATTTTCCTGGTGTGTTAACTGTGATTACATCTAGACACCAGTTTATTTTTGAATTTAAACGGGACCCTAATTTAATGCGTAAAACGCCAAAAAAGAGATGCACATCAGTCATGACACGAGTGGCTTTTTACGCATCATTATTTGTTTTCAAAACACAGCTTCACAAATCGAAATTGGAAGGGTTTAGGCTATTTTGGACGCCTGTTTGAGAGAGCTTATTTATCGTTCAGGCAATCATTCCTTGTGATGGCTTAGTCTCTGGCCAGACTGTGTGTGGCTATCCAGAACAAACATGTTTGTAATAGGAACGGCGGCTTTGTAAGAGACTAGTGCTGGCTCTAAAAGTAAACACAATTAGCACTTGATAAAGTTTATAATGTTTATGCGCTGGGTTAAGAGGTACTACACCTGTGGTAAATTATGACTATTTTTGCATTTTTCTCAAAAATGATAACACACTGGTAATAAAATTATGTATATTATTGGGGCAAGGAATCCAATTACTACACTGAAATTTCAGTGACTCAAGACAAGCGGTTCAGTATATGATAGGAAGCGTGGTGCGTGCTAGCGGTACCTTATTTCTTATCATAAATTACAAACCACTTGTCTTTGGTCACTGAAATTCCAGTGTAGTAAGTGTAGTCCTTGCCCCTATAATATACAGAACTTTTGTTACCACTGTGTTATTAGTTTTGAGAAAAATGCAAAAATAGACACAAATTTATCGAGGGTGTAGTACCTATAAAATGCATGAATGTTAATGGTTTAGTGTATACCGATGCTATTAAAATAGCATCGGTAAATATGATAAGGCCGAGTAAAAAATAAAACATGTTTCTCATCCTCCGCTTCCTTTTTAGAGACCGCTTCAAATTTATTTCTTTTTTTTAAATACCTACCAGAAGAATACAAAAACTGCTTCTTCTTTGAGGCCGCTGCAAATTAATTTAATTTTTTTAAATACCTAAACAATAAAAAAGTCCTTTTGCACCTACTTTTTTAAATCCAATATGACCAAACTTTGATATGACTCACACCGTTTGTTATTGTAATAGCATTAGTTGATATGATAAGGCCGAATAAAAAAAATAAAACTGTTACTGGTCCCCGTCCGCTTCCTTTTTTGAGGCCGCTTCAAATTAATTTTTATTTATAAAATTCAGTTATAACATTATTTCTATTTATTAAAATTTTGAAAAAAGATGTCGAGGAAGCTGAGATATTTTTTATTAATTAATTATTTTGTATTATTTTTAAATTGAGTCATAACTTTATTAATTTCTATTTTTTTTTAAATTTTGAAAACATTTCTTGAAGGTTCTGTGATCATTAGAGGGTATACCAAGAGTTATATCTACCAGAAGAATAGAATTTAAGAAGAAGCTTTTGGCTTTTTTTCAGGTATTTTTATACGCTAAATACAGGGTCTAATAGGACCTATGGGTATTTGCACCTATATTTTATGATACAAAGTTTAAAAAAAATTTAAAACACCTTATCCTGTTTTCTTTTTCTGTTTTTTTTTTAACCTGGACGAGAAACATGTTTTTATATTAATAATTGGTCCAAGAGTTGTGTTCTTTTAAAATAGGCCTAAGTTGTAAAGGACTGCCGACTCTCACGGGATAAACCTGACTTCAGTTGGTCACTGAACTGACATTGTAATGTCCATTTGCTCTAAAAAGTAAAACATTTCTATTAACATGATTAACATTCGCAAATGTTCGGTTTCATATTCTTCTTAATTTTGTCACAAAAACTTATTGCATGCTAACTTGCTCCATAAGATATTTACTGTTTGTACCTTAAATTGTTGGAAAGCTAGAAGTTTGTCACTCATTGGTAAAATTTGTGTCATAAAATCTCTTTTGCTTCCACAGTTGTTGTATCTTTTTTCTGTGCTCTGTATAAAAATTCCAGAAACTTTTTTCAAAAATTTAAATAAATTATTTTTTAATTTCATCTGGAATGGGGAAATGACAGAGTGAAGAGGATTTTGTATGTCTTGATTATTCTTTGGGTGGTTTACGATGGTTAATGTAAAGTGTTTTATGGAGGCTCAAAATTGATTTGGGTAAAATATTTACTTGATGACAACTATGAGTGCATGTGGAAATCTCTTGAGATTTCTTTTCTTCAAAAATTTCATTCTGATGTTAAAATTCTGTGGAAATCTCATGCACCTGAAAGTATTCTTTCGCGTCTGAAGAATGTGCAGCTGGCTGATTCAATAAGATCGTGGTATTCTTTTTAGAGATAAAGCCACTGAAGACCTTGGTTATGAGATCCGAGAAATGAGGAGTCAGAATAGCACTTGTATTTGGTTCAATAGAAGTATTAGATCCAAATCAAAACAGTATTTTTATTACGATTCTTGGTATACTAAAGGGATTTGTACTCTATCTGATGTTCTTTATGATAATCTTCCCACACCAGTCTTAAAATCTTTTGACGACTTAATAATTGAATTTGATATCTCTTACAGAGATAGGAGAAAATATAATGTGTTGATGGATAGCATTGTTCATTATTGTGGGATGCTGGATGATTTTGAGGACCAGGATTTTGACACTTTCGACATTTTCTCTAATAATCTTATCCTGGTCCCCAGGGTCCCTCGCTACACCTACAGTATAATGTTAAACAAGCTTCCCCCTGAAAGAATTCAAAAATTCTGGGAAGATATCTTTGAAGATTATTGTGATAAGGGGAATGTAGGGTGGGAAGAAATTCATATCCGGAATTTCAAATGTACCATTGAGACTCAATTAAGATCATTTTATTTTAAACTATTCCATAAGGCAATTGCTTTCAACAGCTTTCTCCACAAAATTGGAAGAAAAGATTCTCCTCTTTGTTTCTTTTTGTGACAAATTTCCCGAAGCTGTGGTTCATGTTTTTTGTGAATGTGATAAAGTTAAATGTATCTGGAATGAGTTATTTAACATGTTAAATGACAAACTTCACCTGAATATTCAGTTTAATAGTTTTGACCTTATGTTTGGTATTGCCAATGATAATTTACTTTCCTTTTTAATATTATGCAGTAAATACTACATTTACAGATGTAGATTTCAGGAAGTGAACCCAAACTTTACTGCTTTGAAAAACTTCATTTTGATGAAAAGAAAAATGGAATATGATATTGCTTATAAAAAGGGTAAATTAAGTAATCACTTTAAAAAGTGGTGCTTTGACATTTGATGTACAAGGTGCATCAGCACTGTAATATTGGTATTTACTGTTTGTAAATTAGTCTTTATTAATTGAATAATGACAAACAAGAAAAGTCTTTAAAAAGACAATGCCACTGATGAAGACCATGTTTCATAATTTACATTGGTAGTCCTTGATATGCTGGTAATTTGTTTTATGTGTAAATTAATTTCCGGATGGGACATATGGGTATTTATTGGTAAATACCACAAAGAATATAGGAAATACAAATTTACTCTTAAAATGTGTGCTAAGCATATCTAATTCAGAATTGTCTAACAAAAATCCCCATGCATATCAATCCAAGCATGGAAGAAAGAGATGAGAAGGAACCACAACGACTTCGATCGGCCAAGTTTTAATCCGCTTATCTATTGACGCATGAAAAGAAAAGCTATCAATGGTACTTCCTTTCATGTATAATCCATTTACCGCGATCGATGCTTGGCGAAATCATTACTGGAAAAAATTTATAACAAAACCATCCACGAACAAACAAACGCTACCCAGAAGTAAGATTATGGAATTTCACTGATGCTCTGAACATGTATAGTAGCTTTGTTTTGGGATCTACAGTCAAACTGTTTTCTTGATCGTGTTGTGTAGAAAATGTCCTATAAAACATCGAAAAGGTAATCAAAATCGGCCGTTTTTTTGCTGAGTTTCATCTTTAGCAAATAAGGTAAGATTTTGGTGAATTTTTCGATGAAAAATAGATGTAAAATGTTCTTAAATAATGCACAATGTTCCGGTTGAGTCCGGTACATAAAACCTGTTTAATTTATTAGTTTATATGTGTATAATCGTAACTAGCTAACTCGTTTCAGTGCCAAAGACTGCCAACTCTGAGAAAAAAGTCATCAAAGTTCGGAAAAATTAGGCAAAATGGAAGAAAAAGATGTAGGCCATCAATGACCGATGATCACGTCACTAGAGAAAATCCTATAGGGTGCTTGCACGGAAGGTCATTAGTTCAAATCATCCTTCACACACGCTCCAGAAGACATGCAAATACATGGAATACAATACCAATCACCTATTTAACGCTGGGTATTGATCAAAGTAAATCCTCATGAATAACAATGTCAACTAAATGTCGGTAAAGGGAGTGGACAAAGTGAATGCGTTCGTTGTGGTTCCTTCTTATCTCTTTCTTCCATGATCCAAGCAAGTTTCCTGATAATCCGACAATCAATATTCAATTGACCTCAGATAACTTGGAAAATGTTCCCCACTGAAAGATGATAACACCCACCAAGTTTCATTACCGTCCAACAATCCAACAGCAGACCTCAGATGACCTTGACATGGCCTTGAATATGTTTGGCGCTTCATGGTGATCACATCCACCATATTTCATGAAATGCTCAATTAACCACATATGACCTTGACATGACTTTAGCAAAAAAAATCATGAAAATGTTAAATGTGTATGATGATATACATGTACACTTAAAGTCTGCACAAAAAGAAACGCAGTTGTTATAAAACGACTGTAGCTTCAGAACTAATAATTGTTTTCACAATATTTCAACATAAAAGGAAGGATGATTTATTTACGCGCATTTTGATACCCGATTTGTCTAATTTTGTTCAATATCAACTATACAGCGGTGTTTTAAAAGAGAAATACCCAAATTGTAAATACGTGACTGCTCTCCTTAAACCCGAATCAAAGAATGCTCCTTTTCTTTCACTCAAAACAATTAGAATTTATTCCAGTCGCGTCTCGCTTGTTATACTCACGTAAGCTTAGACACGCTGGACGCTGAAAGACCACGCAAACAAATGGCGCGATTAAAAACGCTAGATATGTGGAGCTATTGATCAATTGGATTGATCATGACACACAGGCAGACAAAAAAGGCCTATAGATTTAAAACACATCAAATACCACAAAGAAAACAATACACATTCGGATCACACAAGGTTCTGAACAGAAACGACACATACGGGCCAAAACAGCACAAAGACATAAACCAATCAATAAAACACACCATCCAGGATCACACAAGGTTCCCCTACCCTATACCACAAACCCACCGAGAACCGCGAATGCTGAGAACCGCGAAAGCCGAGAACCGCTCTAGTTATTTAATTAATTTTTCACTGCTTAAGTCAGGTGAAAAATAAATATAATTAAATATCCAAAGCTAATGCTAAATAGAATGCCTCCGCCTAATGAAATGATAGTAATAACATGCTCTTTATTCAATGCCATGTATATCTGTGTGAGGTCGTGCATATGAGGTATCATAAATGCTACATGGGTGTGGTTAGTGTTTAAAAGTAGGTTGGTGATTTGACATATAGCTACTTATTTCTTTAAATATTTGTGTGTTAAATAATTATATTTTTACTTACCAATTTTGTAATGATGTATTTTTCTACTATCTGTATACTTAACAAGATTGTATAATTAAGGGGGTACTACACCCCTTGATAAATTTGTGTCTATTTTTGCATTTTTCTCAAAACCTAATAACACAGTGGTAACAAAAGTTATGTATATTATTGGGGCAAGGAATCCAATTTGTTATTTATGATAAGAAATAAGGTACCGCTAGGGTGTACCGCATTTCCTATTATATATACCGAACCGCTTGTCTTGGGTCACTGAAATTTCAGTGTAGTAATTGGATTCCTTGCCCCAATAATATACATAACTTTTGTTACCAGTGTGTTATTATTTTTTGAGAAAATGCAAAAATAGTCACAATTGACCACAGGGTGTAGTACCCCTTAACAATGAGACTGTTTGATAAGAAATTCAGCAAGAAACCAAGTTGTTTCTTTCCCTATTCTATTTTAATGCCACTACAAGTAAGCCATATTCGCCCTAATTATTTCCCATTCCAGAAAAATACAGCCAAGTATATCCCAATCATATTCCTTTAGTTAGTTCTATAACTAACAATAAAAGTCAAATTTTAATATCTGGCCAAATTTGGGAAATAGGGGCCAAAAGCATGTGTTTTTAGGGCCACAAAGACTAACTTCAAGTTATGCATTGTAATTTTTGGAAAACACATTTTCTAATCTTTTTCATAATCAATTACCAGAAATGAAATTAATTGTTAGTCTTTACTCAAGATTGTGAATGCTAATGATGCAAAATTGCATGTTTATGTCCAATTTTCCCTCAAATTGCACAAATATTAAAATTTGACTTTTAAGGCAGTTAAAACTAACTAAAGGATTAGGATTATCTATGTTTCATTTGGCAAAGCAAGATAATATTTAAAAAAAGTTAGTGCTGTATTTTTCTGGAATCGGGTAGTGATCCTCACATATTTTAAAAAGCGCAGCCTAAGGACCGAACCCACCGGGCCTAAGGAGTGATAACTCTCTGAGCTCCCTTTCAATGCATTTCCCGGATCTAAATTATGCCAAATGCCTAAACATTCTGGCTTGGGATTACGATGACTTTGACTCCATAATACACTGTAATTTGAATGCTTATGCGTGTAAATTTCAAATTTTGTCTGTCATTTCATCTTTTTTTAGTAATTTCTGGCTGAAGTGACTGACATCTCTTTCGTTCATAAGCAGCACTAAATTATTGGGTTGAATACTTGAACCAAGCGATATGATGTTACATTGTTTCTTTATGTGTGTCCACCTGCAGTCTTTTATTTTGTTCCTTGTAAACAGCAAGTAGGGGAATTGTGACTAATATTGCTCCTAACACTGCCCAGTTCATCCATAAAACACCTGAAAAGGAAGAGAAACATTGTTAAGATGAGCATGTTAAGAGTTAAACTAAATACATGTATGACAAGATGTAATACGTTGAGTCAAAATACTTCGCTCCCTACACAGCATGCCAGAGTCCTGCCCGCCTTCAAAACTCTTTCACAGACTCAATTTGGGGGAACGCATATTTAAACTTAACCTCTTCAGACCAATGCTACAAAATGTAATTGCCAGTGATTGCTTCCAACATTGCTGGTCGCGTTATTTTTCACTTTATCTTCGAATTACATATATATCATACATTTGGAAAATAAAATGGAGCGGATGGAGCTAAATAATTAAAAACGGTGTATATTTTACAATAATCTTGATAATACAATATAATATCGTGCCTTAAAGCCCAAACACTAAAAGTAGCGTTTTTTAATGTTTTCTTTATCTCTTATACCTCCTGACTCATAATCTGTCGGGTGCCACTGGGGCACCCTTGAGCATTATGAAATAAATGACCCCGTATGGTTATACAGGGGGTACAAAAATAAGTGTTCCAATAGGTATAGGCCCCCTACCACTATCAAATTATTATTCTATTCCCAAGGATCCTAACAATTTATTTTCTACCCAGAATAACTATGGTTCAGAAGTTATGTGCTGTAGCAGGTCAAGGGTCAATTTCCAAGTTGTCAGCGCGGGTGCTACTTTTGAGTTAATAGCCAAAATTCTAGTTGATCCCAATGAAGAATCACTAGGATGCATCGTGGGTGCGTGTTTGGGAGGGGTTTATAGTTTATACTATACCTATATCAGGAATGAGCATAACAAACAAGAATATAAGTCCAGTCAGATTATATAGCCAATTAATAGATCCTGTTGCTATACCCTCTGCTACAGGATACACGCCTTCTACTGTCATTTCAAAGTAAATCGGCATTGCTGAATTGAGTAAGAGACCGTAAGATACGCAAGATATGTACAAACTGGCTGAAGAGAAGGAAAATAATAATGTATTGTAAACAAATGAATTGTGTGTCGATAATTTAATTTAAGTACTGCATGGAGTACTGCATGTGAGCATTCATCCAAATATTACAGCTAAAATCATGAAAGACACCCTTTTAAAATTTGCATTTTCAGCGTTCACTTACCCGGGCACTTACCCAAGTTAAACTGTATAACTCCATAACATAAAAGAACAAACCAAACGAAGCAAAGAATACCCATCGATGTAAGTGTCAACAAAACTAATTTCATTTTCCCGCCTAGAAAATCAACACACCTGTATGTGACAAGAAAATACACCGGGGTCCGGGGAAAATACTCTCTTAATGGGTGGGGTATGAACGTTTGGACAGTATTTTTTGTGGGACATGAGAGCACATCAGACATATCGATTTGCATTCTGAATATGAAGAATGTCCTGATGATATCAAATAATTTAGATTTTTTGAAATTCGTGATAGGCCTATAATACAAATTTTATGGGAAATGATTAAAAACTGATATTTTTGATATTTAACAGTCCTCGAAGTAAACTTTATAAATCTAATGATATATACTTAAAGTGTACCAGTATGTAGCTGGGATGAAAAGCCGACGATCAATTGAAAATTTTGACCTTTCGTATTGAAGATATGAATTTTTTCCCCCAAACACCAAAAAATATCAGGTCTTTTTTGGGAAAAAATGTATAATTATCTTCAATATGAAAGGTCAAAATTTTCAATTGATCGTCGGCTTTTCATCCCAGCTACATACACTTTAAGTACATATCATTAGATTTAGAAAGTTTACTTCGAGGACTGTTAAATATCAAAAATTTTAAAAATATCAAATTTTAATAATTTGTCATAAAATTTGTATTTTATCGCGAATTTCAAAAATTCAAAATTATTTGATATCAGATCGACATTCTTCGTATTCAGAATTCAATTTGATATGTCTGATCAGAGAAGATGATAAAAGAGGAGGTCGCTTGCTGCCCACATCAAATAAATAATGTGTGCATCCGCCTATTGATGGAAACAATGATCTAATCCGATTGATCAACTAATACGATAAGTGGCTTTGCGAGTCACGACTGTCTAGCTCTAAACGACGCATGCCCGGATATCAATTTGTTACGTCAGTTGACCGCGAAATATAATTTCTGTATTGTTTGGCATGACTGGCTGCTAAGTTTGACCCGAGATCCCTGTGAAAAAGACCCACATTTTGGATCCAAATAGCATTTTTGGACACGTTTGGACACAAAACAGGAGTATATGGAGAAACTGACACGAGTTTGAATTACTGATTACACTGGTTTTATGTTTCCGTAAACTGCCGCAAATATTCAAATAGTTATCATTTAAATTTCTTTTCCTTTGACCTTATATTAATTTGACTGGAAAATTAATTATGCTTGACTTTCCATAACTTAACAATTTTTTTGCTTTTTTTAATGGGAGTTGCAATATATATAATGCTTCTTCACTCGTTTAAAAATCATGGTCACCCTGGTTAGTATTATTTTTTTTTTACAAAAAAAGCATGATTTGACTGCAAAATTGGGACTTTAACGATGTACTTCCGTGTGTGGAATATTTTCTCCACTGGAGAGAACTACCAAATCAGACGAGCGTGTGGCGGATGAACAGATTACCACAAAGGAAGTTTCAAGTGGTGTTTCAAGTACCCCAAACAAAGAAAAGTGAATAGAGGTTAACTGTGGGTAATCGGATTATATGTTCGAGCGATCTCCTCTTTTCTCATCTTCTCTGGTCTGATGTGCTCTCATGTCCCACAAAAAATACTGTCGAAACGTTCATACCAGAGCCCTTTAATTCACTGCTTGGATGTTCAATATCATACTAATTTGTGATGCATCTTAATGCGAGATGCCACAGGACAATTCACAAAATAAAATACAGGCTGTATCAAAATGTTTGGTACCCATTGTTTTTGGTGTTTGTTGACAAGCCTGCTTTTTCAATATGCAACATTGGATCCTCTTGAAATGCCCGGGATTTATAGTTTTATGACCTTTCATAACATAATAGGTCCTATGTTGCATTTTGCTGTGGTAGTTGTATCCATAATAACTGGAAGGTGATGGGTACCAACCATTTTGATACACCCTGTATATTATATTAATCCGCGATGTTAAAAGGCCCGCTGACCAAAAGGCCCGCTGACCACAATCCGATAAAGCTATAATTTAAAAGTTACCCTATTTTCAGACGCAGGCATGTCGGGTTCCATTTTAACCACTTTTCAGTAACTGCCCAGCAAACACAATACGTTTTCGACATCATTCGCAAAAGGTTATAAAAGGTTGTCAGAAAACGTTTAAATGTCGGGTTATATAAAGGGTTCATTAATGGTATAAACATGGTATATAACATTTGTTGGTAATTTACTGCACAGCAAACACAAATGTTTTAAAAGGATATAAAAACGTTTTAATAACATTCCAAAAACATTTGTGAAAACTTAGTACAAATCATTCTAAACAGAATGTTATTTGGGGGTTGAAAAAATATTTTGCAAAAAATGTTTGCCCAAAATATTTACAACAACGTTTTTAAAATGTTTTCACGACCTTTATATAACCCGACATTTAAATGTTATTAAAACGTTTTGTAAAAAACATTTTAAGAACATTTCTGTGTCTTTTTTTGCTGGGTGCAAATATTTTAACATAATGTTATTTAAGTGTTGATAAAATATTTCGCCAAAAATGTCTGCAAAAATAGTTTACAATGACATTTTGAAAACATTTTAAAAATATTGTTGTAGTGTGTTTTCATACAAAACGTTTTAAAACGATTTCATGACCTTTATATAACCCGACATTTTAATGTTATTAAAACGTTTTACATAATCCAAAACCCAAAATATAAATTTCGTTCTGGTATACCAGAACGAAATTACAATGCATTGTCTATGGAGCAGTGTAATACACATAATCATGCAACTCGCAAACGCAAAATCGGAATCAACTGAAATTTTGGGAATAGGTTTTTTTCGTGGATATCTAATGAAAAATGACATAAATAGAGGATGCTAGGATCACGAAATACTCCTTTAACTAACTACATTTATACGTGCGAACTGCCTTTTATTATACCTTTGAATTTCAAGTGCAAGCACTGTACTTCTTTTAGCTTCTTTTGAAAAGCGCGCTAGGCTAACTCGAGTAAACCAAATGCTTTAGTCGTAGTGAATCACTGAAAATAGGTCGAAGTGGTCATCTTTGTTTAATCACATATAACTTCAAAGCTACTGCACATTTGGAAAAATATATTCAGCGAATTGAATAGTTTTTTATTCGACGTCAACACGCATATATAGTGTTTTTTATGAAAGCTAAATTAATTCGAAGCAAGCGTAAATATACCAATACATTAGATTGGTCTTAAAATAATACTTGTTTGTATATGCTTGGATCCGTATTTCAATTGCTCAAACTCCATAATGGCGCCTGGATAAATGTAGCTTCATCAGAAGTACACTTGTATACTTGTAGACGGGGTTTTACGGTATTCGATTTCAACAAGAATTCGTTTAATTGGTTTCAAGTCATTTTCATCTTCTGACAAATGTGTTTTAATTTTATAACGAAAACAGTGTTCAACATCGAATATTTTGGTGACTACTTAATTTGTTATTAGATTATTTTTATGAATCAGGGTTAACATGATTCCAAGCTCTGCAAGTGATTCACAACATCATTTTTGACGTCATTCGACGCCTTTTGATCGTTTCTCTGATAGTTACCTTCCTGCTAGAAGTCCACCACAGGCACTAGCGATGTTTGTGAAAAACCCTATCCATCCTACAGTTTTCTGTTAAAATGAAATTCAGTAACAGAAGCTGAAGGAGAACCGGTAATTTATAATTTGCAATTATAAAAATTATGAACCACTATCAAGTCCCGGGGGGTACTCAAGTTTGGTTTTGGTAGGGACGTGCGCTGAGATTTTGGAAGTGGACCCATAAATATACCAATTTTTCAAGAAATTTGGACCCATTGATATACCAAAAGTCAAAATTTTCGGCCGAATTTAACCAAAATTGTCTTAGTTTTTACAAAATTTCCCAAAATTTTGGGAAAATTTTGAAAAATTTTGCTAGATAAGGCCTAAGGAAAAAATGGGCTGTTTTTCGAAAAAATTGAGAAAATTTTGAAAAAAGACCCATTCATATACCAAAATAGGCTTTGAAAAAGGGTCATTGATATACCAGAAGGCCGAAAATGCTACCCATGTTTGCGGCACGTCCCCGTATGGTCATTTGTACTGAGTACCCCCCCGGGTATCAAGTATCAACATGATCAAGTCTGCAAAAAATACGAAACACTTGCCATTTTTATAAAACAGTATTTGAGATCAAAATAATAAGGTCCCATGCAGCCTTTATTATTTAATCAAATAGAAAATTTACAATTTTTCTTCCTCGAGATATTTATTAATTGGCGTTGTTACAATGTTACTTCTTATTCCTGCGTAGGTCTACATACCTGACCAACCTGTACTGTGTGTTGAAACATTGTGTCAACCTGTGTGATCCATGCATTGAATACACCAAGACTCACACTGAATGCAAGGCCTGGAATCCAAAAATACTGGCTCCTGAAATGGCAAGATAGAGCATTATACGTAATTATCTTAATAAAATTATCATTTAAATTAGAAATTTACATATATTCAAATGGAAAAGTGCACATACCCTTTATAGAGGAGTAACTTTTCAATAAAAGAAATGTATGAATTTCCAAGTTTGCTTTCTGAAAACGTCTGAAATTTCAGTTGCCAATATTACTGGAAAAGCTTTAAAATGCAATTAAGGGGGTACTACACCCCTGGTCAATTTTGTGCCTATTTTTGCATTTTTCTCAAAAATTATAGCACATTGGTGACAAGTAAGATAGGCTATGTATATTATAGGGGCAAGGACTACAACTACTGTACTGAAAATTCAGCAACTCAAAGCAAGTAGTTCTTGATTTATTGATCAAATATTGGTTTTCCCTCATTTTTGACTGTAACTCCACAACTGTTGTCTGTGCTGAAATAAAATTTCCAGTGCAGTAGTTGTAGTCCTTGCCCCTATTATATAAATCTCTTACTTGTCCCCAATGCGCTTTAATTTTTGAGAAAAATGCAAAAATAGGCACAAAATTGGGCAGGGGTGTAGTACACCCTTAAATGAATGAAAAACCACAGAATTGTCACAATGAGCCTCTCAAATGGCAGATTCTCGATTTTGAACTATTTTTTGCTGCATTTGAACAGTTTAAAAGTCTGGATTTCCAACAACCATGACTGGACAAAAAGTCCAGAAATCTGAACTTTATTCTATAGGGGTGTGCATTTTGTTTTTCTGGAAATACCCATTGCACAAAACACAAAATTTTCATGTGCAGCTCACCTTATAAGATATTTAACGCCATTCCAGAAGTTTTCTCTCTCTTTATCCGCTGATAAACTTGGAGGCGTTGGGGGTTTAGAAGGAAAATATATACAAGCAATAAAAAACTGACATGCCAGCCATATTAAATCTGAAAAACATTCAAACACGAACGTAAAAATAATTATTAAATTATTAGGTATTATTATATTTCTGTTGAGATTGATTGGATTGGCAGAATTGTTGTGGTTTGCTTGTTTGTAAATATTGAGTAGAATAGGAGCCATATTTTCCCGGTTGAGCAAATTAAAGGGGGTCTCCGGCAATCATAACAATATGCCTTATATGTTAGCAAAATAATTATCAAGCATGAATCACATGGTTTTATTTAAAACAAACTCATATTGACCATAAAAACGAATAAAAACAGTCGGCTCTCAACACGCAATATTCATATTTCCCGCGCCGAAATTGTTTAAGTGCAATGACGTAATGGTTATTTGTGCTCATTTGTCGTCGGCCTTCATTGTATTACTGGGACGTCATTGCGCTGGACAATTTCAGCGCCCGGGAATATTTTGAATATCGCGTGTTGAGAGACGGATGTTTTTATTCGTTTTTATGGTTACTATGAGTTTGTTTTGAATAAAACCGCGTGATTCGTGCTTGATAATTATTTTTCTTACATATAAGGCATAATGTTGTGATTGCCGGAGACTTCCTTTAACTAAAAAACTGTAACTTAAGTGTTCTTCTTAACATCTTTTAATACTTAGGTCTTACGAAATGAGTCAAGGAAGCAAATAATCACATTATTATATTTCCAGAAGCATTTTTGAAGAGCGGACACAATAGTAGGGCGAAATCCAAACTGAACATCGCCCTTCTATTATAGGTCAGTATTACGCTTCTTGAGATAAAACCAATAATTATCAATACGAAAGTTTGGGGCGTTTCCACCTTCCCCAGAAAATCATGCACACGGGAAGAAAATGAATCCCCTTTTATCAAGCATTGAGATATCCTTCACAGAACCCAAATCATTACCCTCGTGTGTCAGCTTTCTTTGTTTCAATTTTTGAGTGCAAGCACCGCTAGGTCATGCTCTCCTCTAACCTACACCTCAAAACAAACTGAGGCTATTAACTTGAATTTTGCAGATGTCACTGATCTTACGCACTGTGTATGCTTACCTATGTAAAGTAATGTGTAAATTTCTCGTATGTGATCAGACGTAACTGTTGAATTTGACTCTGTAAAATCTGTAAGAAATAATACCCAATAAATTATATAAATATATTACCTATACACCACTAGTGACGCAAGCATTCGTATGACCAAAAATCGTTCTATGAAGTAAAGGCTTATTTGACATTGACAAAATTACCTTGTTCGAATAATTCCACTGTTGGACTAGTTGTTAAATTGGCAGGTAAAATACTGTAAAATGAATAATGATTGTGTAATATTACTTAAGTGCAATATCAGATATTTATTTAGTAGGGTTGGCCACGGTCAAAAAAATGTTTCTTGCTGAGGTGAAAGGACTTTGGTTGGAGGTTACAAAATGCATTTCGAAAATTCAGCTGAAGTCCGTTGCCATGGCAACGGCCCGATTTGTGTTTTTACAATTTTCGCCTATTTTGGAGCTAAAAAGTGAAAATTGCCCTTAAAAGGGCGCCTCGTTGCCTTAATATACAAGTTGGTATTTAAAAATATATGGTATCATAAAAAAGCCCCATCCTTGTTCTATCTACAAACGAAGTTGTGTTTAGAGATTCGTTTTTTAAATATCGATTTCGGGCCTGGCAACACTGCAAGTTTTTCAAATTTGAAAAATGCCATTTTTTACCGATTTTGGCGATACGAAAAAAATACTTTTGCGCTCACCTAGGATTTTGTCGTTATGGTTTTTGGTAGAACATACCTTGCCCCCAACATATCTAATAAGAAAAGCTTGGGGAAATTTATTTCTCTAAGGAAGGTGTTGCCAGAAAAACATACATTTTGTAAAAATTCAAAATTCTCATAAAAAGAAAATTTGCTGCATTTTGCCCTAGATTTAGCACATGTGATGTAATGAGTTGTATGTAGAGTCAGTTTATCATCATGGTCAACTATTCTGAATGTTTCGAAACAATAAATGAAGTTTAATTTTAATGCGGTGTTGCCAGATGCCCAAAATTATGAAAGCTACATTACGCCAAAGAGCCCAAATAGGTCTAAGTTTTCATGTATGAATCTAGTCAATCCAGTTAAATCACGGTCTATTATTATAAATCATTTTATCATAATTTCACCTGTTATGAATGTTTGGAAACAAAAAAGTTCATCATACAGTGTTGCCAGATGCCAAAAAGTAGAAAAGATATGTAAAATTCTGGTTTACCCTGTGTACTCTGTGTTTTCAATATATACAATTCTGGTTAACCCTGGGCACCATATTTTCATAAAAGGATTTTTTTTAATTTGCCCCGAATTTAGTACATGTGATGTAATGAATTGTATGTAGAGTCACATTATCATCATGGACAACTATTCTATGTTTCGAAACTTTAATTTAAATGCAGGGTTGCCAGATGCCTAAACTATAAAAAAATATGACAAGTTTTTATGTATGATAAACAATTTCTTTGATGATGCATCTAAAATACAATTAATTTATAATAAATTACGATATGACCCCTTTAACCATGTTAACTTATCTGTCTGTCAGTTGTGAATGTTTAACATAGTGTTGCCAGATGCCAAATACTAGCAGACATAGGAGGATTTTGTAAACAATACACCATACATGAGCTTTTTAAACCTTGTACTTTACTTAAGGGAAGGGGTATGAACGTTTGGACAGTATTTATTGTGGGACATTAGAGCACATCAGACATATTGAATTGCATTCTGAATACGAAGAATGGCCTCCTGATATCAAATAATTTACATTTTTTGAAATTCGCAATGTAATACACATTTTATGGCAAATTATTAAAAATTGATATTTTTGATATTTAACAGTACTCAAAGTAAACTTTATAAATCTGATGATTTCTACCTAAAGTGTATGTAGGTGGGATGAAAAGCCGACAATCAATTGAAAATTTTGACCTTTCATATTGAAGATATGGATTTTTTTTCCCAAAACACCAAAAAAATAGGTCTTTTGGGAAAAAACATCCATATCTTCAATATGAAAGGTCAAAATTTTCAATTGATCGTCGGCTTTTCCTGCCAGCTACATACACTTTAAGACTATATCATTAAATTTATAAAATTTACTTCGAGGGCTGTTATATCTCCAAATGTGAAAAATATCAAATTTTAATAATTTGTCATAAAATTTGTATTATATCGTGAATTTCATAAAATGAAAATTATTTGATATCAGAAAGACATTCTTCGTATTCAGAATACAATTCAATATGTCTGATGTGCTCTCATGTCCCACAAAAAATGCTGTCGAAACGCTCAAAACGCTCATTCCAGTTCCCTTAACCACTTTAACATTGACATAAACTTTCCAGTAAAAATGTTTACAAACAATATAAGTCCTCAGTATCGCCAATTTTCATTTTCATTTCAGATATTGCTGAAAAGTTGGAAAAGAAATTGGCCAATCAAATCTTTTCAATACACGCACACTCTTTACCAGTGTTCCAATTTCATGATTATATGACCAGGTATTTGATCAAAAAGTGTTCCCAGAACATAAGTTTGAGTTTCACAAGACATTCTTGATGTACAGGCGTGGGGTATACTTGAAGTGCAGGTATCTGAAGAGGGAAGCAACAAGTTACCTCCAAATCACAGCAGCAGGTAGTGGCTGGGCCGCCGAGTGTGAATAATTATGGTTTTTTTTGTGGAAGGTTCGTGTTTGTTTTAAATTTTGGAGCGTTTTTCCCAAAATTTAACATTTTTGGTGATATTTCAAAAAAGCGACATGCCAAAGACAAATCGTTGGGCACATACTTTGTTATTGATAATGCAGTTCGTTTCCGCATACCTTTGTTACCATTCGCTTTGGTGATTTACTAATATTATCAATTTTGTGACTGTAATTTGGCGTTTTTAATACGTTTTAAGTTAACCAAGAAATTAAGAAAAATATCTGGTCAAGGTCGTTTCATTTTAGAAGGTCATTTCATTCTGAATGCAGATTGGATCACGATCGATGTCGTATTCCTCTATGTGGGTCCCTTGATGATAAAATTATTTTGAATTCCTTGTAACAACATACAAATTTTCGTCCGAAAACAGGGGACCGTTCACAAACACTTGTAAGGGGGGCATGATGCCAAAAAAATTCATCGCGAAAATTTTTCGGCCCCCCCCTTTACAGACCTCAAAAATGTCAATGCCCCCCCTTTTTGACATGAAAATTATGGGTCAACCCCATAGAAAAGCATATAAATTCAATTTTCCCAGGAAAATTTCTGGTCATTTTTTTCAGGCCCCCCCCTTAGGAGGGTCAAAAATTTTCAGCCCCCCTTTTTGCATCAGGCCCCCCTAACAGTGTTTGTGAACGGTCCCCAGTGTTTCAGTTTAAACAAATAGTTTAAGGGGTCATAATTATCATAATTTATTATAATGTAATTGTATTTTAGATGCATCATCAAAGAAATTGTTTATCATACATAAAAACTGGTCCTATTTTTCATAGTTAATACATCTGGCAACACTGCAAGTTAAAGTTTCGAAACATAGAGAATAGTTGTCCATGGTGATAATGTGACTCTACATACAATTCATTACATCACATGTACTAAATTCAGGGCAAAAAAAAAAAAAATGTCCTTTTATCTGTTTATGGAAATAGAGTGCGCACAGTAAACCAAAAATGGTATTAAAACCACAGGGTGCACAGGGTAAACCAGAATTGTACCTTTCCTACTTTTTGGCATCTGGCAACACTGTATGATGAACTTTTTTGTTTCCAAACATTCAAAACAGGTGAAAATTATAATAAAATGATTTATAATAATAGACTGTGATTTGACTGGATTGACTAGATTCATACATGAAAACTTAGACTTATTTGGGCTATTTGGCGTAAGGTAGCTTTCATAATTTTGGGCATCTGGCAACACCGCATTAAAATTGAACTTCATTTATTGTTTCGAAACATTCAGAATAGTTGACCATGATGATAAACTGACTCTACATACAACTCATTACATCACATGTGCTGAATCTAGGGCAAAATGCAGCAAATTTTCTTTTTATGAGAATTTTGAATTTTTACAAAATGTATGTTTTCTGGCAACACCTTCCTTAGAGAAATAAATTTCCCCAAGCTGTTCTTATTATATATGTTGGGGGCAAGGTATGTTCTACCAATAACCATAACGACAAAATCCTAGGTGAGCGCGAAAGTTAATTTTTCATATCGCCAAAATCGGTAAAAATGGCATTTTTCAAATTTGAAAAACTTGCAGTGTTGCCAGGCCCGAAATCGATATTTAGAAAACGAATCTCTAAACACAACTTCGTTTGTAGATAGAACAAGGATGGGGCTTTTTTATGATACAATTTATTTTTAAATACCAACTTGTATATTAAGGCAACAAGGCGTCCTTTTAAGGGCAATTTTCACTTTTTTAGCTCCAAAATAGGCGAAAATTGTAAAAAACACAAATCGGGCCGTTGCCATAGCAACGGACTTCAGCTGAATTTTCGAAATGCATTTTCGTAACCTCCAACCAAAATCCTTTCACCTCAGCAAGAAAAAATTTTTTGACCGTGGCCAACCCTACTAAATAAATATCTGATATTGCACTTAAATATTCATGCTGGGTGATATTCATATTTGCTCTTTTCTCGTCTGTAAAATATGTGATAATAAATTAATATTTTGACCATCGACTCTTTCAAATGAGCAATAATAAATCAACAAGGAATAAGGGATGAAATCAAAACTCGACCGGTGGTCGACCGCCGGTTCCGTGCAGTTTCGTCCGGTTGGAACCGGTTTCTATTGTTCTAAACAATAGAACGCGGTTCAACCGCCGGTAACCGTCGGTCAACTGGCGGTCGAGTTTTGATTTCATCTCTAAATAAATCAATATCGATTGTGTCAAAATGATTTGTGTTACTTGATTGATTTTCACAAACAAACGCATGTTGCGTGCAGAACAAGTGTGCCACAACAGCTCTTTTCAGAGCCACAATTTAGTTCGGAGGCGGATAAGGAGCTCTACGATTTTGTTTTGTTTTGTCTGGGTTATTTTGTTTTTGTTTTATTTTTGGTTTGTTTCTTTGTTTTGTTTTTTACTTATAAGTATTCTTTAAGTCCGATATGAGAGAACTTACTCTGTATAATTAGTAGTTTTTATCTCATTTACAATGGCTTTGCATGCAGAACAAGTGTGCCACAACAGCTCTCTTCAGGGCCACGATTCAGTTCGGATGCGGATAAGGAACTCTACGATTTTGTTTTGTTTTGTCCGGGTTGTTTTGTTTTTTTTTTGTTTTTTTGTTTTTTTGTTTTTTTTTGTTTTGTATTTACTTATAAGTCAAAACTATTATCTATGTCCGATATGAGGGCACTTACTCTGTGTAATTAGTAGTTTTGATCTCATTTACAATAGCTGGTCCGAAAAGAAATGAGACGGCAACACCTAGCGCAGGGGCAGATGATGATATGGCTGTTGCTGTAGTGCGTTGATTTGGTGGGAACCATTGTGCTGATAGAAGAGGCGGACCTGACATAAGAACAGGCCCACCTATTGCTATAAGAAATTGACCCGCATTGGCTGTGCTGCGAGGACAAAAAGCAATGAAAACAAAAGTAAGCCTATGTCATCAGTTTTGATTCACCTCAAACGTTGGTAATATACAAATACGCACAAACACGCAAGGTAAAGCGCACCGCACATACCCCACGCACTCACTCTTATGTCGCATTACAATTTTGTTGATGTCTATATACGTCAATTTAAACCGACATAAAATATTTACAGCGGTATAACAACACAAGTAGGAGTTCATAAAGATACTCACTTCCCATGCGTACCCATACGCACCCCAACGCACACTTGTGTTGCGACGTACTAGTATGTTCAAGTTGGCCTTTTCAGGTATTATGACATAGTAATTAACATGGATTGTTGGCTTCCATCCTTATGGTATAACCAATTATCAAACTATATTTGAAGAGCTTTAAATTTCCAAACCGTGTTAAGTCCACAAACACATGTTTCCGCGTTACCTGTGCGATATTGCAATGGGTTGTGATGCTATAGATATTATAATTTCAGTTGGATGCACCATTACAAAGCAAACAGTGGATGGATGCACAGTAACAATACTGTGTGAGGCCTTTGATTCCCAAATGAGAACAATAGTCTGCATATTGTTTACCAGAATTGTTGTGGTAAATGATGGCTTGTTGATGGTACAACTCATTGTTGCTAATGTCAAACAAAGTAATTGTGATTGTATCACACAAGTAATTGAGAAACATGTGGTTGTGGACTTAACACGGTTTGGAAATAAGCTCTTCATTTGTAAAAATAATGTACTTAGAAGACTAAAATTCAGAGTATGTGCCTTATAATAGACCTCCAATCATGTAATTACCACCTTCATGTATGATCTTACTATTTGAGATTATGTACTCCAACTGGCAGACATCTAACACCAACACCTAGCAACGACATCGTCTGAGCTAGCAAGAACATCCGTCGCAATCCTAAATATATCAAAGGCAAAACAAAATAATAAGAACGGGTATAAATTGTTTTAATAATCATTTTTATCCTTTTAAAACATAGGAAACAACCAAATACACTATTAAATATAATTGTAAGCGTTCGGCAGTAACACTTGCCTAGTGAGTCCATGAAAGTACTGAATGGTATAACAGTCACGGCGAAAACAACGCCGCCCCAAATGGTAAGCAAAGCTATGTCTGCATCAGTCCAGCCCAGAACAGCTTTAACTGTGAAAAAAAACCCAGTACCAACCATTACTTACAAAAACTTAATGTTTCACTTGTCCACGATGTAAATTTCCTTTACTCATAAACATAATATTTGATCTCTATATAGTAACATATTGCCTAAAATGTATTTTGCACACCATAGACACACCCCGACTCACCCCGACATAGCCAAACATACACCTCGACACATACACACACCCCACCAATCCTAACACACGATGCACAAATTCCCGAAACCTCTTTCAATGTTCTCTTAATAACATGTATAATATTTTGATGTGCGTATAGCAAATTTGATAGTAAGGTGCTCTTCCCTGTCTTCGGATAATAAAAAATAATACCCGTGATGATAAATGAACGCACAAACACACCCCATAGACCCACCCCTCCACCCACACCCACTAAACACATAAATGGGGCACACCCCAACGTAAGCACCACTAGCTGCATCGAACATCTGTCACTGTTGTAGGCTATCATTAAAATGTGTGTGCATGTAAAGCAAGTTTGATAGTAATGTGCTCTTTCATGTCTCGGGATAGCCTTACAAAAATATAACTTACGATTACAACACTGATATATTCCCCCATACACACCCCTATACAGAAGAGTGGGAGTTCACTGAGAACTTGTGCTTATAATTATCTCCTGAAGAGACAAGTAGGCCTATGAGATCCTTTTGTTTTACAAGTAAATCAGCAGTCATTCATCGCGGATTCGAACGTCAACTTTCATATTCAGACAAGTTTCCTTGACTTGTTTCAGACTTGTTTCTGAGTTGTCGTTATATCGTCGGACATTTTGTGTGTAAAATCACGTCTCCGGAAAAGATGATTAACTAAACATGGTCAGTAAAGGAGTGCAAAGAGTTGAAACCTTTAATTCTTACATTCTTGTTCATATTTCAAGTACAAGTTCACGTACCTGTATCTGCTATTGGTCCCCACGTGTTCCACAATGCCGTCTGCGTTGCCGCGGCAACAGAAAATAAAGCCAAAATATACCAGCGTCTTTTGTATACAATGAACTCCTTAGTCTTCCTCATACACGAAGATGTCTGCTGGTTTATGGTCCCATAGGTTGATTGGATATAGGGGTCGTCATCATACTCCGCTTCGTTATCCTCTACACGTAAAAAGAAATTAGTGTTTCTTTCAATTATATGCCTATTTATACATTGGTATGCGGTGTTTTGTGATATGAACGGAGGAAATTCACTCAAAGAGTGTGCTGAAAGTGGAGGGAATATATCTGATATCATAACATCCAGTCCAGCAATGATAATAGTTGGGAGCACACGACAGGGAACACACAGAACTGTCAGACCACCTGTGAATATAACATCAATTACAGTGATAATGAGGGGGTACAAGTTTATATATGTTTGTAACCAATGTATAAGTGTGTTATCAGACCACCTGTCAAGTTGATATCAGTTGATATATGTTTGTAACCAATGTATAAGTGTGTTATCAGACCACCTGTGAATAATGTTCTGATTTTCGAGACATAACATCAATTACAGTGATAATGAGGGGGTACAAGTTGATATATGTTTGTAACCAATGTATAAGTGTGTTATCACACTCGTTGGGCTGCGCCCAACTCGTGTGATAACATACACTTACTGTTTTTGCATTTGGATGTATTTCCTTGCTCTTACTATACCTTCTTCTCAAAATAGTATTTCTCCTTCTCCTAGCTCCATGTTCATGTAACTTGACCTTTACACATTGCAGATTTCGTCGCCCAAATATCCAAAATATTACGTTTGGAGTTGCCCAACCCGTTGCCCAAGAAGTGATATACGAGCTCTATCCTGCACGTGTGGTTTATTCTTTCCCTTGAGTAGGAAAACAAGGAAGAGACATTCATTCTTGACCCTGGCTACGCCACTGGAAAGAAAAGAATCACGCATCGCACAATAGAACCCTTACATGAGATGCATAAGAAGATACACCATAAAAAAAATCCTGCATATATGGTAAGTGGTAGTTTATTGTAAATACTACATACCTTCAATAGTCGTTAGAAGGGGATCCATTTTTTCTATTTCAGTATTATTTAACGTTTGTATTCACATTGTTCTGGCATACTGAAATCACTCTTCAAAATATAATCTTCGTTTTTCCAAACTTATTGTCGTTTTGTAAATAAACACGTTACAACCTTTAAACTGTGTTTTGTTTACGAAAATCGACCTTTGAACTGGCTTTGGTTTATCAATTTATTGACAAGCTCCGGTCATGAGAGGTCTTCATCGATATCTTTTATTTGATTATCTTAAAGTAGTCCAGATTTCGACTCTGTTGTGCATGCGTGCCATTGTCCTGGTATATAAACTTATAGTCAGTACTTTGTTATGCTACTCGTATTTTAGATTTAGACAATATTGAACCAAGCACAGGAGAACTAGAGGTGAATGGTGAACAAACCAACAGAGACGTGTGGTTGTATATATAGGAATGCTGTTTATATCGAACTGTCAATTTCTTTGGATGAGGAGGTCCCAAATATGTGGGGTTATATTTTTGTTAACAAAAATAGAGGTGGGGTCATAAAATTATCAAAGGGCTTTTTGACTAATGTCATTTTAAATTATTGGCTAAAATTGTAGTTGCAATTGAAATTTCGAAATGTTCGGACTATAAACCGGATTCTTTCAAGAAAATTTACTTTGCGAATACCTGCCAATGTCAGCAGTGATACATCAGGTGTTCTCGAAACTTGGTAGCAGCTTTCGTTATAACTCGTGGGCTTTAAATCTGTTAGCCACAATCTAGAGGACTTATATATTAATATTACTGGTTTTTGTTACCAAGGTGACGCTTTGAAAATGTTAAGATTTCTTCACAAACTTATGTTAGCAGTGCGAAAAGGGCATGATTCTTATTCAATAGGCTCTATGAAATTCAACATTATGCACCTTTAGCTCAACAGGTCTCACGCATCATGTTATCATTTTTATTGTGTCAAATAATTTACAAGTCCTCTCCCATCCCAGCCAGCCTCGGAGATATGTTCAAGGTTGGAAGTGTGTTATCCATGTAAAGTCTGCCCGTGTCATCATGATGGGGACAGGTGTAAGGTAGTTCATCTGTGGTGATCTCTTAGGCACCGCAACAACTAAAAAATAACCTTGTTTGTTTGTTTGTTTTATTTCTTCTTTAACCTGGGACACTCAATCAGTTGAAAACACAATTAATCATCTGTTCTTCCTTGAGGCCCAGTCAATACTTAGTATTTGAATTCTTCTTCAGATGCACACAACTATTTTTATGTAATTTCTTATATTTCTAAAATGACTGTCAAGGTTAAGTGGTTGCCTTAAACAACCATAACACATATCAAGCTCCATAAATTGAAACTTGCTTTTCATTTCGTGAATGATGTAAAGCTACACATAGCAACGAGTAAAATAATGTCCAAGTTGGTAGTATAGCCGAGCTTTGAGAAACCGTATATCTTGTTTTTGACATTGTGCACAGTAAAGTTCCGATTCTTTAAAATATAAGCATACAACTAAACTCTTCATACAACGAAACAACATCTCAAATGAGTTCTCTTCTCTTATTTATTGCGTTATCACGAATTTACACCGGCTTTTACGAGTAACTCATAGTCGTTTTGAATTTGTCCATCGACGGCTAGTCGTTTACTATGTTCCTTGAATAGCACTAATATAAAGAATGTTACTATTATAGAAAACAGCACGGCAAAGTTCATCCAATAAACACCTGTAAAAAGACAACAAAGAAATGTTTGTAAATACTTACATAATACAGATAATATAATAAAGGATTTACATTAGGTATTCTGTGCCTTAACAATTGAAGCTGAGAGATCTGTGAAAACATCAAAATCACTGGTCATATATATTTGTCATCTTAATCTTTCACCATAGTATATTACAGTGCGCCAAAGAATTAAGGTACCAGTTATGTTCATCTCTATGTCCTAAATAAAGATAAACGAAGTCAAATGTTGCACTTTTGCGTTCTAAACAATGAAAGCACGACGCTAGTTTTACGTGTTAATCAATGAAAGCATGAACGCTTGTTCTCTTGTTCGCTACAAATCAATAGGGCATGCAACGGAGCAAACTGCAACTTTTAAATTGGCATCTTCTTGGGTTTTTGGATCGTCGTGTCTTTATTTCTTGAACAATTTCAACGAATGAGGTCTTAAATTCGAGCTAAAAGATTCGGCTATTGGCTGCTGGTTCCAATTATGACATATCTGTCTTTGGTTAGGATATACACTGGTGAACGTAACTAGTATACCTTATTTTTTTGGCTTACTGTAGGGCTTGGTGCTATCGCACTGCTATTGACTGGTTTAAATAGGTGAAAGATTAGGATGACGAATTATGACCTGTGATTTTGCTTTTTTTCACAGGTCTTCCTGCTTCGATTTGTAAGGCACTCTCCACGTAATGTACCTATTAGAAGCTTGTAATATAACTGTACCCGAAAAATGTCTAAATATCATCTTAGGTGGAACCATTTTGTTTATTCGTTTTTCTTATGACAAGTGGGTGATCGAGAAGTCCATCAAGTTCTGGTTTGTCAGATTATGGAAGAAGCAAAGCAGCATTGATTGAAGAAAATGCTTGTATTCTCTTATGGTGCAGATTTCACGTAACTTTCAAATAAAAAAATTTACCTATATCAGGGATTAACATTCCCGATAAAAATGTCAGCCCGATGCAGTTATTCATCCAATTTAACAACCCTACTGTGATTCCTTCTGCTACAGGGTAGACACCCTCACATATCATCTCCAGATAAATAGGCCGTGTGGAGTTGAGAAGAAAACCATACGTCAACGCAGTAACATAAATAGCAGCTGTTAAGAGTCATAAGTAACAAATTAACAAAATAGGGACGATTTTTCTCCAAAAGTTTCAATTATTTTGAGAAACTTGCGGAATGTTGCCAGTTTAGCAGACTGCTGAAAATGTGACCGCTCTTCCTGATCAATATTGATGTCTTTAGCTTGTTCGTACACTGTTGATTATTAAGTAATCAAACATTTATATATAAAATATGAAAGAAAATGCGAACTCTTGAAAACTTTTGACTGAATATCAATTCAAATAATGCTGACATTTATGGTAAGCTTACGTAAATTAAATGGTATAACTTGATTAACTAAGAGTAGGAAACCCACAAATATCCCTATTGCTGGTAATGTTAATGCAAGAAGGACAAGTCTCATTCGACCACCAAGGTAATCCGCCCATCTGAAACAAAAAGACAAACAAATCACAAATCAATAATAATGAATATTATACAAATGAACGCGGGACTAACGTGTTCCCACAAACCAGTGGTATCAATATCACTGAATTCTAGTACTTTTAAAGTAGCTTTCAATATTATGAATACAACACGTGGCCAAAAGTGTATTTTGAATCTCCTTTCTAAAATAGGTAGCATTGCACGTCCAAATGTTTCAAAATATTATAATATGTCCTCTTTTGCCAAGAAGTGTTCCGCGCGTGAAGAAGAAGACGTACACAAGAACATGAAGACTTACGCACATTATTATTGTGAAGTTGATAGTCATTTTATAGTCTGTTATGGAGAATGGGAATCTGCATGCAAACCTAAAAACGTAGATCACGGTCTCCTACTCTCCTTATAATAACTATTCGACTAAACCTGGCCAAATGAGAGCTACACTGAATTATAGGCTCTGCATGGATGCCAATTGTTGCTCGTTGGTGATTACTTGGATATGTTGCCGGTACGGGTGGGAGCGAGCATCGACATTAATTCACGCGGGTGTCGACTGCAGACGACATGTTTCAATTTTTTTTTAATTCAAAAATTTCAGAAATGTAAATTTTCATGACCATATTTGGAATCAGTATGAAAGATGCATTAAAATGAGTACAAACAAGCCTAGTATTGGTTCAGGAGTTCTTAAGATAGCTCTTGATATTTTGAGAAAATATTTCAAAACTTGGAACTTTTTCCGTTGAAGCGCATGGCTAGCACGCAGAGCATTAAGTGAAGCACGTAATTTGGCCATACACATTGCTTTTATTATACCTTGCTGTCATTAAGCCTCCTATGACACCAGAAATATATGTGACAAATGCGATCCAAGCAACAGTATCCTGTAAAACAATGAAAATAATGTAAATTAACCAAATGTGAAATTGTACACTTCGACTCATAAATGAAAGGGATGTTTTCATATGAAGGTTATCCAGTTCACTTTACAGTTTAAGGTTTCCGAATGTGCGACAAAACGATTTCAGTAAGCAGACTTGAAATTATTCCAATGCATGTTGGATGTTATACTCTTTTCGTAAAAATACATGGGAATGTTGTTGAATATCAAATGATTACCTGCAAATTCCTTTAAAGAAGCAGCAAAGTCAACAAATTGATTAAATAATCATGTTTTAGCAATAGCTCATAATTATACGAAAATTAAAATCCATTCATCATGCAGTTATTGTTAACTACATGTATGCACACAACACATGGGCACTCACCCGTACTAGTAGCGCTGTGCTGTGGGTATAGGAGATGAACTAGTTAGCGTCATAATACCAAAAAGTATAAAAGCTCTGATTTTAGTACTTGCTCTATGTTTCAATTACATTACTTATTCTTTTCAAAATATCTGAATTTTTAATCCGGTACAAGATTTAATAACGGGGGAGCATGCATTTGTATGAGAAAGGAAATCTACCATCTTATCCAAACTCCCGTGTTAATCCAATGCACATTTTGCTTCACCGGGCCGCCCTGACTTGGTCGCGTTTGGAAGAGGAGTGCCACCAAACCGTAATAGGTACAAATTTAGTACTTTCTGTCAATCAAGTATGGTTTATTTTCTACATGTCAATCTTTAAATTATTAGCATAGTCCTTATAATAACGGTGGAGCGCCTTGATGAGTAAATGATAGCAAACCAGTGAAAAATCTCCAAAACTCAGTCAGTGGAGCTCCACCCGTACATGTCAATAGCGTCATTATCGATTGGATTAGTCGACCGTAGCGGACAATTCGATCGCTCATTGGATTAATATTATCACGTGGTAAGAAATGTGCATTGGACAATCGATTACTATAATGGTTTAGTACTGCATATTTCAGTTTAATCTTCACTAAGCGGATTTATGGCTGAAAAGGTCACGGTGAATTTGCCGTGGACAAAACTGCACTATGTCAAATCTGAGTTCTAATAATACTCCTCTTCCTATAGTTACACAGCCAGATTCTTATTGCTGTCACCCCAGTTGCCCAGCTACTTCCATTGGTACTGTGGGTACTCTAACGTGCACACATCAGAAGCACACTATGGTACTGGATTGGTACTGCACTGGTACTCTAGAGTAGCCACAAATTAGCTGGGAAGCAGTGTACCTCTGGGGCCGGACTCTGTGGTCAACAGCAATAGGAGTCTGGTACTAGTTGCCCATTTAAAGATCCCGGATGAATGTAGAATCACGATTGCTGACCAGTAAACCTTACCTGTCCGATTCCCAATGTGCCTTTAAACATTATATTCAATTGTGTAGACCACGTGTTGAACACGCCCAAACTTATACAAAAAGCTATCGATGGCAACCAAAAACTATTAAAACTTCTGTAATTAAAAGGAAGAAAAGAAGGGGAAATGAGTACATAATTGAATATTACAGGTATAAAAAAAGCTTATGTGGTATGAGTTACAATTACGATGAGCCAGACAATGGCTCAGTTCACATTTGTTGTATTGCATAACACTGGCCAATCAAAAATTTGGGTAAATGCCTATTGTCCAATCGCAAGGATTGATTGACAGCTATTGTTGAGTTACCATGTTTGATTGACAGGTCTGTTGACAATTACGATACCAAAACTATACTAGATGTTTTGGATTCGTATCGTTCGGTATCTCTGAGATGAGCAGATACTGAGATATTGGGTGTTGACGTTGACAGAGAGATGAAATATGATTGGATGGTATTAGCATAACAATGCCTTTACAATTTCCATGCACCTGGTTTAAAACACATTCCCTTTGAACAAGCCGGCACATTGTGCGTGCCGATTGGGTGTATTAACATAACAATACCTTCACAATTTCCATGCACCTGGTTTAAAACACATTCCCTTTGAAAAAGCCGACACGTTGTGCCGATTGGGTGTATTAGAATAACAATACCTTCACAATTTCCATGCACCTGTTTTAAAGTATTCCCTTTAAGCAAGCCGACACTTTGTGCTGATTGTGTGGTATTAGCATAACAAGACCTTTACAATTCCCATGCACCTGGTTTAACACATTCCCTTTGAACAAGCCGGCACGTTGTGCCGATTGGATGGTATTAGCATAACAATACCGTCACAAATTCCACGCACTTGATTTAAAACATTCCCTTTGAACAAGCCGACACGTTGTACCGGTTGTGCAGTATCAACATAACAATATCTTTGCAATATCCATGCTTGCACCTGCTTTAAAACATTCCATTTGAACAAGCCGACACCTTGTGCCGATTGGGTTGGTATTAGCATAACAATACCTTAGCAATTTCCATGCACCTGGAATAAAATCTGCTCTCTTTCTACTTGCCGACATACTAGGTGGTGTTGGCGGTTTACTCGGAAAATACAGCCATGCAATAATGTACAAAAATACCAGCACATCGCACTCTGCAAGAGACACAAATAATTTCAAATGATTGACAGAAATCTAAAGCAATGACATGGAATTGAAAAGCAACGTGCGACTCTGGGTAATTATAATTAGGGATAACCATCAAAATTTCATGTTGCCCCTATTGCTACAAAATATTGTTTTCTGGATAGAACTCATCAATAGAAGTATTTTGGTGGTTAAATTGTCAAAATCGGTCAAAAACTTTTCGAATTATGAATTTTCAAAGTTACCCATTCTGACCGGTCATTGGAACGAAATAAAATGACAAGGTCCAAAAATATCAATTGGGAGCAAAATTGGCATAAGCATATATTTACCTTTATATATTTCTTTATTTTAACATTATATGCAAACATGAAACAAGCATATTGTGAAAGTATCAAAGGGGTTTCTTATGAAGTCAATGGCATAAATTATTTTTTCAAACCGAGGCATTGAAATCATGCATTTAGAGAACATTTTGCCAAAAATCATCCAAGATGGCCGATATGGCACAAAATCAAAATTGCAAAATCAAAGTCCAGGTAAACTTTTTTTTTCACAACCAAAAATTTCAATGTTAATGGGTTTAATATGACCAATTAGTAGGTGTATGCAAATTAAATCTTAAGTGTCATTGAAGGTCATTGACTCATTCACAACAATAGAGGTTATCCACTTCACTCATCATGCGCATGTGTGACTTCTAACAAAAGGTGCTGGTTCCCGTAGTATTCCTCATTCAAAACAATTCAATACATGACCTCGGAGTTACCTGCATGACTTTCGTGGGCTATTTTGAAACAGTTATGGTTGCACATTCAGGTACTTCTTTTGAAAGTTCTAAACAAGGTATAGCCAGCAAGCAGCAAGTTGTATATGGTATAGGCCTAAATATAAGAAAACATTTAGGGTTGAAATCAGGTGAAAAATACATCGAATGGGCACGAAACTTCACATTTATGTTCAGAAAGGTGTCTTCTTAGCATGATTCGAAAGGAGTATGGAAATTCAAAAGGGAAGCTGGTGATTTAATTTGTAACTCGAGATCTACTTGTTCAATTTTTTAACCTTTTTACAGAGGGTATGATAGAGGTATTACTGGCAACTCTGCCAAATTACAGCTCAGTAGGCCACGTTTTTCACCTGAAATTATTGACATGAATATCTTGAGCAGTGCTGAACTCGGCCACTGGCAATTAAGCGCACTGTGGCGATGGACCAATTTTGACTCGCACTTACAGAAAAATTAAATAAGTTATGTTGCTGTAATTTGCAAGATAGTTACAAAATATAATTGGCATTAACTTCCCCAATTTTTACAGAAAAATATTGAGAAATAAAAGAATGGGATCAATTTAGAAATGTATGTGCAAGCAGTGCACAGTTGAGCTCCCTGCATGTCTATGGGAGTGTTCAAATCAAGTTGATGGTTCATTGGTCATCCCTATTATAATGTCATGTTGACGATGAAGTCTACATCAAAGGGCAGTTTTGCAAAACCAATTAGCTATTATTAACTGCTTGTAGCAAGCAGAGGCTAACTGCATTATCTGTCTGATGCACAAATGGGTTAAATGCTAAGGTTAAAGATCCTTGACCCGATTGACAACCTCATCCCCTTTTTTAACGCCCGAGATATATATTTTCCATTTAAATGGTGTGAACAAAAACGTGGTGAATTGTGGTAACCACACCAGAAGTGTATTGTAAGCCTCAATGTAAGATGAAAACAGAACATGAAAAATCGGATCGCACCTCTTTAATCAGAGGCGGTTAACCCTTCTGTGCCTCTGGCAGTTATTACACTATGCCAGACACACAGAGCTGTATGCTATACAGCTCTATGATAACAGCGGTCGGATGTATAACATATTCTTACCGATATAAAGCAGTTGATATATTTCATCGATACTTCTTTGTTCTATGATTGGGTCGATAGTTCCTGAAACATAAAATGATTCGAATCAATTCAAAATCTTCGCAGAGGTTATTGAGAATAAATAAAAACACAAGTTTTGCATTTCTAACTTTTTATTGTATCATTTGTATCATTTACAGCTGAGTTCATACTTCTGTTGTAGCATTTTGTCGCTAGTGACAAGCAAGTGCTATTTATTTATTTTTAAACGTCGTACCTGAAACCTGCAATGGTTGTTTAACATCGGCAAACGTTGTTTCATTCTGAACTCTGAAAGAAATATTGTAATCATTCTCTAATATGCTTAAATTAACGCAAAACATCAAAAATAGAGTAAAATTATTATTATTTTACGATTTGGAGAAAGTATAAATTTGACTATACAATGCCATGTACTTTAGTAGTCCCATTTTCAATGCTCGCGGTGATATTGCGATTTGGACATCATGGAAGAACAGTGGTTTTTACTCAGGGAACTTAGAATGATCTTCTTGCCCTCATTAGTGATATGCAGATGTAAGTAACATTGGGCTATTCCATTTAAAATCCACACTACCCCTGTGGAAGATTGTGAAAATATCTTCCACGCGGGAGTATGAATTTCCACATTTGAACACATTTAGGCAGCTCCGCTTGAATTTCACACACCCTCTGAAAAAGATTCAACCGGAATCTTCCACTGAGGGAGGTGAGTTTCAAATGGAGCTGATAATGTGTTCATTCCATTTGCAATTCATACTCCCTTGTGGAAGATATTTCCTAAATCTTCCACAGAGGTAGTGTTGATGTTAAATGAAATTGCCCAAATACAATCATAGACAGTCAAAGTGTCTACTAATAATGTTCAACTAGATTTGACTGATAAGATTTGACTCACAATGTACCATTGATAGGGCCATTTGACTTGATATCAGACACCATAAGAGGCCCGATGATGAATGACGCAGCCATTCCTAACTCCATGGCTATAGAACTTATAGCAGTAGCTGTGGTCCTCTGATGGGGCGGAAACCAGGCAGACGATACCAAAGATGGCCCCTGGACCAGGAACGGACCAGCAAGGCCTATGAAGAACTGACCAATGTTAGCCGTCCTGATAAGAAAAGGCAAAATGATTTGTTCTCTTAAATAGGTAAATTGTTGATTCAATGGTAAAAAAATGCGTTAACCTAAATTGAAACGAAACAGTAATTTTCCGTTCTTATTATACGTTGAGCGTTAGAAATATTTCAATATATCTGGTACAGACCAGATGTATGTGTATGATTTCTTCACACTTAATTCAGTGTTAGGTCTGCAATATATATTTTATATTAAGAGCCAGAATGATCATGGTAACAATTTATTGCACTCTTTATATCAGTTACCATTTCAGATTTTCCACACCGACCGGTAGACATCTTACGAGGACACCAATCAAGGCAAATGTTTCAGCTAATAAAAACATGGCTCTTATACCTGCAAAACAGAAGAATATACCCCAAAGTGTTTTACAATAGAAACAAATTTAAAGAAATTAGGGCGTTTAAAGAGCATTATAACAGCATGGTAGTAGATATTAATTTCCTGAAGGTCAGAACTCTGCTGTGTACCTCCACCTCAAGGACACTGGTCAAAACATTGACACCAAGGATGCATTATTCTTGATCAGGAGGAGCGGTGGCTTAGGAGAGGCCAGAGGCATCAAGGAAGGCATCTGGGGAGAGTGTAGCAGCCATCATGGGACCAGGCCATCAATAAGATCCCTAGTCGCATTCAAGTATCACATGCCATGATGTCCAGGCTAGCGAGTCAGTTGCATCAGACGCAACGTTTTTTTGAAAGTAAGTTCCAATAAAAAAACACTTTGTGACAAAGTAGCAGTAGAAGGCGGTAAATTATTGTGGGAACAGCCAAGTCTTCAGATGTTTCTGAAAGATGTTTTAACAATGTTAACAATGAAAATGTTTGAAACGAAGTAAGCCTATTGTAGCTATTTGTTTTATTTTGCAGAACAAATCAGGTACCCAGCAAACACAAAACGTTTTCAACATCATTCGCAAAAAGTCATAAAAGGTAGTCAGAAAACGTTTAAATGTCGGGTTATATAAAGGGTATATTAAGAGTATAAAACGTTTTCATAACCTTAAAAAACATTTGTTGATAATCTACTGCTCAGCAAACAAAAATGTTTTACAGAAAACGTTTAAATGTCGGGTTATATAAAGAGTATAAAAACGTTTTAATAACATTCCAAAAACATTCTTGAAAACTTAATACAAAACATTCTAAACAAAATGTTATTTCGGGGCTGAAAAAATATTTTGCGAAAAATGTTCGACCAAAATATTTTCAATAACGTTTTAAAAACGTTTTCATGACCGTTATATAACCCGACATTTAAATGTTATTAAAAGGTTTTGAAAAAAACATTTTAAGAACATTTCTGTGATTGCGGGGTTCAAATATTTTAACATAATGTTATTTAAGTATTGACACAATATTTGGCAAAAATGTTTGCAAAAATAGTTTACAATAACATTTTGAAAACATTTAAAAATATTGTTGTAGTGTGTTTTCATACAAAACGTTTTAAAACGTTATCATGACCTTTATATAGCCCGACATTTTAATGTTATTAAAACGTTTTTACTTAAACCAAAAGCCAAAATATAACTTATTTAAAACGTTTTTAAAACGTTTTTGTGTTTGCTGGGTAAATATTAATATACGGTACTTTTCGGTATACTTACCAAATTTGTCCATAATCCCAGCAAAAGGAATACAAACAAATGCTGATATAATGCCACTCCACATTGTTAGCAGGGCTATGTCGGCTCTCGTCCAGCCTAATACTGAAATGGCTAAAAAATATAAGGCGTTTGATATGTGGAGTTACATTTGAAGCGAGCAATTGCATGCAGTTACAGCCAGAACATGCTAAATGCAAAATGTGCCTTTTCCTTTTGGGACTGAGAAACAAAAGACATCACGGAGCGGATTTTTGGCATGCTTTCGTTCAAGTTTGAGAAAATAAAACCACCGAGTTCACAATTTCTTGCACCAGTTGCGGCTACTTTAAAATAACGAATTGTTCAAAGCCTTGTACATGTATATGATATGATATGATATGATATGATATGATATGATATGATATGATAATGATATGACATGATATGATATGATGTGATATGATATGATATGATATGATATGATATGATATATTATTTCACCGTTAATAACAGGTCAAAATGATACAACCGGAATATTTCTTGTCTTCCCCCATAAAAAAAACCGGGAAGAAATGTTTCATTCCCCCCTCCCTCATCAAGAAAACTAGCGCCCATTCCTTTTTTAGGAAATTCTTATTGATTACCTACCGGTGTCCGCAATCGGTGGCCATGTATTCCACACGATGATTTGTAAAATAGATGCTATTGAATACATGAATAAGATATAAAATCGCCTTTTGTATACCCGCAGCTGAAGTGATGCTCCATGCTGCTTCATGGTTGTACGTACAAATGGATTTTCTGTATAATAAATTAATGTGACGAAATTAAGGTGTCTTTTGTAATCAAAGATGACGTTTCATAAATCAGCAATTATAGTGCTGGTTAAAAATGAGACAAGTATGATAAGTATATTACGTTTAGCATTTTGCCAATTTTAATCTGCATACATTAATTAGAGGCTATTAGAGTTTATTTTAATTTTTCAAGAAATTATCCCTTAATAATTATGCAGATTATAATTTACAAAATGCTAAACCCAATATACTTCTATTGTGCTTGTACTGCATGTGTACCTACCAAGTTTCAGCTAATAGTTTTAAATTGGCAAATTTACTTTGTATAATTGGGCGTATGTGATTTGTCATCTTTAGCCTCGCCTCGCTAACTCCAGCAATAATTAGAGTTAGCAGCGCCAAACGCCGCCAACGGCAACGAAGTGGTCAATTACGAAAAAGGTGGATTGGCTACCCGGGTTGGCTACTAGTTCCAATGACATTATCTGTCTTTTTTACGATAAACATTAAGGGTGAACATAACTGGTACCGTCCTTAATTATATGTATATTGCGCACTGTATAATGTCACTATGGTTGATAGCGCCCTTAATTCCATTGAAATAAGATGCATTGATGAACAAACCTTTTCAATGAAGTCAAGTTACAGATCAACTCATATAATCCCTTAACAGAAACTGAAATGATAAAAAGACCCTTCGTAAACCTAAAATAGCATTGTTGTGGGAACATTAAAACTGGGTTTGATTCCAGTGTTATATGTTTAAAATCACACCTTCGATTGATATAAATTACCTCAGTAGTAAGTTACCTTTTTTCTCTCTTTCTAGTTCATATTCCTCGTCGTCACTGCTGCTAATCGTTTTGGAAAAAGGAAGTCCGACACCACTCATCACGGTAGGCACCTATTACCTTCAATTTTGAGACAATTTAGCTTTGGTACATTATAAGAAAAATCATGCACGTCTAAAAGTATATAACGCATTTTATTAACATTAAACAAAGAAACGAACCAACAACCATTGTTTTGTACCCTATTCCATATTAAATCTCATGTTATTCCAATATTTTCACATAATAATATACTGAATAAGCAAGGATTGTTTTTACATCGGTTCAAGCCAATGGCTAATAACTCTGTCGTCGAGTCATCAATATGCATAACAGCTCCTAACACTCCAGTATGTTGGATATAGGTATATGAGTTCTGTTGAACAGGTACCTTAATTGGTTACCTGCCCACTGGCTACATATGAGCGTACATCATGAATGAGCCGTAAAGTCGGCAAGTTATATATTGAGTTGCAGTGTAAAATGTGCATGAAGGTCGTATTCATAGGTACCTCAAGTTGGTGCGACATGATTTGTATCTCACTTTGATAGCGCTAGTCAAACACCTTTTAACCAATCAATAATCCTATTGTTGAAGAGGATGATAAGATTCTACCTTAATTTTTAAATAGCTCTAGTCTTTGTTTGCTTTGGCTTAATCCTGTTCTAGGTATGTATAACCTACAATTAACAATGAGGGGACATTCCGGAACCTCGTTGACTTGGGGATGATTTGAAATGACCGCCAATTATGACTGTTTAATATTTATTACCAGCAATATGCATAGAACCGAAAAAAGGTACCATTTTGTTGAAGGAGCAAAATTCAACAAACCCCCGCTTCTGGATATCGTTTGAAGTCAAATGACATACCATTTTAAAACGTATGATATATATTTTCTAAACACGAAATAAAACAAAATTGACCGGACCAACTTTACGGCTCATTCGTGGTGTACGGTCACATAATGCTTAAAAAGGTGACCTCTATATAAATTTAGTAGGGTCCAATAAACGGCGCACCATGTAATAAAAACAATAATTGTAGCTCTCTTACCTAATACTTGTGGCTTACCTAATACTTTGATGTTTGTGAAATCTACTCATACCGTAAAGCTGATTGATCGTTGACGATGTAATGTAATCTAACCATTCATTGTGCTGGCAAATCTTCGTTTTTATCCCTTAAATATGAACTTTGGTTGATATGTGTTTACTGAACATAATGTTCAAGGCGAATCTTGTTAGACCAGTTGACAAAAATCGGCAATATGAAAACAAGATTTTTATCAGATACAATATCTCCTTTGACTGGTCTAAAGCAATACTAGTAACAAGTACGATTTCTCGCGATTGAGTACAATGTCCAAATGATCATAATCGTCTATGTGCGCTAGTCTAGAGAAACAGGTCAGCCAAAAAAGTTTGACAAATTTGTTTAGCAAGACAGATTTTGAACTTTAATGCTTCTTGAGATATACCTGTTTTGATGTTTGTGAAATAGTGATATTTTGTTACCTTATAAACTAATACCTATACAATTGACCTCGTGGGTTGCAACTATGGGGCCGACTTTACCTTAAGTTATGTTGATTCATCTTCGTTCATTACAGACCTAAACGCATTTGTCAGAGTCTACCAATGTACTGATCAACTTGGTGTAATTATTTTTAACTTAATTTCTCTTTGGAGATTTACGAACGCTACAAGATGGCTTCGTCCTTCATGTCAACGGTTAAATCACTTGCAATGGGCTTGCGAGGCTCTATGGCGTCCGACACAGCGCCTATTATTTCAAATCTTGAGGATGACGATAAGCGATTGGTGGACAAGAACACAGGTGAGCATATAGAGCCCCTAAACTCATTCATCCATATACGCATCCCGCGCTTGCACACACCTCACCCACACCCGCGAGCACACCCCGCCCATCAGATAGAGACACGCCTACAGGCCATGGAATCCAAACCAGCCACATACCTGGCACGGACCGGACACCCCAGGCAATTTTAAACACCCCAGCCACATCCTCACCGGCGCATCAAACTTCTTCCACTGTGTTGCTATAAATTTATTTGATATGTGCGTATAAAGCAAATTTGAAAGTACTCTTTCCGGTCTAAGGGTATTTTTTGTCAAAATAATACTTGTCTTGGCAATGGAACATATCAAACTCACAACCGCTTCACTCACCCTATATACACAACATACTTCACAAAAACGATATCAAATCACGCGTTCTAATCCACACACCCACATTCGCATTCTCACCATCCACCCCACTCGAACATGCCCAAACAGAGAAGCAAATAATGTTATACACACAGAACCATATAGATTTACAGATTTCCTTTATTTCCTGCTATTTCACTTCTGATATGGCTTCATTACAAAAAAAGAAGGGAACCCGTCAATGTTACAACAATTTTACTATGTTATTTGCTCTGTTTTATATAGCAATCAACTCTACAACGACAGAAAAAGAACCTGCTGATAACAACGTTCCTGTAAATCCGAGTGACTTGAAAGTTTATAGGAGACGATTTTATGTGCTGGCAATTTACTCCTTAGGCTCGGCATATCAGACCATATTTTGGAATACGTGGTCCCCAATAGCAGATACAGGTGCGTACTTTTTATATGTATAATGCTAAAGTGAACATTAGCCCATGAGGAGTGACACAGGTCAATAACACCTACGCATGGCAAATCAGTGGTTCACGGCAGCTTAGGAACAAAAGAGTGAAGGGGTATGTACAGTAAATCATTAGACACATGAAATAAGATGCTTATGTACTCTGCTCTTGAAGGATGATGCGCCGTTGTCAGATATGTCCCCGAATACTTCATCTGGTAGGTTATTCCAAATGTGAACTGCAGTGTGGACATGGTGGATGAAGATTCTGCAGGTAGATATGGTTCTAGAAACTGGTATCAAAAGAGCATAGCAAGGCATGGACAAGCTAGAGCGGGACCAAATGGCTTTGGTAGCAGTGCCTTTAGATCTGGTGGGCACAAGCTGGTGTGCATTTTGTAGAGGATTGTTGCTGCAGCCACTTGACGTCTTTAATGGTGAGATATGATATTCAGCTCTGTATACTGCGGACTCGAGCCTTGTAAACAGTTGCTTTGCCTCTGACATCAAGTTTATTTGCAACTCTCCTCAGAGTGCCCAGCTTATGTCCTGTTCTAGAGGAGTCGTCGGAGATGTGCTTTGTCTAGGTCAGCTTGCTTTCGACTGTGACTCCCATAATCTTCAGGTCCTCCTACTGAGCCAGTTTAGCGGTACCAAACAGAACATGGTTGGATTCCTCTTTCCTAATATTGTCTTTGCCTTCCATCTGTCTGCCCAGATCCTCATTTTCTCCAGGTCTCTGTTCGGCTTGCAGTAACGGCTTCAGGGTTGTCTCTTTCATACTCATCACACAGGTCATCAATGTGCACAGAGAACAAAAGTGGGCCCAATATTGATCCCTGGGGAACTGATACAGTGATGACTGGCCAGATATGCTTGTTTGGTTTAGGTGAGGGGTGTGGATCATCCAGTGTTTGGATATCTGATAAAATGCTTCAGTTTCTATCTAATTCAAGTTATGCGTTTGTTAACTTAAAAATTACTTTTTAATAATACCTTACCATTGACCTACCTTCTACTCTTCTTCTAGCTATGGTAGTATATGGCTGGACACAGTCGGACATCGCATTAATAGCTATGTGGGGTGGCATTGTTTCAGCTTTTTGTTGTATACCGTTTGCAGGAATAATGGACAAATTTGGTAAGTACTATTGATTATTTTTCTTTTCTTAGAGGAATAGCAAATAACAGAAAGACATCAGGTTTGTCGACAGTTTTTTCGCCAAATTGCTATGCCGAAATGATGGCTTATATTTGGTTTCTCTAGCGGAAGTCAATTTGCGCCGAAATTCCTTCCCACCATGCAATAGACGTATTAGAATCGAAGACCGAATTAAAAAAAAAAGACAAGTTTGCGTATACGTCCTGTCAACTAGACCAACAATGCTGTAGTGTGCAGGTCAGCAACCAATCACGCCGCGTCTTTGCCCTGACGTCAGACGCAAAGTAGTCTTTTTAATTCGATTTTCAATAATAGTGTCTTAGAAACTGAAGGACGACAAAATTGTAAAGTTGACGCATGCACACGTACATGACTCAAGGTCGTCCAAAAACAAAAACTCTAAATAGATATCACAGAATTACTGACATTTTGGTAGTGTCTTTTGTCCGCTATCCCTACCTTTATTCTATAATTAGAAAACAGGACCAAGACGTGCACACTTATTATTTGTCGAATCCTTTTGTGATATTTCTGTTAATAGGTGTAAGAAGAATGTTTCTGGTTGCCGAGACCTTTGCGTTAATAGGTGTTGGTATAAGATGTATCCCAGTCAAACCGGAAAGCATGTTATGGTAAGAAGACCGCTCTACCTGTCAATAAGGGCGTAGTCACACTGAAGGGCAAAAAGTATTTTCTAATAGTCATCACCGGTCATGACCAGTCATGACTAAAATTACTGGGCGAAATCAACTTATAGACGTAGTTGGTATTTGATTATCATTTAGCATGTTTAGCGAAAGTGATTGCATGAATTCTGTTATCAATCAGAAATGGTGCCGTTCGTAAATGATGAATCATTTAGTCCGCGTAGTGTTCAATATTTTGATATGTTTAAAATCACTTTTATTACGTTCACAAGAGTGGTATCGTTGTCTCTCTTTTCATAGGACGGTTAATATAGGCCAGTTCTTCATAGCCCTAGCCGGCCCATTTTTGGTCCAAGGGCCACCTCTGGTGTCAGTCACATGGTTTCCTCCTAATCAACGAACCACTGCAACTGCTGTTGCTACAATAGCCATGGAGTTAGGTCATGCGATGTCATTTCTATTTGGGCCAATGTTGGTGAAAGAACCGAAATTTATCAACTCAACATTGTAAGTTGACGACGATTGTTTTGATGCCATTTTTGCTTCCTTTCCATTTCATGTACATATCCTTAAAACTTTTGAATCCATGCTTTCTTCAAATGTTTTCAGCTTTGACAGCCAGTTGCCATGGCAATTGCCATGAGCATGAAAGTTAGTCTTAAAAACACAGTGGTCAATATGTCATCCTAACCAGCTGGACTTCACTTGGGTCACCATACTTTATGCCCTCTGGCAATTCCAGCCCAGAAACTCACTCCCCTGCCCAGCTGACCTCCAGAGCACCAGGAATGTGTTGACATGCAAAAGGTCAAACATCAGCAGATGTCGAGGTATATAAGATCAAATTATGAAATCCAATATCAGAAAATGAAACCAGTGAAACAAAATTAATTACCCTCGCTTTTCTCTAATCGAGGGTAATTTTGCTAAAGTTCTTTAAGGACCCGTCGACGAAATGCAAATTGTATACACTTTTTTCATGCAATACGAAGTTATGTTAAAAAGTTGTTGAACAAGATCTGTTGCATTTTTGCAGAATGATTTTTTTGTTGTAAAAATGCATACTCACGACTATTTTGAACAAGAGAACAGGATTCAGATGACACAAACAATAAAATATTAATGAGTCCCTTTTAAGATTAATGTTATTTAAATGTCAATTACCAGTTACGCTGCCCTCTGACGGTACATCTTTAAATCAATATGTGACACAATCTGATCCACTCAGACCAAAATCGGAATTTTCAATAATTGTTGGGTTATCACCATCACTACCTTGTTCAGTATCGAAGCCTGCTGACGTTCAATCTGTCCCTGGTATAGTTGCAAAGCTAATACGTAATGAAGCTTTTATATATTCACTTTATCGTTCTTTGCTGATTATCTTGCATGTATTGCAATATCATTATTGGTGACTTTGTTTTGATTGGATCTGATCATCTAATGTTATTCGTCCCTATGCAAAACTTCTGATTTTTTATACCAAAGATTTCGTGTCAGATTAAAAGACCGATTGCTTGTGTATTGAATCTATTGTTTTTGGGTTTTTTCATCAGAATTGTAAACCAGACAGTCAATTGCACACCTTCTGGCGCATGGGCACTAGGTACGTACCATAATAATACCACAACCAGTGACCAGTGAATACTACCACCCTGGCTACGCCCAGTGGCGTAGCCAGGGGCAAGAGCCCCCTGTGAGAATTCTTGCCCTTTCCATTTGGCCCCCGGGATGCTGGCTGCCCTAATATTTAAGATTTTAGGCCGTCATATTTGTGCTTTTAGCCCATTTTAGGGTAGTTTCGTAAAAATCCCCTCACTTGAAAGTTGCCTTTCCCCCTCCCCTTCACCCAAAATAAAACCCTGGCTACATCAAACAAATACACTAATTGGTGTACTCAAAATGATTACGCCATTGCAAGTGCGGAATGGCAAATAACTATTTGATGTATTCAATCAAAGATGATCGAGGATAGGGTCGGGTATTTGGCTTTATTGCGCTTATCGGACAAAAACGATTTGTGTCATTTTCTAATTTACATTTGTGTCATTTTCTAATTTACCTTTATTTATCATATTCAATACGGGTCAAGGCTGATCAATTATACTTTAGATTTTTAGATGCAGGAGAACCCATAGAAAACCTGCGAATGCAAGTTTTGGCTGGAAACCAAATGCAAAGTCATCTGGTAATGGTTGGGCTCGAACCCGGGATCTCAGTGGTGCAAAGCGAGGACAGACCAGCTAATCTAACCCGCTCCCTTCCAACTAATCGACAATAGTTTAGACTATTTCAACTGGGCAATCGGTAGCCTGTTTTGATATTTTAAAATGAGAAATATGTTGTAGCCTATCCACATCCTGATATTTTTTATCGCGTACAAACACGCAATTCCATTTCTTTAGATTCTGATTCAGACAACTTAGCACCTGAAGTAAAACAAGATCGTATTGACGACATATATCGTTTACTTTACATTCGTAAGTAGTTCACAGTTTTCTTAACCTCGGCTTTTATAATCTTTATTTTCAAGGTGACGGGCTGTTTGTATTATTATCATGATTATTGGCATTTTAAATATGCACTGATGTTGTTTTGTATACAATGAACAATGTGAACAGGAGGATAAGAAAAAGGAAGAAGAGGAGGAAGATAGAAACAAGAAACAGAAGAAGAACAATAATGAAGATGAAGATGATGAAGATGATGATAGTAACTATGATGAAGATGATAATAGAACTATCAAGATTTCTTTTGCTTCTTCAGATTTTGGCCTTATTTCAACATTATACATAGTGGCATGGGTATATTTTCCTGCCAAACCTCCCACACCACCCAGTGTGTCAGCGAGTACAAAGAGAGAGGATTTCATACCAGGAGCAAAAATATTAGTCAAGTAGGTGACGCATAAATATTTTACTTGTATATCGTCATTATTTTTTTTATATTTATACGTCGGTAAATTTTGAGGTGTTTTCTACAAATGAAGAGCTTATTTCCAAACCGTGTTAAGTCCACAACCACAAGTTTCTCATTTACTTGTGTGATACAATCACAATCTATACTTTGACAAGTTTGACATTAGCAACAATGAGTTATATCATCAACAAGCCCTTATTTATCACAACAATGCTGGTTAACAATATGTAGACTATTGTTCTCATTTGGGAATCAAAGGCCTCACACAGTATTGTTACTTTGCGTCCATCCACTGTTTGCGTTGTAATGGTGCATCCAACTGAAATTACCATACCTATAGCATCACAACCCATAGCAATATAGCACAGGTAAATCAGACACTTGTGTGTGGACTTCATACGGTTGGGAAATAAGCTCTTCAAATACTAGATTCTTACTGCTGTAACACATTTACATCATCATTTTCCATACTGACGATGTTTAGTTTTGAAATGATCGTTTCATTAAAAATATACATCAGTCCTAACATTCAATTTTGCAGGAGTTTGAATAATTTTTGGTTGCCAGCACTTTGTTACGCAATCAGCTTGGGTATTTTTGGCACATGGTCTTCACAGTTAGATATTTATTTTAAAGGACAAGTTGGACTTGGTCAGGTAAGCTATTATTATTGTTATTATTACAATGTTACTTTTATCCACAATCAAGCAGACATTCAATACGGAATAATATCACCGTTTACATGGAATGTTATATTCTGAGGGACAGCATAACAATTGATTACATTGGGATTTATCATATTTTTGAGTGCTTTCCTAACCATCTCAATCGATTGCTTTCTGAATACCTAACATGTGTCTTAACATCAGGAAAACAAAGGAACATTTTAAAAGAATAAAAGGCACCCTTAATGTGTTCTTTGGTTGTTTGAAGATTTGACGTCTCTTCGCACTTAAACCAACAGGATTTCGCTGCTTGGGTCGCATTTTATACATATATTGGTGGTGTACTAGGAGGACTTTCAGCCGGGAGGTATGATAAAACTTTGATGTAATCATCTGCGATGACATTTTTTGTGCATTTGCAAGTATCGTTATGTAAGGCAGTATGAAACATTGTTTTTTTAAATATCGTTAAATCCTGAATTGGAAATCATTATAAAATTAGTAACTTGATAATAATTCGGTCTGGTAATCGGGTTTGTTTTATAGATGTGCAGATTACCTAAGTGGAAAAATGAAGAGAGTGATTTTAGCACTTACAGGACCTGCAATCGTATTTTTTATTTGGTTTCTACTTCTATGTTATGAAGCAATCAAATTTAACCCTCGTAAGTTAAATGATTTCACTTATTAATCTCTATGCTATAATACTTTTATAAACATTATTTGGTGTTACAATTGTGAAATGTGCCTTTGTCGTTGTTGCATTTGTCCATTCTATTTATTTTTCGATGCAATATAGTTATATTTTAGATTTCAGTGCATAAAGTAGATATTGCTGTTGTTGATGTTGTTGTTAATGTTACCGCTGCTGTGGCTGTTATTAACTATATTTAAAGCATCTTTACAAAACTGAATTTTTGAAACTAAAACTGATTTACAAAATAAACTGGTCGACAGATGAATACTTTTCGGAGTATTTTGATACCGCATTCGGAAGCACTTTGTTCCCGAATGTTCCACCGATTTTAATGACAAAAGAAGGAGTTTCAAAAGTGATAATTTCCCCTTAACTACTATTCCAGTCCTCTTTTGTATTGGGTTCTTTACATCGTGACATAATATACTGCGCTGTGCGGGTAAACCTTCAAATAATAAGTATATGTTAATTTTGCAGAACAAAATCCTCCATCTATCGACCACTTTATTTGGTAATTCAGATTTAGTGTTTTCAAAAAATAATTTCAGTTTTAAAGATACTGTACAGTATACAAATATTGCAAATATCGTTGATGCCTTTTGGTTGGTACTGTTTCAACCTCCCTTTATTCGTCTCTTCTTCCTCACAGCGAGTGTGTTCATAGCGTGTATTGCATGTGGTTTTCTTCTCAACGCTGCTAAGCCATTGTACTTAGAGGTGATATGTGAAGGAGTGTATCCTGTAGGAGAAGGCATCACTATTGGCCTTCTCAATTGGCTCAGTAATTGTGTTGGTCTCACCTTCCTATTCGTCATGATGATCCCTGATATAGGTAAGAACAACACTCAATGTTGTTTTGATTGAGAAAACCACTTCTGTAATTGACCTTTTCGGTAAATCCCATAAGCCTTTGCGAGTACACCTGAGATGTCGTCATTTAACGTCACGCCGTCTTGCAATGCGCAGTAACGATGTTCGATAAACGATGTGCGCATCGGCGCAGATCGGCGTGACGTCAAATGACGACATCTCAGGTGTACTTGTAAAGGCTAATGGGATTTACCGAAAAGGTCAATCCGCCTTACTCTTTATCCCGAAAAAAGAAGATACGTGTATGAAGGGTTCTCTTTTCTATAAGCTTCTATATAAACTAAAAAAATTCTAACTTTATGTTTCTTCTTGTTCATCTTTGTGACAGGAGTTTATTGGATGAACTGGACAGTACTTGGCGCCATTATCGCTACATTTTCAATACTTTTGGTGTTTAAAGAAGAAAGCAAACGATTAGCGTTGGACCGTGGGCTGAAGCAAGAACCAAAAACTGACATTACGTCCTTTGAAAACCCTGTATATATGAATCAGAATAAGGATTGGATCACCATGAATGAGTCAAACACTTAAAGGACTTCTAGCGGAGTTGAATAGCTACACAAATCTGCACACTTACATTCTAGTTGAAAGTTTAAACATATCAACATTAATATATAATATATAGAATCAGCAGATCATAGACAAGAATTATTATGATAAAGAAAACTATACACATATCTGAGGTAAAGAGGCTTGTTACCTTAATGTGTTTGTTGCAAATTAGTGTACACGGTGTTTTCAGAAGTAGTGAAAACATGTTGGAAAAGCACTAAAGGCGACATGACAAAAATACTCACTCATTTTCAAGGTGACGGGCTGTTTGTATTATTATCATGATTATTGGCATTTTAAACATACACTCATGTTGCTTTGTACACAATGAACAAGGCGAACATAATTGAAAAAGAACAATAATAAAGATGAGGATGATGAAGATGAGCACTAAAGGCGACATGACAAAAATACTCACTCTTTTGCCACTTAAAGACAAGTCTGAACTCTATTATACCAAGCTATTAAGTAAACCAAACAAATCTGATATTGAGATAAATTAAAGTCAACGGACGTTGAACAGAGACTCGGGACAAAATCTACCATACATTTAAACCTCTCTCCTTTGAGGACTCAAGAATTGGGTTTTGGGGATGATAGTTGAAGTTGCCCTTTACAGCATACTGGGATTGTAAAATGTTGCTCGCCTTGGGAAATTTCGACATCTCCAGGTCCAAAAAGACATAGTATAGTGCATGGCAATAATAAGCTATCAACACCAGAAGGAGCCGCCTAAGGAGTGGACCATAGTTGGTTGGGAGTTGGTGTTTGTTACCGTCTCTGTTAATTGTTCACATTAATAATCTCTGTGCACAACTTATCAAGATAATATATAGATATACTAATGAACTATGTTTATTCTGCATACATACATACAGACTTGACATTTAATATGGAATATTGTTTCGCAAAATTCCGAGATTGGTCTGGAAGGGATCTGCATAAACCGCACGGGCTAAATATTAATTGGGGTGTTTCGGGAGATGGTGTAAAATAATTGTTTGACAGAAAATGTACTTTCCATTAATTTACATTATGGTGTTCATAATGTTGTGAATTAGCCTAAAATGGCGGATTTAAGGAGACTGAATTTGATTTTTGAACGGGTAAAATTACTGAATTTAAGCAACATTATTCTGATATTATCAGATTTATTGAGGTTTGAGGTGGTATTTACTAAACCTATAAATACAAATAAATGTTCATCGGAACTGAAATGCACTTGTAATCTACCAGTTTTGAAAGTGGGCTCTTAAAAGTGGTACACACTTAGAAAGTTTGAATTGCCTGGGGCCAAATGTTATAAACTTACTGTACACAAAGAAACAGCGTGAGTTCTTAAGTGTATAACATTCAAACTTTCTGAGTACGTGCCACATTTTAAGAGCCATATTTGAAGCTCCTCCCGTGTTAAAAAAATGGTACATTGCAAATGTATGTCAGGTGTGATGAATGCCAATTGCTGACGAAGTTGAGGAAATATCACCTAAAACCCCTATAAATTTGATAATAACAGAACAATGTTGCATAAAGTCCGAAATTGTGACCCCCACAAAATTCAAATTCAACCTCCCTGAGTTCGTCATTTTAGGCAAATTCGCTACATTATAAGCACCATAATGTAAAGTAATGGAAAGCATATTTTCTATCGAACAAGTACTTTACACCATCTCCCGACACACCCCAATTAATATTTAGCCCGTGCGGTTTATGCAGACTCCGTCCATACAGATTGTGCGAAAATATATTCCATGTTAAATGTCAAGTCTGTACATTGGTTTTTACGTGTAAGGGTTGTGTGTAATACAATAAACGTTACATAATTAGGACATGCCCAACCAGGCCCGTAGTCAGGATGTTTTTCGTGGGGTGAGGATTCTCCCAATGCAGACCTTTTCAAGAGGAATCTATCTTCATTCTGGCAAAGCAGAGCTTTACCCTCTCTACAAATCGTTTTCGGACCCTTTATTTTAACCAAATTTTAAACAAATTTCACAGAAAGTTCAAGATTTGGATTATATTTATTTAGTAAAATTTTCGACATTTTTGGCACATGTTTGCTATTTTTTACAGAAAAAGTAGACTGTTTGCCGATTTATTGGGGCAGCCCGCATCCCTTGGCTACGGGCATCTACATGTACCAAACCAAAAATATATGACATAACCGTTTGGTCATAAACCTTATTTGTGTATATGTGACCCGTTACAGCGAAAGGTACCTTATGTCGGCTGCTACAAGTGTCTCTTTTTCCCCAATGTTGGCAGAAAATATCAAACAATAATGACAATCTGAAGTGGCGGTCATTTCAAATCATCTACAAGTCAACGAGGTTCAGGAATGTCTTCTCATTGTTAGTGGGTGGCTACATACCTATACAAATACAATACAATGCTTTTGTAACCCACCACTCACGCCACTTGAACAGGGATTAGCCATATCAAATAAAGACTAGAGCTGTATAACAAACAGTTCTATAGACAGGTACAAGCTTATTATCCTCTACAACAATAGGATTAATGATTGGTTTAGAATGCATTTGTTACTAGCAAAATAAGGCATATGTAGCTCCCGACTTAAGGTACCTTTTGCTGTAACGGGTCACATATTGTCATATAAATGTACCAGAAATAATTTTGAAGGACGCAATTTGCTATAACTAAAAAAACAAAATCAACCTTAACGTAACATTAAATAAAAACATGCATAAGATGACATCCATGAAGTCAAATTTGCTTGTGTTTTATAGCAAAATTAACCTTTGATATTTATTGTATATATTCAATTTTACTAGCGATTCAAAGTTCAAGTTTATCAAGTATTGAATCAAAGGTCAATAAACACATTAATCAACAAGCAAACACAATGAGTAGTTGTAATGGAGTGATGGTAAGTACAATATTTTAATCGTAATATTTGTATTGTGGTGGGGTACATTGTTCGATTTATGGGTAAGATGGGGTTGGATAGGGGTGGGGGTGGGGGTGTGTGTGTTTGTTGGATGGCGTGGGTTACAGTATGCTTCGACTATATTCATAAAGACGTATTTTATAAACATGATAAATACGCACGTCATTCATAAATCCTCATACCACTGAAAAGGATAGGAATTCTTTAGATAAATATCAAAGTAGTTAAATTTCGAATTTGTAATATGTTGTTAAAGTCAACATTTTATAGTATTTGCTGACGGAAAAATATTTATCGACGGAAACGGTTGCAATAATCACAAAGTTGAGCAAAATAGACAATTTTATTGCACAGTCTCGCGTTGTTTACCGCCTTTGCATTCAAATGTACAAGAAGCCTACCCGGTATGTAGAAGGTCACTTCGAGACTTACTGTCTACAAGCTGTTATGGTACCGCGGAGGTGGTCACGTGCTTATTTATAAATACGTATTTATAAATAATAAATATTTAGAAGCACACTGATGTATGTAGTCATATAAACCCTAGCTTATGTTTCATATTACTAAATACAATTTCATGTTCTAATTCAATTTTGGATCAAACATGATTTTCACCTCAGATTCGCAAAACAATGGACGCGCAAACCTCCCAACGATGTTCGAGTGACCCGGATGTATCCTCAGTCTTCGAAGATGACAAAAGCTACAAAGCATTTGATTCAGAAGGTTTGAAATAGCAAAATCAGAATGTGTAAAATTACGTTTCCCTATGCAACACAACGGTTTATTTAGTAAAGATATCCTCCGCTACCTGTATTTATAGGGTGGGGCTTAGAATTATGGTTGAGGGTATATAGAGTTACGGTTAGTGTTGGTTTTTAGTTTATGGTTAAGGATAGTGTTAGGGTGCGCAGCGAATTCTATATAGTTATCATGTAAAGGAAATATATATAGTTGAAACAATTTACAAATTATTATTTCACCGAATTATGGTATTCTTATAGTTGATATGTGAGTGGACGCGGCGAATCAGCCGTAAACTCGGCAAATTGTATTCTGAGTTAAAGTGTAAAATGTATGTGAAGGTCGTATTCATAGGTGTATCAATTCGTTGCGACAAGTATCTTATCAAACGCTGTTTAAATCAATCAATAATACTACTGCTGAAGAGGATAATAAGCTTCTACCTATTTCTATAGAATAGTTCTTGTCTTTGTTTGCTTTGGCTAAATCCTGTTCAAGTGGTAGATAACAAAGCATTGTATTTTGTCTAGGTATGTATAATCAACAATGAACAATGAGAGGATATTTCTGAACCTCGTTGACTTGGAGATGATTTGAAATGACCGCCAATTATTACTGTTGGATATTTATTACCAGAAATGTAGAAAAAGAGACACATGTAGAACCGATAAAAAATATAATTTTGTCGAAGGAACAGAGTTCAACAAATCATAACCCCGCTTTTGGATATCGTTTGAAGTCAAATGATATACCATTTTAAAGCTTATGGTATATATTTTCTAAACACGAAATAAAACAAAATTGACCGGGGCCGACTTTACGGCTGATTCGCCGCGTCCAGTCACATATGATGTATTTTGCACATCTAAACGGGAGTCTATTTCTTTTTGCAACCATAATGGGTCGCAATTCGCTAACCCGAACCCTAAACCCTTACCTTAAGGGTTAGGGGTATTGCGACCCGTTATGGTTGCAAAAAGAAATATACATCATTGCAGGCTGATGCATACCTACACAGGCATCGACAACATTGTGTTTCCGGCCACGGTTATTTAATGGCATGTAACTTTTTATCATGAAATGTAAAAATATGAATAATTTGATGAAGAAACAAAAATCTATGTTAAATATTGATACAAAATATATGTGTATATACAGTTTATTATTGTGATAGTTGTTGGTATTACATCATAATAACGTTTTGTTACATAACTGTCTTTTTATTTTAAACAGCAAAGGCACTTATAAACCAATCCAGTGTTCAACACAATTGCCTTAACAATCCAACATCACCGACAGAGTTTAAGGTATACAAGAGACGGTTTTACGTTCTGGCTGTTTATTCAATCGCATCAATATTTCAAGTCATATTTTGGAACACGTGGTCACCCATCGCAGATACAGGCGAGTTACAAGGATCTCTTTTATACCCTCTTATTACAATGTTACAATTTGTGAAGTAAATGCAGCTCTAGTAAGTCTTTTCGGCTGCGAAAAATATATACAGTTAGCCAGAAGTTTGGATGACACTAATTCTTACTACAAAACACAGAGCCCCTGCACTGGTAATTTGAGGTGACGAATATTCGGGCTATTTATCTGTTCATCCTCGGATTTAAAATTCCAGTTTAAAATAGTTTTCGGAAGTTTTGCATTCGCACAGAAAATTAATCTCTAACCAACTCAATTTTCTATGTTTAGCCATGGAAGTATTTGATTGGACTCAAGGTGACATTGCATTCTTAGCCATGTGGGGTGGCATCGTATCTGCGTGTATGTGTATTCCGTTTGCCGGAATAATGGACAAGTACGGTGAGTCTGAATTTGTATGTGTCTAGTAGAGAGAAAATAACAGATATTGTAAAAACAGAATCAAACCTGGTCCAAGTGTTCTGAAAGGCATATTGCATGCTTCATTGTTATCTATTTCAGGAATCAGAAAGATGTTTTTATTGGCTGAGACGTTTGCATTAGTCGGTGTTGGTGTTAGATGTCTGCCAGTTGGTGTTGAGCATATCAAATGGTAAGTAGGAATCCAATACCATGTATTGGCTCAATAATTCCCGACTACTGACAGAATATTACTTTGTTTCCAGGAGGTACATAACTTTGAACGTCTAACGAAGGCAAGAGCGTTGGTAGGAAAAGCAGATATCAGTGTTCTCATTCGTCATCCATTCCCATTCCCTGTTCACGGGCTGTTAATGTAATTGGAATCGTCCAATCTTGTCTTTTTATCAAATGTAAAATCTAGGACCCTCAGCAAAAATGATCACACATAAACAAAAGACAATCAGCACCAGAGAGAAACGGACGAAACATTTTTATACTGAGATTACACGCACATGCTTACCAGCTAGCTAACACATCACCTTGGTTACGAAACGTTTCAATATTACGTTTTAAAAACGTAAAAGTGTGGAGTCTGTAAGCGCTTTAGTAACGTTTTCATGTAACGTTTTAAAAAGGCCATTATAATGTTAAACACATTTTAGTAAATTGGTGTAAATTCATCTTAGGGAATATCAGTGCAATTTTCCAACACATCAGAACCATCAGCATAATTAGTTTGGCAGTGCTATATTAACGTTAATGGCATTACGTTGCCATCAATTTACAAAACACTTTAGTCAAATGCTTAATTGACTGTATAAAAATCGTGTTTAAAGTTTTTACCTTTTGTCCTCACCACACAGGACGGCCAACATTGGCCAGTTCTTCATAGCTCTAGCGGGTCCATTCCTGGTACAAGGACCATCTCTGGTGTCAGTTACGTGGTTTCCGCCTCATCATCGAGCCACGGCTACAGCTGTTACAGTAATGGCGTTTCAGTTTGGTATTGCTATGTCATTTATAATTGGACCATTTGTGGTAAAAGAACCGAAAACGATTAATGCTTCGTTGTAAGTATTTGTATAAAGTCATTTGACGACGAAGATGATGACATCGACGACGATGACAATCATGTTGATTGATTGATTGATTGATGATGATGATGATGATGAAGATAACGATGATGATGATGGTGATTATGATGATGATGGTGAAGATAACGACGATGATGATGATGATGATGATGATGATGATGATGATGATGATGATGATGATGATGATGATGATGATGATTATTGTGCTGGGAATGGTGATGGTATTATCGATAATGATGGTGATTATTGGGATACCGATTATGACGGTGATGGTGATGGTGATGGTGATTCTGATGAGGGTGGCGATGATGAAGATGATAATGGTGATGTTGATGAAGAAAGAGCTTATTTGAGTTACTGAATTAAATGTTTAATTTATGCTTCTATTTCAGTATTGTGAATCACACCGATAGCCCATCAGACTACTATTATGACTATGGTAAGGTCCACTACTTCGATATTAGTCGAGTCAATTTAAGTTTGAGCTAGTCAAAATGGAACATTGTTGTAAAAAGAAAATAGGGAAAAAAAATGCTAATTTGCATCAAACAGAAATGTTTGACCTTTTTTGCCCTGTTACCCCAGTATCAAAACACCTGAGATATAGCAAACTCTTCTTTGTTGAAAATGTTGTTCCAAGCCGAACAATTTGAGACCACTTTGATCAAAATCGGAGCATCTTTTATATTTTTTAATCCTGTGAACAATGTTGGAGATCAAATTTTGACATTTGACCTTCATACCTACAACTCAATAATGAGAGGAATACTATTAGTATTTTTGTAATCCACATTCGCCCAGTTTTGAAATTTGAGACCTGCATTAGCAGCCATTTTTGTTTTATGCAAATTAGCATTATTTTCCCTATTCCAATTTTTGTCCTTTTCGGATATGTTGTTCAGGAGGGCGTTTAAAGTCACTAGCAAGCAAAAACATTGGTGTTCCTATTTTGTCTAGGTGCACCCATTATTTTACTTGAATTGACTAGTCTATATTTGTCGTTTCAATGTGCATCGTGTGATACATCCGCTATTGGGTGTTATATCTCATCTCATGAATACTAACTATTTCTTTTGTCAGATGATATTCCTCCAGAGATTAAGCAGAATCGAATTGATGACATATTTCGTTTACTTTATATACGTAAGTCAGACTTGTGCTTAAACTATCCATGTTCTATATCATTAGCAATATTTCTTATCAACACATGTAATATGACTATTTAGAGCAAATATTAAGAGTTGCAAGGATTGTCTTTTTTCATATCTTCGACTTCGTCGTATTCATGATCGATAATTGATTTTTCTCAATTCTCTCCATCAGAATTTGGCTGTATATTTATATTCTACATAGTAGCTTGGATTTATTTCCCTACCAAGCCTCCAACACCGCCAAGTATTTCTGCGAGTACAAACAGGGAAGAGTTTATACCAGGAGCAAAAATTTTGGCGAGGTACGTAATTTTTACATTGGTCAAAATGATCTTACTATTAAAACACACTCACGTCATCAATAGATTAGGGTCACACATTTTTTCTTTTGTTTTTATTTATATACTATTATTATTATTAATTTGACTAACAATAGAGATCCATTTGATTCACATAGGCCGTACAAGTTCGCCTAATGGCGCATCTGTGCTCCTTTGCCTTGGGGTAAATTTCATGTACAAAATATTTCTAAAAATCCCAACAAGAATTAAGGGTACGTGCCCTTATTTGCTGGTGGGATTTTTATAGTCCGACGAGTAGTACCTGTTTTTTTACTTTTTTTTTTTATATATGGGTGGCGCGGTCACTGGACTTTCGCGATTCGTCTTTCTTGCGCCATGTGAGATAGTAATCATAGTGTGAAATGTGTATAGTCTGGTAACTTAGAAAAAAAGGTCATACTCGTCGGACTAGATTTTTATGGAAGGGCACTTTCAGTTTGTGTCTAAAATTCCAGTTATGTCACGGGAGCCCATAGCGCCATTAGGCGTACATTAAGCGTACGGTAGGTACATTCAATACTTCCAATCAGCATAATGGTACATTTAACATATCTAATCTTCAAAAAGTAAAACCAAAAACATGTTTTTTAAATCTCGTATTTACAGGAGCATCAATTCCTTTTGGTTCCCAGCTCTTTGCTATGGTATAAGCTTAGGTGTTTTTAGTGCGTGGGCTACGCAATTGGATATCATGTTTAAAGGAACAGTAGGAATTGGGCAGGTATTTGAAAGGTTCTTTCTCTTCTTTAAAACAGTATTTGGACAAAATGTATGCCATATGCTATAAATTCGAGCCAAATTGAAAATTTAAACTGGAATCTTAGCAGGGGTACTTCAGAGGGATACACTTGCACCATATACCTGTTTGTGATTGTCCTCGACTTTGCACTGAGAATAGCTATTGAAGGAAATGAAGAGGAGCTAGGATTCCATCTGGAAAAGAGGCGAAGTAGGAGAGTTGGCCCAGTAATGGTGACAGACTTCGATTTTGCTGACGACATTGCACTGTTGTCTGAGGAAATACACCAGGCACAATAACTGCTTCATAGAGTGGAGACTTCAGCTGCTAAAGTGGGCCTGAAGATGAATGGAAGTAAAACAAACTATATGTCATACAATAACAGGAGAGAAAGCATCACAAAAAATGAGGGTGTGGTACTAGAGGAGGTAGATGACTTCAAATACCTAGGCGCTTGGATAAAAAAGCACAGAAAGGGATGTAAAGTTATGTAAAGCACGGAGGACAGGAAGTTGTGGAAAGCCATTAAGCAAATTTGGAGGTCAACTCTTACCAGGAGTTTCAAACTTCGAATCTTTGCTGCAACCAACAGTGGAGTCGGTGCTGCTTTATGGATGCGAAGCATGGACCATCACCCCTAAACTTGCAAAGGGTATGGATGGCTGTTAAACCCGCATGCTAAGAACTGGTCTGAATGTGAACTGGAAGGAACATATGTCAAATACAGACAACTGATATGGAGCCACAAGATCAGGGAAAGAAGAACCCGGTTTGCTGGCCACTGTTCCAGAAGTGAAGAGCCCGCATCTAAAATGGTTCATTGGATACCCAAACATGGGAGGCGGAAACCTGGAAGACCTGCTCTGACCTACATTGACATTCTGGAAGATGATACTGGACTGGAGGCGGCAGACTTCAAGACAGCAATGGAGGACAGGAAGTTGTGGAAAGCCATCACAGTTCTAGGACACCACTCGAATTAAGCAAGTAAGTAAGCAACATTGTCTGTTGTTCCTATCCACGTGGATGCGCTGGAGTAGCCCAACGACTGCAAAAACCACACTGCAAAAAATATTTTACTCAACATTGAGTAAAAAGGTCACAACTCAAGAGTTGAGTAAAAAATTACAACATTGAGTTCATATAGGTCACAACTCACCAAATGAGTAAACAATTACTAAACATTGAGCTCATATTTAGTAATTTCTTTACTCATTTGTTGAGTTGTGACCAATATGAGCTCAATGTCAGTAATTTTTTACTCAACTGTTGAGTTGTGACCTTTTTACTCATGTTGAGTAATATATTTTTTGCAGTGCACTGTAGATATTCGTCGGCTTTTTTTGCCAAATATTATCTGAACAACATGTTGTTATTGTCAATTTTGTTCTATCCAGGATATTGCAGGCCAGATCGCCTTCTGCACATACATTGCTGGTGTAATAGGAGGCTTAATCACAGGAAGGTAGTATGTGTTATTCGTTTCCCTCATGCCAATATCTTATAATTATACTACCGAGTACCGAGAACAGCCCAAAACCCTTTGAGAATAATCTTGTCTTTCTTTATCAAGTACTAAATCTGGAACCCTTTAAGGTGGTACTACACCCCCTGATAAATATTGTAACTAATGTTGCGTTTTTTTCAAGAAATAACTACACACTGGTAACAAAAGTTATGTATACAGTAAGCCAAAATATTAAGGTACCAGTTGTGTTCACCCCTGTATATCCTAAATAAAGACAAATATGTCAAGACCTTATTTGTTGAAATTGGTTGAGAATTATATAAGAAACGGTGACCTAAAACCTTATGAAGAAACGAAATCAAAAGTTGCACTTTTGTGTTCTAATCAATGAAAGCATAACGCTAGTTATAACGTGCTTATCAATGGCAGCACGGCGCTTGTTCTCTTGTTCGCGAACGCTCTGTGTACAAATCAATAGGGTAGCAAACTGTAACTTTTAAATTGGCATCTTCCTTGGCTTTTTGTATCGTCGTGTCTTTATTTCTTTAACAATCAATGAGGTCTTAAATTCCAGCTAAAATATGCAGCTAATGGCGGCTGGGTTCCAATTATGATATATCTGTCTTGGTTTAGGATTAGGATATACAGGGGGTGAATATAACTGGTACCTTAATTTTTTGGCTTACTGTATTATAGGGGCAAGGAATCCAATTACTTCACTGCAATTTCAGTGATTCAAGACAAGTGATTCAAATGAGGTACATTCTAGCGGTACCTCTTTTCTTATCATAAATAACGTACCGCTTGTCTTGAGTCACTAGTAACTGAATTCCTTGCCCCTATAATATACATAGCTTTTGTTACCAGTGTGTTACTTTTTTTGGAGAAAATGCAAAAATAGTCACAAATTTATCAAGGGTGTAGTACCACCTTTAGTACAAGGACTACACCAATAAGTATCAATGTTATATAACGACGACATTGATTTGAGCCGTTGAATAGTTTGTACTATTGATCAGTGGACTTCGGTTGTATATATAAATGCGCATATATAAATGCGCACGTGACATCTACAAGTCGCCATACCGTATTAAACGATATAAGGTACCCGGATGTACATAAACTCCCCGTGCAAAAGTATAGGGGAAAATGACAGGTCGCAAGGAAAATTGCTTTTGCAAAATAGTGGCATTGATTGCAAAGGGTAAAATAACTTGACCCGAAAGATAAACTCTTTATTAACGTTTTCCATCACGGAAAAAAAATTAACTACGGAAAAGCTAGATATAGCTGATTTACAAACTTATATTTCATAATTTCCGTGCTAAATGGGCGTGCCAATTGGCCATATCTATGACGTAGTGCTGGTTTCATACTATCATGCTGCTTGCCACTGAGCGGCGTGACACACGAGCATTGTAGACAAACAGACACAATCAAGACTTGTGAATGGCTGATAAGTCATGCCTCTTGTCGCAACGGCATGAAAGTATGAAAGGGGACATGATTGGCTTTAAGGTCAGAACTGTGCAGGCGGCGGATGACATGATCGAGCCGGCAACTTGTGAAACCGCCAGGCCGTATGGCATTTTCCAATATAGTCGGTTAATTTTGTGGGGTTCATTATCGAACCCCAACGGTTTTAGCTTGTATTTATATTATTTATCAACATAGGCCTATTTGTTTGTGATATTTCAAGCGTTTTAAAATTTCAAAATAATCCCATTCAATTACACGGTTGACGATGAAAATTTACTGAATTTAGAGAATGCAATGCGGCCACCACCTGGAACTGTGGTCGCAATTTCAGTGATTGACAGTGAGGTAACACGAACATGGCACTGGCCATCTGGTCACGTGCGCATTTATATATGCGCATTTATATATACAACCGAAGTCCACTGTTGATTTGATCGGTGGAATAATCTGTACGGCTGGAAAAGAATTTGCTTCGTATCTTTATATAAAGAAACATTGCCTGCCTATGTTTGTGCAATGGTTTAAATATATCATGTCAAATTATTATTATTATTATTATTATTATTATTATTATTATTATTATTATTATTATTATTATTATTTGTATTTGTATTTGTATACTAATTACTATCAATTACAGTAGAAAACCTCTATTTGTTTAGGTGTGCTGACTATTTAGGTGGTAGAAAGAAGTTGATCTTAATTTCTCTGACTGCTCCCGCAATAGGAATATTTGTCTGGTTTCTTCTTATCTGCTACAAAATATTAGAATTTAATCTGCGTAAGTAATTTGTTTCATACTTTATTATCACACTTTATAAGTGATACAGATAAAAACAATTGTCAACAAGGCATAACATCTCTGCCAACTTTAACGTATCTGCAGCACAATTACGTCTGTTACGCCTAGACCATATTCCATGCATACTACAGTTTATGAACAGGTGATTGTATTGTGTTGATTTCAATCGATATGTACACTATTACTGTACCTGTTGCACCTAGACCACATTCCATGCATACTTGTTTTTGAACAGATGATTGTATTGTGTTGATTTCAATCGATATATACACTTGTTACAGGTAGCACTATTACTGCACCTGTTGCACCTGGACCACATTCCATGCATACTAGTTTATGAACAGGTGATTGTATTGTGTTGATTTCAATCGATATGTACACTAGTTGCAGGGAGCACAATTACTTCATTTGGACCACATTCCATGCATACCTGCTCATGAACAGATGCATAATTATTGTGATAAATTTTACGATCGATTTGATGACGAAAGGCTGGCAACCTTCATAAACAATGGATGATAAAATCTTTGAAGCTTATACACATTGAATTTACTCCCCGTTAATGATTTCTTACTCAGGTTAGTTTCCTCATTTCGTCCTGTTTCTAAATTCTCCTGCTACAGCCAGTTTATACATATCTGCTACAACGTATGGCTTTCTTCTTAATGCTGCTAAACCATTATACTTAGAAGTAATCTGCGAAGGTGTATACCCTGTAGCAGAGGGTATCGCTATTGGTTTATTAAACTGGCTGAGTAATTGTATTGGGTTAGTGTTTCTCTTCGTTATGACGATACCTCATATAGGTGAGTTGATAATGATAGTCTATGCCTAGCCTCCGCAGGAACTACACTACGAGTTGTGAATACTCTCAATCATCTGGGAATCATACAATCTATTCAACCAGATTAATCCAAAACGAAGAGCAACCAACGTTACGGTCAGTACCACTGACCTTCAGCTGGGTTGTGATGTTATACACCTTGAGACCCGATTACACAACGAGTTGGTAATAATTACCATAGTCATATTTTATCGTGGTATTTTATATAAAGGTATACATGTAATCATAAAAACCACATTTGTAAAAGACTAAAATCAGTCTCTTTCCACTTTAAGGTCCGTTTCATGGCCTGTAGTAAATCTTAGGGTTTGAAACTGAATGTCAATATGCAAAACAAAACAAAACAAGTTAGACCAGGTCTAACCATGCTAACGTTAGATCTGGTCTTACTATGGTGATAAGTTCTACGGAGAAGGAACTTTACATACATTATTCTTTATTATTGCAGATCCTGTTAATGGCAAATATATGTAGGTTAATATAAGATGCCTGTCATTTAGTTTTTGGACTTTGCTAGTAGTAAAGGAGGAAAAGAAAGTATTCCTGCATTAGTCTCCATGGTTAGACCAGATCTTAAGTTAGACCTGGTCTAACTGTGTAAGTGCATAAACCGAGAAATGGACCTGTAAGTTTGCAATTATATTTAATTTCCGAGAACAAAAGAAATGGCTGCGAGTGTAAAGTGACTGATTTTAGTCTCTTACATATGGGTTCTACGATTATACTGATTAACCACATAGTCCAGGGAAATACACCCGCACACCCACCCACCCCACCCAAAAAAAACCCACAACAACAACACCCACACCAAATTATACCCTACACCACCACCCCACCCATAAAGAAAAAAGATAAATACTTATATTTTGCATTGTTTGAATGTTATTTCTCTGCAGGTGTGTACTGGATGAATTGGACGGTTCTAGGATCCATCATTGCTACGTTTCTTATACTTTTAGTCTTCAAAGAACACAATAAAAGATTAACCTTAGACAAAGGATTGTATTCTCATACCTGACATAATTAATAGGTTATTTGGATCGAACCAGGTTCTCATATGGAAAAAAAAGTCAAGATTAACCCTAGAACTACTGAGCCATATTTTGTAACACGAACTACGAAGAGGGGGTTGCTGCGACCCCCTTAATTTTCAATTATAAACGTCATATACCGTTATTTGGTACTAATGTATAGCTATGGGTCCCCTCAATCCAGTGCTGCCAAAATAAGTACAAACATTCCCCACATTATGTCGCTATGGCGTCATACTGTGAGGGCGCCCATGCAAATTAGGGAAATTCTGGCTATGTACAAAAGTACTTGTATCGAATCCAATTTCACGCAGTCCTACACCTCAATGGCAGCCATAGCTGCCCCCCCCTTAGGTCTATTCCACCTAAAATGTAAAATGATGTGGCCTTGGCGGGGATATTAAACTGCATTCTATCATCCGTGTTACACGTAGACAAAAGCATGATGAAAGTTTACAACACAATACAATTCAATTTTTAAGCGGATTTAATCCATCCAATTGGGCAGTAACAACACCAGTTTTGAGCAGGCGGGACCCAGTAATGGCCGACCAAATCCTGACCATGACTTGGCTCGTTGCAGACGAATCTAACGAGCCAAGTCATGGCCAGGATTTGGTCGGCCATTACTGGGTCCCCGGCGCTGACTGTCCAGTTTAAAATTCCCGCCAAGGACGCATCATTGGCACATTTCAGGTGAGACATACTCCGTAGGGACCCAGCTATGGCTGCCACTGAGGTGTAGGAATGCGTGAAATTGGATTCGTCTATAGGCAAAATTGAAATTTTTTACAAAAATGCGATTTTCACCCAATTTTCTGCTAAATATAAAAGGAAATTAATATTTTCACCTAACTAACAAGTAAATGAGCGCAAAGGATGTATCTACGATTGTCTTAGGTCGTTTGGGCGTAAACGCGTACGTTTTTTTTATATGACGGATACAAAATCTTAGGAGGTGCCCTCGTAGTTCTAGGGTTGACTATTTAAACTTTTTTGTAACATTTGTTACGGGCTGCCAGGTTGCCACCTTTATTATTCAGTTTATATCATAAATCGGAGATAATTCCTGGCCTTTGTTATTCTTGCACTTCGCCTTTGGAATAATCTCCCCGTTGACATGGGAATGTGTCTATATTCAAAAAAACCCTGAAAACACACTTGTTCCAGCGTTAATTTTTCTGCACTTTTTTTTCTGCATTATTGCTTGTATATTGCTATTCTGTGTTTTTTGTTGCTTTTGTAAGGCGCTGTGTGCTCCGTAGAGCGCCCTATAAGTGTAACAGGTCCTGTGTCACAACCTGTGGTACCTTTGTGTTACATAGTAAAAAAATGAAATGTTTCAAACATTTTACCTACACGTCTCATTTGAAGTGGTTCATCCTCCTGAGCATTTTGACACCTTTTTTTTAAATGGAAATCGGTTAAAAATGAGAGAGTGCGGGCAAAAACAATCACAAAGTAGGTGGGATTTAACCCCACCTGTTTTTTCCACATTTACAATCATTCTGAGCAAGTATTAGTCTTTTAAATGACCTTATGTATTTATTTACTTGGTTTAGATGTCTGGGAGTTCATTTAGACATTTTCTTACTAGATTCAAATTTTAATGGGGGGTTTTAGATCAAATTTACGATACGAATCCCTCCCCCTAATCCTCCTCCCCATAATCCTCAACCACCCTTGGCACATTTCATGCCAAACGTCATAAGAAAATAATTAAAAATTATTTTAAAACAGGTTAAAAACATGAGTAATATAGAATAAATTACCCTCAATTTAAGACCTAATTGAATCTTCTAAGTGAAGGAATACTCAAGAGACAGTGTTTTGAAATCCAAGCTGCACATCAAAATGTAACAAAACCACCTTTTTGGGTACCCCAGTATATGACACAGGATCAACAATAAAAATAATAAATAACCAGCAAAAACATCAAAAGAACATGATTAATATCGAATATTAAGCAACTTAAGCCAAGCCTATACTATGCTTACTCCCCCACAAGTGTCCACAAATGCTTATTGTTTTTATATGTCCACATGGAATTGCACAGTGATTTATATAACTGAAGTATACACTCCAACCAGCCGTGGAATTAACAAATTCTTCTTGAAGTGCAAAATTTCACCTCATTTGTCAAGTTGGGTGCAATTTTCTTCTCATGAGGTGCAATATTAAGTGCAGAGTTGGAAGTGGTTAACGATGGTTACGTATATATATAACGTAAATAACCTGGAAATACCTTTTTGATTGCGGGGGCTATTTATTTTTTAGTCCAAGTATTTCTCATCAAGTTGATATACATATGAATTGTAATATCACAATTTACAAATATAGATAAAGAAGTGGCCCGATTTTATTCATATGTGTAAAAACCATTACATTTGTATAATACTTGATTCGAAGGGTTATTTCTGATAACAAAAACAGTATACGTTCTGTGCATTGAGAGTGTTGACAGTCCATTCTCTCAAAAATGACCATGTTCATATTAACGTCACCGTAGTTTCTAGGTCAAAGGAACTCATCGTTTGCAGTTGGTTTTTGTGGAATATCAATTTTAAACGACTTATTTTCTCAAAAAAGGAGTCATTTTTATTATCCTCATAATATCAGCATGCCAATGGTGTGATGTTGTCCGAGCAATATGCCCTTTAAATATTTATTCAATATGTAATGTAATCACAGAAAGAGTTAAAGTAGAGATAAAACATTAGCACAATACTTTAAGCAGGAATGCCTAATAGACTTCTCCGTAGTCCACTTGACCATTGTGCATATACTCTGGCTGTTACATTTTTAAATGTATGCTTAAAAGCATAAAACACTGATTTGTATTAATTTGTATGTAATTGATAGATTTTCACATCTGATCTTTTCAGTCACCGTACTCCCTCTGTTTGTTAGCTTCCCAAGTGGACTACTTACTTTGTATTGCGATTAACTTGCTTAACACGATTGTCTATGGATGAGATTATAGGATTTCTGACCTACTAAAATTGGCCATGTTGTAATGAATCTTTAAATGGATCTGGCTTGTGCTCAGATCTCGTTATGGTTTAAATCCTACAGGCACATGTCATTACCATTAACTACATCGTACACAACTATCTGTGGAATTTGCGGCGCTTTGTGTAAGCGCGAAAGTTAAACTCTCACTAGGTGCATGACTACGCTCTAGCGCGTTTGGACATACGTGCTTTGTGATTGCGGTTAACTTGGATTGATAAACAAGTGTGATTGTCAGTGTGTATTAGGGACAAAGTCCCCGATCAAAGTCCTTTTCAAAATGCAAAGTACATAGTAGATTTTTACTAAACTAGTAAAATCAGAATTGTTCAGTATTGAAGTGAGCCATTATAATTACATTGTATGCCATTAAGATATGTTGCATTCAATAATATATTAAAGCCTACGTATACTTTACTTTTAATGTCACTACTAAAGTACTAGTATTTAGATGTAATAAACATCAGTATAATTTCGAGTTCAACTGAATACGTTCATCATGATTAATAACATATTTTTATTTATCAAAAATCGACTATGGCATAGTCTAGAATGCCTAAATGCAAATGTTATAACCCAGCAAACAGAAAAACGTTTGAGAATGTGTTTACAAAGAGTATAAAACGTTTAATAACATTCAGAAAACATTTTTTGAAAACATTCTAACATAATGATATTAAGTATTGACACAAAAATGTTTGCCAAAAATATTTTGCAATAACATTTTGACAACCTTTCATTCATATAAAACGTTTTAGAAATGTTCTCATGACCTTTATATAACCCGATATATTATTAAAACGTTTTGACCAAAACCAACACGCGTTTATAACACTTTTATGCTGGGAAATTGACGCAGCTGTATCTACTTTAAAAATAACTTACATCGTATCTACTAGAATGACAAACAAAATTCAAATCGGGTCATTAACTCTGACTTGATTCTGCATACAAAGGTCAATTCAACAGGAAGATAAAAGTTCCATTGGATATTAAATCATAGTCTGAATGTGACTATAGTCGTCAATTGTGGAAGTAATAAATCCATTTGCCGGGATTGGAAGCGGTTTTACTAACTGTGTAGTATACTATTCGTAATAAGTACTATATACTGGCTATTCTGCCGGGCAAAGTTGGTATCAGTTCATTTAACATGCTTAAGTTCACTTATTGTTAAGTTTCCTAACGTAAGTACTTTTCTTATCTTACAATGTATAAATAATGATTTATTGCTATCAATCAGATATCGGCCATTGTATTCGTGAAGGCCAAGGTAAGCTTATTCAACTGATTGCTATTGGTAATATGGAATATCTAATACCTAGGCTATAGCTTACCTATCTTGTCTATAGAATACCTATGCGCGTATATGATTAAAGAAAGTATTAGTAGCCTAATACGAGCCAGAACATTAATTTATCAAAACTCAGATTTTTTCGGACAAAGAAAGATGTGCTACTGAAGCGTGCAAATGCCATGTAATAAAGGCAATTTTATTATGTTTGTACTTTTAGTCCATGTTTTTCTTATCGCGCCAGTGAGGCTTCAATGCTTATGAAACGTTTGCAGTGTGACCTCCAACTTTTCATAATCATTGAAGCCTATGAAATACAGAAAGGTCACGTTTTCCAATAATATGATTTGTTTTGAAGTGTCTATAAATCCAACACCAATTTCGTATTCAATATGGACGTTGTCAAATGAAAGACTGTAAAACCAGGAATATTACATGAACTTCATGAGACATAAGAACGTACTGCTTAAAGGTCTAGCGCTATACAATTCTGGCCCGAATGAGATTTGTACAAAATTCGCCTGAAGAAACGTCGCAGGAGCAACTTGTTTTCAGTTAGCGACAGTTATGATGGTTGAAATTAGCCCTTGTCTAATCTTTCTACTAGAAATACCCGGCATTATTTTTATTTTTACGACTGGACATCGAAGTCGATGATGTCCGGGGCTCACATATTCTCCATGCAAAGATAAGTGTGTTTTTCCCCTCCAGTTTCTGATTTTGATCTGAACTTGTGGCGTATAGATTTCTTTTTGACATGGACGAATCACGATGGCGGGCGCCTCGAGCTCGTTTTACAATCCATCAACCAAGTGGTGGGGAGGCTCATGCCGTATATCAATGCGTCTAAATCCTTCCCTGACAAATTGTCATTTTTCTTGTTACGTTTATATTACGTTTCCTTTGGTATCCCCGCAAAGCGTTTGTTTGGTCTGGTTCACGATGCGTAACTCTCCGTTAAAATTTGTTTGCTTACTTTAAAAACATGATTATGTTTATTCAAGTATATAATATTGTTGCGTCATCAGCAGAGATAATAAATTGGAACATTCTTCATGTATTTATTATCGTTAATATTATAATATAGATAATAGGGGCCCACTAATCTACCCTTGGGGTACATCACAACTTGCATTCTAAAATTTAAGCTTATATAATTATTTTATTTTCCAAACGTTCGCGTATATAATCGTAAGGAACACTTGTTGTTTCTAAGAATATTTTCACGCTTGGTCACACGATTAAGAATATTTCAAATAATAAACGTGTTATCCAAACGGCTCGTTAGGCCAACATTCTCATTATTTTGTGATGTGATATTTCTCTGCCATAGCTAAATGGCTACATACAATTTATAGACTTTGAAAGTGCATACTTATGACTCGATTCTTGATGTCATTTTTGAACCAAGCTACAGCTCGATGAAAGTACCCATATGGTTCACTAATGTTTTTGTTTAAAAATGTTAATCAGAATGCAAAAACGCATTTAACCAGAAAATAAAATGTATTGAGTTATTTAGAATGGTAGGTTTTCATTTAAAATGTGAATCCCTTTAAGGGCTGGGGTATGAACGTTTGGACAGTATTTATTTTGGGACATTAGAGCACATCAGACATATCGATTTGCATTCTGAATACGAAGAATGTCATTCTGATATCAAATAATTTTGATTTTTTGAAATTCGCAATTTAATACACATTTTATGGCAAATCATTTAAAATTGATATTTTTGATATTTAACAGTACTCGAAGTAAACTTTATAAATCTGATGATTTATACTTAACGTGTATGTAGGTGGGATGAAATGCCGACGATCAATTGAAAATTTTGACCTTTCGTATTGAAGATATGGATTTTTTTTCCAAAACACCAAAAAAAAATTAGGTCTTTTTGGGAAAAAAATCTATATCTTCAATATGAAAGGTCAAAATTTCAATTGACCGTTGGCCTTTCCTCCCTGCTACATACACTTTAAGAATATATCATTAGAGTTAAATGTAAATCTCTTTAATTTACTTGTCATTATTTTTACTAATTATTTATACAACCTCTTTTCAATAACAGACATTCACCAGACGGAGACGGGACTAGATTTCGTGTTTGTGGTGTGGGGTTGTATGGAAGCAAAAGGATGACTTTTCGCTGTCGAAGTTATGTAATAATCGGATTAACAATTGCCACAGCAATAGATGGAAACAATGCTTGAATAGATCGCCCTGCACTATAAACTACAAACAGTAGTATATATTTTCAGTCTTCAGAAGCAATCTGAATGTAGGATTAAAGTGTGCTACATGAACTAGGTGGAGCAAAATGGGGTTGCAGTCCTCCAAACAAACAGACACTGAACCAAGAAAGGCCAATACACTGGCTCCAGAAGGTAAGCTGAAAGATAGATGATGCAAATTATTCATCAATAAGAAAGTATTAAAATTATTCTACGTTAAAATGTGACTAAAACCATTTAGAGCAAACAAACGCATTATAAATAGATAACGCCATATTTTGGACAGAAAATATCTTTAGTAACAATTAGCACTTGTTCAGTGCCTAGTATATCAGTATATGGGACCATGACAACCCCTCTCTGACATTTAATACAAAGGCGCTGGCGCGCCTCGCTGGCCGCTTCGCGGCCATGCGCGCACTCCCCCCCCCGAGGAACTAGATCTAGTTCTAGTAACAATCACATCATCGTCGGAAACGCCCATAACTCAATCAACTTAATCATCTCACCTGTAGATAGCAGGCATGCATCTTGTCACCGGAGCATCTATATACAGGATATTTTGAAACCATTAATTACCATTTAACACTTTTTGCATTAAATATTTTCATACTTACGTAAATATGTAATTTTCTCTGTAGATAACCGTCCTCTTCTAAAAAACACAGACGATGAGGAGATTATTGACAATGCTAATATCATCAACTCACCATCAACCCATTTTAGGGTATACAAAAGACGGTTTTACGTTCTGGCTGTATATTCCGTTGCATCAATATTTCAAGTCATATTTTGGAACACGTGGTCACCAATTGCTGATACAGGTAATGTCGTCATATTCTCTCTTGTTTTTCATTGGTCCTGTTTTATACACTGGACGCCACGTTCCCGGAACCACCGCTAGGTGGCAGTACACGACGAAAGCTTTGATGGAACACCTGAATTGCTTTCATATGCGCAGACCTGGTAAAGATCTGAGGTGCCCCAGATATCTATGATGTAGCCACAATTTTGACATTGTAGCGCATGGAATGCCTTAGAATGGTTTCAAAAGGGTTGGAAACGCTGATAAATATACGAAACAGCATAGATCTGGGCCAAAAAGTGCATTTAATGGACAGATCTAATAGACCTGTGACGTAACGCAGAACGTGAATTTTCGTCATAGAGCACAAGATTTGGTGACATCACATGTTTTGTCGCACCCTCAGAGTTTGATGACGTGACCGATTTGGAGTATAATTGAAGACCGAATGAAAAAGACTAGTTCGCGTATGACGTCCTGTCAAGTAGACCAAAAATGATGTACTGGGCAGGTCAGCAATCAACCACGTTGCGCCTTTCCTCTGACGTCAGACGCAAACTAGTCTTTTTAATTCGGTCTTTAATTATAATTGTGTAGATTTTACAATCGAATCATTAAAAAATCGCTGCGCAAAAGTGTAAATTTAGAAATCGTGGACTTGACCCTGCAAAAGATAATTTAGTGAAAAGGAATGTGTTTTGAAACTTGTGACATTGTACATTTTCATCTCGTGGTGTTTGTTTAAACGTTTGCAGCAATGGTCGTATTTGGTTGGAGTAAGGGTGATATTGCATTTATAGCAATGTGGGGAGGAATCGTATCTGCGTTTTTGTGTATTCCATTCGCCGGCATAATGGACAAGTACGGTGAGTTGTAGAAAACAAATCACATGAGTGATAAAATCCAAATTATATTTCAAGCAGAAATAGGGAGTTAACATACGGGTAAATACTATTTGATTGACCTTTGAGAAGACATATTGAAATTGCTGGAAATGCTGATGAATTTTTAAGTTGATGACAATGTCGTTTGGTATTTTTGAAATGAACAAATTGGCAAAAAACAAAGAAAACAGCAGTATTGACGAAGTTGAAGCCCCATTCAAATACATGTAGGTAACTTTAAATTACAGATTCATGTAAAATGTCTTATTTTGTCTTAAATACACGACTCTCGGTTGAACCACTAGCAGGCTATTTTAGCACATCTATGACAATGCCAGACGACGCGGACTGAAAGAGAATAGGTGTTTTTATTTTACTTGTATCCCAATGCATCTATTGTTATTATTATTATTTCCAAATTTTCTTCAGGAATCAGAAGGATGTTTCTGTTGGCGGAGACATTTGCTTTGATCGGTGTAGGCATAAGATGTCTACCAGTAGGCAATGATAAAGTCATTTGGTAAATACAGTTTAATTTGCTCACATGCACACATTTCAACATTTACATTACAGATCAGTTTACAGTTATGGATAAGACAACCACAACGTAATGCAATACTAGTATCAGATTATTAGATTCGTCAAAGGTCACCAAATTACCAAATTATATAGTATGGTCATTTTAAGAGTATCCAATGTACATGACATTATATTCTAACAATCTCTTTGTCCATTTCTTGTCAATACACAGGACGGCTAACATCGGTCAGTTCTTCATAGCCTTAGCTGGCCCATTTTTGGTCCAAGGGCCACCTCTGTTGTCAGTCACGTGGTTTCCTCCGAATCAACGTACTACTGCAACTGCTGTAGCTACTATTTCAATGGAATTTGGTGTTGCATTGTCGTTTATATTAGGACCTCTTACGGTGAAAGAGCCTAAAACAATTAACGCTACTACGTAAGTACAAGTTCTTATTCAACAAGTACCTGAGTTTATATCTGTTTCAACACTGCGTATATATTATATTCGTTCAAAGGACAATAACAGATCCATGGTTGCTTTGTGAGATACCAATTGGTATTATCGGCTTACGTATACAAGAATTTGAGCAATACGCGCTGAAGAATTTTCCAGGCAAACCTCCCACTCTTTGGCTCAGATACGTGGACGATACTTTCGTTGTTTTGACCTGAATTAGATTGAACAAGACAATTCCGACATTAAAAATGAAGATCTTATTAAGCTACTTTGGATGTATTGCAATAGGTACTAATTATTATTGTATGACTAAAAGTAAACCATTGCACCAAACAACATGTACATTCTACCGCGCGGCTTGCAATATAACGACTGATCCAACATACACAATTATTATTAACCATCGAACCCTTTTCAGAGCCCTAGAACATACTCCAGTCAAGATATTTATACAAGATAAAACATCGCACTTTTTAATACATGCAATTGATGCATCATTTCCATGTAAACATTGTTTCAGGCAGTTGAGAAACTGACTGAATTACTATAACTAGGATATACAACTAAACGATATAGTAAATAATTATAATAGCGTTGTTTGTAAAGTACTTTATGTGGTTGATTTCATGGAAGCTTTTCCAAATTTATTTTGCAGAATTAATAATTTAACAGAATTCGACACGTATATGGGCAACTATTATGATGATTACGGTGAGTTCAATTAATTGTTTTTGTTATGTTTATGCATGCAGATCCGGGGAGGGGATGGGCACTTAACATAAATAACCAAATGGGTATACTCCCCCAGAAAGGCCCCTTTTTGGATTTCACAGCTACGAAAGACCCCCTAAATATGACCAAAATAGAGTTCCGAAAGACCCTGAAACAGCTCTAAAAGACTCCTAAATTGCTAATTCTTCACACTTCTGGGTTTTCACACGATTTCTACCAGAAAGCCCCTTGATTTTGACAGTTCACAACTCCAAAAGACCCCTTTTTCCTTTTTCGCAGCTTCAAAAGACCCCTTTTATATGTACGTCGTCAGCTCTCAAAGACCCACCACCTCAAAATTCCGAGGGAACATACCTGCCAAAAAGGTCGAATACAGGGAAGGATATGTATTTTCAGATATGTTTTTTTTACTCGTCATTGTGCTTTTGATACGGCACACATTCGAATTGTTCGAAAGTTGGTCGAAGATTGGCTGGACCTCAAGACTTTCCATTGTAACATTGAGTCGACTTGACAACACCTTGGTCTGGGGCGGACATTTTAAAAATGAATTTAGAAGAGCAGCAACGGCATCACTTGCATTACATTCCAGATGTTAAATCTACATCATATGCAAAATTTGAGGACATTCGCACGAGTCCGTTTTATTTTACGGCCATTTGTCTATAACTGGTCTTTACATGTAGCCCTATGGAGAGAGTGCCCGTTGAGGGCGCTATAACCCCCATTTTTGGAACAAAATGTGATTTATAAAAAACGGACTCGTGCGAATTTTCTAACAGTTTCAGAGTATGTAGTATGAACATGTAGAAATATAATCAAGTAGTTGCCCTACCTGCTCTCCTCCGAAAAAATAAAAAGTCCTATACCTCAATGATAATGAAACCTAGGTGAAGACGGCATTTCAGTAACATTTACTACGTACCAGATATTTGCATATCTAACTCTTCGACATGAGATTTTTTTCAAGATTTACTATAGGTTTTGTACTTACGATATAAAATAATGTTAGTGAATACGCCCATATCCTATAGGCTTCGAATGTGGCATACCGTAAAACCTCGTCTACAAGCATATATAGTATTTTTGATGAAAGCTAAATACGATACGTGCGTGAATATGCCAATATAATAGATTGGTCTGACAAAAATACTTGTTTGTATATGCTTGGATCTGTCATTTATTTGCTCAAACTCCAAAATGGCGCCTGCATTAATTAAGCTTTCACCAGAAGCACTCTATATGCTTTAGACGAGGTTTTTCGGTATTCCAAATTAACCCAACGTTACATTATTTTATCAATGTTTCATAATAACATTAAGAAGTGACGGACACCAACATTTTGATCTAGATCGTATTAGTCTCAATGTTCTTTTGTTCTTACAGATGACTTACCCCCTGATATTAAACAGGATCATATTGATTCAATTTTCCGATTGCTATATATAGGTAAGATAAGAAATAAATTATATTTTTCATTTATATCAAACATATCTGTTTTCAGGGCCGGATTTACCTTTTTGGGGGCCCTGGGCCATGCCAAAATTTGGAGGCCCCAAACGCATGTGCACTCAAGTGACCAAGTTTTAAAACTTTACTAGGACACTTATGTGCGAAGCGCGCAATTTTTTTTCAATTTTAGACTATTTTAGCCCAAATCGAGGCTGAATTTTGCTATATAACAGACCAGTGCGCGTGAAGCGCGCAAAATTTTGCAATTTTGGGGCCCTATGGTAAATCCAGCCCTGTCTGTTTTACGTATTCATGTCATCATTTAAGTTATTTTTGGGTGCTCAACATCAAGACACGCATTAGTCTTATACAGACTTTTAAATCGACGTTGAATATTCGATATAGCATATCTACGTTATTTAATCTATTCCCATTCTATTTTCAGTAATATTTAAGTTTTAACGAATGTTTGATGACGTAAAATCAATAATATATTTCTACCAGGTATTCTACAAGGCATATTATCGATTTTACGTCATCAAACATTAGTAAAAACTCTAACATTACCGGAAATAGAATGGGGCTAGATTAAATAACGTAGACATGTTACATCAAAATTCTACGTCGAATACTCGGTGTCTGTAGCAGCCCTTCTCATGAATACGAAGCATGAATCAAATGCCACTCCCAGTGACTCCATTGCCAATTAACCCCTCACGCCAACAGTCTCTAGTTGACTGTTAAATTCATTCCCAAGGACGTTCCATTTTTGATTTATTACGGCTGGTATTGTTCCTTATATTCAAAAATTCAAAACTTCCATTTCTTGTTCATCTGTTCTGTTTTATTAGCTTTTATTTGGTATATGTCTCCTCTATCCAGAGATACCAAAATAAGTATTACATTATGGCCTATGCTCGTATGACGTTCAACCACGAGTGCGCCCTCGGTGGCTATGTACTAAACATTATGCCAACATTTGTCACTGAATGTTTATCTATATATGAATGGCTATTACTATACTAACCTAAATATCAAGTTTGAAGTAAGAGCAAAAAGATAAATTGCTGAGCCTCGAACCCACTCATAATGTAACAGTTTGACCGATCACCCAAAGTAAAAATGGTAGGTCCAAAACAAATTACTAAAATGAGCGCAAAGGATGTACTAAGATTATCGCAAATCATATAAGGCTAAGCGCTTATTTGAGCGTTTTAGCGCGGGAAATATCTGGTCTTTCCTCTGTCATGATATAAATGCTACGGGAAATGAATTACAAATGTTAACTTTTTCTTCACCTATTCCGCCAGAATTTGGTATGATAGTGGTTCTGTACATAATAGCATGGATATATTTTCCTAGCAAACCACCAACACCACCGAGTGTGACAGCTAGCACACCCAGGGAAGACTTTCTGCCAGGAGCAAAGATATTAGTAACGTAAGATGCATTGCAAATAAGTAGTAACTTATGATTTAATACGCCAGTCCACATACAGGCAAACATTCCCAATTGGCTACGGTGATGCGCACATCGTTTAGCGAACAGTGGACCATCACAGTAATGTCATGCTCATCGTGTGTAGGGGTCCAATGGCAAAGGGTGTCAGGATTACCGAAATGGTTTATTCTCAATTATGGACATTATCCCTGATCACTACGTTGTTGAATAAATATTTGTTTATGGTCGTATATATCATTACGTTACCTCATCCCTTAAATAAATGACAGTTTCTCCCGACAGCCTGAGTTACCACTGAAATTCTTCTGTTAAAGCTATGCGCTGAATATGACTGTCCTAAATGGTCACCGGGTTTCCTATGACGACAATGCCGCTTGTCCAGCTTTGTTAATTGCGTAAAGAAAATCACATTGAGAGTACAAATTTGTATTGTGATAAATTACTCAGCATGCTGAGTGTTGTCAACATTGGTGTCTCGCACTGTCCTTTATAGCATTTTGCCTGTTTCAAACTCATTCAAATTTCTACCTATTATATTTTACTTCACAGGAGTATAAATGCGTTTTGGCTCCCAGGATTGTGCTACGGCATCAGTTTAGGTGTTTTTGGTACATGGGCTTCACAACTCGATATCATGTTTAAAGGAACGGTCGACGTGGGGCAGGTAGTAATTATGTCTAATAATAAAATCAGTTAGTCTTAAGGGATCTATAATGAGCGTTTATTGCGTTTCGACAGTATTTTTTGTGGGACATGAGAGCACCTCGGACCTATCGAATTGCATTCTGAATACGAAGCATGTCTTTCTGATTTGAAAATCACACTATAATACAAATTTTATGACAAATTATAAAAATTTGATATTTTTCAAATTTTTGATATATAACAGTCCTCGAAGTAAATTATATAAATCTAATGATATATTCTTAAAGTGTATGTAGCAGGGAGGAAAAGCCGACGGTCAATTGAAAATTTTGACCTTTCATATTGAAGATATGGATTTTTTTCCCAAAAAGACCTAATTTTTTTTGGCGTTTTGGGAAAAAAAATCCATATCTTCAATACGAAAGGTCAAAATGTTCAATTGATCGTCGGCTTTTCATCCCACCTACATACACTTTAAGTATAAATCATCAGATTTATAAAGTTTACTTCAAGTACTGTTAAATATCAAAAATATCAATTTTAATGATTTGCCATAAAATATGTATTAAATTGCGAATTTCAAAAAATCAAAATTATTTGATATCAGAATGACATTCTTCGTATGCAATTCGATATGTCTGATGTGCTCTGATGTCCCAAAATAAATACTGTCCAAACGTTCATACCCCAGCCCTTAACTGAGAGAGAAATTGCGATTTCTTACGCCATTGCTCACTTAATACACGTAAGGCCTTGTACAAATGTACATGTATGCCACTCTTTTTGTCCAAAAAATGTATATGCCTTACGTGCGTATTAAGCATCGGTCTCACAACTGAATATTTTTGTGCATTTTGACAACAAACATGACAACAGCGCTGAAGGGACGCACATATTCACTTCACACTAATGATTTAATTTTTGTGAATTTGTTACATTAATCAAGTTTATTTTATACATTAACAGGATATTGCTGGATGGATTGGTTTTTACACATATATCGGTGGTGTTGTTGGAGGATTAACTGCAGGAAGGTAGGACAAATACTATGATTTTGGATTACCACCTTAAAAATGAATGCGCACTCTTAGCCACATTTTGTTAACTTGTACTTTATACCCATTGCCCTATCGTACATACATTACATATATTTAAACCAATAACCAGTTTTAAGAATACAAGCTGCTCAGTGACGACGCTGAATCGACTCATAAGGCCATCAGAATACCTTAATTAAAAATGTAATTCCTGTTGTATGGCTCTTTAGTCATAGCGAGGGTTGGGTATGTATGTTGAGAATGAATATAATATCTTTCTAATGGTTCTCAAAAATACTATTTAAACATCCAGTAATGTATAATCAATCCTGCTTTACTCCACCATATTGGCTTGACCTTAGCTAGGACTATTCCTTGGTAATATGTTGAAGGGTGTCAAATTTGATGGAAATTACTTGCTAAGTACTTACCTATATAGCAAGCAAAATAACCATCCAAATGATACATTCTTCTGTACCACGTACATGTACTTGTGTACTGCGGAATGTTTGAATAAAATAATCTGTTTAAATATTTTGAATCTTGTGAGACGTTTTATACTACCTATGTGATCCACGGTTGTTTGATGTATATAGAATTGGCTTCATTATTAACTAAATTCAAACCATAGATGGCGCTATCCTAAATCATATTATATTAATTTGCAAGGTTAGGTGATCAATACTGCCTTTAAAACAGATGGAATAGGTGAAACAAGCAGCAAAGAAATTATATAAACATATTTCATCAAAAAATTAAATAAATTGTTTGTATTAAAAGCTTGAAAGAGTAATTTTCAGTAACTAAATAGCGCCACCAATTTTGTCATAAATAGATACATTTTATATCCGAAAAGCTTTAAAAAATGCTGTAAAAGTGAATAATTTTGTAAAAGAGGGGAAATTGAAGTTGAAAATGACTCAAAAAGCATCTGTATACACTAGCATGATATCGCTTTTAGCTATTTAATCCTTAAATTGTGTTGATTTGATGTATTGTTTGAAAAACTAATAAATGACCACATCAAACAGCCGTGGTGAAAGAATGATTATGATATTGAATTTATTGATTCGTTGATTGATTGATATGACGTGATTATGATATTTAATTGATTGATTGATTGGTTGATTGCAGATGTGCTGATTACTTAGGTGGGAAAATGAAATTGGTTTTACTGGCGCTCACAGGTCCTGCTATAGGGATATTTGTGTGGTTTCTTCTTATATGTTACAAAGTTTTACAATTTAATCTACGTAAGTGCAGCTTTGTTTTATAATTTTAAATCCCCTAAACACATTTCTAACATATAAACAACAACTACCTGAACCCGATTACATCAAGGGCTAACAGTAAATTTGTTAGATTAAAGTTATGGAAACGATTATTTGGGTCGATGTTTTTGAAGTTCTGATGTTGACGATATCTCAAATCTGCATTACAGAATTTTGGCAAGATAACAATTGTTCCAAATTCTGCAGTATAAATGCTGAATGATGTCTTGATTATTGCATTATTTCCCATTGAAGTATTACATAGGTGCATACAAGTTATATATAAAAATCATACATGTGCTGAGTCTAACAGTACCAGATAAACCATAGAAGTGGATAAACTAACATTTGTGTATGATTCCATGCCTTCCGATATCAGTCTTCAATTTTCCTTTAATTCATCATGCAGCAAGTTTATACGTCTCTGCTACTACGTACGGTTTTTTACTAAATGCTGCAAAACCATTATACTTGGAGGTCATCTGCGAAGGTGTATACCCTGTTGCAGAGGGCATCGCTATTGGTCTATTAAACTGGCTGAGTAATTGTATTGGATTGATGTTCCTTTTCGTTATGATGATACCACATATAGGTAAGAGCAGGACCCTGACATCAAGTTCAGAAGTATGTTACTGCGTTTTTACAGTGGGGGAGCTGGTAAGAGTTGTCATATCATAAGCTACTTTCCCCGATTGTATTCAGAATTAAACTATAGAAACATTTGTGCAAAGGGAGACGATAGCTCAACTTCCTTCAAATTTCTCCTTCGTTTGACCTGGTCTGGAACAGCGCTATTAACTCATTTGACAATACTATGGTGAAAAATCTGATCAACTACTACCCCTGCATATATAGTATAGACTAATATTACATAAACTGGGCATACCAAGAACAAATTTGAAGAAAAAAATGGTTGTACGTAAATTATTTTACAGATAATATGTAATGTCATAAATACATCGACTGCTTGGGAACACAACAAAGATGACTAAATGGGTTACTTGGTACACTAAAGGGTATACTTCTAAGATTAAATACAGGGTCCACATAGACCATGCAGCCGAAATGTGCTTTCATTGAGAACATGAAAATAACGATGGAATCCGCAAGAGCGTCAAAATAATTATTATTAAAGAACGCCTCAATAAACCATTGCTTGACCGGAGCCAGATTCTTGGGCTTTCTTGCTCGCCTTTCCAATAATCCAATATATATATTTCCTTTCCAATAATCGCAAAATCAACTTACTGTATATTTGTGGATTTTGATAACCACCAAGTCACACAACAAAATCGTATTTCATTCCATGACCCGCCTCTGCTAATTGCTCCTTTTACTATTATCGTGTTTTTTTTGTAATTTTCATAACAGGTGTGTACTGGATGAACTGGACCGTATTAGGATCAGTTATTGCAACATTTCTTATACTTCTTGTCTTCAAAGAACACAGTAAAAGATTACAACTAGATAAGGGTTCTGATACTCGTGCTATTACAATACCAACAGTGCCGACAGAAGAATATATATAGATTGTACTGACGTAGAATCTATAGAATTGTGTTCAGATTTATTGATGTCATGGAACATTCTGACTGAGGCTTGCATGGCTGTTACCGTTTCTGTTTTGTATACTAAAATGTTATTACATATTAAAATAGGTTAAAACAACCACCAGGCGTATGTGTGAGCAGCTTCAAACATTATTATTATTTGAAGATCCCGACAGGATAACTCACAAACACAGTAGGATGTTCACTCGATAAACAAAGCCATACTAAGCGTCGTAAAATCAGTGTAACACGTGCGAAGATAAAGAAGAGACGAATATTGTCATATCACGTCGGCAGAGGATAATGAGCCATAGATGAATTTGAAACTGGCGTTACCAACTTTACTTATTTTACATTATCTGTAGAAGGATAAAGTTTCAAGTGACATACCAAATATTTCTTTGCCAAAGCCAAAAGAATCCCTTTGGGAAGATAGATCCTGGTCCTCCTCATTACATGAAACAAATTTTGGTTATCTGTTCTTTTAAACACATTATAGGTGATGCGATAAGTTACTTGTCACCTTTCGGGATGTCCCACACGATAAAAAAATCATCGGCATAATGTAGTCAATTCCAGATATACATAGGTGTAATTAGAATTTGTAAATCCTTTATCTTTCAATGTGTGGTATGTTTTAGTTTACATTGATTCACAGAAACACAATACAATAAAACTACAATGAAAGTTTCACAAGTATTAGAAAACTTACAGTACTATTTTATTTCAGTTGTCTATGATTTCTATATCATAAATCAAAATCTTGTGTAATAAAATATAGAATAAAAAATGGTCATTTCTCGATCACGACACTGGAATCAATGTGTTAAGCCCGATACGTGATCAGCATTGTGAAAATAAAAAGTTGCATTGCATATTATATCATCCATAAGACAAGATGGTCTGACCAAATGACGTTATCGAGGTCATCCTCATCCATCCTTAAACAAGCACATTAAATCAAGTTTTATTGTCAGTAAACACCCATTTCTTGATCTGACTTAACAAAAAATGGGAAATTATAGAATCATAAAAATATCCCGGAGTTAAGGGATGGGGTATGAACGTTTGGACAGTATTTATTTTGAAACATTAGAGCACATCAGACATATCGAATTGCATTCTGAATACGAAGAATGTCATTGTGGTATCAAATAATTTTGATTTTTTGAAATTCGCAATTTAACACACATTTTATGGCAAATCATTAAAAATTGATATTTTTAATATTTAACAGTACTTGAAGTAAACTTTATAAATCTGATGATTTATACTTAAAGTGTATGTAGGTGGGATGAAAAGCCGACGATCAATTGAAAATTTTGACCTTTTGTATTGAAGATATGGATTTTTTTCCCAAAACACCCAAAAAATTAGGCCTTTTTGGGAAAAAAATCCATATCTTCAATATGAAAGGTCAAAATTTTCAATTGACCGTCGGCTGTTCCTCCCTGCTACATACACTTTAAGAATATATCATTAGCTTTATATAATTTACTTCGAGGACTGTATATGATGATTGTACAGCACGAATGAGCCGTAAATGTCCTCAATTGTATTCTGACTTACAGTGTAAAATGGGCATGAAGGTCATATTCATAGGTATTTCAATTTGGTACTACGTGTATCTCATTAAATGAGGTACACGTAGCACCAATTTGAGGTACCTATGAATACGACCTTCATGCCCATTTTACACTGTAACTCAGAATACAATTGAGGACATTTACGGCTCATTCGTGCTGTACGGTCACATATATCAAAAATTTGAATAATATCAATTTTTTATAATTTGTCATAAAATTTGTATTATATTGTGATTTTCAAAAATGAAAATTATTTGATATCAGAAAGACATGCTTCGTATTCAGAATGCAATTCGATAGGTCTGAGGTGCTCTCATGTCCCACAAAAAATACTGTCGAAACGCAATAAACGCTCATTTTAGATCCCTTAACAACATCGTTAATATGCACCGAATGATGTACTGCGGAGGCAGACTGAATTCGACGCGTCGTAGTGAATACCTTGATACATTGTCATATCTTGGTTACTAGCTCACGCTTGGTTCGCATACCTGTTAGCAACCCATTGACTTTGTGTTGTGATTATTTTGATCGTGGTTCCGAAAACAGACAGCGTGAACCAGTTGTCCTGGCGATTTTGACGCCCCACTACGACGGCGAATAATCAGGACCTTGTGTTTGACCATGACATATTAACTATAATAGGGAGTAAACATCAACAATTTTAAATTAAATAACTGGTATAATGAAGTCTTATCTGATATCGCTTTCACTTCTTTAAACGGGCTTGCTTCTTCAATAATAATTAGTCATTGGAATGTACTACTTTTATTAATTGCAATAATATATAACACAGGCTAATCCATCGTAATGGTCGTCACTCTTTTTCATATAAAAAGGTTCTGCTATTGGAACAGTCTCTTTAGGGGCGTAACCTGGAGGTTTTGCGTTGGGTGCGGAATATCCCGAAGTGGACGTTTTTTCCTGTATATAAATTCGCTTAGTACATTTTTACCTTCCCCCTGAAAGTTGAGCTTTGGTCGAGGGAGAGTTGCGCACTTCAGCGCCCATTTTAGCTACACACTTACGCCCGTAACAGGTTGGAAACACCCTAAAACATTGATTCAAAATATACAAATTTTTCTCTCTCATATATATAGTGCTCCACAAACTATATAGACATGACATCAGTGAAACACTAGTTATCGATGTGCGGCAGTTACACTGAACCCCGGGCACTAAACAATATTTAAAAGCTGACAAATTCAGTCAATTTGTGCACGAAATAATCGTGATTAAAATGTTGTGATGGCATGAACATTGAAAAGGAAACCAATGTATCCCATGTGCTACACTGCCCCAAACATGTCAACACTTCTTGCTTTCGTTACCCTTGTCGGTGATGGCCTGCCAATGTGTTCGTTCTGATAAACATGTCTATCGTCTCTGTTATAGATATCAGGTCTTGGTGGCATTTCATCGTCCACCATTGTAGGAACAGATATTCCCCGTCTAACAGCCTGCCTCTTAGAAGCCTGTCTCGATAAAGGTCCAGGACTACTTGATGTAAACTCACAAACTTTATCAACACTCCCAGACGGTATCGGATGCGCTGGTCTGCTAAAACCAGCCAATTGTCTTACTCTTAAATCCGGTTTAGGTTTTAATGCTGGTTTAGCAGGCAATCCCGGACTTGATCTATGCGGTGCCTTTGACGGCACCGGTAACGATGGCGTAGCATGCGCACTTGTCTTTTTCTTAAACGTAAATTGATTTCGAAGCAGTTGTCCATGAGAAAGTTTCTTTGAAAGTTTTCTTCCTTTCAATCTGGCAACAGAGTCATTTACATAGCCATGTGTTGCTTGGTTCAATTCGTCCTGATCTTTACAAGCTCTAAGCACCAGCGGGTGAGGGAATTCATCCAAACCGGGTGCTGAACAGCGCCACCTGGATTCCTTACTCAAATAGTCATAAGGATGTGAATATTCACAGCTACTTTCTCGGTCATCCCCGTTCATATTTAGATAGTATGGTGCATCGTTATGTGAATGAGCCACTTGCTGCACAGAATCATTTCTATTTTGGTGAAGACATTCTCTGGATCCATAACTACGATTGCTGATATGATGTATTGCAGTTCTCTCGTGTAGTGGTTGAAATGGTTGATCTAAGCTATGGGAACTACTCTGTGATGGTGTAATGCCAAATACTGAAACAAGAAACAAAAAATAAGACACTGGTGACGAAATATGTGTTAAATGAGCTCTGAAATTACAATATTTGACCATAATATCTGTACGAACTATAAAATATACGAAAATATAAATAAAGGCAGTGTATTCCCAGCAAACGCAAAAAATGTTTTAAAAACGTTTTAAACAAGTTATATTTTGGATTTTGGTTTAGGTAAAAACGTTTTAATAACATTAAATGTCAGGTTGTATAAAGGTCATTAAAATGTTTTAAAACGTTTTGTTTGAAAAATCTTTTCAAATGTTATTGTAAACTATTTTTTGCAAACATTTTTGCCAAATATTTTGTCAACACTTAAATAACAATTAATGTTATGAAAATTTGACATTTAAACGTTTTCTGACAACATTTTATAACCTTTTGCGTATGATGTCGAAAACGTTTTGTGTTTGCTGGGTTGACCCTTGGTTAATGCATGTATATAGGTCCAGCCTATAAGAAAGCTAAAATGAGATAAACAATGACAAAGATAACGAAATTCTATTTTTGCACAGACTTAAACAACTGAGAATGTAACTTGCATTTGCATTTTATTACATCCCAGAAAAATATGGTAACCCAGCAAACACAAAACGTTTTCGACATCATTCGCAAAAGGTTGTCAGAAAACGTTTAAATGTCGGGTTATATAAAGGGTACATTAATGGTATAAAACGTTTTCATAACATTAAATAACATTTGTTGGTAATTTACTGCACAGCAAACACAAATGTTTTACAGAAAACGTTTAAATGTCGGGTTATATAAAGAGTATAAAAACGTTTTGATAACATTCCAAATACATTTTTGAAAACTTGGTACAAATCATTCTAAACAGAATGTTATTTTTGGGTTGAAAAAATATTTTGCAAAAAATGTTTGCCCAAAATATTTACAATAACGTTTTTAAAATGTTTTCACGACCTTTATATAACCCGACATTTAAATGATATTAAAACGTTTTGTAAAAAACATTTTAAGAACATTTCTGTGTTTGCTGGGTGCAAATATTTTAACATAATGTTATTTAAGTGTTGACAAAATAGTTTACCAAAAATGTTTGCAAAAATAGTTTACAATGACATTTCGAAAACATTTTTAAAATATTGTTGTAGTGTGTTTTCATACAAAACGTTTTAAAACGATTTCATGACCTTTATAAAACGCGACATTTTAATGTTATTAAAACGTTTTTACCTAAACCCAAAACCCAAAATATAACTTATTTAAAACGTTTTAAAAACGTTTTTGTGTTTGCTGGGAAGTCACCAAATGCGTGGCTTGTACGTACCTGATGTTTCGAATCGTTGCTCCTCCGTTTCGGATTCATCTGAGTCCAATTCCTCACAATAATCAGAATCCCTACAGAAAAGAAATGAAACTATAATTGAAGACCGAATTAAAAGACTAGTTTGCGTCTGACGTCATGGCAAAGGCGCGGTGTGATTGGTTACTGACCTGCGCAGTACGGAATGTTTGGTCTGGTTGACAGGACGTCATACGCAAACTAGTCTTTTTAATTCTGTAAACTATATCTGCATTATGACGAATACGATACACACAATTTTGGATATTAGAGTGATTCTTTAATTGATCCTAAAGGTGGAGCGTTAACTACTTTGATGGCAAACTATATGGATGGCATCGATTTATACAAAATCACAAACCAGTTGTTGAGTAATTACAAATGCCTTTCCGAATAAACTGGTTTTTTTATGTACCCGTATTGTATCAATGAACTTACAAGATCAGTCTAGATAAATCAAGGTCTATTTATAAACACGTAAAGGTACAAGACAATTTGGTGACAATTTGCTTTCGCTACCAGAAACCAGCCACGCAATTATTCGTCCATGCCTCCCCCGGTCTCTACTTTGTTCAGATTACAATTGGCGAAAATTATTCATTTTTTAAAACTTTTTAAATAAAGTCCCAAAGAGCAACCATCATAGGTGCTGCGCCCAACTGTGTGCACCCCTAATGATTCCATATCAATTCACGATGCTATGAGCCTTCGTCAGTTATAAGTTGAACAGAGTAGAGAAAGATAGGTTTTCAAAACACAATAAAATTATGAAAATGTATCAGATTCGGATGGATAACTCATAACATATTTTTATAAACACATACAAACGAAACACTACAAACCGTTTATATTCCATTGGTCTGCCATTACGTTTTCGTCGTACCCAACATGCTACGCACGTAAGACCTAAGATGAACCATGTAATCAGTGACACCACGAACAAAGATATTACGTAACCTGTGGAAAATAATAGTAGCAAGAATAAAACGTATTGCTTATTTATGTGACTTAGGAAAATTATAATAAAAAAGACGAATATGAGCTAGAAGACTGCTACGGCGTTTTACTTTATTGGATACCGTAAAAACTCGATAGTTAGCATATGTGATTACTATCGAGCGCTTTTGAAAACATGATATTGTACCAAAGACATATATAACCATGGAGCTATTATAAGATGGAGAGGAAATAGATTACGTAACGCATTGAAACCTTGTGCCGATTTGAAATCTGACAAGCTATTCATCGAAAGGTACCTTTTGTTTGGGACAAAGGGCTTCCGCCATTAAATCGGTAAGCTGACCCGACAGTGTATTAACGCTTTGCCTAGCAGGCTACTGTCAATAAGTGATCAAATGAAAGTCGCGTGAAAGCGCTTAATGGAACGAAAAGTACCTATTGTTATACATAAACCCAAGGGTGTGATTGAGTAGCCGTAAGCACAAAAGGCACACATTAGCCGCTAATGCATATTTCGTTGTCACCCCACTGACATTAGGTGCTTCATTTAGATAAATTGAATGCGCTTGCTGAATGATTACGCATCAAGGCTGCCATGTGTCTGCATGTCTATAGTACAAATAATGGTATTAAATAGCTACGTCCCGGGAGCTACGTATACATGTAACATATAATAAGTATACCGGTATAGGCCTATATAAAAGTTGTTTTACAAATTGAGATTTTATTTTATTTTATTTTATTTTAAGAAGGAGAATATCATAATCAGTGGCGTACTGAAGGGGGCAGCTCTTCTGTGAGAGGTCTTGGGAGGGGATGAGGGTGGAGGAGGGGATATGAAGAATGAGAGGGGACTGGAGGAAGAGAGAAAGATGAAGAAATAAAGAGAAATAAATAAATATACGTAAATAAATAGAAAGGTAAGGAAAATGATATATAGGAATGAGAGGGGACAAAACGTAAGAGGGGATGGAGAAGTAAAGGGAGATAAGAAGAGGGAGTGATACTTTAGCAAGTACAGAGAAAGGAAAAGAAATGAATGACAAATAAATGTAGGCCTTTTATAATAATTATTATAGAAACTAAACACAGCCCCCCACACACACATAGGCCTAACACTAACAGCACTATAGGCAGCCATTCGATGATGTCAATGCCTTTATGCGTTACGTATTTAAAACGCCCAGTCAGATGTATTTTACACCTGCAAAGCACAAGTCACCCAATTTCGAAAATTGGACGTTGAATGTACACTCTCATGAATATTGATTGGCAACATTTTCCAATATGTCAGCGCTCAAATCGGATACAATAGAACAATAGACCATTCAGTGCGTTGTATATAACTATGTGTTATACGTATATAACTATGTGTTTCAATGATTAGCTCACACCCTTTACACTTTTGTGGATGGGGCTCTTCATGTATACATGTTTTAAAGGCGCTTGATAGTAAACACATATGTTAACTATCGAGTTTTTACGGTATGCCCAATAGTTCAAATAATAAACATCGTGTACATTCAACATTAATTCATAACTAAGGTAGTTTTCCACTGCAAGTCTCAATGTCACACCTATTCTATCTCAATCTCAACCCCGTGCTTCTCATCGCCTCCTCATCCATCCCACCGTTGCTCCGCCCTCCACATTTCTATATACCATAAATGCACCTGCTACACTACTCACCAGGACAAGGACATTCTCCAGTTTCAGGAATACATTTACAGCCTAATCTTATCACCATTGCACATATTCCACTACAAGTACCAATATCACCAGCACCAATGTCTTCACCGCCACGGACGTCAGAAGGACACCGACCAGTCACGTGATGACAGATCTCTCGATTTGGACAATTTCTGTCAATAAAGAATAACAATGTTGACAATGTTGTAGAATCAAATTGGTAACCTGTTCTCGATTCGATACAAATACAGCACTGCTTTTGTATTTGAAATATTCTGTTTTTCGAGGTTTACCAGATGAATCAAGTCAATAATTTTCCGACTTATTTAGAACTAACACAATCAATACTTAATTTTGGCATGACAAACCAGATGAACACTAACTCTATCACTGGCGTTGGCTCTCAAAAAGTTGTGCTTTGTTATGTAAAGCAGACAGTGGCACACTGGATTTCGGAGCTTTCTCTTTTTCATGCTAAAACCTTTCCCTATCTTATATTTTAGGTTGTTTCTACTCAGGTGAATGGATATAAAAGGTTCTTGAACAAATTCATCAGGACTGTTCATAGTAGAATTGTTAGTTGTGATTTCTTACGACTAGTCCAATAAAATATCCACTTACTTGCAGACGTTTCGGAAACTGTCAGTGTGGTGGAGAACAATCATGTAATCGACTGGGATGAGGCAAAGATCGTGGGCAAAGAGAGCAACATATATAAAAGGTGGATCAAAGAGGCAATCACCATCAGAAAGCGGGGCAACACCATGAACAGAGACGAGGGGCAATACAACTTGAGTCACGTTTTTGACAATCTGATAACTGACAAGAAATCAACTGGCAACTCAGTTGCTAGGCAGCTGTTAACATCAGCTGTATACAGATCGTCATTACATCAATAGCATCGATAAAGGAAACTGACAGTTATTTTATTGGACTAGTCGTAAGAAATCACAACTAACAAGGATATGAAAGGTGTGTAACGCACGAGTATATCGTGCTGACTGTAAAGGGTCAAAATGAGGTATTGAACCCTTCTTGTTCACTCAGCCCAGGTCCTTTGCCTAATTAAGTGTAAACTAGGTATTCTTGGTCGAAGCAGCCAAAAATCGATTTTCATTATCTAAATCAGTATATTTTTTTGGGGGAAAAACCACTTTGATGTTTTGCAAAAGTTTACTCTACAAAACACATACTTTGAAAACTTGATTGAGTTGTTGTTATTAATGAGTTATGTACGTTTTACAAAGTGTTGTTGTTTCAGTCCTTTTTACAACAGAACTCAAGAACTACAGGACCTGCAAAAGTATATCTGTGATATTTGAATTCTTCTACAGACTCGCTATGAAATGATCAATGCAATTTTTACCAAAGCTACCATTCGCAAGATACTATGAACTACCAAATCGCAACAATTTAAAATAGCTGCTAACCTTAATGGAATTTTGAACTTGGAAGTCATGGCCAATCAAAAATTGTTTATTATAATCCAGAAAATCTTCTGCGAAAATGTCTACACATTTCTGCAGATTTTAGCGACCATGTTGGATGTGCACAGAAACTGTGTGTTCCGTAGTACACGCATGCTAACGAAACGAAGTCAGAAACAGGGATATCAGCCAAAACATCAGCATCTCAATATAAGTTCGCGTATAATGAGAAATATTCAATTCAACCTGTCTTGGAATTAGGTTTTAATGACATCAGCTGTTCTATAGTCCATGAATATGACAAAGACTCGAATTGATATTCGTCATTCTGCGAAACTCATAACGATATGCGTCATACCAATTGATGAAGATTAATCGTTTACCTGCAAGTATTTTCACAATCAAACCCAAATAATCCTTGTGTACATTGCTCGTCACAATTTTCTCCTTCAAATCCAGCGGGGCAAATACATTGGCGAATCACTGGGTGACATATACGGCCAATATCGCAGGTTTGGTCAGTACATGGAGTGGCATAGGTCAGGCCTACAGATAAGACAAAAAAACAAACAGTAAAGTAGTCTGAAATTCACGAATAATAATAACGGTTTACTTTCCCCAGTAGTGAATTTGAAGTGGGCGCAAACGATTCTATTTAATTCTAATCAAACAAAGAAACAAAACATGATGGTTGTGAAAAACAATTTCCAGGACCTTGTTGATCTGATCAGAGGCTCTCTGCTTTTAAACTTTGCAGAGAAATGGCACTGGCAGTATATTCTTCAGTTGTCAAGGAATGGTACTGGTAGTATATTCTTCAATGTCATTTGTGACATTCACTTTAGTGACCTAGAAGCCCGGGTTCAAATCCTCTTACATCTTACAGTGGAGAACTGGCTGGATATGGAGTTCGCCTTTGTCTGTCTATATACCTTCTTGGTGGTATCTATTGATGTCCAGACACATAGGGCCTAAGTGTTGTTGTTCTTTTCGACGTTGTCCTAATGTGTTCCAGTTTAGATTTTGAAACATCTTGCCGACACTAGATTTTCTGCCATAGCCCCCCCCCTCCCAACGCATCTTTTCACCATTTTGAGGACCATTGTGTTTTCTTTTGACATTGGATTACCAGTAAAAGCGACATTAGCGACATACTTGACGTTTTGGACATAACTAGGCTTAGATATAGCTTCTCTATAACTGATTAGTTATGAAAGTTTCTTCTGATAAAGTGTAACATCTTCTTTGCTTTATCCGAAGTATATTTCTGCTTATTCCATTTGAAATTGTTTTCGATGTATAGGGTATACTGCTGATTTGATACTACATCATGGTATAGTTCTTCTTTTTTGCGATTCTCATGGCATTGCATTTTAAAGCATTGAACTTCATGTCCCATATTTCTGCCCAGTTAACAAAGTTAATCAGATCTTTTTAAAAAGACACTTTAAACCCTCCATCTGGCTGAGATGGTTCGGTAGATAATACAGTCATCAGTAAACAATCTTGCTGTTGCTTTTTAATGTCTTTATGAATAGTATGAACAGGTGAGCCCCAAATGTGTACCTTGTGAGAAACCGCTTGGAGGAAGATAATCCAAGCTGATCGTCTTATACTTGGCCCTTCAACTTGGATAACATAATGGTTGACACAATAACAATATCAAAGGAAAATTCCTACCGTGAAAGTGAGTTACTACTTCATTCCTAGATTTGGCAAGCTTCGAGGCAGTTAATAAAAGTCCAATGGCGGAGTAAAATCCCGACGATAAAAACAACATGGCTTCCGGCACGAATTTAGATTAGTGATCCTCCCAAGGTCATTCTAATTTTCATTAAAATAATTCCACAAGTCAATTGGTACGATTGTGTCCACATGTGATAGCTAGCATCTTGAATAATAGCACTATAATAGGTTCTAACGAGGGGTGTAGGAAGTCATCGGAGGGAAATATGGCTCACTGAAGGTCAATCTGGCTGGTCAATCTCCATAAATGAAGAACTTCCGAAAAAGAAATTAAATGTCCTGTTAGGGGTGACTTGCTGTGGCATAGACTGTTTACCTGTGGTGTTTAATTTCAAAATATATCAATTCCGACATTTCTGGAGTAGTTGAGTTGTTTGGCATTCCTAACGTTTATAAATAGACCGATAAAATAATTTTAAGAATGAAATGAAGCTCAATTACGAATACCGTAAAGATGCGCCTAATGGCGCACATGGGTTCCTTTCCTTGGGGAAATTTCATATACAAATAGAAAGCTCCTTCCACTGATGATCCCAACAAGAATTAAGGGTCTTTGCCATTATTTGCTTGTACGTAGGATTTTTTTTTACGGCAGTGTACTTTTAGTTTGTGCTTAAAATTTCATTTATATCAAGGGAGCTCATAGCGCCATTAGGCGAATCTCTACGGTACCTACTGATAAGTATACATACTTCTTCGTGATCGTTCATCCGTCTTAAATATCAAACTGAAAGTCCCTGCAGTTTTATTAATATCTCATTATCTTACTACAAACAAGATATTTCATGTGATGCATTGCAATGATCACATTGTATTATCTGAGAATTCCCAAGATATAGATAGATCTGCCTGACCTTGTTACTGTAATGGCATGAGACTCTAATTATAGTTTGAAACGTAAACGAAGTAAAATGAAAATTAATCGTGAATCAACGATTAATCTACATTCTGTGGCCACATTACCTTGCAAACACCTCATTTGTGGTTCTCCGACATAACAATACTCCCAAGTAGCGCCATCATCGTCATCTTGTACGAGGCACCATGGTGCAACCATCGTCCCTGGTGCAGGATTACGGCAATAGTTATGGCCAGCTTGCGCTAAGTCCCTGACGTTGATAGTGATGTTATTGGTAACCAGGACTGTGTCTCGCCATGGAAGACATTGGATTCCGGATTGGGTGAGGTTGACAAGGCCGTTGTAATCATCGCCTTGAGGATGGTTGTAGCATTCTCCATCTTTAATGAAAACAAAATAGAACATATATCTGATGTCTTTACCTGAATACTGAATGGTATTTGTATAGACCGGTGACGTACCGTGCAAAGCTTCCAACTGGCAAAATTGAACAATCAAACCGATGGCCTGCCACATGCTAACAAAATGACTTTACCAGGACAAATGAGCGAGGAGGGGTGAAAATGTATAGATTTAATGCTGGGATGGGCCAAACACTATGAAATATCACACTGATATCTGAAATGAACACTGAAAGTTTAACACTCACTGAAAATAATACTTGAAATAGTTTCTTTGGTATTCTGTATGCAAATAACCATTGTCCAACCACACTGAAAAATGGACTGGAACTCCTCTGAAAATCATTGGCCAGTTATTAATCCCACTGAAATTGATTGAATCCCACTGAAATTGATTGAATCCCACTGAAATTGATTTAATCCCACTGAAATGATCTGGCCTGTTCTATTGTTATGGAAATAACTGCCATGGATCATTGCTCATTATAGCAGACAATAGCCACTGAAAAAGACACTGAAATAGCACTGACAATTTCATTCTAACAATTTCTTTTGTTTTGACGATTTTCAGTGTTACCCTGTCATTTTTAGTGTGATTTTTAGTGTAAAATGTTCACAGTGAAAATGAGGAGAATACATTTGGCCAATTTTGTTTCGGTTTATTAATAATGAAATATTGATTACAGTTTGAGAAACAAAATATTTGAATGGCTCATTTTAGATTACGGTATGGGTTTGGCAAAAATAATTGAATGGAGTAATATTGTATATTTAAACATTAAAATAAAACTTACTGGCTTGTACTTCACAGACGTACGAGAAATTACGGTCACAATCAGTGCTGCTCCACTTGCCAGTGTATGTAATCTCTGCACAATTCTGGCCTGTGATATAGGAAGGCTGCCTGCCGTTCCAGGGCCATGGCCAGCCTGCAGATCTGTTAATCACCAACTCTGAGCCGTCTACCCATCTCCATTGACCTCCTGGACCATCGTGGTAAAGACCTTAAAAAACAAAACAAAATGAGAACCTAATTTCTCTCTGTGAAACGGTATCAGGTATAAAGTGTGGGAATTTAAATATTCATTATTAAATCCATATTGTTCATCATTAATAGAGAGGATGATTTTACCGCATCACGGGTTCTTCGTTATGGAAGAGTTTATATACTAGAATAACTCTTATGTGATGGAAGATCACTTCTCCTCCTCCTCGTCGTCCTCCTCCTCTTCCTCCTCCTCCTTCTTCTCCTCCTCCTCCTCCTCCTAATCATCATCATCAGCAGCAGCAGCAGTAGCATCAACAACAACAACATCAACACTAACATCATCACTTACCTAACCATATTTCACTGACTTTTGGATACACACTGTGGATCAAAAATGCCGTTTCGTTAGGCGGGTCATCATCTGCAATGGCCAGTTCCCCACCAGGCGCCCGTTGACAGTCATGTCTTGCCACAGACCATGTGGCTCTCTGTGGGGTCACGTATTTGTAACAATGCCCTCTAAAATCGATGCGGTAACCACGAGGACACTGAGCTAGGAAGAAGATAACATTTTAGAGTTAATCGTTGCTTTTACATATTCATCAGCTGCATGCATATTCATCAGCTGCATGCATATTCATCAGCTGCATGCATATTCATCAGTTGCATGCATCTGTATCATTTTTTCATTTAAATTGGCTGCAAAGCAGGTGACTACAAAGTTTCTCCATGCATAGGGCCATGTAACTACGATTTGAACTTAAAGCCAAAGCGTTAATGGCATCTGGCAGTGAGAAGTTGTGAAAGTCCCACAACCAGTTTTGTACATAATGGCAAGTAGTATGTTCTTTGCCTTTCCATGTCTTCTTTTACAATGTAATGATACTGTATCATGTGTATAATAAATCACTTTTAATATTATTACATTAAGTCGTTCTATAGTATTAACAGTATAGCAGTTTTGTACAGAATTGACACACTTTGGCAGATTGTCCAAGTCAGAATTGTAGATAGTAGTCTCCACCGCTACCAGTTTGATTCTGCTCGGTCTCCTCGCAAACCGTCCGCCAATGATATTATTACGAACCCTTGCTAATGGGCGTGGACCTAACTTTTCATGTTAGCATGGTTAGAGCTAATACCATTCAGAAACGGCCTTATACGTTACAACGGCAGACGGGTTTAATATGTGGCGTGAGCGGAATCAAACCATCGGCGGAGGAGACTAATCTGTAAAGAGATTCCATTCCCTTCATTACTAGTTAAAACAAGAAATTCTTACATCTCAGTTTGCAAATATAATGTTTGGCTGTATTGCATTTGATATGATCCCAAAATGCACTTCTCTGATTCAAAGCAAGACATTTAGGTGTGGTAAAAGTGTAGTCATCGTCGTCCTCATCGTAGTCGTCATGATGGGATAGATGTAATTTGTCGTTTTCAGATGAGCGGGAACCATCAACCCAGACAAGAGTATTGATGTATGGGATAACTCGGATGCCTAGGTTGAAAATGCAGAAAACATATTATAAAATAATAATTGGCTGTTTATCTGTTTTTTCTATTTAATTACATAACTCAAAACATAATGAAAAGATAAAAGTGCACTCTTAAAATGAATTCAAAATGAACTGTCATCGTGAAAGTATTATTAAACAAATCGATCATTTTCAAAATTCAAAAAGTATAATTGAATACCTGAATACAAAACCCACACAAGTTCATACTTTGGCCAAATTGAGTTCAGCATGGGAAATTGTTGTTTATACATAAGCCTATCATATATGTATAAAAAAACCAATCCAACCTCTACGTGCTCCTATTGAGCATGGGAAATAATAAAAACTTGACTTGGGTGGTTTTTGCACACATATTATAGTGCCATCGCAAACAGGGCAAGATGGCTAACCTGCTAAATCCAGGTGATAGTAACAGTGATGACGAAAAAAGTGGTAAAAATCGCAGAAATTAAGCTGAATGGGCACAGAACCCAAGTCCGGCATACAAAATGACCCCCCCCCCCCACGAAGTCCCCGACGGAAATGCTAATCGTCATACCTAATACAGTTTAACCCACTCATTTGCATGTAAAACTATTACCAGGTAAATCTAACTGAAGGAATTAAAATGATACACAGTTTTTTAATTTTCTCAAAATCACTTTGCATGGACTAGGGTGGGTTTTGTATTCATGTATACAATTGCTTGTTTCAGGAATTAAAATACTAATAGTCCTTTTCAAATTCACCTTTTCGTTAAATCCCATAAGCCTTTGCGATTAGCCCTGAGATGTCGTTAATTGACGTCATGCCAACTGCCCATCGTTTAGCGAACATCGTTACTGTGCATTTTAAAGCCGTGAATGCGCAGCTAACGATATGCGAATAGGCGTGACGACATCATAGGTCTACCCGCAAAGGCTTATGGGATTTACCGAAAATATGAATTCAATAACAAGAGGTTTTCACAGTAAAGGTTTAGCATATACGTATAAATAGGTTTCAAAGTTGAATGATAAAACAACAGCATTAAGTGAACTTTATAGCTCCCCCGTTTGAGTGAAGAAGCATTATCTGATGAGACTTGAAGCCTGCATGTCGGATACATTCTGCATACAGGGTGTCCTTGAAAGAACTGTATCGTCGGGAATCAGCTATCACATACTTTTTTAAATTTTGAAAATTGACCACACCGTTCTTGAAATATAAGAATTTTACGAAACTCCTTCATTTTCAAACCTTTCCACGGATTCAAATATCAATCGATGATCTGTATTCGGAGTGCTGATCTCTGTGCATCATCAGTACATGAGGCGTCTATTGTCATTGATAGATATTTGACTCCGTGGAACGGATTGAAAATGATGTAGTCTCGTATAATTCTTGTATTTCAAAACGGAGTGGTCAATTTTCAAAATTCAAAAAGAAATATTATGTGATAGCTGATATATTCCTCAACCACACTGGTTATTCAGTTATGTTTAGTTTATGCGTTAAAGTACCCAAAAAGTTCAGTTTCCGACAGCGACACCCTGTAGCTTCAAACTCATTAGTCCAAGGGACATTGACCTCTGGCGTAGAACCAATCGAATTATATAATGTGGAATGCACTTTAAGACGTTTGGCTGATTCCCAATATTATTATATGTAGCTTAGCATCTATCTTTTGAAATAAGGCCTAAATGTGTTTAGAGATTAAAGTGTGTATTTATAAACTTCATTCTGTGACACAATTTGTATCTTACATGAAAACACTTGCGCTTATAACTTACAGTTTGTCAAACTATACCTTTTCTGAATCCTTAGGGTGAGAGGAGTACTTTTGTATAGTTTCTAACTTGAAATTTGACCCATGTCTAACTTTTTAATGTCATATTTGAGGACTTTTAAAACTTTTATTTTATGAAAGTACAAATAAAAGATTCGTAATTCCCAAGTTTACCAAGAATTACTTACAAACCATTTTCGGATCTCTGTGTCGAAGCTCTCTAAATTTACCATCCATGCATGGAGTCCTAACTTACGAAGTGTTTAAGACAGTTCTGCTGTAAGTTGAGGTATCTCAAATGGCAGCTATTGCATTGTTTGTAAAATCTCTTTACTGGCTCAATAGCTGCCATATACACTTACCAATCCATGTTGAGTTAACATAGTAGTCATTGGATAGAAGTCTCGATGCCAAGAAACGGTTTTCATCGTCAGATTCAATCACTACCAAATCTGACTTGTCTGTAGATTGGCAATCTCTTCTTGCTTCTAACCATGGTAAAGGATGTTCGGAATACTTATAACACTGATAACTATGACCTCTGATATAGCCTGGTGGACAAACTAGAAAAAAAGAATACCGTAAAAACTCGATAAATAGCACATGTGCCTACTATCTAGCGCTTTTAAAACATGCAAACATGAAGAGCCCCGTCCACAAAAAATGTAAAGGGTTTTGAGCAAATCATCGATATACATAGTTATATACGAACAAGTAAACCTGCAAATGTGTTTCTTAACCCCATTAGCTCAGTTGGTAAAGCGCCGGCCTTTGGTACAATTTCGATAGTAAGCACATTATGCTAACTATCGAGTTTTTACGGCAGTACAGTCCTTCATGAATGGAATGACTCTGGAAGAATCCATTGACAAACAAAATGTAAGTTGGACTTTCTGTGTTTGAAAGAAAGAACCAATCTAATACTAGAAAGGTTCTCTTGTTTTTATTCGTTTTATGGTCAATAGGAGTTTGTTTTAAATAAAACCATGTGATCCATGCTTGATAATTATTTTTCTAACATATTAAGGCATAAATGTTATGATTGCCGGAGACCCCCTTTAACAAACACATGTATTGCGTGAGAGTAGACTCCTATGGACTCATGCAGATGCCAATGTTTTCTTGTTTTAACATAATGAACCATTGTGAATGAACGCAATGACGCAAAAGCGTCACACGCTATAATTTGTTCCATATGTGTAAACAAATAAGGCTACATACACATTTTACACTTTTACATTTCGTAACATACTTTTCGACTTTCGATTTGGAGGGAACTTAGAACTTGTGGACCCTATAGTTATAAGGATAATAACATTTTTGTTCACAAATCGGTGTCTCAAGCCCGTTCTTAAGCGCCATTTTTCCCTTTTCTTGTATTTTGAAAGTTTAATTCATGTCATATTTGCTATCAGTTCATGTCTGAATCATCACGCCATAGGTTAGGATACAATGTCTGAATAATATCTGTTGACACGTAAAAACAGACATTCACATGTCATCAGCGGCATAGCAAATATATTAAGCACAAAATAAGCTACAGGCATTGTCTGAAGTATTTACAGTTGTTGGCAAACTACAATATAAACATGATAAAGAAGCTCCAAAAGACAAGCCTTTTCTCATTGTTTTTACCGTACAAATTATTGCGTATTCTTATCAGAGTAAACCCGAGATACTGTACTTAAAATAATGGGAAGGATTAGTTTCCCTCCTAAGTATACTGTTTAATAGGCCTGAAAGGTCAGCAATATCAAGTTTTTATCTTTGGAATAAAATACGAAAGAAAGAAAAAAAAAAGTTTTTATCTTTGGACAGCCATAGTGTCACTGTCTATGATTTATTAACAAATTACAAAATATAAATGATGGCTGATTTTATGATATACAATTTTTTTAACATCAGAAAAGACAGAACAAAACGAACACAGACAACAAAGAAACAGACAAAAGGACAAGTTTCACATGTTATTTTCATTAGAGGCAGCACCGCGTAGTTACGTCATTGACTCTGATGACCACTAGCCTTGGTCACTACATCGTAGCATCATCTAAACTAAATACTGTCAAGAGTAATTTTATTGGGTCAGTCGATGATAGCACTTGAGATATTCCAAGTGTAACCTCAAAATAGGCTAAGATCAAGTAGTTAAACATAGTAATAAATAATAAATAATCAGTTGACGATAGCTCACAGTCACATATCTATGGATTAGAATTTTCAAGTACTTTAACAGTATTCAGAATACAAGCAGTCAAATATAGAATTCGTCGCGGCCACGAGCAGTTAGCATCCTGGACAACCGATTCTTTTGTTATGCAAGGCTCACTCAGTCATTTAATGAGGCAAAACAAACGATCGAATTTGGTGTTGAAATGAGCTAAATTTTTAGTTACACCTTTTCGATGTAAAATTAATTTTCTCGGCCAAATGAAAAGCAATCATTTTCATTTTTTCAGTAAATGTCAGGAAAAATTATAGTGCTTGATACTGTATTTTTTTCAAATTCTAGTGTTAAACTTAGGCGTGAAATTTAGTCATTTAGTGTAAGATTTTCGATTTTGATAGGCTTAAACTCTGCCCGCGAGCCTTTTTTGGATCAACCTTTTAGCTTTTCAAAGTAAGATAGTTCGCTAATGAAGGATTTTTCCCAACTTTCTAACGCACATCACCGTGAGCGATATATCATAGTTTTGTCAGAATTTGCGTTTTCATTTCACCATTTTTACTGCCGGCTGACCATTTTTCAAAATCAACAAGTGAAATCTAAGGCTAATACTAGCATTGTGGATCGATATCCCTGGGTTTAATAGGAATACCGGCATGGCTACAGTGTTGCTAGAAACTTCAATATAGCAAAGAAATTCCCAGGCCTATAGCGCTCCTACTGATCATGTTTAACCAGAACACTCAATTGGGGATTTGGGCTACCAAATCGCTGGTCGGGCAATTTGCTTTCAATGGAAAATTGACCTGGATAAACAACAAAGGAAATATCGACTATTTCTGCTGGTTGCTCTCGAGATAAAAGTACTGAGTTAGACATGTTCGGAGCATGAAGGAAAAAAGGGTAAAACAAAAACGGAAATTCTGACAAAACTATAATATATAGACCCACACGATGTGCTTTACAGAGGTGGGAAATATCTTTCTTTAGCAAACTATATTAGTTTGAGACGCTAAAAATGAATTCCGTAAAAAGCTCGCGGGCGAACTGAAGGCCTATAAAATCAAAAATATCACACTAAAAGACACAATTTGATGCTTAATTTTAACACCAGGATTTGTAAAAAAAATGTATATCCAAGCACCAAGTTTTTAACTGACATTACTGAAGAAAAAAAATATTGCTTTATATTTGACCGAGAAAATTAATTTCATAGCAAAAAGGTGTATCTCTGAATTGTGCTGATTTTAACATGTATCGATCGACTTTTAGCGCGACTAAGCATTTCTAAAGAATCGGTTGTCCAGGTTGCTAACTGCGAGCTAGTAGCCAAGATGTTGTGGTGGCCACGAGAGTCAGTGGCGGAATTATGCAGTATGTCCTAATGTTACGATTACGAATGAGCGTCGCACACTACGCGTATGGAATTCTAACTTTTCCAATTGTTTTACTGATTTTGAGAGTCAGGTTACCTTGTAAACATCTGGTGTTTTCAACTAGTTCCCAGCCTCGGCAACATCTTAGTTGAACCCGTCGTCTGTAGTGAAAGAAAGGAATGAAAAGATCGAGCATTATTATAAAGGTAAAACTAAAGGAAGATCAGGAGTCATTACTATCTGGAGCCAGCACAGAACCAAAAAGGTTGTAGCATTGTGGTCAGCGAGTCACAACTGGCTCGCGATGGTAGCAGGTGCATCATATCCGCGATATATGAACGAAAATATGTGATGCGATCAAGCAAAATCAGTCGGAACTCGGAAATATTGATTTCGAGATGTAGCCAAATAAAGGAAATGTTTTTTTTTGTTTCCTCTTGTTTTGGAAGCTCTTTAATTCCTCATATCTTTGGAACTACAACTCTGGCGGAAATTCGTTGCCACACCAGCACGTTCTGGTGTTGAAAGCACGCAATCGAAGGTAAATATGTGATAGTTCCGTATTATTTTGTATAATAGTTGCAAATGCACATTCAGATTATACTTGCCCCTTCCCCGCCCCCCATTTTCCAATGTTGGGAGACTGTAATGTAGAAATGATGACGATTTTGTCCAAATCAACATTGCAATAGGGGAGCGGGGAAGGATGTTGGCCAATTAACGCTCAGGTGTGGCAACCTTTTTCGCCAAGGTTGTAGTTGTTCAATTTCAATGAGGTTTTCTGCATAATGCAGCTTTATGAATGCTTTTTACTATACTATAAGAAACTGAAAATCCAATCTTTCCGAGTTCCGACTGATTTTACTTGATCGCATCACATATACATTTTACATCAAACACACTGCCAGAAACAATGTACGGTATATGTACTTTAAAGTAATAAAAGTGAATAAATTGAATAGGATGGATTTTTACGATAAACGAGTTCGGCATGAAAGGAAATCTACTTTTGTTCGATTTCGTCTTAGAATACACTTTTAAAATAAACTATTGTATAATTCACCCGTAACGCAATACAGGGTTATGAAGAGTTTCTTAGTAATAATCGATACTGGCTGTTGGTCATTTTAAATTGTGTGTTTTCCTATATTTAAACTTACACCTGCTGAGGCACGTTACGTAATGTGCACTTTTTTATGTCTCGGGCAAGTTATAATCACATAGAGCAGTACGTATTTGGTAAAAGGTTGCCTATTACAAACTAATGAGTATCTACGACTGTCCTGTTGCATAATGTATTCTATTTCTGTTTTTAAGGTGACGCGGATACCCTACGGCCTCTTTACGTTTCTTAATATTTTAATTTTTTGGATTGATAAAACTAATACTTAATAGTGACCCAAATCGTGTGTCACACAATCGTAGAATTGTCGATATTTTATGTTTATTTCAATAACAAAATACTCATATGTCAAATGAATCACCTTAATACAACTCTGCAGGGGTGGTTTGTGCGGAGATGTATTTGTACTATCCACAGCCGCTCCTGCTTCTATGGGAGGCCCCCTGGGTGTGCGGTTTTGTGAAATTCCGGTGGGTCACGGTTTACTGCTCTTCATAACTTGGTGACTAAAATTGTGGTTGACAGTTTCACCTTAATTTTCAACACAACGGTTACAATCAACACTGATGACGTCATAATCTGTAATGACGTCATACCAGTGGTTATCCATGATAGAGACGGGGAGCTAGATCTTGGGGGAACTCCTAAGGGATTGACAGTAATACCCTGGGATACTTACACGTCATCGTATCATATACGGACACCCGGTACGCTTGAGTAAGACTTCATGTGTTTGACCCAATCTAGACCTGACCACTATGTTCTGTTGTCATGGCAATTCAACTGTTACAGTAAATAGATGCCAAGTAACCTCACGACCAAGATAATACCCTCGGAGATACACCCTAATAAGTGGTAACCAAGGGGCATTATATCTCTGCTCAGTTTTGCTCTGTCTAAATGTCGTCATTTCCCAACAGGGTAGTCTTCACTTATTTGACCTCAGGATGACCTCAGGATGACCTTAACACTACCTTGAAAAATTGTGGTTTTGAATGGTTAGAATTTCTCCTAATTTCATACAAATCCAGCAATATTGAGTTATTTGATCTGATGATCCCTGATAACCTTGACAAGTTTTGGTTGTTAATACTGATCATTTTCACCAAGTTTCATGGAAATAAAACAAGCTTTGCATATTTTTCTTCAGATGATCTATGATGACCTTGCAATTACCTTGTGTTATATTATGTGGATGATAACGTATTTCAAAACTTAAAAGAACCCCAGTGGATCATTTTAAGTTTTTACGCATAACAGGGTTTCAGTTTCCTTTTCGCCAAGTCCAACCGGAGAATATTAAGTTAGAGAAACGACACCGCTCGCAAAAACTGAGGACAGTGGAAGAGCGGGGCATTGTGTAAGAACCTACCATGCGCAGACAAAAAAAGGAGATCGTGAATACTAACGAGCTATATTATGTTCTGGGAGAGGTACAATGATTAAAAAAGGAAAAGGTATTCGTCAGGAAATTATTATTCCAAGAAGGGCGCACTAATGGTGTTATGGTGCCGAATATTAACGATTTCTACAGATGATGCCGGAAATCTTTACTCTCATAATGTTATATCATGGATTACCTTTGTCGGTGCATTATGGTTAATGACTTGCAAAAGTTGAAAATCTACAAGATTATCTTAGCTTACATTTTGAAGCCAGGTCTAGGGCAACGCCCGCGCGCCCGCGACAAAACACTTCTGTTGGCGTTTGTTTGGGTGGACCACCGTTTAATGTTGAAAAGTGTGCCTAGATCTAGATCCCCAGATAGATCTTTATCTGTCCATACAAGAAGAAAGGAATAAAAAATCCTGCTTGGCACAGAACGCATGTAAAATAGTTTGTCTTTGGAATTGATTCTGGATGAAACAAACAGAACAGGGAGAACCGGAAAAAAGCAGATGTATTTAGTTCACAAGGTAGGCATCTTGATCAACACAATGCACCTTATAATCAATTTCGTTACTTTCGGCGTACGAAAAGCACACAAACTCATTTTCCTGTTTCTTTTCCTAAGCAAGAATAATTACTTACAACATGCCCTGAATTATGATAACAATGCCAATATTACATCAGCTACACAAACCATTGTCGTTTGTACGAAACACTAAACTAAACCCAAGAGAAACATGCGAAAATGTATTGGCCAAATAATATCTTTCCATATTGCATAATGTCGACATGATAGCAATAACAAGAGGCAGCTAAGGGATAGGGACAACTAAACCAAAGTTAACATAAATACAACCGACGTTTGAAGTAGATAATACTGTCCTTCCTCAAGCTAAGGGCTATGGCAGTATAATAATATTGTATTCTTGCACCTGTCCCGGGACCTGTCCCTATGGTTTTGAATGATCATCCTACAGGTTTAGTACACTTCTATAGTTGGTATACTGTATTAGTTTCTATCTGTCTTTGTCCTTGTCTTGTTCCCCACATCAAGTTGATATTCGCCGTAGAAGTAGTGATGTAACAGGATTAATTACCATAGCTATAGGTGAAAACAATTTTAGATTGGCCTGCACTATAAGTAGACTCATCACCTGTCATGTCTGTGTATGTGTGCAATCATAGATTGAATACAAAACCGCACTTTTCGAAGACAGGTGTTTACAAATGAAACGCACATTGACTCAGCATAATGTGAAATTTTCATAGAATTACGATCCAGGTCTTAATGTCTATTCTTTGATAATAAATGGTGCAATGCAGAGTTATAACGTACGTCTAATGCAGGGCAATGCATTCAAAAATTCTGTTACATCACCACTTCAACATTACGAACGGTTCCTAAGTAGGAATACCAACTTGATGTCGGGAACAAGACAGTGACAAAGAAAGGTAACAACCAATACAGTATGTAAATCACAGAAGTACTAGTATACTAAAACCGTAATAGTAACAATTCAAACTCAAAGGAATTGGGACAACTAGACCAAAGTTAACACAAATACAACCGACGTTTGGAGCAGATAATTATGTATACTGTCCTTCCTCAAGCTAAGGGCTAGGGCAGTATGATAATATTGTATTCTTGCACCTGTCCGTATGGTTTTGAATGATTATTACTGCAGGTTTAGTACACTTCTATAGTTTGTATACTGTGTTAGTTTTTCTTTGCCCTTGTCTTGTTCCCCACACCAAGTTGATATTCGTCGTAGAAGTAGTGATGTAAGAGGATTAATTACCATAGCTATAGGTGAAAACAATTTTAGATTGGCCTGCACTATAAGTAGACTCATCACCTGTCATCTCTGTGTATGTGTGCAATCATAGATTGAATATTAAACCGCTCTTTTCGAAGACAGGTGTAAATGAAACGCACATTGACTCAGCATAATGTGAAATTTCCATAGAATTACGATCCAGGTCTTAAAGTCTATTCTTTGATAATCGATGGTGTGATGCAGAGATACCGCGTACGTCTAGTTCAAGACAATACATTCAAAAATACTGTTACGTCACTACTTCGAAAGCGAATACCTGCCTTAAATCTTTCTCTATTTTATATTCTATGTACCCTCTTGTACAGGCTGTATCAAAATGATTGGTACCCATCACTTTTGATGGTTATTGAAAAGCCTGCTTCTTCCAAACACAACATATGGTTTTCTTGATATGACAATAATTTATAGTTATATGACTGTTTAAGACATTAAAGGAGGATTTCGTGATCCTAGCATCCTCTTTTTATGACATTTTTCAGTAGATATCCACGAAAAAGCTTATTTACAAAATTTCAGTTGATTCCGATTTTGTGTTTGCGCATTATGCATGATTATGTGTATTACACTGCTCCATAGACAATGTGTTGTAATTTCGTTCTGGTGCACCAGAACGAAATTCAAATTTGCCGATATTTTTGCTAAACGAATTAATCTGCAAGAAATATTTGGTACATAAACATTATGTAGCCAGAGGTATCCAGTGGTGTAAAAATCTCAACTTTTTTTGGGAAAAGTGGGGGGGATGAGGCTGTGGATCACGAAATGCCCCTTTAATCAACAAATTATGTGAATCCTATGTTACATGTTGATGTGGCAGTTATGTCCATATCACTGGAAACTGATCATGCTGATGGGTACCAATCATTGTGATACCGCTATAGAATTCGTCGCGGATTGGCCTGCACTATAAGTAGACTCATCACCTGTCATGTCTGTGTATGTGTGCAATCATAGATTGAATACAAAACCGCACTTTTCGAAGACAGGTGTTTACAAATGAAACGCACATTGACTCAGCATAATGTGAAATTTTCATAGAATTACGATCCAGGTCTTAATGTCTATTCTTTGATAATAAATGGTGCAATGCAGAGTTACAACGTACGTCTAATGCAGGGCAATGCATTCAAAAATTCTGTTACATCACCACTTCAACATTACGAACGGTTCCTAAGTAGGAATACCAACTTGATGTCGGGAACAAGACAGTGACAAAGAAAGGTAACAACCAATACAGTATGTAAATCACAGAAGTACTAGTATACTAAAACCGTAATAGTAACAATTCAAACTCAAAGGAATTGGGACAACTAGACCAAAGTTAACACAAATACAACCGACGTTTGGAGCAGATAATTATGTATACTGTCCTTCCTCAAGCTAAGGGCTAGGGCAGTATGATAATATTGTATTCTTGCACCTGTCCGTATGGTTTTGAATGATTATTACTGCAGGTTTAGTACACTTCTATAGTTTGTATACTGTGTTAGTTTTTCTTTGCCCTTGTCTTGTTCCCCACACCAAGTTGATATTCGTCGTAGAAGTAGTGATGTAAGAGGATTAATTACCATAGCTATAGGTGAAAACAATTTTAGATTGGCCTGCACTATAAGTAGACTCATCACCTGTCATCTCTGTGTATGTGTGCAATCATAGATTGAATATTAAACCGCTCTTTTCGAAGACAGGTGTAAATGAAACGCACATTGACTCAGCATAATGTGAAATTTCCATAGAATTACGATCCAGGTCTTAAAGTCTATTCTTTGATAATCGATGGTGTGATGCAGAGATACCGCGTACGTCTAGTTCAAGACAATACATTCAAAAATACTGTTACGTCACTACTTCGAAAGCGAATACCTGCCTTAAATCTTTCTCTATTTTATATTCTATGTACTCTCTTGTACAGGCTGTATCAAAATGATTGGTACCCATCACTTTTAATGGTTATTGAAAAGCCTGCTTCTTCCAAACACAACATACGGTTTTCTTGAAATGACCATAATATATAGTTATAAGACTGTTTGTGACATTAATCAACAGATTATGTGGATCCTATGTTACATGTTGATGTGACATTCATGTCCATATCACAGGAAACTGATGGGTACCAATCATTGTGATACCGCTTGGTATTCTTGGTGCGTTTTGAACCTCGTATCAGGGAAGTGCCACTAGGCCCTGCTCGTCCGTTGGTTACACTACCGTATAGGGAAGTGCCACTTTCTTGGTATTACCTTTACCATTAGCAAAACAATTGTGGGTATTTTAAAGGGGCATTTCGTGATCCACAGCCTCATCCCCCACTTTTCCCCAAAAAGTTGAGATTTTTACACCACTGGATACCTCTGGCTACATAATGTTTATGTACCAAATATTTCTTGCAGATTAATTCGTTTAGCAAAAATATCGTTAAATTTGAATTTCGTTCTGGTGCACCAGAACGAAATTACAACACATTGTCTATGGAGCAGTGTAATACACATAATCATGCATAACTCGCAAACGCAAAATCGGAATCAACTGAAATTTTGGAAATAAGCTTTTTTCGTGGATATCTACTGAAAATGTCATAAAAAGAGGATGCTAGAATCACGAAATCCTCCTTTAAGCTTGATAAAAGACACCCTTTTCACAAACATGCATGATATGCAACTAGAAACTTCATATGCCTCCCCCGGTAATAAAAGTCACCGACAGATATAATTATATAAATACATCCCATGAATCACACTTTTTTGTCTGGTAGAAACGTGGAATTAATACGAATCATTGCCTGGTGTACGTGTATACTGTCATGCGATCTCCGGCATTCACTGGAAATATACAAGACCACTTCTGATGTAAAATTGGATCAGTTGAGCCCATATTTATTGGTCAAGCTATGAGTTTTAAATGTCCAATATTTTAAAACTCATAGCTTGACTAATAAATATGGGGCGTAAAGCACCTAATTTTATCATTATTATGTTTTGGATCCAATATTTTCACACACTTGGATTCATCAAAACATAATTATGATATAAAATTGGATCGGTTGAGCCCATATTTATTGGTCGAGCTATGAGTTTTAAAATATTGGACGAGACGTTGTCGAGTCCAATATTTTACAACTCATAGCGAGACCAATAAATATTGGGCGTAAAGCATCCAATTTTATCATTATTATGTTTTGGATCCAATATTATCACAACTTGGATCCATCAAAACATAATAATGCACTAACCTGGATTGGATGGTCATTACATACGGAAATAATCTTTGGTACAGGCTAAAAGAAACTTGCTCTAGGCAAATGTATTATGATGTTGTGTAAGGAACTTTAAACCAGAACAACACAAAGTAAAAAACACCGGTCAAGATACAAATACCAAGAAAAAAAGCAAACAATATTAGACTTTGTTCCATTTCCTGCCTGCATTATGGAAACTTAGCCACCTCTCAAGAAACTTTTTCAAGGTCAAAACACAATATACCAAAAAATACATAGAACTACACTACAGAAGAATCACAAACTTCATTTAGAGTTTCATCAATATTCTAGAGTTTCATCAATATTCTGGCGTCTGTCTGTTCCATAGAAAAGGAGCTGCTGAACAAAATGATTTTCTCTCCCGAATCACAAACCAATTCCAATCCCCAACTTATGTTTTTGCATTGCAGTATCATTCAGGCTATCATAATACTTCTCAATTCACTTATAAGTCCCCTTAAACATCAATATTAGTGTCTATCATGTCCTATGACACATTATTAGTGTTCCCGGTTAGTGTCGTGTGTTATGTTAATCTTGATACTTCCTGTTGAATGTTCTGAGTTATTACCTCAAAGTACCTATGGGGCACGAAACATAATTATTTGACACAATGGACAATGAATGTTCATAGCGATGACTCTTTTCACCGTGGATTTTATTATTTATATATATGACATTATTTTCGGTAACCATGGCTACCAGTAAGTATTCATTACATGGTCATCTTCTTAGAATTTTTTTTGGGGTGTGGAAAACAAAATTGGGTCAGTAAAAGCGGGCAGGTCAAATAAGGTTCACCCATTTTCCGTTGGAAACTTTAATTTGTGGGTAAATAGAACCAAACAGAACTAAATAATTGATGAGGTTGAGGACGAAAATAACTGCCGCATACTTTTGACAGTTTTTGATGATGAATTTTGACAAAAGACACGCAAATTATTTACCTCAAATCATTTTATGTATATTGCTCATTCTTCTGTTAAGGAAATAATAAACAGTTCGTTTTCCTGTTAATATCGTTGTTAATTATTGTAATCTTGTAGACTTGAAAATATTGACCTACTACTTCGAATCATACCCAGAGCGACACATAAATCTCGAGTTGAAGAGAGTGATGTGGAATCCAATCCAACTTATTTTTAGTTTTGCTCTTACAAAATATGTTGGGCAATATAATAATTTGCATCTGCATGGTATCCAGAAAAATGGTTATGGATGAACATGATGAATGTTGTAACACGTAAGTGATGCTTGGACGAAACTAGCAGTAAAGGATAGTCTATGTCTTGCAAGGGTTGCTGGACTTGGGAATCTCAATAATAAGGTCACCAGATAACTCCATAAATGACATAGTGGCTTCACATTTTTCTAGAATCTGTGGTGGCATTTGAACATGGGATGAACACACAAGACTACTTTTGGTATGATTCAAGGTCATCCAGTGCCTTTTGGGATAGCTACATCTGGACATTTTGTGGATTAAAGTTTGTGTCTACATTCAAACATATTTTCATTTATTTAATTATTCCGCCATTGTATATATAAGCTCTGGAATACACGCATGATGTCATGACACCTTTCATACCATTATAGCATTATCTTGCTTATTTCATGCAATCAACATTAGGGACCGATCGTTATTTACGGCAAGGGGGATTGGGCGTTTAGGAAACAATATTCGCGTTCCCCCTTGTTTTCCCAATTTTCTCCATTTAAAATGTAACAATCCCCCCCCCCCCTGGTTCAACTAAAAATTTCAGGTTCCCTCCTGAAGACCCCCCCCCAAAATGTCGTGTTCCCCCTAAATTTTCCCATCCCCCTGCCAAAAATAACGATCGCTCCCTTACCATCTAGTACGTAATGAGAAATCGACAGGATATTGGATGAAATGTCAACTATATACAGATTCTTATTTTTCAGCAATGTTACACTACTTTCGGCCAGTATGTGTATAAAAAAGCGGTTGTAACAACTCTGAGTAAGAAGCTGTAAGACGATGGTTAAATGTCGACCTTGTCCTTGAAATGTCTCGTTACCCCCTTACCACTGACTCAACTAGGCCCCTTAGGATTTGGCATAGAAACATAATACCCTACATAAAGCAAGCTGAACTCTCTCCTTCACATGATCTAGTTCTTTCACCTCTGTGGCTAACCACTCATGAAATGAATTGTATTTTGCAACTGCACCATGTATGTTTTTAGTAGCGAAATAGGTCTTTGTTACGCTTTTTGCAACTGGTGTCTTCATGAAAACCTATTTACACTGTACGCAAGAAGATCCATGTCTGTTTAGCCGCGTTTAGGCAATAGAATTGACATCCTTCAAAATAAAATGACGTCAACATGACAAACGGGTACAATCTTTGTAATGAAACAAATACAGGCTGTATCAAAACGATTGGTACCCATCAGTTGCCAGTGATTATGGACAAGAGTGCTACATCAAAAAGCAGCATTAGATCCATCTCATTTTTAGATGAACCTTATTCAGAGTCCTAAAACGGTCATTTGTGGTCATATCAAGAGCATCGAATGTTACATTTTGAAGAGGCAGGCCTTTCAATCAATATCAAAACTGACGTGTACCAAACATTTTGATACAGCTTGTAAAAAGAACTGAAGAAAGGGGCAGTACTAAGACTTTTATTACCGGGGTAGCGAAGAAGAAGACGAAGAAGCTAAATAAAAAGGCGGGGAAGAAACATATCCAATTATCGTCCACATGTTTCATCAAACTAGTCTAACAATAATATGCAGACGTTTCGACAATTACCCGTTGTCTTTATCGATGCTACATTGTTGCAGTGATTTGAGTGAAACTGTTGTTGACAGATGCAAGCAACAATGATACCAGATGTTTTTTAATATGCTGCACAGTTGCCCCTCATCTCTGTACATGGTGCAACAGGTGGTTGGTGACATATCCCGAAATGGTTAAGGCGTCCGAGTTAATCAATCTTTTATATCTACCACTCTCTTATCGGTCTTTGCCTCATCGCCTAATTACATAATATTTGCCCACATGGTCAACTGTAGGAGGATTGTGGATTGATTGCTTCGTTTAACAAAGCAAGCTGATCTCATTCCTTCCCATGATCCCGTTCTTTCACATCTGTGGTTAATCACTCATAAAATGAATTGTTTTAGCAATGGAATTGACATCCTACAAAATAAAATTTACGAGACAAACGGGTACAATCATTATAAAGAAACATATGCAAAGAAAGAACCGAGCCAATATTGAGACTTTTATTGCCGGGGAGAAGACGAAGACGAAGACGAAGAAGCGGAAGAAGAAGGAGGAGTAGAAAGAAACATATCCAATTATCGTTCACATGTTTCATCAAACTAGTCCGATAATAATGTGCAGACGTTTCGACAATTACCCGTTGTCTTTATAAATGCTACGTTGTTGCAGTGATGCAAGCAACAATGATACCAGATGTTTTTTTGATTTGTTGCGCAGACGCCCATCATCTCCATCCGCAACAGGTGGTTGGTGACATATATCCCGAAATGGTGAAGCCGTCTGAGTTATCAATTTTTTACATCTACCACTCTCTTATCGGTCTTTGCATCATCGCCTAATTACATAATATTTGCCCACATGGTCAACTGTAGGAGGATTGTGGATTGATTGCTTCGTTTAACAAAGCAAGCTGATCTCATTCCTTCCCATGATCCCGCGATCCCGTTCTTTCACATCTGTGGTTAACCACTCATAAAATGAATTGTTTTAGCAATGGAATTGACATCCTACAAAATAAATGACGTTTACAAGACAAACGGGTACAATCATTTTAAAGAAACATATGCAAAGAAAGAACCGAGCCAGTATTGAGACTTTTATTGCCGGGGAGAAGACGAAGACGAAGACGAAGAAGCGGAAGACGAAGGAGGAGTAGAAAGAAACATATCCAATTATCGTCCACATGTTTCATTAAACTAGTCCAACAATAACGTGGAGACGTTTCGACAATTACCCATTGTCTTTATTGATGCTATATTGTTGCAGTGGTGATTTGAGTAAAACTGTTAAAACAATGATACCAGATGTTTTTTAATGTATTGCGCAGATGCCCAACATCTCCAGCCGCAACAGGTGGTTGGTGACATATATCCCAAAATGGTTAATAAGGCGTCCGAGTTAATCATTCTTTTACATCTACCACTCTTTTATCAGTCTTTGCCTCATCCCTAAATTACATAATATTTACCCACAACATGGTCAATTGTAGGAGGATGGTGCCGGTGGATTGGTTGCTTGGTTTATTAGCCTTTGATACGTACATTTAGTAGGTTGAGTCATTAGAACTAATATCAGATATTGAGTCATTACAATTAATATCAGCGGTTAAAAGTGTATCCCATGCAATGAGATGTATCATCTAGATTAGGGGCAAATCATGGCGCCATTAGAAAGTGTTCTTACGATATAAGATAATATTAAAGGATATACATTAAGATCTGCTGTTGACATGCTTGAACTTTGAAATGAATTTCAAATATAATACTTATTAAAGTGTAAGTATAATATGCATGCATTTTTTTCATCAAGTGACCAAACTTTACAAATGACGCCATTATACATGTTACGTCATTGATGTCATGATGACGTAGGTTTCCCAGATATTAAATGAGACACATTTGTGGGAGTTTTAAAGGAAGTAATAGTGGCCAATTGGTCATATTTTGGCATGGCCAACAAAACCGACGTGGAAAAAATGAATACACACCCCAGTTTGTTAAGATACTTCCCCAAAACTGTCATATATATGTACTCTTAAATGATGACGTCGTGTGAAGAGTAAATTTTGATCCTCAATTTTCAAACGAACGTTATATATTGATGCAATTAATTTCAATACACGTAGTACGAACATTCATAACAGGATCCATGGATCTCTCCGAAGAGGCAAGTTGTAAAGAGAAAGCGTCGTCAAAGCGTCGGCCCGGCCCGTTACAAGTTTCTTGCCCGTCAACTTCTGCAATTTCTACCATGCCAAAAAATTCTAAAAATCTAAAATCTAAAAACCTACAAATACAAAATTAAGTGATTCCTTAATGACCAATACGTAAGCTTGGAAATGGTCCCGGAAATAGTGCATGCATTGATGTCAGAAGGTTCTGCCGGTATAATGTACCCCTCAAAGCAACGACAATAGCTGGGACAAGGGCCGGCAGGAACTACCATCGGTATACGCTCGTACCACGTGATAGGATATGTGACAACATCTTCAATACAAAGAAGTCATGTCACGTCGCGAGCGGGATCACGAACTCTTCTGACCTCAGGTTCAATTTCTTTGATTGAGACCATCGGTCAATAATTTTCTTGGCCATTAAAACATTGAACACATTGTCAGGACGCATGTCATTGCACCATACAATGAGACTTCGTTGATATCCTGTAAAAACCCCGTACAGTTTGACAAAACTGTACATGTGTTTGGTTGTGCACAGTTGGCATCTGAATGAGTGTGCAGAGACAGAGGATCACTTTACTACATGCCCGTAGCTTCACCTCGTCTTGTACAACTCGTCATCATATAGCAGCAGCTGATAAAGCAACCCACCCGGCATTTGTACGCTCGGTATCAGTTAAACATCATGTCCCAGATATCTGAGTCAAGACAAGTGCTTCCTGTTTTTCTCAGCAAACTGTCTAGCTGTGAATAAAAAGACATTTGATGAAACCTTATGGCGAGTTTAGCTCAAATTATACTCGAGTCGTCAGCAAGAAGCGAATAAAATCCCCAAATCTGACCTATGGAATGACGTTGTTGCCTTGGAAAGAGTGACCTATTCATTGGCGACACAAGTCATTGCTCGTCACTAGCGAATGGCGTATGAACTCATCTTTAGACAAACCCTTGAGAAAACAATACCCGGGTAAAGATGGCTTTAAAGAGCTATACCTACAAACCTACAAAATAAAGTACGAGCTAAGCTTCAGTTTTATATGTACGTATTGCGATGTAGCTTAAGTGTTTTCCAATATTTGTATGCATGGTTCAGTCATCTGTTTGTTCCACTTTTACAGACACTTGTCTGTATTCAAGGCCTTCACCATATCTGGAGGAGAAATCCGGAGTGGAACATTACGAAGCACATTCAACAGGATAATAAATATTCTTGCATTTCTTTGCGTTTCTTTACATTTTGTTGCACTGTATTCTTTCTTGCTTTGTATAAAAACAACATTACTGAACTTTTATCGTAATTTCTTCGTTGTTTTGATATGAAACCTCCAAAATATGTTGAAAGATAACCTAAACTATACTTAATTTCTCTTGTTCTTCTTAAAGTCCCGAGCACCTTTTTCATATCTGACCACATTTTAGGTTTAAAAGGTGATTACTCATTCCACATTCCAAGGCCATGCTGAGGACATCACTTATGTCTGACTGTCAACATTTGACTACTAATTACCTACGCTTATCTCAAGGTCACTTTATGATGACTGCAACACAAATCTCAAGGTCATCAACTTATTCCACATCTTAGGCAATTGACAATATCCTGCTTCTTGCTATAAGGGAAAAATGTTAATTTGGCTACTTTGATTGAGAGCTAAAGAACAAGAGGTCTCTGAGCTATCATAAAAGAACAGTGTTTAGAGAAACATTGCTCTCGATGCTATTTTCCTTAATTTATCATCTTTTGCCATATTTTCGGTTTAAAAGGTGTTGTTCATTCCACATCCCAAGGCCATGCTGAGGACATGCACTAGTACCCCAGGCATAACACCTCTGAATGACTGTCAACATTCGACTACCAATTACCCACGCTTATCTCAAGTTCACTTTATGATAACTGGATCACAAATCTCAAGGTCATCAACTCATTCCACATCTTAGGCCATTTGTAACATCCTGCTCTTGCTATAAGGGGAAAATGTTATATGATTGAGAACTAAAGAAGAGGTCTCTTAGCTATCAAAAGAACATAGTGTTTAGAGAAACACTGCTCCCGATGCTATTTGCCTTAATTGTTTTATCATCTTTTACCATATTTTTGGTTCAAAAGGTGTTATTCATTCCACATCCAAAGGCCATGCTGAGGACATGCTCTATCCCTGGCATAACACCTATGACTGACTGTCAACATTTGACTACCAATTACCCACGCTTTTCTCAAGGTCACTTTATGATAACTACAACACAAACCTCAAGGTCATCAACTCATTCCACATCTTATGCAATGGTAATATCCTGTTCCTTCCTTTAAGGAAAAATGTTGGCTACTTTGAGAGCTAAAGAACAAGGTGTTTCTTAGCTGTCAAAAGAACATAGTGTTTAGTTCACAAGTATGCCTGGAAAAATATTGCTCCTGATACTGTTTTCCTTGTTTGATCATCTTTTGCCATATTTTCATATATTATTATTATTATATTATTATACTTGCCAGGGCTACGGGGAGAGGCCTGAGGCCATATAATGCCCACAGCTTAACATTTTACCACCAATTGAATGTCGCAAGGTCACGTCATTCTTGCAGACATGTATTTGTGTGTTTTGGCCATTACCATGATTACCCTGAGCACTCAATCATGAGTACCAGACTTGAGCCTGGTATATCAAGGAGAGCCTGTGTAGCGCAGTTGATATAGAGCATCGAATTCGTTTTCTGAGGGTTTGGGGTTCAAGTCCCCGCACTGGCAAGTACATCCGGATTTTTTTTATCCGTGCTTATCTGCATATGCATGTCATGCTTATACATTGTAATTTAAAGTTTAGAGCCACGAATTTGCTTACTATAGTACAGCTCCTAAGCTAAAGCAATAAAAGCATTGCGCACTTTTTAGTAGAAGCATGAGAATTTCCACACACTAGTGAAGTACAATATTGATTTTAAGACTTGGAGCCATTTTGGATTTGACCCCTGGTGATCAGATCACGAAAGGTACATGGGTAAAAAATTATGCTACGATCTTGTTGCCAGATATACAAATATTCCGCCTGATCACAAGGATTCAAAAAATGTATCGTTTGTGCTAACTTTCTCGGAACAAACAGTTTGATTACCTGCTAATTTCTTGTGTCAGTTTATAGATGTTTTGTAACTTTTATAACAAACCATATATATCCTAAAATAGCGTATAATCAAGTGCCAAGATACGTGATAGAAAAGCCACGGAAACCAAGTGGAAACCGCAGTATGGGATGGCGGTTAATTTTAGATTCACTCCTATCTTGGATGATGTCCAATTACAACTTTTTTCTAGCGCCTAAAAACTTTTTTCTTAAAAGCTACATATATGGCCGACCATGGTCGATGAACCACACCGAATATCGCCCTTGCTCCGAGGTTTTTATTCAACAAAATGAAAAAGGAAAGAAAATAATGAAAATAGATTTTGTTATAGATGTAAAATGTGTATGGGTTCTATAAACAAATTATTTTTAGACTATGAGTCACAGTGCTGTCGCGATAATTTAAGATTAAGATTGTGCGCGCAGGGAGATCTCGTGAAGCCAGATATTAGGCCGAGTATCAAAAAATACAAAGATAGGTTTCATGAATAATTGTTGTAAGAAAAGGAAAGGAAATCTGTATACCCTTCATATTTAACTCCTGGTTGGTCTATTCTAACTTTTCAACATGCGCTCCTTTTTCATACTTGAATATCAGAGCTTGGCAGGGAAAGTATTTTGCTCGATCATCCAATCTAGAATCCAGAAGAAAACTGAAGAGATCCTCTCAGAATCTCAGGCAGGATTTAGAGCAGGCAGGAGTACAGTGGACCAATTGTTTTCGCTACGACAACTGGCTGAAAAATGCACGGAGATAGGGAAACCACTATACTGCTGCTACATCGACTATCAAAAAGCTTTTGATACTGTTTGGCAAGAAGGTCTTTGGAAGGCTATGGACCACCTAGGCTACTCTAGAAAAATGGTTAGACTTCTCCAAGCCTTATATAACACCTCTAAAAGTGCAGTAAGAGTGAACGAAGAGCTGACAAACTGGTTCACCACTCAAACAGGAGTCAGACAGGGATGCATTCTCTCCCCAGCTGTTTAACATCTTGCTGGAACTGGTCCTACGCCTAGCTATTGAAGATGTCGGCATTGGAATTACAATTCAAGGACAGCTCATCAACAACCTGAGATTTGCCGATGATATTGTTTTACTGGCCGACTCTGAAATTAACCTCCAAACTCTAGTCGACAAAGTACACAATGAAAGCATGAGGTTTGGTCTGACAATAAACATCGCTAAAACCGAAGTCCAGGTGATTGGTAGAGAAACAGCAAAAGCCACCATATATCCATTGGAAATTCCACCCTTGAGCAGGTGGAATCATTCATCTATCTAGGTGGAGTGATCACTGAAAAGGCAAGCAGCGAGAAAGACATCAAAAGGAGAATTGGCTTGGCCATGGGCATCATGCAAAAACTCAACCCCATTTGGAAATCCAAAGAAATATCCACCATAACAAAATTGGAATTGTACAAAGTACTGGTGCTTTCTATAGCAACCTATGCCTCTGAAGCCTGGACAATCAAAAAACGTGATGAGCAGCGACTTCTGGTATTTGAAATGGCTTGTCTCAGAAAAATCCTGGGTGTTACTAGAAGGGACAGGATTAGGAACACCTCAATCAGAGACACCCTTGATTACCAGTGCACTGTAATGAACAAGATCCGTGCAAAACAGCTGTCCTACTATGGCCATGTGAAAAGAATGCCTCCATCCAGATATCCAAAAATCGTATTAGAAGGAAGAATCACAGGGAAACGACCTAAAGGAAGACCCCCAATGCGCTGGATGGACAACATCAAAGCAAACTGCAGTGCAGTGGGAATCCAATCCGTAGTAGAAGCCGGTCGGATGGCAAACAACAGAGCTGAGTGGCGAAGCATAGTGGCTAGGCAGCTATCTCCAGGACCTACCTGTGTCATGGGAGGAAAGCTTTAAGTGAAGTGAAAGTGAAGTGAATATCAGATTTGTGACTCTAGATTGCTTTTCCCACACTTTCCAAGGAACCTTTTCAAACACAAAGATTCGTCAGATTTAAGGTTGATATTTTCAAACATGTAGAAGAAATATGTTTTACAAAACCAGGATTGGCGAAGGTGAATTGCTGTATATTGGTCTTACCAGTTTCACCATGTTAGTGATAACGCTAGTGTTAGAATGTAAGAGTTACCATAAGCCCTCTCCAAACGGTTGTCGACTGCAGATGACAAATTCCAAATTTTCTTTTAAATTCTAAAATTTCAGAACTGTACATTTTCATGTTCATATTTGGAATTAGCATGAAAAAGGCATTAGAAGTACAATGCCCACTATTGCACCATCTATTTTGAGGTCATTGTGTGAAATGTCGGGGTTTGTTTTGGACCTCGCCCAAAACAAACCCCTCCAATTTCATACAATGACCTCAAAATAGATGGTGCCAGTTATTATTGTCTAAATATTTTTATTATTTTTATTAGTATTATTTTTTATCTTTTCAAGGCTGTCAGGTTGACATCATTATCACTACAACACATTTAAAACAAACAACCTTTTGTCTAAACTCTTTACCTATTCGACAGTGTTCTTCTTCTTGTTGATTATAAAGTTCTGTTGCACTCATTGTTCCGGCCGGCAGATGTATATCCTGATTCAAACTTGTCAAATAAAGTTCACTGTTCAGCGAAGTCCACTATTGACTTTAACTTATACATGTATGTCCTTTGCGTACAAATCCTTGCACAGATAGATGGTAATTTCCAAAACGGTGCTGCTTTAACCAATCACCCACTTTCTTTTATGAAACATATATTGTTTCCACTTACATTGACAGATGCGTTGCTTCATAAACCAGACTTCTATAAGTCAACAGAAGAATATATTCCCTTTTTGGGAAAGATTCACACTTTGGCGTATTCGGAATCTTCTTCGCTATATAGCTGGAATAATGGCACATTATTGGCTATGCAAATTGACTGGCTCATAGGTACCTTTCTTTGGAGGCACATAATTACTGAAAAACACAACACTTCATATAGAATCTGCCACGTAATCGTACATCGTGTTTACAATTTTGTTATAATAAACACCCGAAAGTTAATCGCTCACTATTTCACATCCACATTAAGCAATATGGTTTTTTTTTCAGTGATGCAATACAATGATAGACATTGCATCATATGGGGATTACCCAATTCATAAATAGATCTAACTGATTTTGTTATTGTGATTACATGAAAGGGGATTCCTATCTTTTATGAAATAGCTTCAAGTGTAAACAAAGGTAAATGATCAAAATAAATTACTCATGGCACACCATTCTTGCAAATATGTTATCAAAACAAATGTTATAATACGAGCGTAACTTCGAAGATAATAATTAGCTATAATTAAATGTTGTGTCTGTGCTAAATATGTCAATTTCTAGACAAAAACTCATAGTACAACAATGGCAGACCCTTCAAATTTCTGGCCAACTTTGGCAAAAAGGACCATCCCGTCATTCCCGTGTAAGATCAACTGAATACCCACATTTCTTTCCCAGCTATCTTTCGGTGAGAGATTAAACACTAAAAATTGACAGTACCCGGAAAGTACACGCCCGGATTGTACGCGTTCTCATTTGGAGCCAAAAGGCTCACACTTGTTTACTCCAGCCTCTTATAAAGACACCGGTAACATGGTTAGTTTAAAACGTGTCCTAAACCAACCGAACTGAGGGCAAAAAGCAACGTGGCTTTAGACAGCCCCTGGTTATCATTATACTATAGCTCGGAAACTGACGGTCTGTCTTGGAATTTCAAAACTGATCTTTCTACAAATAAAATGAAAGCTGATTGACAAATTTGATGATTAGTTTTTGAGTTTTCTCTAAATTAAGAGCTTTCCTTGTTCAAAAACAAATGTCCTGGATAAATGCTAGATTTGTGTAATTACAAGGCACTATGGCAACTTGTAGGCCTATTCTTTGTGAAACAAGAAGTGATTCGAGCCAATGAATTACTAGACTGATTTGCATTCCGTTTTTGATCAACATGATAAACAATTCACACCAGCTATGCCATTTCACAAAACACAACACATCCCCAGTGACCGCTCGGGTCGGGCGTCGCGGTGGGAGCGGTTCTCTTTCTGAAGCAATTAGGTGAAATACACGTGGCATTGTCCCTCCCAATGCCCGATAGCATGGATAGCGTAAATTTTGACAAGTTGAAAAGCAATTTTATTGTGTTCGTTGCATCGGTCATACAATATTTCCAGCTAATTCCGTCAGTGTCCATCAGTTACGCTTGTGTTAGGAAACATTTGATTGGTTAATCATTTTGATGAAAAGCCGATTCCATTTAATTTCAATACATTTAGTACGAACATTCATAACAGGATCCATGGATCTCTCCGAAGAGGCAAGTTGTAAAGAGAAAGCGTCGTCAAAGCATCGTACCGGCCCGCACACAAGTTTCTTGCCCGTCAACTTCTGCAATTTCTACCATGCCAAAAAATTCATAAAATTCAAAAATCTAAATATCTTAATACAAAATTAAGTGATTCCTAAATGACCGATACGTAAACTTGGAAATGATCCCGGAAAAGTGAATGCATTAATGTCAGAAGGTTCTGCCGGTATAAGCCACGACAACGCCGGGACAAGGGCCAGCAGGAACTACCATCGGTATACGCTCGTACCACGTGATAGGATATGTGACAATATGTCATGTCACGTCGTGAGCGGCATCACGAACTCTTCTGACCTCAGGTTCAATTTCATTGATTGAGACCAACGGTCAATAATATTCTTGGCCATTAAAACATTGAACATATTGCCAGGACGCATGTCATATTGCACCATACAATGATACTTCGTTGTTATCCTGTAAAAACCCCGTACAATTTGACAAAACTGTACATGTGTTTGGTTTTGCACAGTTGGGATCTGAATGAGTGTGCAGAGACAGAGGATCACTTTACTACATGCCCGTAGCTTCACCTCGTCTTGTACAACTCGTCATCATATAGCAGCAGCTGATAAAGCAACCCACCCGGCATTTGTACGCTCGGTATCAGTTAAACATCATGTCCCAGATATCTGAGTCAAGACAAGTGCTTCCTGTTTTTCTCAGCAAACTGTCTAGCTGTGAATAAAAAGACATTTGATGAAACCTTATGGCGAGTTTAGCTCAAATTATACTCGAGTCGTCAGCAAGAAGCGAATGAAATCCCCCAATCTGACCTATGGAATGACGTTGTTGCCTTGGAAAGAGTGACCTATTCATTGGCGACCAAAGTCATTGCTCATCACTAGCGAATGGTGTATGAACTCATCTTTAGACAAACCCTTGAGAAAACAATACCCGGGTAAAGATGGCTTTAAAGAGCTATACCTACAAACCTACAAAATAAAGTACGAGCTAAGCTTCAGTTTTATATATACGTATTGTTTAAGTGTTTTCCAATATATGTATGCATGGTTCTGTCATCTGTTTGTTCCACTTTTACAGACACTTGTCTGTATTCAAGGCCTTCACCATATCTGGAGGAGAAATCCGGAGTGGAACATTACGAAGCAAATTCAACACGATAATAAATATTCTTGCATTTCGCAAGTTTCTTTAAATTTTGTTGCACTGTATTCTTTCTTGCTTTGTATAAAAACAACATTACTGAACCTTTATCGTAATTTCTTCGTTGTTTTGATATGAAACCTCCGAAATATTTTGAAAGATAACATAAACTATACTTAATTTCTCTTGTTCTTTTTAAAGTCCCGAGCACCTTTTTCATATCTGACCACATTTTAGGTTTAAAAGGTGATTACTCGTTCCACATTCCAAGGCCATGCTGAGGACATCACTTATGTCTGACTGTCAACATTTGACTACTAATTACCTACGGTTATCTCAAGGTCACTTTATGATAACTGCAACACAAATCTCAAGGTCGTCAACTTACTCCACATCTTAGGCAATTGACAATATCCTGCTTCTTGCTATAAGGGAAAAATGTTAGTTTGTCTACTTTGAATGAGAGCTAAAAGAACAAGAGGTCTCTGAGCTATATATCATAAAAAGAACAGTGTTTAGAGAAACATTGCTCTCGATGCTATTTTCCTTAATTAATCATCCTTTGCCATATTTTCGGTTAAAAGGTGTTGTTCATTCCACATCCCAAGGCCATGCTGAGGACATGCACTAGTACCCCAGGCATAGCACCTCTGAATGACTGTCAACATTTGACTACCAATTACCTACGTTTATCTGAAGGTCACTTTATGATAACTGCAACACAAATCTCAAGGTCATCAACTCATTCCACATCTTATGCAATTAGCAATATCCTGCTCCTTGCTATAAGGAAAAATGTTAATTTGGCTACTTTGATTGAGAGCTAAAGAACAAGAGGTCTCTGAGCTATCATAAAAGAACAGTTTTTAGAGGGACATTGCTCCCGATGCTATTTTCCTTAATTTATCATCTTTTGCCATATTTTCGGTTCAATAGGTGTTATTCATTCCACATCCTAAGGCCACGCTGAGGACATGCACTACCCCTGGTATAACACCTATGACTGACTGTCAACATTTTGACTACGCTTATCTCAAGGTCACTTTATGATAACAGCAACACAAATCCCAAGGTCCTTCAAGGTCATCAACTCATTCCACATCTTAGGCAATTGGTAATATCGTGTTAAGGAAAAATGTTGGCTACTTTGAGAGCTAAAGAACAAGAGGTTTCTTAGCTATCAAAAGAACATAGTGTTTAGTTCGCAAGTTTGGAAAAACATTGCTCTCGATACTGTTTTCCTTGTTTGACCATCTTTTGCCATATTTTCGGTTCAAAAGACATTATTCATTCCACTTGCCAGGGCTACGGGAGAGGCCATACAATGCCCACCGCTTAACATTTTACCACCAATTGAATGTCGCAAGGTCACGTCATTCTTGCAGACATGTATTTGTGTGTTTTGACCATTTACCATGATTACCCTGAGCACTCAATCATGAGTACCAGACTTGAGCCTGGTATATCAAGGAGAGCCTGTGTAGCGCAGTTGATATAGAGCATCGAATTCGTTTTCTGAGGGTTTGGGGTTCAAGTCCCCGCACTGGCAAGTACATCCGGATTTTTTTTATCCGTGATTATCTGCATATGCATGTCATGCTTATACATTGTAATTTAAAGTTTAGAGCCACGAATTTGCTTACTATAGTACAGCTCCTAAGCTAAAGCAATAAAAGCATTGCGCACTTTTTAGTAGAAGCATGAGAATTTCCACACACTAGTGAAGTACAATACTGATTTTAAGACTTGGAGCCATTTTGGATTTGACCCCTGGTGATCAGATCACGAAAGGTACATGGGTAAAAAATTATGCTACGATCTTGTTGCCAGATATACAAATATTCCGCCTGATCACAAGGATTCAAAAAATGTATCGTTTGTGCTAACTTTCTCGGAACAAACAGTTTGATTACCTGCTAATTTCTTGTGTCAGTTTATAGATGTTTTGTAACTTTTATAACAAACCATATATATCCTAAAATAGCGTATAATCAAGTGCCAAGATACGTTATAGAAAAGCCACGGAAACCAAGTGGAAACCGCAGTATGGGATGGCGGTTAATTTTAGATTCACTCCTATCTTGGATGATGTCCAATTACAACTTTTTTCTAGTGCCTAAAAACTTTTTTTTCTTCAAAGTTACATATATGGCCGACCATGGTCGATGAACCACACCGAATATCGCCCTTGCTCCGAGGTTTTTATTCAACAAAATAAAAAAGGAAAGAAAATAATGAAAATAGATTTTGTTATAGATGTAAAATGTGTATGGGTTCTATAAACAAATTATTTTTAGACTATGAGTCACAGTGCTGTCGCGATAATTTAAGATTAAGATTGTGCGCGCAGGGAGATCTCGTGAAGCCAGATATTAGGCCAAGTATCAAAGATAGGTTTCATGAATAATTGTTGTAAGAAAATGAAAGGAAATCTGTATACCCTTCATATTTAACTCCTGGTAGGTCTATATTCTAACTTTTCAGAATGTGCTCCTTTACTTGAAAATCAGACTTGCGACTCTATGTGAAATTTCTGTTTGAAATTGAATTTGAACCAATTGAAACACAAAGATTCGTCAGATTTAAGTTTGTTATTTTCAAACATGTAGAAAAATTCTGTTTTACAAAACCAATTTTGGTAAAGGTGAAGTGGTGTAAAACTAAACAACTGACGTGCCGATCGCCTGGTCTTACCAGTTTCATTGTTATGGATAACGATAGTAGTGTTAGAATGCAAGAGTTACCATGGACGCTTTAACATGTTATTAACCCTCCCCAAACGGGTGTCGACTGCAGACGACAAATTCATAATTTTCTTTTAAAATTCTAAAATTTCAGAACTGTACATTTTCATGCTCATATTTGGAATGAATACAAAGTCCACTTTGTACCATCTTTTTTGAGATCATTGTGTGAAACCCCTCCAATATACATTGTAATGACCTCAAAATTGATGGTGCCAGTCATTATTGTCTAAATATTTTTGTTATTTTTATTTTTTCTTATCTTTTCAAGGCGGTCAGGATGACATCTTTATTACTACAACACAAGTACATTCAAAACAAACAATCTTTTGTAAAAACCATACGGTATTTACCTATCCGACTGTATTCCTCTTCTTGTTGATTATAAAGTTATGTTGCACGCAATGTTCCAGACGACTGATGTACATGTATATCCTGATACAAACTTGTCTAATGAAGTTCACTGTCCAGCAAAGTCCACTATTGACTTAAACTTATATATCATTTGCGTACAAATCCTTTCATAGATAGATGGTAATTTCCAAAACGGTGCTGCCTTAACTAATCACTCACTTTCTTCAGGAAACATTCATTGTTTCCACTTACATTGATTGACAGATGTGTTGTTTCATAAATTAAACTTATTAAACTTTTTTTTTAACTTCTGTAAGTCGACAGAAGAATATATTCCTTTTTTAGAAAGTTTCGCACTTTTGGCGTATTCTGATTCTTTTTCTCTATAGCTGGATTTATCCCTATAGCACAATATTGGCTATGCAAATTGACTGGCTCATAGGTACCTACCCGCATTACTGCAAAATACAACCCTTCAAATAGAATCTGTCACGAAATAAAATATCGTGTTTACATTTTGTTATATAATAAACACCCGAAAGTTAATAGCTCACTACTTCACATCCACATTAAGCAATATGGTATTGTTTCAGTGATGCAATACAATGATAGACATTGCATCATATGGAGATTTCCCAATTCATATAGATCTGACTGACTTTGTTATTGTGATTATACGAAAGGGGATTCCTATCTTTCATGAAATAGCTTCAAATGTAAACAAAGGTAAATGATCAAATTAAATTACTCAGGGCACATCACACCATTCTTGCAAATATGTTCTCTAAACAAATGTTAAAATACGAGCGTAGCTTCGAAGATAATAATTAGCTACAGTTAAATACTGTGTCTGTGCTAAATATGCAAATTTCTACTACAAAAACTCATAGTACAACAATGCCAGACCCTTCAAATTTCTGGCCAACATTGGCAAAAAGCACCATCACGTCATTCCCTAGTAAGATCAACTGCAATACCCACATTTCTTTCCCAGCTATCTTTCGGTGAGAGATTAAACACCAAAAATTGACAGTACCCGGAAATACACGCCCGGATTGTACGCGTTCTCATTTGGAGCCAAAAGGCTCACACTTGTTTACTCCAGCCTCTTATAAAGACACCGGTAACATGGTTAGTTTAAAACGTGTCCTTAACCAACCCGAATTGAGGGCAAAAAGCAACGTGGCTTTAGACAGCCCCTGGTTATCATTAAACTATAGCTCGAAACTGACGGTCTGAAGCTCCACTGGTGGATCATGTACATACATGGTCTGACTTGGAATTTCAAAACTGATCTTTCTACAAATAAAATGAAAGCTGATTGACAAATTTTGATGATTAGTTTTTGAGTTTTGTCTTTCCTTGTTCAAAAACAAATATCCTGGATAAATGCTAGGTTTGTGTAATTATAAGGCTTATCAATATGGTAACTTGTAATTTTTGTGAAACAAGAAGTGATTCGAGCCAATGAATTACTAGACTGATTTGCATTCCGTTTTTGATAAACATGTAAACAATTCACACCAGCTATGCCATTTCACAAAACACAAAGCATCCCCAGTGACCGCTCGGGTCGGGCGTCGCGGTTTTCGGATGGGAGCGGTTCTTGTTCTGAATTTACAATTATTGTGAGATGAATATCCAAAAGGGGCTATGAAGTAGACTAATGAATTACTCGCGTAGCAATTAGGTAAAATGTACGTGACATTGTCCCTCCCAATGCCCGATAGCATGGATAGCGTAAATTTTGACAAGTTGACAAAAGCAATTGTATTGTATTCGTTGCATCGGTCATACAATATTTCCAGCTAATTCCGTCAGTGTCCATCAGTTACGCTTGTGTTAGGAAACATTTGATTGGTTAATCATTTTGATGAAAAGCCGATTCCATTTGTAAGCTCTGTCACTAAACATGCGTTCATTAATTTGATACAATTGCTTGAGTGACTTTTCTTTCCTTTATTGTAAGTGACGCTCATTTACGTGTCCTGTATGCCTCGAGTTGAGTTCATGATGCCCTCACATTTGTCTTTCTATTTTGATGTGTATCCTGCAACCTTTCTTCAAAGTTCACGCTCTCAGGCAGTATCAATTGCAAGCATTTTATTTTCAGGTTAACACAATAAAGCCCTTACTAATGATCCCAAATTGATAGGAGTAGGTTAAAGGGAAAGTATTTTTGCAGTGTAGCTACAACAAGTGTCCGCACGGACAAATATCCTAAAACTACTGAGCCATATTTTTGAATTTGGAAAATTCTGGCTTTGTACAAAAGTATAGACAAAATTGATTTTCTACAAAAATAAGATTTTCACTTAATTTTCTCCTAAATATAAAAGGAAATTACTATTTCAACCTAACTAACAAGTAAAAACTCAGTAGCTCTTGGAATAAGTTTACAACAGCGAATTGAAAATCATTGATTCTACTGTAGAAACCAATGGTTTCACCAACCGCCCCTGTAGGTCATCTTTGATGGCCGGTCCTACCCCTGGGTAAGGTGCTGGGGTAAATATTTTTATCATTAAAATGAGAGCAATGGATGGATATACGATTAGCTTAAGTCGTTTGGGCGTAAACGCGCGCGTGTTTTTATGACGGATACAAAATCTTAGGGGGTGGAACAACCCCCTTCGTAGTTCGAGGGTTAAACATTGACCAAAATGTGAAATTTTATCCTTCAATATATTATACCATGTGAACTCGACCTTATCACTTACATGGTATCTTATTCTTAGCACATCCATTTTCTTGACAAAAATTATAAAAATCTGATGTGTGTTTTTTTTTTTTTTTCTTATCAATATTGAAGAACGAAGTATCAATGAAATATATCAACTGCTTTATCTGTAAGAATAATTTAAACCCATGCATAATGCATGATCTTTTAAAATAAATTTGGTTCATTTTATTTCAAATCTGATTTTTTTGTATATATTTGTAACATTTGCAAATATCCTAACCTACACCTAATTGAAATCATAACGGTCCAGAAGGTTAAGTCCTGACTTCCTCTGTCATGTCTGTGACTCTTCGCCAAATGATCCCTATATGTTAAGCCACTTTTAGCGCATCATTAAGGCCTGATTAGTTAGGTTTGAGGCAACTCTTATAATTGGACTCAAGTTAAGTTAACTTTGGAGCTTTTAACACCATTTAAGGTATGGAATTCATGTATATAATTGCCTACTAGAAGACATTGAGCAACACCTTTAGTAGTTGATTTAGAGTGCCTACCTAGCATGGTTTACTATGCCTTGGCGCCGATATTTATTTCGTGATTGATTTAATTAGAGGATGTTCCGTCATTGATAGTAGCATCCCCCTTTTCATGCCTTTCCTATAAAAGGACATGGGGATTTTGGTGACTTTGGAAGGGGCATTTTTCATAATAATAACACGATAAAATAATAACTAAAATGTAAAGTGTATAATTAAAATTTTGCTTTTCATGTCAAAAGTGAAACAATGATCAACATACAACTTCGCGGGTCAAACTGAAGGGTGAATCATGATAGCTTCTTTTTTAACATAATAAATCCATTGCGTGTGTTGTTATTTATTTTATTTTTGTTTGTGTGTCTTTTTTTCTTTTGTTTTGTTTTGATACTTCATACTTCATACCCATAACACATTATTTTAAGCTGGCCTATGCATATTAAGGTTTTGCATCGTTTAGCATGGCTTTGCCTCTGAAATATACATGCATCAAATTTGTGGGAAAAGTTTGACAAAACCTTGCGTAACCTTAACATTTGGCCTATCAGTGTAAATGATGCATAGGGCTAAGTGATATTTGTGATTATGGAACTTATCAAATATCGTGATTTTCGCTGTCACTCTTGAAAGTCTACTTGAATAATTTATCATACATTCAATACAATATTTTGAGCAAGTTACAACTTTAAGCGTCCAATTACCAATGTATTTTGCAAACTTGTGTATAAATAATTATTGTCAATGTAAACTTTGCCGAAAAAACCCCTAAAATATTTCTACTTTTATGACTTTTTGAAAATTGTGTGTAAAACATTTGTCAACTTCTATATTTTACCGCTACATTTGTCTCAATCTCAAGGAACCCTTTTTTGGGGAAAAAGTTCGCCAATCTCACCTTCTCACCACATGGGTCTTTTTCAAGACTATCACTAAGTTCATTCGAACTGGTCTCCACACACCCCTCATAATCATGATAATGCAGTCATGTCTACAGTAGAATTCACCACGACCTTTGCAGGACTTCAACCCCATTAAAAGCTATTAAACCAAGATAACACTCATTGAAAACAGCTCAACTGATTAAATCAGATCTTCTCTGGTTAAATCTACACGACACATGTTTCTGTTTTACCTGTACAATGAGCAATGAACTGGTATTATAGTTTCAGTTGAGTGAACGATTATAAAACGAACGCAAGGTAACAATATTGTGTGCACTTTTGTTTACGAAATGAGACAATAGTGTGCTTATTTGTTAACCAACGTTCTTGAAAATGAGAAGCATAATGGTTTGCAGACTCAACACGGCTTGGAAATAACTTCTCCATCTTTCTTGGTGTTATCTGTCGTTTACATATCCTTCCTAAAACACAAAAGTGCGAAGATTTCCAAACACCTAAATTGGCTAAATATTTAGGACATGTTACAAAACTATATTTTCTATAATTTCAGAGAATACTTTAAATATTGGCCGGTTATTTTTCACACAGTGACGTTAGCTGGGCAATGTCCTATTACCTATAACATACACTGAAACACCAAAGTGCGAATATTTCCAAACACCTAAATTAGCTAAAAATTTAGGACATGTTACAAAACTATATTTTCTAGAATTTCAGAGAATACTTTAAATATTGGCTGGTTATTTTTCACACAGTGGCGTTAACTAGGCAATTGCCTATACTTCTAACATACACTACTTGTAGAGGTCACGCGTGAATTGTGAGAGCTCTGTGTATTGTGTATAGGAAAACGAACAGTAACTGCAGTATGTGTCACTTCCAAAGTCGAGTTCCCCCGGACCAAAAACACGTATAGCGATGATCCAATCAACTTCCTTAAAACGAGCACTGCCAATACCAGGCTAGCTAAGGAAGCCTAGCTAAACTTATATCATACTTAAGCGCTTTTAGATTTAAAGTATATCTCTTAAATCGTAGGTAAGCCGTTATTGAGCGGGCGTAGCTTTTAACTTTTATTCCATAAGTCATTGGCGCCTTTTAAGTTTTATTAGACCATGATTGACTATAGATAGTGATGATTTCATATTATTCTGAATGGTCAAGGCCTCGTCTATTTTGTTATATTGTCTTTTTGTATCTGTTTTATTTCTTCATCTTTTTTCGTCTCTTATTTTTTTTGACCAGGGATATGAGACATGGTTTCACATCGGCTTAACTTTAAATTTCCCATATTCTCACATTTTTAACAAGAAGTCTTTAATTTCCCTTCTGTTATAAATAGTTCCTATCGACATGATCATTTAACACATTCTATTTAATATACGAAGGTTAATATTGCTTTAAATAAACAAAAATTAAATAAGCCATTCAGGTTACCTGAAACGAATAGACACTTAGCTCCATATTTTTAATGAGTTCGTGTCAGTTAGAATAAAGATGAAATTTTACGAAGTCTTCAGTGACATGACCTTCTTAAAGGTGGGTGACCTGATTGACAGCCTCATCTCCAAATTTACCCTATCAAAATGCAGATTTTGGTATCAGGTGAAAGCTCATATTTTTCTTATTAATATAATTGCAATTAGGTATTCCAAATCGGTATATTTCCGAAGGAATCGTCAAAAAGACTGTCGAATTAGTCTCAACTGTGGTATACCACGTTTTCGACTCATTTCAGCAGTTTTTTGATGATATCTTTAGAAATACACCGATTGGAACATTGTGTTTAAAATCTAAAAGAAGATCGAGTCAATAACATTGGACTTGACATCATGCTTAGATTAGCAGTATTTGAAAATGACAAAAACAAATTTGTACAAATTTTTCATAACAACCCCTTTTGTGAGATATCTTAGTAATCATGGTAATGCAAGGAATAGTCATCCATCTGCATGTCATCATCACGAAAAACTATGACATACACGTTTTTGCCACTAATTCTCCAAAATTTATGCATTCAATGTGACTCAAGGGTAGACGATGTATTGTTGGTCGAAACAGCAAAAAAAATCGATTTTCATAATCTAAATCAATATAAAAATAACACTGATGTTTTGCAAAAGTTCATTCTTCAAATCATAAACTTTGAAAACTCGTTGATTTATTGTTGTTAATGAGTTATGTACGTGTTGTTTCAGCCCTCTTTACAACATAACTCAAGAAGCACAAGACCTACAAAAGTATATCTGTGATGTTTGAATTCTTCTACACACTCGCTATGAAATGATCAATGCAATTTTTGGCAAAGCTGTGAACTATCAAATCGCAACAGTGTAAAATAGTTGCCAACGTTAACATCCCTTTTATGTTTTAGATCTTTGGTGCATGCAGAATGGTGAAGTACGGAGTAGGCCTACTCATCGGTTTTCATTAATAATGGATAAGTCTGGCACATCAACATTCAAAATGAAATCCAAATAAGTTTGTAGATTAAAAAAACAAAAACATTCTAGATAATAAGATATTTGAGGACCCTATACCTAAAAGTCACAAATAATGAATAATGAGTTCGTATCAGTTTGAGCTACAATTAGGGGTTCTCTGCAAAACATATATTTTAGACATTTAAAAAGTATCTAATGCTGCATTTGGAAGATGCAGACTTTCCAATAAACATCAACATTCATGGGTACCAATCATTTCATGTACAGACTGTAACAATACAAATGACAAAATTGCAATTTCGCTTATAAGAAAAAAAGTAAAAGAGATCATGGCAACAATGTTATATGTAGTGAAATCGGTAACATTTTGGCTAACAGAAAAAACTTAACTTAGTTTCTTTACTCGGGCTCAAACGCTATATAAGAAGAGCTTTGTTGCAAAACCCCTTACATCCACTATTTGACTTTTTGAGAAAAACTTTGTTTTTAATTGTGCAAGTATTACTAAATCGATTTGATTCAATTTGGTTTTGAATAAAGTGTTGATGAATAGAAACTAACAGAATAGGTTTGGTTCAATTTTCAGGCCTTACTATTTATTTTATTATTTATTTAATATCGCGCCTTTTGTGGATGGGCTTTTGCAACAAATTAAGGGTACCCCTTTTCTATAAACCACCTTTGCAATCAAATTTGCGCCCATTTATTTGCACTACTTTATGTAACTTAACTAATACTCTCAAAATCAACAAGAAAAATTGAAATATCTCATTTACTTTTTTACTTTTTACTTTTTAATTAAATCCGGCAAAATGCCATTTTAAGCAGTGTATAGCATCCAAAGCTATACAACTTTTGTTAATTACAATGATTTTTTTGCAAACATAGTGACCCCAAAGCCGTTCCTTTTGGTTTTAATAGTTAAAGAACATTCAAGGCTAGTATTATATCAATAAAATTATTTTTTCTGAAATTTTATATTCATTTTAAGTTCGGATTTCCGAAAATTTCCTAAGATTTCCCAAATGGGAAATATACGATATCTCAAGAAGGAAAGGTGGTATGAAGGTCAAACAACCACCAAAATGTGTATTTTTACCCACAATATAATGTCATTCAAATAACTCAGTTTCAGCCAAATATGGATATAAGGGCTTTTGCAATAGAGCTCTTCATCGTCCAGAAAACGAGTGGACCAGTTTTGACATTTTCGCGCATATCAAGCTTGCATTGCGTAAAATTGGCTTGTTATCATGATTAGCAATTATTGCATTTTTGCTTTTCAGAAAAAAAATAAAAGGGGACATAGCGTAATACTGTGACATGCAGTGGAATCAGTAATATCTTGGCCAAGCTTGGCTCCGCTTTAAAAAAATAAAATCGTTTAGATTTTTTTTTCTGTGTATTGATTTATTTTTTAATGTTACGTAATGCGTTTACGTTGTTATTTTACATATAATCATCAATTAACCAGCATGAAAACTCATGCAACCTAGATCATTGGATGTATCCTTCGTGTAAGCAGAGAAGATTCTCATCTTCTCTGGTGTAAGAGAATACCAAACAAATCCCTAACCCTAACCCTAAATCCTAACCCTAACCCTAACCCTAACTCTAATCCTATTGGTATTTCGTGCTCTCTTACACTAAGGATAAACCAGCATTGTAGAAACCAGCTGAAAGAATCCAATCCGTAATCCATCCAGCCATATAGGCCTACCAGCACAAGTGAAGATCAATGTGAAAATAGCATATAAGAGCTCTATTATAGTTAGGCCTATATCAGGTGAATGATGTTTTTTAGGATGCACCTGTTTGGCGAATTACTAAATATTAGGACCCCTTTTATAATAATTTAATGCAATCAGTGATAATATAAATACAAAGTAATATAATAAAATATATTAATCTATATAAGGTAAGTGGCAATTACTTAATGTATGAATTAAGACGTGTGTGTCATGAAATCTGACATCACCCTTAAGGCTTATTCAAAGTATAAGAAAAATAAAGTATTAAAATTCAAAATTGTGTACAAATTGTCTAAATGCGAAGGATAAGTCAATAAAATTGTCATTAGGTAATTTTTAAATGAAAAAGTTGGCAAAAAAAAAAACCCAAGGAAAACAGCAGTATTGACAAAGTTGAAGCCCCATTCAAGCACATGCTGCTAGTAACTCTATACTTAAAAGGGCATTTCGGGATCCACAGCATCATCCCCCCACTTTTCTCAAAAAAAGTTGAGATTTTTATATCACTGGAAACATCTGGCTACATAATGTTTATGTACAAAAAATTTCTTGCAGATTAATTCGTTTTGCAAAGATATCGTGAAAGTTGAATTTCGTTCTGGTATACCAGAACGAAATTACAACACATTGTCTATAGAGCAGTAAATACACATAATCATGCATATCTCGCAAACGCAAAATCGGAATCAACTGAAATTTTGGGAATAAGCTTTTTTCGTGGATATCTACTGAAAAATGTCATAAAAAGAGGATGCTAGGATCACGAAATCCTCGAATGAGTTGAGAGGTCACCAAAGTTAGAAATTAGGTGGAAAATGGAAAGGTTTAGCTACAAAACGATTCTCTTATAAACGCATCTATGCACAGTTTCCACCTCGACACACATGAGCACACAATTTCGTCCAAGAGCTTCCAAGCAAGCAGTGAATTATCTCTACACAGTCTTTGTTTATACTACACGGTTGAGTGCATAGCATCATAAGAGCTGTGTAGTGGAAAATAGGCATCTGTGATTGGTTTTTGTCAAAGCCTCAAGTGTTCCCTTCATCCAATCAGATTTTTTTTATCGAACGAAAGCTAAAACTTCCCCCTATTTTTTTTTCATTACGTCAACAGATAACTGAATTCAATGTTTATAGCAAGGCAATGTGGTAAATCTGTTGAAAAAGACCTATTCAACCACAATTTTGACCAAAATGTAGGTTTTAAACATGTTAAAAGTCAAAACCTCAAGCGATCCTTACAATATTTTTCAGATTTTATGTCATTAAATATTTTTCAGATTTTATGTCATTAAATGACAGGGCTCACTTATATTGTCCATATACTAACTTCAGTGAGCAAATAAAAGACCAATTCTCTTTAAATTGCAAATCTTGTGCGAAAAGTCGCTAGTTTCGCCTGTTTTGTCATACGGTTGTAAATTCAATGACTTTGCTTAAAGAGCGCTTACAAATCCATATGTATCATTGTAATGTTCAGCTTTTAAGCATAAAAAAAAGGCATAGACATGATAGACTAAAAGTATTAGTCTATCATGTCTATTAAAAATATATTATCACTTACGTAAATGGATTGGATACAGGTATCGGCATCTGACACACCTGCTCAGGTGTTCTATTATCCTTTCGACTACGATCTTCATTACTTTCTATCACATACTGTTGTCCAAGCACTCGGCACAATTCTCCTTGCAAAACTATCAATAAATATATCCTTATAACATCCAAGAGTATAAAATTCCTTGAAGAAGCCATGATATTTGGTGTTATATTATAGAAAAGCAGGCCTCTCTCGATGACTAGTAGCAAGTAGTAACCGGTGACACAAGTTGCAACCGGCCTTCTCAAAAAGCGTTCTTACAGCTGGCAAAACATACTTAAGAATTTTTCATATTGGTATGCTTCCATGAATAGGCAAAAACTTGACTTCCTTCCCATATTTTTCCACTTAAATTACTATACAGTTGAAATCCTGTAGCAGAACATTGTCGTTGTAAACATTTCCACAAGACAGGTGAAACAGCAACACCTTCAATCACATTTATCTAAAAGACAGTTCCACTTGCAGCATACAGTAAGTCAATGTTCTCTGCTTAATATATATGCTTTAAGATACTTAGTATCACGACTACACGGCAAGTGTGTTGACTGAAATCTCACAAGACATGTATATGAGTCATCTAGCCACTAAATCATAATCTGATCACATAAAACAAGATACAATCCCGTCGCCTCTAGTTCTAGCTTGAAATCCACTGCATATTCTTCACAAAATAGGTGCTTGCTACTTCTGCCAACTTTTTAAAGTTTGTCTTTCCTTACTTCAAGTGGTCAATGTTTTGTCACGGATCTTGAATATTATCATTATAGTTGTTTCGGTTTTTTCCCATTCATGCTTCATTATTTCCTTTTAGCTATTCTTGGCAATTAAATGGAACGCCGGTGATATTGAGCACCTGAAGTCAGTTTTAACCATTTGCAAGCGAGCGCTTTTTAGACTTCAGTAGATAGCAGTGAAAAAAGACACTTGTAGGATGTCATTATCCCCCTTTTCGTTCTATTTCCCTTCTAATTCACAGTTAAAGACTGTAACTGATAAATCAAGAGAACAAATTCATATATCTAATATTATTAGATATGAATGTTTTAGATTGAACCACCATTCAGACAATATAATGTTGCTAAGCACTGTATGATGTATTTCTGCTACTTTAATTTCTTTGTGGTCGAAGTAAAACAGACGTTGGGTATACATATATAGATATATGCCCGGGTGGGTAGAATGTTATGTTACTTGAGACGACTTGAACATTTCGCGTAACTTTTGTAGGAAATAAACCTGCTTAACTTGAAATCGAGCAAAAAATAACATTAATCTGAAAGTCCTATAGATTCTTCTCGACTATTGCTGGCGCACGGGGGAAGGGACCCCCCCCCCCCAATTTTGTAAGTCAGTTCAGTCGGGAGGGGGGGATGCACCCAGTCGGAGGAATATTATGTTGGCTACCACTTACGCGTACGGACAGGGCCGTCGGGGAGGGGTAACAGTTTGGGGTTTCAAAGTATGAGCAAATAAAATAAAATAGTCTACATGCATAGGCCTACTAAATTTGTTCTGTAAAAGTTCGATTTTGTGATTTGGGATATACTTAAAACTATTTATCAATAGAGTCCGAAGAGCTTGGTTTTAAAACCTCTTACATCCACTCGGTCAAAATTAAATACCAATCTTCCAATTCAATTAACTGGTTACCGTATAAAAATATTAAATACTGCATATAATTTTGCATTCCAAAGAAGATTGCATTACACTTGACTTAACTACTTAAAAACATGGACGTTTCAAAAACCAATTAAGTATTTTTTTTTATAATCATTTAATTGAATTGGAAGATGGGTATTTAATTTTGACCGAGAGTGGATGTAAGAGGTTTTGCCAAGCTTTTATTCTACAATGTTTAACATTATTGCCTTTATGCCCCCCTTCCATTTTGGTCAACTTTGTAAAAAATAACACTTTACAAGGTTGGTCTCTACTTATGAGAAACAAACCATTAAATGTTAATTGGCCAAATAAGATATGTCCGTACTATGTACGACTTTAGTCGGTCTGTAATATATAGAAGATGACAGAATAACATAGCAGAGTTATTCACGACTTACAATGACTCACTGGCTTCCGTTCTATTTATACCACCTGCATTTAGGGATAGGTCTGTAAAAATTACTGATGGGGCCCCTGTGGTGGGATGTTAGCTTCCCTGATATGTAAGATTTTTAGCCCTTTTATGTACTTTTTAGCCCATTTTCGTCAACGTTTTCCCCCCTTAAAAGTTTGCTTACCCCTCTTTGCACACCCTCCATTGGCGGCGCCACGGGGGGGGGGGCATGAGGGGCAAATGTCCCCAGTCAAAACTCTTGCCCCTGTTTCCCCAGTAAAACCTAAAATTACAAAACATCCACTTTTTGCTGCAATTTTTGCACAAAATTTGTTGATTTTGCCCCCCCTGAAATTCACTTTTCCCCCTCATTGCCCCCCCCCGAATTCCTGCCACCCTCTAAAAAAATGCTGACTACTTCACAGTATATGAACAAGTGTGTATAACGTACCTTTTGCTGAATGTGCCTTTTATTTAAAAAACAAATACCATACTTGAAATAATGCCCACCTTGGCAGAACTATAATTCGCTGTCGTAGTGCACGTTAGTAACCATTGGTTACTGCTCCAAGCCTGGGCTCATACACCTGTTCCGAATTTTGATATGCCATAGGCTTTGTGTTGTGATCATTTCGATCAGTGGTTCGCAACAAAGAAAGTGTGATCCAGTTGACCTGGAAACGGTCATATTCTAACGTGCACTACGACAGCGAATAATTCAAAGAATATCAATCAATTGTTTCCTGAAAACATATACATTGAACATTCTAAAATAATGGTTTGCAGGACAGGTTTTGTTTTTCATATTATTCACATTTATTGTAAACAAGTTCATACACTGTCACCTTTAACAATATTTATTATTATTATGATATTTGAGTTATGTATGATGATTAGGCCAATGAAATTTGATTCCTTGGTTCCTGTTTCCGGGAACCAACTTTTCTATATTTTTTTTTGTCAACAGTGGAGTCCGCAAGTCTATATTCCCCAACTGATCAAATACTTTCGGTTAGCTTATCTTCCCGTAATAGTGAATTCCCCAGATTGAGCACATTTCCGTCAACTGACTGACCGACAAACGTTAGGGGGATGGGTTTAAGACAAGCCTGCCCCCTTCTGCACATGCCACTGTTTGCCAACAACTTCATTATTTTAATGATAAAATTATTTCTCTAAAAAATCTCAAGGGAATGTATCAATAATATTCTTAACAACTCAAAATGACAGCCTGTCATGAAACATTTTCCTCTTAACCCCATGCGAACTACCTGTCTATTGGTCAAAAAGAAGTTTTCATTATCAATTGGCCCAATCAGCAACATGCATTGTTAGAATAATTTCACCACGCTAAAAACTTGGGGTGAATTATTTGCAAAGCTCCATTCTGATTGGTGATTAAAGTGAAGATATCACGTAATTGACCAATCAGAGGCAATGTTAGATCGGCAGGTAGTGCTCAGGGGGTTAGCAATGGGGGGAGGGGGTAGAGTATTATGGTTATGTTTTTCGCTTTGTTCCCACATACCTTGTAATATTTCTAACCAAAATGGTACAAATTTGCACGAACCTGTCAAACTAGCCTATTCCAGTTGAAATCCATACACCCCCTATAGAAGACATGTCCTTAATCTCCCACATAGGGAGTAAGAATTTCAAATGTAGTCACCCATTCTGGTTTAAATTTCACACTCCCTGTGTGGAAGATTAAGATCACGTCTTCCATAGGGGGTGTATGGATTTCAACTGGAATAGCTCAGTGTGTTATTTAAATAGTTGCAACTTTGTGCTTAAGGTGGCAGGCAGGATCACTCAAAGTAGGACATTTTATACATTGTTTTACACTGTATCTTTAAAAGTAATGATGATAAGTATATAAAAGTATACATTTTCAGAAAAGAAATGATGCAAGGAATCCAACTAGCATGGCAGATTTCTGCAAAAATGACTTTAGCAATTTTTGAGAAAAGCACCAAATTTGATTTTCTATGCCAATTTTTTTCGGTTCACCATAACAACTTATCCTAAATATCCAAATTGCTGCAAATGTCAAATTTGTTTTCTAAAGACACAAAACTAGAAACTGTTTTCTCAAATTTTTGAATTTTTTCTTCATTTTCAAAATATCTCAAATTTAAGTCAAAATTGAAAAAAAAAAATCATATTTTGATCCTCTTTGATCCATATCATTTATAAAAAATTACGTCTTTAGAACACAAATATGCAATTTTCGTCAATTTGGATATTTAGGGTAAGTTGTTATGACGGACTGAAAATAAATTGGCATGGCAAATCAATTTTGACACTTTTCTCAAAAACTGCTCAGTTTTTGTAGAAATCAGCCATGCTAGTTGGATTCCTTGCATCATTTCCTTTCTGAAAATGTATACTTTTATGTACTTATCATCATTACGTTTAAAGATACAACACAAAACAATGTCTAAAATTTCTCACTTTGAGTGATCCTGCCTGCCCCTTATGACCAGGTTTTATGTAGTAATCCGTGTTCAGGTATTGCACTATGCCAGCGACATGGTTATAACGAAAGTATGTCAAATAATGAATAATGAAATAGTCACCCTTTTCTCTCCCTTATCCAAATGTATGAAGCAGGAACTAGTGAATCAACTTTCATTTAGTATTTTTTTAGTTTAAGATATGAACTTCTGCACAGAGATGAGTAATCTATATGTCCCTTTATCGACTTCAAATTCCAGCAACTCAAAATGTTTTATAAGGCCATCTTAATTTTATAGTTTGTCTCAAAGTCATTACACACATTAATAACTTGGTTTTCAAGATATACTGCCATTTACAGGCAAGAATAAGACTAAAAGAATAATGTTATTAAATGTCATATTTTGTATTTAATACATTAATTTTATGTTTGACACTTGTGCATAATAATCACATATATGCTTGTTCCAAAAATCTAAATTGTGATGAATTTTTATATGGAGAGTATTTTAAATGTTCTCAAATTAGATGAATAAATAAACAAATAAATAAATAAAATAATAAATAAATAAATAAATAAATAAATAAATAATATAAACAATAAATCAATAAAAAAAATTAAAAATTAAATAAACAAATAATTAACTAAACAAACAAAAAAGCAAATAAATAAATAAATAAACAAATAAATAGAATAAAAATAAATAGAATAATAAATTACCACAAGAAAGCATATCTTATTCATCTCTCTGCAGAAAATCTCAATTTGTACAATTATCAATTTCTGATTTTAAGGCAACCTTTACACTCCCTTATATAAGAAAGCCTTAATTAAAGATCTATCAAATTTCCTTTGCAGCCAATCGTATAATGGTCTATGTGAAGTTCTCTATGATGGTTCTCAATGTAATGTATAATGAGAGATACTTACTACATGTAGATAATAAACCAGGAACCAGTTATAATTTACACTGTCACTGAGACCACTTAGACTATAGACAACTCAACCAAAAATACTTTTCTGGAAAAAGGAATTTTGATAAACCTTATAATATTAAAGGCCTAAAAACATTGTTTAATTGGCGTAACCAGACCGACCCTAAAAGTAGGCCCGACCCTGGAATTATTTTTGTTTGTTTTTGTCCCCCCCCCCAAAAAAAATAAATAAATAAAAATAAAAATTTAAATAAAAATTTAAAAAAATTGCATTAAAAAAAAGCAGAAAAAAAAGTTCCTAGGCCTTTATCAAACACAATTTACAGCTTTAAAAGTAAAAAAAAAAATCCCAACCTACCTACCCTAATTTTTTTATGTTACGCCAATCAAACAATTTTTTAGGCCTAAAATGATGATGCTTTATTATGACATGATTAAATACCAATTACATTTCTTTTGTAAGTATTTATATACATCAAAACAAGTACTTTCAAGTGTTTACAAAGAGGCATAACCTCTATGACATTTTCAAATTCTGTGATTTACAAACATAAATATCTCCAGATAAAATTTATCAGGGAAAGCCCTCAATTTGCTAATAAAACATGAGAATCTGAACTCCATATACATTATGATCGATCAGTAAGTCATATGTGACGCGACGTTGGTTAATGTGCTAATTCATTTTGAAATTCATTCTCCCCTGTGGAAGACATTTCCAAAATCTACCACAAAGGGAGTGTGGACTTTAAATTAATTAACCCAATGAATACAAGGATGTTTTTGTTACAAAATATTGACAATTTCTGGAATTAGCTGATATTTGCCAGTGTTTTTTTTTTCTCAGATCACAGGAAAATGATTGCTGGGAAAAGATCAATGAAATTCAGTAATGCAAATACTTTTGTTTGATATGTGTGTGATCACAGATAATAAAATAAAGCTGTGTTAACTTGCCAGAGAAGTGGTAACGTAACTCCATGGCAACTGGATCACGCACCATTTAGAATGATGGTACATGCCGGTAGACTTTGTATGGCGATCATTTTGTTTGTGGTTCAGGACTCAGTGATTCAGTTGACAAAGTAATAATTAACTTACATGTTACACTTTGCTGAATATCTGAATAAATGTCAGCTGAAAAAAGGCATCCTCTGCAGACTATAATCCCTTTTAACATTTCTGTAATGGCCATTTATTATGTAAAGCACTATGATATTATGTATCTGTTGCGTTGCACATTGAGTTATCATTTCACATATTATTATATCACCTTAATCTGAATTACGACTAAACTGTAAATGTTGCCACTGTGCACCTATATTCTGCCATAGCTGATCGTATAAGCCCAAAAATATTAACAGTTTGTCTCATGTCCCTGCATTAGACTAAAGGTCTGTTCATACTACGCTGCACTTGCCTTGCATTCCCGATATATTGATTACCTTTTGCGCAATTCAACGCAGCTCGTCACATTTCCAAGTTTAAATATATTTAACTTTATTGAGATGCAGTATTTTGCAGTATGATGCAGTGCAGCAATACACTGCAACACATTATTGTGGCAGAGTATGAATGGACCTTTATGCTGTGTGTTGTCATGCAAAATTACATTAGTTTATTTTTTACATTTTAGCACAAAATTTGGCAAAAATTGGCTGTAAATAATTCACATTGGATTCTGAAGTCCCATGCGACATATCACAAACAGTTAATTTTGTTTGGCCTTATCTTTGAAATGTCTGCAATTTTTACATTTTCTGTAAAGTGTTATTATCGTATAATGTAATAGCGCTTCATAAATCAGTCACAATACATAATGTATGATTTTCTGTTCAGAGTTTTTCACATCTGTTGTGTTGAGTTGCCATTCCATGTATTATTATCATCTTCATCTTCATCTGAGTTGGACACTAATCTGTGGATGTTTCCGTCTCTCTGGTAACTGGATCCCTCTCCTCCTGGTGTTCTCCTCCTCACATTTGAACTATTATAGGATGAAGAGAAGTGAATGAAAATGAAGGCCATTATAACAATGCATGGAACAGACTGAAGGAGTAAATACATGCATCAAGAACATACACATATTATTGTCACACAATATATTTCTACCATGAGACCCACAATCCTGTGTGAAAATTGTTGGGACACTTGATGTTTTGAAGATCAAATTCCTGTGAATTGTGCAAGATGCAGAAAATACATTATATGGTTCATAGCTCATAGTACTTGCCTGCTCCCCCTCTATCCTCCTGGAAACAATGTTGGAGCAGACATTAAGTGCAACCACCTTTCAATATTTTTCAGCATTCAACATTGATTAAGGGGAGCAGGAATGCGTGCAAATGAACAAAGTGTCCCAACATTTTCATGCAAGATTGCAGTTAACACATTTATTCATAAGATGCAGTGTCTGATAATAATATTATACAAATTTGCATATAAAATTATGTAAATGTTCATAGAACTTATCACCTCAAGCGATATCACCTCCGGTGATTAAACTCCACCCATCTAAACACGTGGTCACTAAACCCCACCCTAAGTTAAACCCTCTTACAAACCCCTCACTTCTTTGTGTGGTATCTTCTAGTCACCATAACCCCCCTCCACCCATCTAAACCCCTGTCACTAAACCCCACCCTAAGCTAAACCATCTCACAAACCCCTCACCTCTTTGGTCTCGTCACAGCTGCAGCACTTTGTGGTATATTTTGTTCTTGGATGGTGTCTGCTAGTCACCAAAATCCTCCCCTCCAAACCCCTGGTCACTAAACCCCACCGTAACTAAGCAAAACCATCTTACAAATCCCTCACCTCTTTGGTCTAGCCCCAGCTGCAGCACTTTGTGGTATATTTTGTTCTTTGGTGGTGTCTGCTAGTCACTATAACCCTCCCCTCCAAGTCTCCACTCATCTAAACCCCTGGTCACTAAACCCCTGGTTACTTAACCCCACCCTAAGCTAAACCCTCTAACAAGCCCCTCACCTCTTTGGTCTAGCCCCAGCTGCAGCACTTTGTGGTATATTTTGTTCTTGGGTGATGTCTGCTAGTCACCATAACCCTCCCCTTCCACCCATCCAAACCCCTCGTCACTAGAACCCACCCTAAGTTACAAACCCCTCACCTCTTTGGTCTGGCCCCAGCTGCAGCACTTTGTGGTATTGTTTGTTCTTGTGGTGGTGGCGACTGGTCACTATCAGATGCACTACCACTACTTCCAAACAGGAAGTTGTAAAATGCATTCCAGATGAATAACAACGGCCCAAGAATCCACATGAGAATCCCTCCACCGCCTGAAGAAGCTGCTACTGCAGCACTAGCCCGTGTCGATTGATACATCCCCTGCAATATAAACATTCAAATGAGCTATTCAATTTGAAATTCATACACCCTGTATGGAAGACATGACCTTAATCTCCCACAGAGGGAGTGTAGATTTCAAATAGAGTCACCCATTTGGGTAACCCCATTCAGACTCGCTGTGTTGGAAGATAGAGGTAAAGTCTTCCATAGGGGGGTGTGTGGATTTTAAATGGAATAGCCCAATAGATGCCTGTCTCAGACATCTGCAGTAAATCTGGTACAATTTGATCCAATAGCGAACGGATTCTCATTTGTAGCCCGAGGATGATTTGACTGCTGATGTAGACTAAATTGATTGACATGTCCCTGTTTTCAGGATTAGTTGTTGGGTGAAGCATATGGTATGGGAAATACAAGACATGAAGTGCCAAACTATGTAAAGTGAAAGGTTGAACCTTATTTTTTATTGTCCTCTCAAGTTTACCATTAATTTCAAATAATTAGATTTTAATAATTTTTTGAGAGTGATTCTAATAATTATAATGATCTCTATGATTCTTTTAAAATGATTCAGGCAAAATTTGAATCATAATTCAATCAATTCATATGAATGCAAAATATCGTCGCTGGGCTGGAAAACCCTCCTATCTGTTATTGGCCCCGGAACATGATTAAAGCAAAACCTCTTATGTAACCCGCTGGCAGTTTTGTGTTATACATGTTACGGGACCACATTGTGCTCTCTTCTTTTTTTAAATTTGTCATAAATCAAGCTACTCCATGAGTTACCCATCACTGTACTTACCGGTAGTACAACTATTGCAGCTGAGGGCGCCAATTCTAAGTTTAACAATGACCGGCTCAAATCACTCGCTGCAAACCGCCGTCGTGGAAATGTTGTTGACAGTGTGAAATCTTTCAGTGAATTTCCTACATGCTGTATGCAAAATAACAAAACAAAATAAGCACCTTCATTAGAATACAAAAAATTACATACAGATTGGGGTAATTTGAAACTACTCAGTTCATGTAAATGCATGAAAAACCACTGCAACAACATTTTAAAATGTTAATGTAAAATATTTGTTGACAAACAATTTTACAAAATATTTGACAAACACTTAAATAACATTATGTTACAATGTTTTGCAGCAAGAAAAAAGTTTAAAAAATATTTTATACCCTTTATATACCATTTACATAATCTTTCTGGAAAACATTTAGCATTTCTTGGGAAGTCTCTTAGAGAAAGAGCCATGTTGAGCATACCTTAAATTTCATTTTTGGATGTACTTGTAAGTAAATTGTCTCAAAGTCTTTCGCAGTATTCTACTCAGTGTTCAAAATAAGCACTTATCCTCTTGTCTCCTTGTCCAAAAACCACTGAGGAAAACCAAGATGAGCCACTCAGTTATCAAATGGACAACCAGTTATTTTAGCTCCAAAATCAACAATAATAAATCAATTTAAATGTCTTTCATATCATCAAGATCTACCGATCACCACTAGCACACCTATTATGCTGTGATGTCCACTTGTTCAGACTATTCACTTCTGATGTTTTAATTAACTATTTCACTGAGTTAACCGATGGTGCAAGTGATCAAGATGCGCATGATCAGAATGGTGAATTTGGAAGCCAACACTGGTTTCCAGAGCAAAAAGACATCAAACAAATTTACTTTTTTATACCCAAAAGTATTCCACATTTTGGGACAACTCACATATTTTGAGGGCAAGCAGAATCTATGCAAAGGTTGTTCTCAGGGCAACCTCAAAGTTTTCCTTATTATGGACACTGATGCAACTTAAATCAATTGCAACAGGTTTTTATGCATTGTTTCATAATCTCATAGCATACTATTTTTACATAGATATAAAAAATCTTGATTTATGTAGTCCATCATCAACTTCCTCAGGACTGAATACTGAGACAAGTGTCAGACAGCAGATGGAGGCCATCGCACTATTGAATCACTTATAAACACAATCCTTGTCCAGACATTATTGTTTACTTCATATTAACTTCCTCCCCAAAGATAGCATGTATTTACTTAGAATTACCATCAGAACTTGAAAAATATTGTTATTAACAAATGACTATCAGGCTTTGTCTTTGAAAAGTTATAAGCTTACTACATGTATGCATCACTCTCTCCTGAAGATGTTTAGCAGAAATGACAGGGAAAATACTACTGCATATTATGCACTGATAGGTGAGCTAAACATTTAATAACCCTTCTGAGAAAGTTTAGAAGAGTATTTATGAGAGTGATCACTTTTGCTCACCTCAAAATTCAAGTTATACTAAAATGCAGTAAACCTTTGACGGCGCGTATTGTAAGGATACATCAGCGTATTTACTGCGTTACTGCAACGACTTGTCTCTGATTGGCTGCTAAGGCGATATGTTGTTGCTGAGTGGAAATTTATGAATGAACTGTGCGCCAGTCTGCGTTGTTAGCGCCGAATTTGCAACATCACGGTAGTCGCTCGTCAAAGGTTTTCTGCATTTGACTATAGCGCTACCCCTGTGTTACAGCATGGAAAAACAAACTGCAACACTTATGAAAATTCAGTATTACTTTTCCTCTTATATTGGGTGATTTTCAGTGTAATCTGAAATGAGATCTTCAATGTAATTTCAAGGTCTGAATCATAGTAAACAAACTAGGGAAAATGGGATATAGGCAACAACAACAAAAATCTTATATAACTTCATAAAAGGACACAAGCGATTAATTCTCTGGCTGTGTGACAAATCTCATTCCCTTGGCCACTTAAGATGTCAAACCCTACTGACATCACAATCATGAGGGGAAATGACAATTTGGCCAGGCTGCACAGCCAGAATCATGTCAGCCATTAACCCAGCCCCTCCTATTAAAGACATTTCCCCTAACAGGAAATGGCTTGTCCCTGGAAGTCCTCATTGCTTTACACCTTACAACAATCACAACAGGGTTGAATCAGTACTTTAAAATGGACTCCTGCATTATGAAATGGGGGTGGTCACAATTATTTAATCCAGTGTGAACCTCCCATTCAAGACTATCTCTTCCAGAATATGGCTTGTCAATGGATGTCATTGCTGCTTTAAAACCTTTACTAAATATCAACTCTTCAAAATAGACTCAGGCATTACGGATAGTTAGAAAAAAATATCAAAAGTTATAGTACTTCCTCCGATCCAAGATTCCTATTACAGGAATTGACCTAACCCTGAAATTCATCAATGTGTAACACCTTAAACTAACAAGATACGTATTTGGTGCATACGCACCAATATGAACCACGCGCCAATCGATCCGTGTTCAACGTATAAGTGACGTATATTTCATTGCTTAAGCATTGGAGAAATAGGTAACCTTGAAAATAGGGACCCAAATTTTATGATTTTTCTTATAACTTGACCTTTGACCTCGCTTGACCTCAATTTTATTTCGGGCATATATTCCCCTCGTATCAAGGATTCCACCCACCAAATTTGAGCCCGATCGGACAAAGTTTGAAATTTGACCCCTCCGTAATGACCTTTGACCTTGGTTGACCTCGATTTTATTTCGGGCATGTAATCCCCTCGTATCAAGGATTCCATCCACCAAGTTTGAGCCCGATCGGACAAAGTTTGAAATTTGACCCCTCCGTAATGACCTTTGACCTCGCTTGACCTCAATTTTATTTCGGGCATATATTTCCCTCGTATCAAGGATTCCACCCACCAAATTTGAGCCTGATCGGACAAAGTTTTTAATTTGACCTCTCCGTAATGACCTTTGACCTCGCTTGACCTCAATTTTATTTCGGGCATATATTCCCCTCGTATCATGGATTCCACCCACCAAATTTGAGCCTGATCGGACAAAGTTTGAAATTTGACCCCTCCGTAATGACCTTTGACCTTGGTTGACCTCGATTTTATTTCGGGCATATATTCCCCTCGTATCAAGGATTCCACCCACCAAATTTGAGCCCGATCGGACAAAGTTTTTAATTTGACCTCTCCGTAATGACCTTTGACCTCGCTTGACCTCAATTTTATTTCGGGCATATATTCCCCTCGTATCAAGGATTCCACCCACCAAATTTGAGCCCGATCGGACAAAGTTTTAAATTTGACCTCTCCGTAATGACCTTTGACCTCGCTTGACCTCAATTTTATTTCGGGCATATATTCCCCTCGTATCAAGGATTCCACCCACCAAATTTGAGCCCGATCGGACAAAGTTTGAAATTTGACCCCCCCCGTAATGACCTTTGACCTCGCTTGACCTCAATTTTATTTCAGGCATATATTCCCCTCGTATCAAGGATTCCACCCACCAAATTTGAGCCCGATCGGACAAAGTTTGAAATTTGACCCCCTCCGTAATGACCTTTGACCTCGCTTGACCTCAATTTTATTTCGGGCATATATTCCCCTCGTATCCAGGATTCCACCCACCAAATTTGAGCCCGATCGGACAAAGTTAGTGACGTATATGTTGCTTAAGCTTTCCAGGAAGCTTTCCCTTTAAAGGGAATTTTATGAAACACCCCAAACAGAAAGAATTTCTTGCCAATTTATCACCACGCATGCTCAATGCAATTAGTAAATCAACCTCTATGCAGAAAACAAAATATCGTTTTGTCTAAAAACACTATTTTCTCTGAAAATAGTGAAATTTTATATTTTTTATATTACACACTATCATCGCTTGAATATTTGTTTTGATGAAAGTATCATAAGTATTTAAATGAAGGTAAATATAATTTACTATATTCAGGCTTTCCCCATGTCCCCACGTTCGATTCAGAAGTAAACACTAATACCTCGCGCCTACCGGCGCGAGGAATGATTGCATCAAAAAATGGACTTCTGCATTATCTAGCAATTTGAAAACATCATGCAAGGCATTGTAAATAAATAAATTTAAAAAACATTTTTTTTACATGAATCAAAGCATTTTACATTATTTATTCTGCTGTCGTTTGAATACCGAATTAGGGCGGTGCTCAATGGACAATATTCGAACAGCTCCCCATTTCATTCCTGGGTAGAGAGAGGCAAGTGAGGTAAAGCGCCTTGAGCAAGTGCACCACACAATGGCCCTGCCGGGGCTCTAACTCCCAACCCTCTAATTGTGAGACCCCATACCGCTGTGCCCCTACAAGCCCCTCTTTCCTTCAAGACAAATCTCACAAAGGAAACAGTGTACCCCAGGACTTCAAAATGGACTCAGTCAAAGTCTCAGTGTTATATAAAATAGGTGTGGTATTTAAGAACTAATCATGTCAGTCAACAGCTTCTCCTATTTAGGAAATTTCCTTAGAATTCCTAAGTGTTTATGATTATAACATAACCACAGACTCCTGCATCACATACATTTGTACCAATTTGTACAAATAAACTGCCCTTTAAAAAGGGGGAGTTGATCTCCTCCCTGTTTCTGGAAAATAGAGTACTACTAATATTTGGATCAATACCCTGCTTTGCCAATTTTTTAGGGTGTTTTTTGTATGCTGTGATAATCAAGCCTACAATCCATCAATTAACCCCATGAGAACTACCTGCCAATTGGCCAAAAAGAAGTTTTCATCATCAAATGGACCAATCAGCAACATTGTTAGAATAATTTCACCACACAAAAATGGGGTGAACTATTTGCAAAACTTCATTCTGATTGGTGATTAAAATGAAGACATCATGTTATTGACCAATCAGAGGCAATGTTAGATCACCAGGGAGTGCTCAGGTGTTAACATAAAATAGTATATCTTAGCAAGTGGCTTAGGCAGCATTTAGACACGGGCGTGGAGGGGGCACAAACTTGTGAATGTACTGACTAAAAACATGAAATTACCGACAACTATTCTTGTACCAAACAAGTTATGTCAGTGATCTCCCTTCCCCTCTCAGTGATGTACTGGCCCAAAACTGAGAATTTACTGGGACAAAAGCAATGGTTAAATGTGCAAAAATTTGCCCAATGCTAAATGTTGACTGAAACAGGCAAAAAGGGAAGAAGCGCATTGCAGAAATCCAATTCCAAGAGGACCGAGTTCAATGTCAAACATTAGTATGTTTGATGAATGCAAGTGTTTGAAAATATTGGATCAAAAATATAATAATGATAAAATTGGATGCTTTATTCCCAATATTTATTGAACTTGCTCTAGTCACAGCTTGACCAATGGGCTCAATTGATCCAATTTTATATCAAAGTTGTAGTTTAACTTGCTTATGTTAAAAGTTTTGCAGGTATATATTTTCACTAAAACCTTCACTAAAAATACATTGAAATGCTGGGAAAAGGTTAAAGGGTATTGTCCGAAATAGGTAACAGAATTTAGTATTATTGATCTCCTCCTAACTGCATAGTGTGGAGTCAGTGAGCACATCAATTGATAATAATACCTGTACAAAAATAAAGGTTAGGCCTACTCCAAACAGTTGTGGAACAACTCATAACTCTTTGGAAACAAATTATTTTTTAAAAATTGAGTGCAAATTTCTCTATCCACTCTCATTTCTCTACCCAAGGTACCACCTGCAAATTCCATATGATACCTGGGCATAATTGAAAACCTTCCACCTGTTACCCTGACCTGATGAGTGTATCAGATTATCATCTTTATTTCTGAGTAAAATGTCTCATACATAATAATACTTTAGTCTAGCAAGATTAACAGTTAATGATGTGGTAGTGTGGAGGTGGGAAATTGAAAAGATGAAACAAAGTGGGTGAACAATGCGTGGGAATAAATGCCTGTCATATGTCAATATATACATGTATGACCTATCGCGTTGAAACATGGCAGCTGTCGCAAACCCACATTTAAAGATACCGCTAATACGTATGAACAAATTAAGAAAATTAAGGAATCTGAACCATGTACAAAGGATTAAGGTGGTACTACACCCCCTGATAAATTTTGCAACTAATTTGTTATTTTTTCTCAAAAAATAACTACACACTGGTAACAAAGGTTATGTATATTATATTATTCAAGACAAGTGGTTCATTATATATGTTACGAAATGAGGTACATTCTAGCGGTACCTCTTTTCTTACCATAAATAATGTGCCGCTTGTCTTGAGTCACTGAAATTCCAGTGTAGTAACTGGATTCCTTGCCCTATTAATATACATAACTTTTGTTACTAGTGTGTTATTATTTTTTGAGAAAAATGCAAAAATAGTCACAAATTTATTAAGGGGTGTAGTACCACCTTAAGAGGCTAATTTGGCGGAGGTGATGTAACCTGCCCTAATGGTTTCTGGAAAGTTCTCTTTTTATGGTAGTCACACATGCTCCACTTTCATTTTCACTTTGTCCACACTTACCTTAGACTATGCCATAGTTGAATTTTGATAAATAAAAATATGTTATTATTAATCATGATGAACGCATTCCGTCATTGAACTCAAGATTATACTGATGTTTATTAAAATTAAAGTGTTCGATAGTTTATATAATCAGTGACAATAAAAGTTATTGAATGCAACATATCTTGCATGGCTCACTTCAATACTGAACAATTCAGATTTTTGAATCTACCAGTTTATTGATCGCGAAAGCCCGAGTAAAATATCTGACTATGTACATTGTACTTTGACTTTTAAGCAGAACTTTACCCCGGGACTTTGGTCTCTAAAACACACTATCAATCATACTTGTTTATCAATCCAATATTAACCGCAAGCACAACAGTCGAAGTACATGATGCGCTAAACGTACGTCCATGCACTAAGTGATAGTTTAACTTTCGCGCCTACACAAACGTGCCGCAAATTCCAGAGATTGTTGTGTACGATGCAGTTATAGTGGTAATGGCATGTGCCCGGAGGATTTAAACCATAGCGAGATCTGGGCAACCAATCACAAGCCAGATCCATTTAAAGATGCATTACATCATGGCCAATTTTAATTAGGCCAGAAATTGGCCTAGCTTTACATAGAGACCCGTGTTAAAAATGTTAACCGCAAGTCAAAGTAAGTAGTCCACTTGGGAAGCCAACAAACAGAGTGACTATGGTGACTGAAAATATCAGATGTGAAAATCTATCAATTGCACACAATTATTACAAATCAGCAAATGTAATAGCCAGAGTATGCAAAATGGGCAAGTTGACTACGGAGATATCTACACTTACCTCTGCAAGAAAATCATGAGCTTCTTGTAAATGGCTACTGGATGGGAATTGTTGGGTCACCGTTGAGCCATCTGGTAATCTGAACTGTAGCCTTGCAATCTCCCTGAAAATAAAACACCCCACAAAATTGCAACAAAATTATTAGCTATAAGTTATTATTATTAGTTATAAGTTATTGTCTGAGCAAGGGGGGGTACTCAATACAAATGCCCATACAGGGATATGTCACAATCATTTTCGGCCATTTGGTTTATCATTGACCCTTTTTTCTAGGCCACTCTAGGTTTATATATTGGTCTTTTTTTCAAAATAGTCAATTGCCAATTTTTTTTAATTTCCCGAAAATTTTATGAAAAATTTAAACACTTTGGCAGTTTGCATCAAATTTGGGGTCAAAAGTTACAGTAGACCTAACTAGTAAAAAGAATCCTCAATATAACCAGAACATGTCAAAATTCAAGAGGGTCATTGGTGGTCAAACAGTGCAGTTTGCTATCATGCTTCTGTGCTCTCTCAGCTACAGTTGCCCTAGAAGTTCTAAAAGGGGGCTAAGTCACATTGATTACATTTCAAGATAAATGGCAAAGAAGGTTGTAATGTCCATGTAGTTTCAATGGAAGGAGGTGAGTTTGTCCTTGCAGTTTCAATGCTCTACCGCATTATTTCACTATGAAACTTGCATAGAGGGTGTATAGATAACACACTTGTAGCAGAAACTGCTGGCACTAGCTCCATTTTCATGATTTTGTGACCTTAAAAACCCTTGAAACTTGATTTTCTGTTTCCTGTCACCCGTGCACGTTATGAAATTTTGCCGGCGTTTGTAAACCAAGAATCCGAAAAAAAAAGTCATTATTTGGTAGAATTGTACTTTAGAATATTTTTTCGAAATATGTTAGTGTTCTTCGAAGTAAAAACAGGCTGCAAAATCATTTCAGAAGCAGGGAATAAACAATTCAGTCTTCGGTGATCCCCCTTCAATAGCTTCAACTTTCAAGTGTCTTTCATATAAAAGCCCTTGCAACTCCTGGAACATTTAATTCATACCGCACAGTCTGAGACCACGCTATGAAAAATTCAATCAAATAATGAATAATAAAAAAGTTGCCACAAAACAAAAAGTGACGGAAAAAGGAAATCAAGTTTCAAGAACCTAATTCCCACTAGCATCTTCCATTATCCATGAATCATTCAAATTATACTAGAGAAATTACGCACTCTTTTGGTCCCATCTCAAAATCAGTTTAAATTGTCATGGTAACTCATCATATTTCATTGCCTCATAAGACGAATGCAAGTGCTTTTCTATTCACTTACAACCTACTTGGATTCACATGACGATATGGGCTATTCCAGTTGAAATCCATACACCCCATATGGATGTCATGGTAACTCATCATGTGTTATTGTAACTCATCATATTTCATCACCTCATTTCTTGTATAAGGCTTGAATACAAGAATGTTGTAAGGTGCTTTGTAATTTCTATTCCCTAACAACCTTCTTGCATTCACCTGACGATATGGGCTATTCCAGTTGAAATCCATACACCCCATATGGATGTCATGGTAACTCATCATGTGTTATTGTAACTAATCATATTTCATCACCTCATTTCTTGTATAAGGCTTGAATACAAGAATGTTGTAAGGTGCTTTGTAATTTCTATTCCCTAACAACCTTCTTGCATTCACCTGACGATATGGGCTATTCCAGTTGAAATCCATACACCCCATATGGATGTCATGGTAACTCAACATGTGTTATTGTAACTCATCATATTTCATCACCTCATTTCTTGTATAAGGCTTGAATACAAGAATATTGTAAGGTGCTTTGTAATTTCTATTCCCTAACAACCTTCTTGCATTCACCTGACGATTATGGGCTATTCCAGTTGAAATCCATACAACCCTTATGGAAGACATGACCTTAATCTTCCACACGAGCGTGAATTAGAAATGGGGTTATCTGAATGGGTGATTCAAAATCTACATACCCTGTGTGGGAGATTAAAGTGATGTTTTTCATAGATAGATTTCAACTGGAATAGCCCTGATATGCCACACAGATCTGGAGATATCTTTACATATGGATGGTTGGATGGACAACAGGACCCAGTTCTAAAGTTTCTATTGAATAAAGTTCAAAAAAGAAGATAAAACTTACATATTGACTTTAGCTTTAACCTTCTGTTCTTCAGTTTTGGTAGCTTGCTTAGCAGTCTCTTTCACAGCCTTACTCTGCTCCCTTTCTCTCCGTTCCTCAGCAAACCTAGAATTCTTCTCTGCTCTGTCTCTACTAATCTGTTCTTTTTACTCTTTCCTTGGCCAGTTTATCTTCCAGTTTTTCTTTACGGATTTCTGCGGCAAGTTCCCTAGCTTCCTGCTCTGCTCGTTGTTGCTTCATCTTCTGCATACCTTGTCCCATCTTTCTTCTTTCCATTTCTTTTTTACGAATTTCCTGCAAACAGGTGGAAGAATTAATCAATCTTGATTTATTTATAAGTTAATAACTGTGTATTACTTGTTGAGAGAAAAATTGCACTCAATAATGCACACGCTAAGATGTTGATGTGTCCAATGCACATTTCATACACGACGAAGAATTTCTGCAATTTCTGCCATTTTTTATAACAAACAAAATACTAAATATGTTGGAAAATGTGACCAATATCAATGCACTCATCTTTAAAGAAAATGACACAATCCTGCAAGATTCAATGCATATCGCATAACACACAAAACTGTGAGTGCAATTATACAATAATTGGTTATATATTATTTCAACTCCATTTTTTTCACTTACTGTTATAAATCACCAGGGAAACAAATAAATTAAAAATATCTAAACCATATTCATTTTAGAAGCAACATCAACACACATATTTGGCGAGTCGAGGTTCGAAAGCTCTGCAAATTATACTACACGGAGTGCAATTAGACAAGCTCACTTAGTGTCTTTTCTGATTGGCTATGAGGTTCTGGCTATGAGGTTGTTAGAGTGTATGAAACAAAAATAAATCAATGTACTACAATTTTTATTTGTTTAATCCCTGGTTTTTACAATAGGTGTTTCACCCCAACAGAGTCTTAGCCAGAAAGAAACCACCTATCCATTCTATACCAAAATTTGACCCTCAAATATGAAACAACTTGTCTATACCCATGGAAGGGTCACTGGGTTCAAATATGTCCCGATTTGGCCTTTACATGTCACTTTGCATTAGTCCCAAGTTCATATACCCTGAAAATCATCTGTTTTAGAGCTATCACATCTGTAAAATCCATTAAATATACCCGTCTAAAACTAGATTAGCCTGTCTTAAAGACCGGTCAGACGTATGGCTGGCTAAGACCTTGCACCCCAATATCTATTATATCACTCATACATAAATTCTAGACAGTTCATTGGTTGATCACCATTTGCCATTTTTACCATCACCCTCTCCGTGTGATAGTCTTTACCATCATAGTGCTCTGCCGTAGTGTGCCTGCGCCAAGCCGCGCTGACTCTTGGACTCGCCGATTTAGTTATGGGGTGGACCCCAAAATGTGAAGTATATCACGGCAAAACATGGTGGTATGTTGATGAAAAAAATGTATTACCTACCTTAAATAGCATTTTAGTAATAGAATTTATGCATGAGTGATATAAAACAAATATTAACTGTCTTAAATTAGGTGTAATGGTGAAATATAATCACTCGGTGAAAGATGGATTGTTCCATTCCACTCGCCGTTCCGGCTCGTGGAATGGAACAATCCATCTTTCACCTTGTGATTATATTTCGACCATCACAATCATAGACAGTTAATATTTGTATACCATCCCATAGCAAACAATCAATTGCTTGACCAATTATTTTTTCAATGGCATGACTGATGGTAAATATATTGAATGGCAATCAACAACTAACCTTCTATAAATTTGTGTGAATGAATAACCTTAGAGGGCAACGGTGGCTCAGTGGTTATGGCCTTGGACTCATAATCTGAGAGCTTGCTCGGCGTGCGTGGGTTCGATTCCCGTCCCACCACCGTGTTGCGCCCTTGGGCAAGGCGCTTTGCCTCGCTTGCCCCACCCCACCCAGGTGCAATGGGAAGCTGTTAGGGGTAGTCACAGTCGTTGTACTGCATGGACCCTGCGCCACTTGTAGGCTGCAAACGTGGTTCCGACATATTCTAATAACGGCGGAATAAATGTAAAGTGCTTTGAGGCTGTTTACGGCATAAAGCGCTATATAAATATGTACATTTATTTATTTATTTGTCCAACTCATAAAGCATACCTCTTTCTTCTGTGCTTCTTTCTGCTGATGAATGGCCTCCATTTTGTGTCTTAATCTAGCAGCTCTATCCTGTAGGTTCTCTTTTGTCTCCTCTTTACTCTGAGGTGAAGAAGCAGCTTGTGATGAGCTTGCTTCTTTGTTAGGAGGGGCTGAGGGGGAGGAGTCTGCCTGAGGGACCGAGGGGGAGGAGGAATCGCTGACAGGGGGTGATTGGCTTGCTGATGACTGCTGCTTCAGGTTCTGTAAATTAAACGTCATAAATAAATGTTTGTTAAATCAAAACCAATTATATTGTATTAAAGGCTTTTTACTCGTAATCCTGAATATTGAGTTATTCCAGTTGAAATCCATACACCCCGGATCAGTATAGTGGCCAGCCCCATGAAATTTCTGTGTCGTTTGGACAGATGTGTCAAATGGACAAATCATGTATATCAAAATATTCAGAAGACCCTGGAGAATCTTTTCTGTCATGCTGTCACCCGTACGTTCGAATCGATTCTGTTTCCATGGCAACGGTCACGCTATTTAAGGATTTTTGCTATTCATGTTATTATTTATTTTCTCATTCATTTCTAGTTTTTTTCTCATCCATTTCCCAGGATTTTACTCCAAATATAAATCCAATTTTCAAAATATTCCTGCCTGTTTTTCCTTAGCACAAAATGGGACCCATGGATTTCTCACGTATACCCCTGGAGCAGTACATTTCCCATGTTTGTAAAGATTTTCTCATCCATTTCTACGGATTTTCTTGCCTATTTGTAAGGATTTTCACATCCATTATAAATATTTTCTCACCCATTTGTAAGGATTTTCTCATCCATTTCTAAGGATTTTCTTGCTCATTTGTAAGGATTTTCTCATCCATTATAAAGATTTTTTTGCCCATTTTTAAGGATTTTCTCATCCATTTCTATTTTTTTTCTCATCCATTTCCAAGGATTTTACTCCAAATATAAATCCAATTTTCAAAACATTCCTGCCTCAGCATAAAATAGGACCCATTGATTTCTCACACAAAACAAAAACATCACTGGAGCAGTACATTTCCCATTACATTTTACATGTAGGGCCCACTGGGGCATACTGCATTGTCTGCAATAAACGCCCGGGGAGAGGGCAGTGCATTTTTCCAAATGGTGGGCGTTTATTAGAAGTGAATTTTTAGTGAAAAAAGCTTCAAAAATCGGGAACTGGATGGACGTTTGAGTAATAACAATATGTTTTGTTCATGAAATTTAGCGATCGTCACTGACATGCATGATGAAAGTTTTAAGCTTACTCATCACACAATGTATTTTTACATGTTTTTTCCATTTTTCACTGAAAATTGGAGGGGGCATTTATTAGAAGGGGAGCGTTTATTAGAGACAATACGGTGTTTCAATATACAGGTACACAGCCTTAGTGGGAACACTGCCACAAATATATCATCGTGCTTAGGCCAAAAAAAATTGTTTGTTTGTCCACAGAGGCTTATGAAACAGTTGGGTCGGTAGGTCGGATTTTTTTTTTTTTTTTTTTTTAGATATTGCACTTGAAACTGACAATTTGTAGACTGGTAAATAAGTCAAAACACACAGCACTTTACTGGTTTAACTCTTGAGATGGTTCTGCATGTTATACTGTTCATTTTCTTTACATTTTCTTTCTTTAAATTTATACTAACCACTGTTTTATACGATGTCCTATCGATGCCCCAAAAAAAAAAAAAAAAAAAAAAAAAAAATAAAAATTCCAAAAAAAAAAAAAAAAAATTCCAAAAAAAAAAAAAAAAAAAAAAAAAGACACGGTCGGGACCAGGGTACACGGTCGATTCGACGTGGACAAAGAAACAATTTTTTTTTTGCCTTACCTGGTTGACCTTTCTGATCTTGTCAGCAAATTCATCAGGTGTGACATAGCCAGCTACACCCTCTAGCGGCACACCTGTTTCACCTGAAATCAATGACACTGATGGTACACACAGAACAGGGTCTAATAGGGAAGCAATTGTCAAGGAAATCATTATCACAAATTCACAATTTAGACAAAAAAAGAAATGCTATAGCCAAAATAACAAATTCTCGATCATGAGACAATGTACCTTCTGCGTCAGCGTACTTTTCATAGAATAGCACGATCGCGCGACCTGCATGACCGAACCTTGACCTTGCCTAGCAACGACCGTGTGATTGGTCAATTCTCAAAAGCCGTGTTTGCGCCGTAAGCGCCGGTCTTTGCGTAGTACGCTCGACACAAATAACTGTGCGTACCCAAGTTGGCTCTCATGATCGACAATTTAATATTTTAGCTATACCTGTCGCTACATATGGTTTTACATTTATACGCCTCATACTATAATTGCAAAAACAAAAAACAATTTAAAAACATCACCAAAACCTCCTAAGTTAAAGTGTCCAATAATGCCAATTTTCAGCAATGATGGACAGAGTGATATACATGTATGCCTTGTCATTAATTTAAACAAAAACAAACAAAAACCTGCCTGGCTAACCAATGATGGCATTGTGTTAAATTCTAACTAATGAAATGGTTCTGCTCTACAATTTAAGTTACAGCCAGGGTTGTTTGATCTAAATCATGCTGATTTAAATCGCGATTTAAATCACTTGATTTATAAAAAAAAATCACTGATTTAAATCAACTTTTTAATTTTTGCCAAATTTTTTCTTTGAAATTTTCACATGTAAAAACACGTTTTGAATTTTTGTAAATACCTGATAAGATTGCACATATGCCTAGCATTCCACTGGTCTCTTTTGAATTTATTATGGGATATACATTGTAGGAGTTCTTGGAATGAAAAAAAAAATAAAAAAAATCGATTTAAATGAAAAAAATCCGATTAAAAAAAAAAAAAAAATCATCAACCCTGGTTACAGCTAAAGGATACAAAATTGAGAGAACTGCTTGCATTCCTCACTGAAAAAGAAAGAAAATAAAGATATTTAAATGTTACAGAAAGTAATCCATATTTCACGCAAGCTGATGATAACAGCACATTTGTGTCAAATAATTTACACATTACTTGTTTTGTTACACTGCATTTCTTTGGTTGAGATTAACTAAAAGCAATAAAAATAGAAGTGCTGTCGTCGGAACCGTTTTTTAATGTCGACATGTCGATAAAATTCGTATACCAAAGACGAAAGTGTGTTGACATAAAAAAAATTCTAAAAAAAATAGAAGTTATAGGCCCAAAATGACTTGTTATTCAAGGAAACCAGAGAAATACTGCTACTCAAAAAAAAAAAAAAATGCCAATTTTTGTTTACAAAGTTGGATACAGTTGTATATTTTAATTACTTTTGTTTCTATTGAACAGCTAGCAAGGCATACTAATTCAATGTGTCCCTGACTGTTCAATAGAAGCAAAGGTAATCAAAATATACAAATTTATCCAACTTTGTAAAAAAAAATTGGTATTTTTTTTAGTAGCAATATTTCTCTGGTTTCAACCTTGAATAACAAGTAATTTTGACCTATAACTTGCTTTTCTAACCAAAAATATTTTTTGAAAATTAAAAAAAACAAAAACTAAAAAATAGCGCATGAATGTCTGGAGAATTTTGTAAGCTGCAGTTTGATATCTCATTTGTGTAAAAAGAATTCAGAGTAGTTAAGATTTGAATGAACTGATGAATTTTGATGTGATTTGAAACTTGCAACATATGTATCTATTAATTACAGTAAAAAGATAATGGATACCAGTACTTCCATACATGCTCAACAAATGCAGGGTCTTACCGATTGATGACGCATATTGACCATAGCTCAGGTCAGACGAGTGCAACATTTTAACAAGTGTATTTTGTTAATTTACAACTTTTCAAATTGTACCAATTTTCAAATACATGTAAATGGTTGTAAGTTTTTAACATTAAAGTGAGACTTATTCAAACTACAGCACAAAAAATTATTTATACAATGTAAATTGTGAATCATTGAATATTAGTTATATAACTTCTCAAACAAACATTTTCAAAATATGTCTGCAAAAAATTTGCAAAATTATTTTGAATATATTTCCAAACTGTGTTAAGTCCACAACCCCATGTGTCTCATTTACTTGTGTGATACAATCACAATTACTTTGACAAGTATGACATTAGCAACAAAGAGTTGTACTGTCAACAAGCTATTATTTACCATAACAATGCAGCATAACAATATCCAGACTATTGTTCTCATTTGGGACACAAATGCTCACCAGTATTGTGTTTGCTTTGTAATAGTGCAGCCAACTAACGGTACCTATAGCGTTGATCGCACAGGAAAATCAGATACATGGGTTTGTGGACTTAACACGGTTGGGAAATAAGCTCTTCATGAACTTTCCAGTCAAAATTAATGCATTTTGGCCAAAAAACAGCTGATTTACAGTACAAATTTAGCAAAATTAAAAAAAAAAAAAATCCCCTCAAAATGCAAAATCGAGGTTGGTTGGGTCCATTCATTTTGTTTTTTCATCTCTTTTTCAAATGTAATTCTTTATCCAAAGTACAAGGGTTACCTGTTGGAATTAAATCTCATTGCAATCAGTTGTGTTTCCTCACACACATTGGTCACTGCTGTGTCCTCCCATGTGTCATCCATCTTCTTGGAATCATCATCATCATCACCTACGTGTATTTCGGAAGAAAACAGAACAAAAAAAAAAGAAACACAATAAAAAACAAAACAAATCAAGGCAGGGCTCAAAGACATGAGGGCTAAGGGAGATCCCCCCCAAATTGAGCAACAAAGAGTGAGAGTGCAGGGACTGCGCTTTGATTCCAGTGCCTCAGATTTGACGAGAATTACGGAATTGATTCTCGTAATGATTCTCATCAACATTTGTTGCGAGACTAAATTTTTTTCATTGAATCATACAGTAAGTGAAGCCACTTGGATGATTTTTGATTCTCGCAAACTGGCATGAAATCTAGGCCCTGGATTCGTACTACCATAATACAATGTACTTTTGAGGCTAGCAGTTGCCATTTTCACTTGTTTTCAAAAAGTTGTTTAAACCTTGTTTTTTAGCCCATATTCCCTCAATTATCGAAGCCCTGCCATCAAATACATTAAACCTTGACTTCAAAGTGTTTGGCAACTGTTTAACATTGATGCAAAAGTAATAATTTCTAAGTTTTGACCTGTAATAGGTGAGTCATTCCATATCAAATCACCTAATTTTCAGAAAAGGTTGGCTGGTCACCCTCTCAGATTTTCTTTAAAATCACTTATATCATAGCCCTATGGGTCAAATGAACACATTTCAAATATTAGGTCTCAACTCCTTGTCGTTTCTGAGTTATGGCTCGTTGAATATTTGATGTTTTTTGACGCAATTTATCCACTTCTCATTGAAATATACACAAAATTGTCCTAAATACCAACCCAAATTTTATTATGTGGGAAATGAGCCACCATAATCAAACTCACACATATTCAAAATACTTCTATGATGTTCCTCTGTACCAGAAATCAAAGTGGTGTCAAGCCATCTTCATGGTTAAATGACTGTTTTGAGATCGCATTGAAATACACAGTAATGTTCTAATTCCCAGAATGCAAAGTTCATCAATTTACTGTGTATTTCAATGAGAGATTCAATCACTATTTTAACCATGAAGATGGCTTGACACCACTAAGATTTTTGGTACAGAGGAACATCATGCAAGTATTTGGAATTTGTGTGAGTTTGGTTATGGTGAATTATTTCCCACAAGGTCAAATGGGGTCACAAACGGGGGGTCTTTTGGCTGAGGAGTCATCTTTGAGCCCCTGTGAAATTTTTATTAAGCCCATGAGTGGTCTACCCTGCTATAGGGGGTCACACCTGAACCTATATTGCCTACTAAAGGCAAAATAGATGATGTCTCACATCTGGTATGAAGAGGAGGGGGGTCAAAAACAGGAATATGTCATGTGCGTCAACACGAACATGTATTTTAATATGTCTATATCAGCAAATGGAGGTGAGATACATTGTTTATGAGTCCAGAATCTGGTTATTTGGGTCAAAGACACCCTAGATTCCAATTTGTAGCCCTGTAGCTTACCCCTAGGGAAGATATGGATGTCTAAACTTCGGAAGAAAATTAATGTCGCGACACGCGTGCCCAAAAAGGGGGGGTCTGACCCAATTTTCAATAAGCCGGTTCTCGGAAACGACAAGGAGTAGAGACCTACCGTTTGAAATGTGTTCATTTGGCACATAGGGCTATGATATAAGTGATTGTAAACAAAATCTGAGAGGGTGACCAGCCAACCCATTAGGTGATTTGAGATGGACTGCCCCAGGTTGTTTCTTTTGTCTACCTCTCCTCCTCGCCGAATAGTAAAGTAACAGGGGTAGTACACCTACAAAAGGTAAATTAAATAATTCTTGGCCAAGATCGAACACTATGAACGCTAGTGGCTCTGTGATAAACACACACGCACAGTGCACATAGCGTGGTACAGTACATATTGGCATGCCAGCGTACACACTTTACGCTATGCATATGTACATTTATGGACGCAATGGCAAGCGAATGTTCCAGTTTGGCCAAGAAATACTTAAAGACCCATTCAGTGAAATTGTTTATAAATTGCTTTAAAGTGAAGGATAAGCCATTCAAATTGTCATTTGGTATTTTTAAAATGACAAATTTGGCACAAAAAAAAACCAAACCAGTACTGATGAAGTTGGAAGCACCATTCATTGTACAGATTTGTGTAAAATGTCTTACCTTGTCTTAAATACACAGCTTTCAGCTGAAGCACTCGCAGGCTATGTTAGCACATTTTAGTATGACATTTTGACATGTCAATGTGACAATGACAATGTCAATGACTCTACAAAGTCTAACTCTAAGATACCAAAATCTGAATTTTGATAATTTTTACGATCGTCTAGACTCTAGTCTGGATGAGCAAATCACTAAATGGGCCTTTAATTTACCTGAACTTGAGCAGTACAGACTGTTGAGACAGCAGCAATGTTGCCTTTTTTTTTAATTCATAATAAATTTTTGGTGCTTTAAAAAAAAAATATTTCCTTTTTTTTAATTATTATTAAAAGCTTACCATGAATGTAAACAACAAATAAAACACGCCGTTGTTTGGCCTCTGTAATAGCAGCTGTAATCGCTCCTTCAAACCACCGCATTATGTAAATTTGTAGTTACTTCAAAATGGCAATAATTAAATAATAATAATATTATACACAATGAATGATACACAAATGTACACGTCTGTATTCCGCAATCAATTAATGAAGCAATGGTTTTGTTTCATGACCTTTACCCCCAAAGTGCATAGCTACAAAAAACATTGAAACCTAAATTAAACTGATATTACAAAATCTTATACCTCTAGAGAATATTTAGGTATCATATCTTATTATTAGCATTATATAAAATATCATTATGTGTTTTTTTCTTGTATTTTATCATGAATATAAATCTAATAAAATAAAATATTTTACTTTAGAGAAATATCGTTTTCTTACAAGCAACACTCTTTAAGTTATTAGAACGCAAAGTTATCATATTTGTATGCGAAACAACCACGGAGGTCACGAACATTGGAGCTTTGCCCTTGATTTTGATGTCAATCATATGACCTTCCCGTCGCAAAGGATCGGATGATCACATGAGAGGAACACAGCTGTATTTTCTGTATCTCTTCCGTGTTGATTTAGCTTGATTTGAGTGCTGTTTGACGCGTGAAAGTGTTGAGTAGAGCCGGCGGTATGTACAATTTATTTATGCACTGCATGATTATCTGCTTATCATCATACTGAAGCTGCACTGCAACTGCATGACTGAGCTCCATTTAAACTTTGTCTTGAAGTTGAAGTTGAACTTGAAGTAAGCTTACAATAAGTATTTTGTCAATCATTACATTTACATTTATAATACAGTGTATATTGCAGTAAACCTTTGAAGAGAGCATATTTTAAGCGTACATCACATATTTACTACGTTGAAACGCACTTGTCTCTGGCAGTGATTGGCTGCTGAGGCGATTTGTTGTTGCCGAGACCGAGTGGAAATTTATCAATGTCAATTAACTTTGCGCCGTACGCGGTGTTCACGTTGACTTTGCAACATCATACACATGTAGTACGCGCTCGTCAAAGGTTTACTGCAAAATATTTATGGCTTTGTTTTTTTTAAACATGAAAATGACACTTTAGGAGACCCCAGCAGAAACATGTGACATATTTCAGGATAACTTTTTATATTTTTATGTGGTGTAGACCTAGGCTAATCTCCCCATTCAGAGCTTTAAACAAAATTTGTCCCAGTTTTTTTCCTTTTACTTGAGACAAGACCAAATGTCCAATTGTTTAACGGAAATTTGTCAACCTATCAAAAGTGACTAATTTGTTTTGTTTGCAAAATAAAAACAGATCAGCTATGAGTATTCAGTTCAATATTTTATGAACACATAGAAAAAAATATTAAATTTGTGTGTCACGGTACATCGTGGAACATTCAACTACGCTTGTTACTCCGCGACTAATCAATGCTAACTACACGCGCGTACAACGCTTCTCTACACGTCCATATTAGCGAGGCTATCTGCGTACAACTGCTTACATGTACTACGCACAGCCACGCAAAGAGTATGTTCCACGATGTACACAAATTTGATAATTTTTCTATAGTACAAGATACAAGAAATCGCAGATTTACCTAAATTATTGAAAACATGAAAAAAATTTGAGCACTTGAAAATTATGTTTCGGACGTTACATTTTCCATTAACAATCTTGCTCTATTTTGAACACGGTCTAAGTGATTGCTTTATCAAGTAAAACATGCACAAATACTTTAAATGTATGTCTCAGGGCAATATAAATAATTGCAAGTACAGTGCACATTTTGTATCGGTTGAATGTTTTCAAAATTTATGGTGTTCAAAGCATTACTTAAATGGGTCTCATTTTCTGTTAAAAGTTTTGTAACATCCAAAAGAATACATTGTCTAATAATTATGTGAAGAACAATACCAGCTTTGAATTGTCATTAAATTGGAAGTAGACATGAAGTATCTAAATGAAAAATGATTTTACTTCCTCTTTATTTTATTGTTTTATGTATTTTCCTGTCATTTCCTGCAAACCTAATAAAGATATTTTGATACTTGAAAATGATCTGTATCATAAATCGTAGAGGTTGAAAGTGTCAGCAAACGTCAGAAATTATAATTTGCCATGGAACTTCGGTCATATTTTGTTTGAAATATAACTGGATGTTAGGGTCTGCATGCATGGTATGCATAGTATAATGGTATACAGGCACTGACCTTTCCCTAAAACTAGTAAGCAGCAACTTGTGTATCACACCCATCATGGGTTCAAACCCCTTTGTTGTATGTTATTGTTAAATATAAATAGCGTGATTACTCTTGAATGAGCGGCTGCACACATATTTTGTTTGAGGATAGCTTTATCTGTCTCCTTTTCCTCACATCTTCTCTGATTTACCTTGAACATAGTACTATAGTTTGAATCAGACATTTTTCTATTTTTCTTTATCCGCAGTCTAAATTTGAGGAAATTTAGTAGCAGTCACCAGTTTAATCCATCATAGAATGTTGCATGTTTATACTTGATACCGAAATGTCAATCAACACCGTAAGTCCGACAGTAAGTGTGATGTTGTTTCTAATTCATTTCAGTTCAATGCTCATTACATGAGATCATTTGTACATGTTGATAGATATTGTTTTATACATTAATTTACTTACATGATGATGTTGTTAACCACAGCAGCTGATAGGTGTATCCCATCATGCTCTGTGGTACCATAGTAAACTACGCAAAAAAAGTTTCTTTATGGTTAGGAAATTTACCCACTATTAAAATCTAGCCAATAATTTTGTACGTTTGCTAAATAATCGCATGCGGGAGATTGTCCTGCGCATTTTGACACATCAATCACTACCCTACGGCACTCCTGAGAAAAGATATGAATGTTTAAGTAACACGAGGTCGAAAAATGAAAATTGCAAAGAAGCCTATTCAATGGTTTTAGAGCTGATTCACTGATCCAAGACGGTTTTATTATTCCTGCCTTTTCAATTTTAATTAAAAGCATTTTAATTGATGCATGTTGGATAATCCTTTGCAGATGAATGATCAAAGACAAAGGTGAGTGGGTACTAAGACATTTACGTTTTGAGGGATGGATTTGGAAATGGATTCAAAACAGGTCATGATTACAGCTGCATACCTGGAAGCAGAAGGAATTGAGACACCTGCATGAGTGGCCCTCCAGAAGCCCTGATCTTAACCCCTTGGAGAACCTTTGGGATCAGCACAAGAGACGAGACAACAAGAAGATAAAGGCAGACACAACTTTGGTGGGACTGCGTCGCATCGTTATCAACGAGTGGAACGGGGTTGAGCAAGGTAACATTCGACGCCTCATTAGGATCATGAGACGCCGCGTGGCTGCTGTAATGGAAGCCAACGGTGGACACACAAAGTATAGAAAGACTGGTAAAGAAAGAGATTAATCTCAAGTGAAGTTGGAAGCGGCAGTATGATGCCTGAAATGTGCTCGGCAATTAAACAAAAAATGTTATCCGCATGTTTGTTGTTTTTTGTGTCTTTTTATGCTGAAAACTTGAATAGGCCTTTTTGCAATTTTTATTTTTCGACCTCGTGTTACTTAAACATTCATATCGTTTTTCAGGGGTGTCGTAGAGTAGTGATTGAGGTGTCAAAATGCGCAGGACAATCACCCGCATGCGATTATTAGCAAATGTATAAAATTAGTCGCTAGATTTTAATAGTGGGTAAATTTCCTAACCATAAAGAAACTTTTTTTGCGTAGTGTAGAACATGCCATAGGAAGTGTACACAAAATCCCCGACTTCAACTTTTTTAATTACTCCCTAAATATCAGGTCAGCTTTGATAGACTTATGATCTCTACAGTATTGTAAATCTGTCCATAGCTCTCAATATTTAGGCAGCTCTTGCTATGTATTTGCTACTGGAACAAGTAGATACACTGCAATGCATGATGGGATACTCCCTTCAGCTGCTGTGGTTGTTAACATTCATATCAAAGGGTTAGTGCAAGAAAGTCCCATCTGTAATAGCTGCCATGAGTTGTATTTGTGTACAATATAGAATGCAGAAATTTGTCAAATGTGTATAGGGCAGCTATTAAGGGTCTTCTTGCATTAACCTCTTGATAAAGGTTTTGTGCTGTGTAATGTATAATTGAAGATTGAATTTTAAAAGACTAGTCAACCAGGTCAAAAATGCTGTACTGCACAGGTCAGCAGCCAATCGCGTCACGCCTTTGCCCTGACGTCAGACGCAGACTAGTCTTTTTAATTCTGTCTTCAATTATAGCATTTTGTGACCCATCCTCACCAATCCATGAACATGATGGTCCAGCTCACATTCACATTTTTGGAAATCTCATAAAGCCTTTGTGATTGGATCCCTGATCACACATTATCGATGTGCATAATTCTGCATATTGAATTTCGCAGTGTTGCACAGTGACGGACAGAACACTCATTTTACAGTTCATCACAAATGTATCATGATGAGAACAGGAAGAGGACATCTGGATTCTGTCTTTAGATATTACCATTAGTTATAGTTAGTACCCTAACTACTATGCCACACTTTTTCTCAATGGTTCCATGATCCTGGTTTGGTGAGAATGGGTCACAAAATTTGTATCAATACATGTCAGCCTGGTGTGAAAAGCCTAAGGTATTGCTTTTGACTTGTGTGCCTGCTGTTTTGTGTCAATTGGAAATTTGTTTTCTCCCTTTCAAAGGGACATAAATTATATACAGAGTGTATCAAAAGCATGTTATACTTGTAATGCAAAGAAAAATATTTATTAAAGGCTTTCTCCAACTCCCATATGTCAATAGAAAGCAGAATACAGCCCTCGAATTAACGATCTGAAGGGGCACAGCAACTTTTTTAGGGCAAGTTGAAAATTGCCTTGGATTTTCACTGAAAAGGCAAGGCAGCACGGCAGTTTGTAATATTTCAAGAGGGCATCATGGCAATGGTTGAAAATTGGAGAATGGCACCAAGGTAATTACTCAAAAGTAAAGAAAACACACACAAACATTGATAGATGATTTTATAATGAAGGGGCAGGGCTGGGGCACCGGCGGCAACTTCATTAGAGGGCACAACAAGCGACTGCCTTGGGTAAAGGACATATTTTGAGGGCATTACGGCAGTGGGGGTGGGCACCCACGGCAAAATGCCATGGTGCTGTGGGTTAATTCGAGGGCTGGCAGAATAATTACGCAAGACAATTAGGTACAAAGACAAGTGAGCATATAGGAAAATGGCTAATTTTGTGTGCATTGTGGAACGCTCAGTATACAATGTAGTACGCCAGCCACATTGTGAGTATTAAGTAGCAACACGAGGGTGTACTGCAGTGCGGCTGTAACATTCTCAGAACTGATCAACTGTGTTAGTGCAATAACAGTATAATACATGTCATCTTCGCATCCTAAACTGTATACACCACGTGTACGGCACGCCGTGGGAAAGTTCTATGATGAACACAAGTTAACTAATTTTCCTACATGTATTTAGAGGTAATGGTGACAGATATTTTGGCTTACAATACAAATCAATTTTATATGTGCTATGCATGGCATTACTTAAAGATATTCAACTGTTGCTAGCTTCCTTAAAGTTAAATAATTCCTAATTCAAAACATCTGATGTGCAATTTGAATGTGAAATGTAGTTGCAGCTAAAGCCAGGAATGCTAGCATAGATTGCATTGTGTGTCATGCTTTTTTAACTGAGGTGGATGGCTTCCTGCTTTTGCCGATTTTCGTAATCAAAGTTTAGGATTTGATTTAGATCCATGCCCATTCACCACTGCATAGTCTCAAACAGAAGGCCTACATCTAAATTTTTTTGTTTTGATCTACATTGTAAAAAGAGTTCAACCACATGAATAAGGACCCATGCCTATTACATCTACATGTAATGTAGCAGATCTAGCAGATCCACAAACATTTTCTTAAATTGGTTTTACATGTCATCTTTTTTTGTATTTTAAAGCCATCATCTGTGATTCAAACTTTCATTTTTCCCATGTTTACCATCATTAAAGAGGATCATCTAACTGATTGATAGCATGTACATACGCCACCTTGTAATCTGCTCATGGAATTGCAGAGTTCACTGCTTGCTGAAGACAATCGGCCATCAACCTCAAGCCGTAGGGGACGGACTAGAGTCTATGGTGGGACCGTAAGTGTCACTTTAGGCTAGGCTTGGGTGATTCTTGCAAAATACCATAGAAATAAACCAAAGAACTGGCATTTTAACTTGCAAGCCATAATAATCTGGGATCTCTAGTCTAACACTTTTCATATTTCTAAATCTAGGAAATATGTGTAAAACCAAAGCTTTTTTGCTAATAAGGATTGTTATGAAATGCCACCATACAGTAAGCTTTCCCGTCTGCTTCCCCCTAGAAAAACAACAACAGGAGTTCAGCTTCAAAAAATGCATGCTTTCATTCCTAAACCCTAAACGCCCATCATTGAACTTGTTTCCTTTGGGCAAGATTTTAGATTATTTTGTTTACCAAATCAAGTCTTTTTTAACAGTTAGGAATAGGATTTGAGTTGAGGAATTTAGTTAAAATCAAAAGGTTTGGCTCGGAGATTGGCAGGAAAATTAAATTTGTAGCATTCCTTATAAACTTTCTCAATCCTTCTATAAACTTCTAGAGCTTTACCGTAAAAACTTGATAGTCAGCATATGTGCTTAATTACTATCAAGCATTTTTAAAACATGCAAATATGAAGAGCCCCATCCATAAAAGTGTAAAGGGTTTGAGAAATTCATCTATACACATAGATCAAGTTTTTATGGTATTTCACAACCAATGGGGTATTCAAGTTGAAATACAGTCACCCCCTACAAGTCATGTATGGAAAACATTCCCTTATAATCTCCAACACGGTGGGGATAAATTTCAAATGAAGTCTGCCATTCAAGTAACCCCATTTCACTTTTCCTGTGTGGAAGATTAAGGTCATGTCTTCCATAGAGTGTATGGATTTCAACTGGAATAGTCAGATATTGCAGTTATTTCCCAAGCAAATTTGAGCTAGAATCATCTATAGTTGGAATTCCAATTGAATGAACACAGCTTTCAATAGCATGACAAACTTTTGCGTATACTACGCGATGTACGCCAGCATGTGCGACTGTGCGTGAGTAATGCGGAAGTGAATCCAACCATGCCAACGCACTCGTGATTGGTTAGCATTGTATCCAAGGTGGTGCGTTCGCATTGTAGTTTGAAATACGCGATAGACAATCGTGGTTGGATCGAGTACAGCTGCTGAAAGCTGCGTTCATTCAATTGGAATTCCTACTATAGTCTTGTTTTGGTAAAAATGCTTTCAGAACCAACACTATTCTCTCTTGCAGAAAATGGAACAGGATAGTATGTGGCTGTACTACGTACATGTACCTTGTTATCCACTTTTATGCATAAACCTTGTACTTGGACTCCCATATCCTCAAACATCCTTGTACATGTACATGTACATCACTTTTTAAAAAGCTGTTTTAAGTTCCCAATATGATTGAATTTGGAACAGATTATGATTACATATATTTCATGACAAAAGTGAGAATGTTCTGTTCTGTTACTGCAATTAATTCTTTGAGCAGTATTAACATGCATGCATCATGATTTGCTAATTAATTCAAATTCTTAACTAATAAGAATAAACTCTGTCCATAGTCTTTTTCCAAACATTTCCAAATATGTCAGATGTATAACATAGTAGATTTTGTAATTCATGATGCGTAGTGTGCTCAAATAACAGCAATAATTATAGTGGGCTTTAATAAACTTCAGCACTGTAAATGGTAGAAGTGGGTATACATGTACATGTAGGGGCATTTTAATGCTTTAACAGAGACACAACATTGATTTGGTTTATGTTACCAATCAAGGTAATCACAGTGTTGAAAATATTGGGTTAAATATGATTGTAAATAGTAAAAAAAAATATGGACGAATTTCAGTTGTTGTGTAATTATAATTCAATTATCCACATACATGTACATCCACTTCATTTTACAAAATAACTTCATGTGATTCCTGTTTTGTATGACTCGTTTTATTACATGTAACAGCATTATATCCTCATAAGCAATTGTTTCCTTGTAATAATCTTTTGAATGATTTGTATTGATCATCACATTACTGGTACCATAGATCAAAGAGGTACAGATACATGTAGTGTACCAACAGGCAAGGAGTACAGCCAAAATAGTTTGCTGAGCTCAGCCAAGCTTTGCTGCCTCACAGGTTCAGTTCGCTAGAGCCTTCAAGGTGAACCTCATTGAAAATAAAGTTATATATCAATGGAAAGCTTATGATGTCAGGAAGCAGAAAAGAATATTTTTATTTGCCAAACGCGTGCCAGGCTAGACACAATCTCAATGCAAAGATTTGATATTGGCACCCCCCTAAATTACAAAACGAAATCGTTCAAATTAGGCGCTTTTCGTTGATGACGTCAGCTTCGGGACACACAGTTACTTCGGGTTTGATTGTAAACACAATGTCCATGCATTACTGTGGCATGCATCGGGCCAATGTACGAATTCAGTCATTGTCAACTTACTTTACATGAAAAATATCTTCAATAAAATAAGAATAACATGAAGAAAACATGATCAAATCAAGAATGAAGTTTCTGAATAAAGGGTGTGGGTAAAAATGGAAAAAGTGCTGGCCGGGGTGATTTGGGATAGGCCAAACCATCCACGATATGCACAGGGAATATTACACTACAGTAAAGCAAGAGCGAAGATTCGCCGAAGAACCGGAATGAAAACAGATTGCAAGAAATAACTGCTAGTGCTACCAGTTCATATCGTCACACCAAGTTCAGATGAACTTATCACAATGAGAAAATGAAGGAATAGAATAAGGTACATGTACAGGATTTTTTAATTCTTTCTTAGTTTTACAACCGGTCATGTATGATAGGCGAACTCGCACGTTTTAAACTCGCCACCCAAAAAGGGTGGAGATGTTACGCTTTTTGGTATCAAGCTGCAGTTAATCTCATATATTTTCATAATTACAAAAGCTAGATCAATGCATGTGGTCTCATTTGAAAGCTGTATTATTATGTCATATTCCTGCAAAGTGGCATTGCCAGAGTCCATCCAGAAGTGAAGATATACCTTTTTGTAGCTTGAAGTACAGGGGTGGAGGCGGCGGCGGCGCCGGCGGTGGCGGCGCCGCCTGTACTAACTATATGGGAAATTGACATTTTTAGTACTATTTTTGCAGAAACGTTAATATTTTTGTCAAATCTTTGTGTATGGCTATACATTTGGTACCAAAAGAAAGCTAACATATTCTACTTTATTGTTTTATGATTGACAAGTAGGTAAATGAATGTATAGTATGGACAAACTGGGTGATCATAAAGAAAATAATAATAACATAGTGAATTTGTGACAATTATAAACTTGCAAATCGGTAGGAAAAATTATTTTAAAAATAATATTTCATGCCCATTGGTTTATTTTATTTTAAAAAGCCAAATAATGTTAACTGTTGGGCCTATATATAAGTTTCCAGTAATCAGTGTCACTTTTTTGTTTATTTTAAGTCAATTAATGTCAGCATGATGCTAATGACCTTTTTGCATTCAATAAATCAGTAAATCCATGAAAATGAAGATGAATTTGGACTTCTCGATCAGTATCCTCCAGGAACTAAGGTCATTACTGGATACTACTAAAAAAGTACTATCTGCACAACATTCAGGCAATCCACATCACTACTAAAGCCAATTGATGCTATCATACCTAAAGACTGTGTATCATATTTTGGTATCAAAACATGCCATCGGACACACCCTGCATAGACTATGTGGATGTAATGTGTGCAATTGCACTCTTTAGATACTTTTTACATAATCTATGTTCTTAAAATCCTAATATTTGTGTATAAAGAATAAGCCTGTTTTCATGGGACATAGATAAATTTCATACACATCTTTTTAAAAGGTGCATTCCCATCAACACATTTAATTACTCGGTAAATGCAGGTTGTTTCAGGTATGTTAATGTTTTTTAAGTAAATTATGATTACTTGTTTCAGTGATTCTTGCTGCCACAAAAGCAGGTTGGAATGTGCAATAGCAGGATATAAATAGATAGGTTTTTGGGGGTGATAATGGGCAATTTTAAGACACTTACATACATGGACTCTGTGAGAAGATTAAATTTCCGATTATAATTTTGCACCAAATTGGGATGGAAATATTTATTTTGGGTGAATCATGAACCCCATGCAATTTTATATTGTTGTAAGGGCCTAAGTGTGCTCTGCAAGAAAATAGCATTATTTTTGCTATAGGGTTACCACAGAAAATGTTATTGTAAAAAACATTGAATGACTAAAAATATAAAATAATTCACATTTCAGTCAATGTTACCTTTTTATCTTACACCTAGTGTCAATTCTGAGTGCATATTTGGATTCCTTGGGCAATTTCCTTTCAGAAAATGTATACTTTTACTACCATAGGGGTATACTTCAGCAAATATGAATTTGTAAAGGTAAAATCATGTCGCGAAAAGCAAAAATCACCATGTAACGCGAAGGAGGCGACCTTAAAACGCATGCGACCAGATACATACGGGCAGGGCATACGGGATGAACTCAGTCGCCGAGTGTTCGGTATCCGACTGTACTGCTTGCAGACAAAATGACCGATTTGATATTCACATTCTGATATTTCCAACTTATTGCTACTTCGTCAGCAAAATTTATTCCTGTAAATGTTCCAAATATCAAGGAACGATTGATCAAATCAGCTAATACACAGTGCTCCCGGAAGATTTAGAAGCGCTAGCGCTGTTTGGGAACTTGCAATTTCTTCAGTATTTCGCTACTACCATCATCCATACAACAATTACATAGATGTTTTTCTTTTTCAGTAGGGCTACACCGATTGTGCTATCATCAAGAACTGTGACAGAAATGACAATATTATAATTTAGATTTCAGAATTCCATCAAATAACGGTCTATAAAGCCTAAATTGTATTTATAAAGTATTTGTTTCTTTCAATTGTGAATTCATGGAAAGAATATTTTCCGCAATGAATGATATCCGATCGGGGAATTATCACGGTAGCTAGATATGAAAACCTTTTTATGAGCTGGATTTTATAATGAAATCTTTTTTGATTACTGCAAGACAATATTTTTTAGAAATTAGATATTTTAAAATGAATCAAGAACAGGGAATGTTACTTGATAAGCAAGTATTTAATTTGATGTTTATATTATTTAATATGCCATGACCGGTCACCGGTCGCAGCAAGCATTTTATGCATGGAATTGATCACAGCGAAATTCGAACTCAATAACCCAATTATACCCAGCCAGTTTCGACTGTCCAAAATTTACGGAAAATTTATGTGTTGAAAATAATTCTATTATTTGCAACTTGAATATTCCTCTAATTTCAAGCTTAATTGCGAAAATGCATACAAGCAGACTTGATCAAATCCCGGAGATCAAATCTGCTGCAACACACACACACCGGACCAGCTCTTCCGGACCGCAAGTGATACCAGCGGACGAACTGGGCGACTCGCTGCGCATATCCACCTTGGTCGGGTGCCTGCTATTTCTTCAGCAGTAATTTACGCATCGTGTTCGGTAATCCATAAAACATGAATGTTTCAGTTTTTCAGTACCGTACACTGATTGTACTATCATTAAAGAATCGTGACACAAGTGACAATATTTTAATTTTATTCAGATTTCAGAATTCCATCTACTAAGCCTAAATTGTACTTATTTTATAAAAAAAAAAGTATGTTTCTTTCAATCGTGATTGCGTGGAAAGAATGTATTTACCGCAATGCGCTAAATATGAAAACCTTTATGGGCTGGATTTGATGAAATCGGCGTGTTTTTTTTTATTAATTTGTTGATTACTGCAAGACGATATTTTTAAATATCAGATATTTTCAAATGAATCAAGAATAGGAATGTCACAAACAAGTATGTAATTTGTTTTTCGATCATGTTTATTCAGTCCATGACATGAGCGGTAGCAAGCATTTGCGCATGGAATTGATCCCAGCGAAATTCAAACTCAATTACCCAATTATACCCAGCGAGTTATGACTGATTTTGTCAAAACTTTACGGAAAATTTATATGCTGACAATAATTCTATTATTTCTAATATATATAGAAGGAACCAGCAACTTGAAGATTCCTCTAATTTCAAGCTTTATTGTGAAAATCAGACTTGCCGGGCAGCTTGCAAAGTACAGAAGCAAGTCTTGTTTACATGTTTCTTAGTAGGATCACGTGACTCACGAACCCTGAGCTTACGTCCACGAGCATTCTCAAGGTCATAGACGATTGATTTGGGTGCTTTTTGGCGCCTTAAAAAGACCAAAAATTCATTCATTTTTTAATTTTTCAGCTTTATTGGCCATCAAAAAAATCGGAAAAAATAATTTTTAGTATCCTGACATCATAAGCTTTCCATTGATATATAACTTTATTTTCAATGAGGTTCACCTTTCATCAATACTAACAGGCGAACTGTGTACCAGTTTAATTGCTAATATGTATCAGAGCCTTCATCAAAGCAGCAGGATCATAAACATGGGTCGATGGCACAACCATTATCAATTTCCTTTGTCTTCAGTAAGTACATAACAACCCACTGATGTCTGGGGTTGTTGTCTGCGGTCAATAGAAAGGGATTGTCCATCCAAGCATGGTCATAAAATAGATTTGATAGCTTTTTGGTCAACTGTGGTATCGGTGGAGCGGTGTGTGTAAATTGCTAAAAGCCAGGTACCCTTTGCTAGAATGCGTTACCAAAGGCAGCAAAGCTTGGCTGAGCTCATTGAACCATTTTGGCTGTCCTCCCTAACTGTGCTTTGTATTCACTGTAAATTGTCGCATATTCATGAAGGCCAATCGGTTTATGCAAAAATATGTGGTAACAGGTACGCAGTTGGCGTTCTGTCTGTCACACTTCATGGAACGGGTGGCCCTCATTACCAGATGCTGGACTCTGGCAGTTGGTGAAGCTTTATATGTAGGCCTATTATTATTATTGTCTATTCCAGCCCCAGTGACACCTCATTAATTTCCATGGGTCTTTGGATGCATTGAAATATCTGTTAGTATTTTACTTTGAAATTTTACTTTGAAAAATCAATGTAACCTGACTGTGGTGCTACATGTAGTGTCCATGGCCTCCATTGAACATAGGCCTAATCCTACCCATGAAAATATGCATGAGGTGTCACTGGAGTTGGAACAGGTAACAGTCTATGACTGGTATACATTAATTGTAGCAAAGATCATATTTTGTTCTTGATCTTGTTTGGGCTAACTTTTAATCAACAAGAATTGGTCAAGTTTGAAAATTTGAGTTATCATGTGTTTTTTTTTCATGAAAGCCATAAAGTATCTGTCATGCCATTCATCACTTACAAACTCACAATGTCACTGAACCTTTTTACTGGCATTAACATTTACATAATGTAAGACTCCAAACCAATTTCTTTCCTACATGTACATGAATTTTGTGTTTTATTTTTTAACTATGCAGTATAGGTCTATATATGTTATGTGTATAATCATTTAAATTCTAACCACTTGTATGTAGACGAATCTCATTTCATGCATTCCTACACCTCACTGGCAGCCATAACTGGGTCCCCGTCGGTCACAATACACCCAAAATGTGAAATGATTCAGCCTTGGCGGGAATTCTAAACTGCATTCCATCACCCGTGCCGGCACCCGTGCTACACATAGACAAAAGAATGATGAAAGTTTACAACACAATACAATATAACATCGATTTTTAAGCGGCTTTAATTTCACCCAATTGGGCAGTCACAACACCAGTTTGGTCCAGCGGGGACCCAGTAATGACCGACCGAATCCTGACCATGACTTGGCTCATGAGATTCGTCTATAGTACCAATTGTTCCTTTCAAACTCATTCTTGAGCTTATCCCAATCAAATTTCTAAGCGGCACTTCACTTCACTTCACTTCACCTCACTCTTAAATATTGTATTTGTTGAACTTTAATATTAGCACCTACTCTTATTTATTAACACATTTTATGCCCAGAAGGGACACTCACATGTAACGGTAGTACGGGTATGTGTGGTGGTCAAGGATCACTTTTTCAGGCTCTCCTCGGCAGTTCCGAAGATCCACATTTGAAGATCATGCTCCAGTTCTTAGCTTCTTCAGCTCATTAGCTCAAATTTGGAATTTCGTAGCTCCATAGCCTTTAATTTGGCTCAATTTTAGTACATTTATAAAGAAACTGGTCAACATCTACATATATGGAGAGCTAGGTGCATTGATGATTTTAAAGTGAATTACATAATTTCCCTTTCTCTAATTGCAGGATGAACGTGACATGACAGACGCAGTGCAGAATCGCAATGAATCTGCTCGCCAAGCAGCTAACGTTCTCTACGCCAGTCGTTCCAATAGCAACGACCCTATCCCTCGACAATCTCATAGTAATGGGATGGCGGCGGCAGGGGTTAGTGAGAGGGAGTTGAAATTTTCCTCTGTGAGGAGAATGTTCTGTCTATTGACAGCTTTTGATTTTCTGTTGATGCTCCTACTCTGGATTATTTATATTAATGTAAGTTGCATTGATTCTTCATTCCTAATTTAAGCCCCCTTCTAATAAATGCCCCCACCATTTTTTTTCCACCAAACTGTTCCATAAATTCTGTCAAAATATCATGCAATACCTGCATTTTCGAAAATCAATCTCTGATTTCATGATATCCATGTGGCCCGTGTTATCAACAATATTTGTCGAAATCATAAATAGTCCAGTATCTACCAGGTTTTAATGTGCATCCCCCCATGACTCTACCAAACCAACTTTTTTAGTCTCCTTTTATGGTCCTACAACTCATTCATGATGTTAACAAAAAATATTTCCCGGCACTGCGACCATATTCATGGTTAAAGGTCAACTCAGTGGTCCAATTTCAAAGTTGCTCAAATCTGGTTAACAAGCACACCAAATTATTTGTCTCATTGCAAGGATTCAGAAAAAGTATAGTTTGACCTACATGTACCTGCCACATACCCTTCTTGAGTTAAGCAAAAAGGTCAGAAGGTCATTCCTTTTATATTCTGAATACAATTCGATATGTCTGATGTGCTCTTATGTCCCACCAAAAAATACTGTGCAAACGTTGTTACCAGAGCCCTTAACGCCCATCTTTTCAAAAATGCAATGCCCTGAGGGTGGTAGTTAGAGAGAATATCTATTAAAGAATTTTATTAAAGAAGTTTTAAAGAATTGTGTTAATGATTTTGATTTGAATAGGAGGTACCTATAATTCATTTTGCAAGTGAGCAGAATATATGGAATGAAATTTGGTATGGTCCAGCTTGGTGGTGCAAGAACCACCATTGTTTATAACATCAAGATGATTTCATTGACAATTGGTTTTATTGTTCTCTTTTGTTCTATTCCATACAGATCATTGGGCTTGGCATCAGAAATGGAATGATATGCCAAGTAATTAATTATGATTTCAAGACATCCATGTTTGACGTCGTAGCATTGTCTTTTGTACGGATGGGTCTGCTGCTGATAGCATATGCCGGCTTTAAGAGTAGACATTGGGCAATGGTAGCTGTAAGTGTCTAATCATGATTCCAGTAAAATACAGCGCTAGTTCAGTTTAGTTTTATTTCTCCACACATCAAAATAAGTAATACAGCGCAGTATATCATTTATATTATTACAGAGATAAGTTACAAAAGTAATGTGATAAATTGGAACAGATAGACAAGAGAATGATCAAAAATTAATTATAATGCAACAGTTAGATATCGAGAATGTAAGATAAAGTTTTTCAAACTAAGATATAGGCCTACCTTATAAATTTACTTTATTATATTATAAAACAAGCTGGATGGTGAAAACTAACCTGTTTTGCCGAATGAAACATCATAATCATATAGTTCTAACTGGCATCAAATTTTAATATTTTTGCAATTCAAGAGAAAATGGGCAATTGCAGTCACAAAATTCAAAGACTTGGCACAAGTCTAATTGTGAGTATAGGTTAGGATAGGCACCGGAGTTTTGTGCGGTTCGCGCAAAAGCGCACATTTTCGCGTATTTAGGTGTCCAAAGCGCATTTTGGGTTCCATCGAGAATGTTCACGATTTTGACCCATCGATAAGCTTAAAGTTAAAACTTACGATTTTATGCCCCAAATCGGCAGCATTTACAAGAAAATTTACGCAATATTGGTTCTAACTTCACTTATGTACATCAAAATACAAATAACGATCATTAAACCAAGCATAATGTGGGGAAATTTACCCTTGCTTTCGACATTTCGATCGACGATATGTGATGGTCGCCATCTTTATTTTTTATTTTTTTCCAGAAACTGGAAATGAACCCGGAATGAACCGGAAGTCGGTCGTAAGTGATTGACATGCCATCGTTTTACCGATGTTTTTCGTGTTTTGCATTGATAACAGGGGATCACGCATTTTGGCGCATTTTGACCTATTTTTTGGCGCATTTTCGTGCATTTTGAAAAGTGGCCAGCGCATTTTGCTGTTTTAAATCGCGCAAAACTCCGGTGCCTAGGTTAGGAGTGTGCTCATAATTTTAATATTTTGTGTTAATTTCGATAATTGGTTATAAAAGATAATAGCAATTCTGCTTTCCAGAAATTAGAATGCATATAACCTGAAATTAGTCTTAGTACAAATCTTTGGGTTTGATTTTCACAGTATAAAAAAAAATTTAAATATTTAAATTTGACTTTTATTGCCAGTTAGAACTTGCTAAAGGATTAGGTTGCAAGATGATATTTGTTTATCTTAAAAAAATGCCATATTTTTCTGGTATAATAAGGCAAACCAAATATAGAATTGTTATTTCAAAGATATCTGATTATTACAGTGCACTTCACACAGATTTTTTTAATGTAATTGTTTTACACTTCAATTACGCTTTTCTGTGAAAGTGATAAGAATCCGAGTTTGAATAATATCAACTTTCAGTTTATCTTAACATTCAAATGTTTTTCTTTTCATTTCCAGATAACAACTGCAATAACCAGTGCACTTCTGCTTTCAAAAGTCTTTATTTATGACTTTAGTGTAAGTATAGGAGCAATTAATTATTATAAAAGATACATGTTGAGGGGCCAGGTGGACTTACGGTCTTCTTGCCCTCAGGTCTTGTACAACAAGAATAGTACAAGCTGTATCAAAATGATTGGTACCCATCAGTTTTCATTGATAATGGATGAGCTTGACACATCCAAATTCATCATGAAAGCCAAATAATTTGTAGATTAATTGGAAAACAAGTCATAAACTATACATTCAGGATATTTCAAGAGTATCAGATGTTGTATTTGGAAGAGGCAGGCTTTTCAAGAAACATCAAAATTGATGGGTACCAATCATTTTGATACATACACCCTGTAGCCATAAATCATTAACTCTAACCCTACCACAAAGTAACTGAGAGCGCGGGTGTCCCACATGATCCTATTGCATCATCATGCTACCACACATGGGTGCGGAAAGCTTGGCCAGTCAAGGTACACCCTGTGGTGTGCTATCCCCAGATATGTGTCTAGCGTGATCGTGTGCGTGGCATGCGAGGGGTCCCGGGTTCGAATCCCGGGGGTAACAAGTGACTTCTTTCTTCACCTTCTCTCCTTTTTCGTTTTTTCTTTCCCTTCCGATAGCAAAAATACCATGGGTAGGGATAGGGTTAAAGAAGGAAGGGGAAACATGTAAAAAAATGTAAGAAATTGGAAATTTCCTGGGTGGGCGCTTATTGGGGCATGGGCGCTTATTGGAATGAATATGGTATGTATAGCAATGACATATGTTTGTGTGATTGCATAGCAATTTGGCTAGATTGTGTAGCAAAATGCTATGCGATACGGTTATATTATGCCCTGCAAGGAAGTTATTGTTGGGATTGGATGTAATTACTAATGCTAATCTATTTTATATGATCAGATAAGAAATACTGAATAATTTCCTCTTGGTTTTATTCACCACTACAGTTCACAGGTTGAATTTACCCATTTCCTGCCTTCCTATTCTTTGCTCAATAATAGTTTGTTGTTCAAGATTAAGTCCTGTAAAAACCAAATTTAATACATTGCTATAAGGCCAAAAAAGAAAAAGGTTTGTCTCAAAGCTCACGAGTGGTTTGAAAACAAATGCAAAATGTGATTTTTTATTTTTTTTATTCCCGGCTTGGTATTTTTATGGTATTTGGAGAAAAAAAGTATTTTTTCACCGAATTTTTCCGGAAAAACAATAAAAAATTTCTGCATTTCTTTTTTTTTTCAAATCATGCGAATTTACAAATGCGAGCGCAAGCTTTGACACAAACATTTTTTGGGCCTAGCTTATATGTGACCGTACAGCACGAATGAGCGGTAAATGTCCTCAATTGTATTCTGAGTTACAGTGTAAAATGGGCATGAAGGTCATATTCATAGGTATTTCAATTTGGTGCTACGTGTATCTCATTAAATGAGGTACACGTAGCACCAAATTGAGGTACCTATGAATACGACCTTCATGCCCATTTTACACTGTAACTCAGAATACAATTGAGGACATTTACGGCTCATTCGTTGTACGGTCACATATGCTATGTGTATTACATGGACAATTCCAAGCGTTGCGGAATGATGCAAACTGCCTTTGTACGAATTTCTTTTTGATGCAGCAGCCAAATATGTATTAACAGCACAAGGTGAATAGCATAATGTTAAAGTATTTTTGGTTAGTGAATGATTAAGGTAGGAGAAACTTTTCCAAACCACCATAATTTCCTAATTTGCATATGCGAAGTTCGCGTTGCGGAATGATGCGCACGGGACCAGTATTTTTTGCACTAAAACATTTTTGACAAACTCTGTGAGTTTAGTAATCTGAGATATTAAATTTGCCACTTAATCTAAAGCTTAGGATGTAAACTGACAATTGTCAGTATCGATTAAAAAAAAATTTGGGCATCGCCTCTTTATGCCAAATTTTCCGACACTAGGTCACGTTGCGGAATGATGCAAGGAGCGTTGCGGAATGATGCTGTGTGTAAAATCCCATAGAAAATGAAAAGCAGTTCATGTTTGAAAATAAAAATAAATAGATCAATAAATTTGAGTAAATTGTGTTTATATACTTGGCTACTTATGTTAGCTGACAAATATCAATATTTATCCAAAAATATTTATCACCGATTTTTTTAAATCAGATAACTTGTGTTGCATGGTCACATTTTGAAACTAAAATTATGTCAACATTTTGCTAGTCTAAAATTCTTGGAAGTGAAATTTAGCACTGGGTGTTAGCCATAGGATGTAACATAACAACTATCACCATCTATCAAGAAATAATCATCACTGTTTTTATTTTATCGTAAATTTAAAGAAAAAATCCTTGCAATCCATGAATCCTTATGGCGCTATGGAATGATGCAGGGGTTTTGTGGAGTTATGTCACTTACAATGGTTCAGGCAATGCTGAAACATCAATTACTGTAAAGATAATTCTGTGCAATGCATTTCAGAAAGTTCTAACCCAAAATTGTGAATATTTTTTTCAAACGGGCACATTATGAATTATGCATCAGTCATTCCAAGCGCTATGAATGATGCAACTTTAATTGGTCGTTACCGCCGCAAATTAGACTTTTTGAAAATTATTTTTGGGTCATTGGATAGGGATGAATAAATTTGCTTTGCATTCTAGTTTCAATGAAAATCAACCTTATTTTAAAATTGCAGTGGTAATAAATGATACTTTTATGCTATGGAATGATGCTTTTAATCGTAAAATTGGTACTCAAACAATGCTGACGGCTACACGTTATAAAATTTGAAAATTTCTGGTGTTTATATTTTGAGCTACTTATAAACTTTATATTCACATGCATAATTTGTTTCCAAAATTTTACAGTACAGAGCAGTTGCTGTGTTTTTAGTTTTGCTGCTTTTACCAGTCAAGAATATGCAAATTTATGCAAATTAGGATGTTTTTCTAACAATGGACACCATTTCCTCCTAAAAAAGTACGTTTTCAGAAAATATAGCTTTTTAGCTACAATATGAGACCAAAATCACATACTTGACTTGATTTTTAAATTTTGACAATTTGGGCGAGGTTGCTTGGAATTGACCACATACAGGACCTATTCTGTTGTTCGGTGACCCTACAGTGACACTATATTTGACAGTTGTGGGGGGGGAGACAGTTGAATTCCATGGTGTACAATGTCACATGGTTGACCAGAAAAATGTGAATTCAAGGGTCCTTTTCAGAGAAAGTGTTCAAAGTGCCTTTTTTTTCTACAAAAAGGGCTGTTTTCAAACGTCTACTTTGTGAGTTTAAGGGGTCCTTTTAGTGTTCCCTCTATTTCACAAGCATGCTTTCTCATTTGTACCAGGACCATCCACCAAACAATATAGAATATGATAAAAAGCATGTAATATGTGGTGTATTTTATCACCAATTTCATTAAAATCCTGTAAAGTACAGATAAATCCTGCTAAGGATACCTTTCAGATACAATCCAGTTTATGGTGTAAAATGTCCTGTTATGGGGTTCTTTTTACTCAAAAGGGTAAATCCTGTGACCTGTTTAGTGTATGTTTTGAAAAAAATTATCTGTACACTGAAATTTGACACCATAAAACCCCAAATTCATCATTTTCACCATGTCACTTAAAGGTGGTCTTGACCCTGGAATTATGGAAACTTCGGGCCTTATAACCACTAAATTGTTGGTCTAAAGTATATAAAACTATACATATTTAGAATGGCAAAGACTTGATAAATTCACCTGTGAGGTCAAATTTGTTTGGCCAAAAATATTTTTATTGATTTTTAAGAACTAGATAAAAATATCTAGTGCGGTTTTTATTTTATTTTTTTTTTATTTCGACCAACTTCACCAAAAATATTTGAAATTTGGATGAAAATCAGGCTTTTTCTGATTTTTGTTGTTGAAAATTGAGCATTTTTTGACCATTTTTAGTGCAAATTTCTCAAAGTTGGTCAAAATTTAAAAAAAAAATACAAAAAACTGTTCCTAGATATTTATATCTAGTTTTTAAAAATAACAAACTTTTTTTGCCCAAGAATTTTTTTGTTATTTTGACCGACAAAATTTGGGCCAAAAAAAACTGTGTTTTTTTCCTCCAAACATGAGCATTTTGGCCCAAATTTGACCTCACAGATGAATTCATCAACACTTTGCCATTCTAAAAATGTATACTTCAATATTCTTTAGACCAACAATTTAGCAGTTATGAGGCCCAAAAGTTTCCATAATTCCAGGGTTAAGACCACCCTTGTACAGCTGTAACATCAGAACTTTGTTTTTATATTCCAGTATGATGCCCATAAAGAGGATAAATGTGTTCTATACACCGATGTGGCCCATCCCGTTGATTACATACTTCTTATTACAAGTTTCACCGTGGCCTGGATTGAAGTATGGGTGTTAGACTTCAAGGTAATCCCAAGGGAAAGAAGAATGTTAGCATGTAAGTAGTGTTTAAGTTATTGTTCTGTACACCGACGTAGCCCATCCCGTTGATTACATACTTCTTATAACAAGTTTCTTTGTAGCCTGGATTGAAGTATGGGTGTTAGACTTCAAGGTAATCCCACAGGAAAGAAGAATGTTAGCATGTAAGTTGCATTTAAGGTTTTACCGTCGTCAGCCGATTTGACTTGATTATTGCGCCTGTTTTCAACGCGGCGTGCATACTCAGCGTCGTGCTTCGGCGTTGCTGCAGACAGCGCAAAGAACGATGCGTGTTGTGCGTGTCAATGCTATTTTTACGCACCGGCGATAACTAGGGCCACAAAATAAAGAAAACAATGTTTGCTGAGCGCAAAAAAAAGTGGCCGCTTAACATGTACAGCGTGTCCCAAAAGTAACTTAACATTGTGAATTTGCCATATCTCAAATATTTCCTACTTCATACCAAAATGGATAACATATTCACATAGATTAATCTTTTAGAATTATTCTGATACCAAAAACAGCATTATTGATGACCCCTTGACCTTACTATGCAACTGTACATATATATGTTTGTATCAAACCCACAAAAGCAAGCTCATTATGTTCTTTGTTCAAGCACATGAATGATGTGCTTCCCTGAACGATTGAGTTGGTTCACTCACTGCACACGCTACATTTAGGTATGAACATTCATGGATTACGTGCCCTAGCGTAAGCGTGACTGCTGTTTTAGATTATAATTAGGATAGATTGACAATATTAAACTTTACTTTAAAACAGTTTAAGTGAAGATGAATTTCAACGGATTCAGATCGAATGGTTCTTTGCCGAGAGAAAGTCGGACAAACTCACTCAAGTAAAGTTTAAGGAACATTTTAATGTAAATTATGCACCCAGCCGAAATACAATCCAGTAATAACTAGTGCAGAAATTCCTATCAACTGGATCTGTTCATAATCTACCTCGGGCAGGACGTGGAAGAACAGGAAGATCGGCTACAAACATCGATGCCATACGAAGAGCGGTACGTCGACTTTCAATGGAGAATAACGTATCGCGTACAACTGTTCATCGAATCCTCTGAAAAGATCTTAAGCAGTTTCCATATAAAATCCAGATAAAACACAAAATGAAGATTACGTATTGAAAACAAACAAACAAACAAACAAACATAGCAAAATTAAACAAAACAGATTTTAAAACGATAACACGTTTATCGTGTTATCACGTCTCAAATGACGAGACTTATTTTGCGTTTATAAAAGTGGGTTTTACGGTACGGTAGATATCCGTTAATTTCATGCCAAAGGGTCAATGACCACATAGACATGTTTGGTATCATAACATTTCTAAAAGAATTATCTACATACTGTGCAATTTTTGTAACAACACTATTAACCTAACGCAAGTTATGGCAAGTTTACAATGTTAAGTTACTTTTGGGACACCCTGTACAAACCAAATGCCAGCGTGCTTCCACTGATAACGGACCTGGACCCCATCCCCAAAGTAGGCCTACGACAGTAGGGTCCAATAGATGGTATGAAGTTATAGACTACCCACACAGAATCAGGGTATTTTTTAAACATTAGGCCTAAATGGTTAAATGGTTAAATTGGTTAATTCGTTTTAATAATATTTTGGCGTAAATGTTGGGTAAGCACTTTATTATAGGCCTATTAAAGGTTACGTTTGTAGAACGTTTCATAATGAAACACACCACAACAAAATTAAAAACATGTTGTGAAAATGTTATTGTAGACATATATTATTTTGGCAACATTGTCCCAAATTAGAATATGTTTTGCAGCAAGTGTTCAATGTTTTTGATTGTTATTTTTAAAATGTTTTAAAATGTTTAAAGCATTTTGTGTTATTGAGTAAAGACCTACTACGTGCACAGAATTCGTAATGCATGCGAATGATGCGATATAGACAACACCATCAAAACTATTCCGTTTCAAAAAAGGGTCATACATTAAATTATGATATCATAATTGGCATAATAAGTCTTTTATAGTCGACATCATCATAATTGTTCCTATTTAATATGGACACTTCTTAGCCTATAGAAGTATCTTAGGTAACTTTTTTTTACAGTGAAAACTTTCCTGCGTAAACAGACAATTCCTTTTTGTGGCCATATGCGTAAAACGAACGCTGATCCGGCATCAGATCGCGCTTGTATACCAAACGCTTGGTACGCATTTCCAACATATCCATGTACGCAATTAACTACGCATGGTGTCGCAGAAAAAATGCTTTTTGACCTATTTAGGTCAATTTACGCTTGAAAACAAGGTCCGTACCCCAATTTTTTTTTGCGCGATTTTACAGAGCATTTTCTTTTTCATAACATATATAAAATTTAAAAAATTTTGTCTCGACAATTTTTTTATACAACGCAAAAGGTGGTATATTTTGGGCAAATTGCTGATTTTGCCATTGAAGTGTACAGAGATTTTTGGAAATGTACACCTCTTTTAAAACGGCTGTAGCTCAAAAGTGAGGTCCGGCACCCCCTGTTTTTTTTCCTGATTTATTATCTACACATATTAATGTACAAAATATGTCAATTTAAAAAAATTTCGTCGATAGGTTTAGTTACGACGGTAAAACCTTAAGTTGAAAGCAAATTTATACTTCTACGCTACTCAAATTTCACTCACCAGAGCGCTTTCACTGGGTCAACCGGCGTCTTCAGCAGATGCTATTGCTCTGAAGATTTGTTGTTGCTAGCAGGCTGCAGAATAACCGAAGGCACGTGCCCAGTTGCCTTGATACCCTATTAATTGCTGCTATTCTTTAACATGTAATTGTCTCGTAAAATAGATGTGCCCTTTCAAAATTGCCTTGAAATGGGTGCCCTTCAGAATCCTTATTTTGCAGCCTGGTTGCTAGTGATGTCGTTTAGACAACTCCGATGACGTCACAGATTTAGATGACGCCATACTGGCAGATGTTGTGTTCGGGGAGTCAGGAGGTTTTTAAGTTATTTTCATACACTCTTAGATAGCAAGAACCAATCGGAGCAAACGTTAGAAAAATGCCAGAAGTTGATTAACTGTGTATAATGCACGTGCGCACTCTGCATACTACGGGCAGTGCTTTCTGATGCATTCATTTTTTTGCTGGTTGATGCATTTATATTTGCTTGCATTTCCAACATTTTTAGTGATGATTTTGTTATAATAATATAAAAAATCACAGGATTTTGTTTCTCGTGTATAAAATAGGTTAATAAATGGGTGTCACTTGTTGCTCGGGAAATTGTACAAAATAATGTACTTGTACAGAGATATTTCTTTTTTTTTTAATTTGAGTATAGTGTCACCCCCAATTTTGGAAAAGTTTCACCTAAAAAGGGATGGACTATACTGGACTAATACTGATAAAATTAAAAGAACATTTATTCTATAGATCTTCATTTTGATGTCTGGTTTTGCCTTCATCAGATTGCATTAACATTTGCCATCTGTCCTCTTCAGTAGCACATCTATGCTTGTTTCAAAAATGCAAAAATCTAAATTTTGACGTATTTTAAGGTATTCTGGTTCGGATTGCACTTGGTTTATCCCGATTCCATGCTCGCTCTCGCAGGTTTTCTCCGGGATCTCCGGTTTCCTCCTGCTTTCAAAAAAACGGTGATTAGTTGTTATCAAAAACTTCCTTCACCCAATGGAATTTGGGGAGCTGCACAGATAATTGGTGGATGTTACAATCTAAGTGCGGATAGGTCTGCGCCTGAGGTTCGGCTGCAACTGGCCTAGATGATGCGATCTGATTGTGATGATTCACCATGGCAGCGAAATTACAGCACTTTGAATCCTTCAAGGTCTAGCTGGAAAATGGCGCTATATAAATCCGAAATTTATTATTTATTTATTATTTATAAATGATCCCTTCAAGATTTTAATGTGGCAGTACACTTTCTTGAACCCTTTTATAACAGACCAACATCGGAACATGTCGAATTCAACAGATTGGTCACCTCTGCCGTATGAACGGAATCAAAATGGTAACACAACCCTAGGGACATGGTTCATTAATCTCTATATCCACACATGCACATAGAATGACCTTTTGTGGTTCTGAGTGTGATACTTGCACTGCTTAAGCCCATATCATACTATAGCAATGGCAGCGTGTGATTCAAAAATTGCTAGTGATCAAATCGCTATCGCTACCAGTGTTCAGTTGTGGGTAGCAGCACAGTCAACTGGTTGTGATTTGATGCAGGGGTATGCTAGCAACATATCGATCGGATATCCGCTAAGAAGTTATGTCACAAAAATGCTGTGTTCCTTGTGATTGCTTAGTATGATAGGGCATTCATGTGAAGATACTTGTAAGGATAATACTTATGGATGGAGATTATTGAACGATGACTTTGGAGATGAGATTGCTCATAATGTAAACAAACATGTGCTGACTGATCATCAAAACTCGTATGGCCTTCCATGTTATTTTATTCACATTTCCGTACGATGTGATATACCATACCATTTCATTGTGTTCAGACATACAAGTCCTCATAAAACTCTACGTTTAATGGCCAAAATATCCAGTCATGTATATGCACGGAATTGCTGGCCAGGCCAGCGAAACCCCTGTGGCTACCAGTCGGTCCTATGGTTGGCGTGCGAAGGGTCTAAGGTTCGAATCCCAGGGGTACCATGTGACTTCTTTGTTCATCTTGTCTCCATTTTCGTTTCTTCTTTCCGATAGCAAAAAACCCATTGCTAATTTTGCTAATGCATGAGATTTTACTACGTTGGTGTGAGAAGGCCAAATGCGTGAGAGTTGACAGTCCTGATGTGCGTCCACGACTAACCTATTAGTATGACAGAAGGAAGTGTCTGTTTTGTATTTGGCTTTTTGTGTAATTACTGTTTGCTGTTATTCTTCTTTCATTTTAGTTTGGTTTTGATGATATCTTTAGTACGTTCAATCAACTTTTATGGACAATATCACAGATGAAGTTCACAGTGGCGTAGCCAGCACTTTTGGGGCCAAGACAAATTTTAAGGGGGAAAAAAGGACAAAAGGCCTAAAAATCTTAAATATTGGGGCAGCCACCATCCCACAGGGGGGGTCAATAAGGAGGCAAGACTTTCCACAGGGGGAAAGAAGGGGGTAAGACTTTCCACAGGGGGGTAGCTTACCCCCCCCCTCTTGGCTATACCACTGAAAGTTGATGGTGTCATCAGTGTTCATTATCATTGACCTGCAAGTCAATCAATATTCCTAACATTAAAATCACTAATGGTTCATAATGTACAATGTACTCTGCAGGAAATTTGCAAAATTAAGTTAATTGTGATTGTAGTTGAAAATAGCAATCTTTTAGGCATATAGTAGCTGCCCCCACTCAATGATTTGGTGAATCAAAAAATCTAAAAACAATCAAAAATTAGATTCTTGCATTTCTGTAAGAAGTATAGGTGTGCTATAGTGTGTCTCGTCTCAAGTTGAGAGTAACGCCAATTTGGATTACGCAGTGGCAGATTCAAATTAGTGCATTTTGCGGTTGTGTCGGCAGGGTATGGGAAAATCGCCCTTCTACGCGTGTGTATACACCCCATGGGATTAAGTTAGCGCATGTGGATCGAATCTGCGACTGTGAAATCCAACATGAGGTTACTCTCAATACTGTGCAAGTGATTAGCCCAAACAGTGAACCCTAGTGGAAATTTGAATTGAATGAATGCAGCCTGACATAGCGTGCGATTTTTTTGCGTACACTGCGCGAGCGATGTATGCCAGCATGTGCAACTGTGTGTGAGTAACACAGAAGTGAATCCAACCATGCCAATGCACTCCTGATTGGTTAGTATTGTATCCAAGGTCGTGTGTTCGCGTTGTAGTTTGAAATTCGCGATTTACAATTTACAGCTGTTGAAAGCTGTGTTCATTCAATTGAAATTCCTACTATAATAAGGATAACATTTGAAATTTAAGTAAATGTTGGAGATGTCTCAGTTTTCTTCATTTTCTGTCATTTTCTTCCTTTTTGTAAATTTTCTAATGAAAAACAAAAATTCCTAATGAGAATTATTTTGACTTATCTTTCATTTTTAAGTCATGCCTACAATTTCAATTGTGCTAAAAGTAAAGTCAATATTCATGGATTTTTCTTAAACTGGTGGAAATGTTAACCTTTTGCAGACATGCCAGCTAGTATGTATTTAGTACGGTAAAACATGAAAAATATGGTGATATGGTCAACTCCAAAAAATAAAGGTATTTGATAATCTTGACCAAAATAAGAATATTAAAGTCATGCCTCAATAAGATAAACTACTTGCAGTAATCAGCATGCTTCTATATGTAGCTTTTACCGCCACTGATATTACTGCCTGAACAATTGAACAGAGCCTGCTTGAAAGGGTACCATTTGCAGTATTCACACTTCGACAAAGCACTTGCAGTGTTTGTTTGTGTTTAACTTTTCGTTCATGTATGGCACCAATTTCACCAAAAACATAAATAATGACATCCAAAGATTGGAAGAAAACAGTGTTTTAAGGATGAATACGCTGTAAAATGGAATTTTATTGTGAAGAATAGGAAATGCATTCACAGCGCAAGATGCATAACATGCGATTTGCTGGTACAAATTTAGAAAACTACTGTTTTGGGGTGCAAAATACGGGTTTTTTTTGGTTGTCTGAGTACGTAAAACTGGATTTTAAAGTTGGCATGTCTGCTTTTGGTACAATGTGATGGCCAGAGGACTTGCATTTACAAAACTTTCATCATCTTTTTTAAATATTTTCATTCATCTATCATTCCTTGTTGTTGGGATTTTTTGGTATGACTGATAATTTCCCGCTGGGAAGAAGTTTCCAGTTTTCCACTTTTTTCCCTGCCATGTTGTGTGGGAGTTGATATGGGGTATCACATGAAAGATGATTGGGCTATTTCAGTTGGAATCCACACACTTCCTATGGAAAACATAATTACTCTCCCACACAGGGGTGTAGATTTTAAATGGAATCACTGATTCAGGTTGTCCCATTTGAAATTTACACTCCCTGGTTGGAAGATTAAGGTCATGTCTTCCATAGTTGGTGTATGGATTTCAATTGGAATATTCCATTTCATGGAGGATGGGTGGCATTAATTACAGCTCATAGAGGAAAGAGATGAACAAAGAAAGTACCACCAGTCAAAAGTCCCCGTGTATTGTATGGTCAACTATGGTGTAAGTTCTCGCATATTCATGAGGGCCGATTGTTCGATCGTGTCGTGGTATTTGCATAGCAGTCTCGCCTGTTGCATTTCACGGAACAATCGGCCCTCATTATCGGATGAGGCGGAGACTTTGACTGGTGGTACGCGCTCTGTAGTACTCTGTGTTACAGCTGCACATCCAGTATACCATTTTCCCAGATTTGAGGGCAAAAATAAATTAAAGCCATGTTGTAAAAAATAGATTAGTATTTGTTTTCCATAAAATGTTAGCTCTGTCAGATATGACCCTTTTTAATTTTGAGCAAACAAGTGAGGTAAAGCATAGAAAACAGGAATTTACTTCCAGCGCAGATGTCGCAAATGCATGTCACTCCGTCGGTTGTGCTACGGCACGGGCCTTTGATGGATATGTACCATCCCACATGCCATGTATTGTGTTGTGAACATCGTTTACTTGTTCAACTAATATTTCCATCGTAATAATAAAACAATGGTTCAAGCATTTTATTCAAAATCTCGAATCTTGACAAAACTACAACACCGTAAGTCTCGGTTATTTTTGCAGGGCCTGTTAGTCATAAAGTAAATTAATATTACATGTGTAAAAAAACTGAATTTTGAAAAATATTGAGGGCGTCCTCCTCGGCAAATGTTACAATATGGCTTTAAATTGCCCACTCAGTCAATTATCCTTATTTACCTCCCTGGTACATTAAGCTTCACAAGATATTGACTATTGCTTTTGATGATCTTATTACAGCTGTTCATCATCACAGTATATCTCAATCAGGGAATTCAGAGCGGACACCATTACTTAGCGAGCAGAATACTTACAGATCTCCCACATTGTATGGTGGACAACAAGGGTTTTACTCTCCAATTGGAACACCAAAAGGTATGTTGCTTGCACATACATGTACACTGCGCACAAAAAGTATACATATGTGTACATCCATATCAAAACGATGCACTTGTCGGCTGCTACATGTGTCTCATTTCACGTAATAGCTAAAAATATAAACCAGACTCATCTCAAGTGGAGATCTCTTCAAATAATCACCAAGTCACATGGTATTCCTAAACCAAGTGACCTCCACTTGAGATGAGTCTAGTATTTATTCTTAGCTAGCATGTGAAATGAGACACATGTACATGTAGCAGCCGACAAGTGCATCGTTTTGATATGGATGTACACATATGCACTTAAAACAAAGCAATATGGTAAAGACACTGAACCTAAAATAGTAGTCAATAGATGGGAATGTTGTTCTGTGTATTTTGATACCTCATTCGACACAATGCAATTTTATTTTCCCCAAATTATACCACTTTGAATGAAAACAGGAGAATTTCAAAGTGCACTTACGTGGACTTTTCTCTCGAAACACGCTAACTATGAGCACGGCGATTGAGTATTGATCAGTCATGCAGTAATGAGGAATTTTCAAAATGACACACACAGAAGTAATTTTTGTATATTTCAATTTTTTCTGTAAAAATTTGGCTCTAATAAAGTGTAATTAAGTAATTGCAAAGGGCTCTAAACAATCATGCCAGATGTATTACGACTCTAAGCCAAGACGATTTTACTGTATTTCAACTAACATTTTTACTCTTTTCATGCTAAAAGTGATAGAAAAGTAAAGGATACAATTTGAATAAGTAAAGCAGCTAATTAGAGGAGGGTGCAAATTAGGTTGAATATGATAGGAACATATTTGTTTATGACACTGGCTTGTTGTGCAAGACAATTATTGTTGTGTCACCTCTACATACCTATTCATTCTTCTTGGTTTTCTTCATAGAATCAGACACCGAGTCAGAGAGCGGTGAGGAGAGTCCATATAGCGGGAGTTATAAGACTGGATTTCAGTCGCTGCCTAACAGTCAACGAGGGAGCTCTGTTAACCTTGCAGCATCCATACAGGTATGTATTCTCACTCAATTTATACAACATTTATGATTTGTCATATCTGAAGGAATATTGATTTTGGTTAAGTCATATGTCCCAGTTTGCTTTGGGGGAGGCAAAACAAGGGCATTCCTGGTTCACTGATGAGCTGAGGGGGAGGGGCAACATTTCCAAATTGTCTTACTGATCCACTACTAAAAGGGACAAATACACAGAAAACATGAGAAAATTTGTAATTGTAACACTAAAATAGGTCAATTTGAGGACAATTGGGGCCTAAAACCAGGCTATATACATTGTAGTAAGATACATGTTATAACATTTGGTCAATTATGTCTAGGTATTTTGAGCTAGGGCAGGCAACTTGCTCCCCGCAGGTTGGTATGCCACGGAGGCAAAATTTATGGCTTTCATAAATAAACCATTTGAACTCGCCCACACACTTTGAGTTTAGAAAGGAAAAAAAATGACCCACAGCCTGCAGAGGCTTGCAAATGTATCAGCTCAAATTTAGGATAAGCAAAACTGTTCAAATGGTTTGTCAATTGCAATTTTCATAGCTATGATAGGTAATGGCATTTGAAATATATATATAAACATATTATAAAGATTGTATCAGAAACTGTCCAGCTCTATTTTTCTTTTAAAGACAAGAGTAATTTCAAATAGTAAAATGCTGTCTTAATCAGTGAAAAAGTTTCATCAAATAACTTTTATTTTGTAGCCTAGATTTAAGGGTGTAATGGGTAATTTCAATAGTCTGGCATGTAAGATAGTTGTAAATTATGTTTTTATTTTGCCTTTCTGAATTTCAGGAGCAAGAATATATCCAAAAAGCCAAAGAATCAACAAAAATAATGGACAAAGTGCTAGCTACCAAAGAAGGCTGGGTGATGGAAAAGCAGAGTGATACAGTCACTTTAGACAGTCATACGTTTGAAGGAATCACGGGGAAGGTTTATAGGTTAATGGTAAGGCAAAAGAGTGTCAGAGTTTGGTACCTTTGTTAGTGTTAAAGATATGCTAACAAAGCCTGCTAGTGGTTATGCCGAAAGCCATGTATTAAAGACAAAAGTATGACATTTTACATGAATCTAGCTACATGTATTTGAATGGGGCTTCAACTTTGTCAATATTGCTGTTTTCCTTTGTTTTTGTCACATTGTTCATTTTAAAAATACCTAATGACAATTTTAATGTCTTATCCTTCACTTCATGCACAATTTTCAATTTTTGGCCCGCATAATTCTAGTTTTATACACTTTCAATGGGATCACTGAATATAAGCTTTTAAATATTTGATGTCAATGCTTTTCTATCCTCATTATTTTACAGGGAGATGTTCCGATAGCAGCAGAACAACTAGTGCATATCCTATGGGAAGATATAGACAATACTAGACAATGGAACAATACAGTACTAGAAGTAAAAACATTACAACAAATAGATGATCATATAGATATTATTTATACTCAAGCAGCTCCTGGGCCTGGCAATGTAGTAGCTAGTAGGTGAGTACCGTTTTTTTTTTGCCTTATTTGGTTTCCTCAGATCAGTGAAAAAAATCCTTTGTGCACTTTGTAGTCACCTTGATTTTTGAAATCTACTCTCACTTCGGTTGTGTTCAATAACTGGTACCTTATTTATTGTGCGTACTGTATATGATCCAACACATCAACACACAGCAGTTGTTTTCTAAAATTGCCAGTTTGATTTACATGCCTATATTTTATATGCAATTTGTATATTAACTCTCTTCACGCGGGTGTCGACTGCAGACAACATGTTTCAAAAAAAAAATTTAAATCCAAGAATTTCAGAAATGTAAATTTTCATGACCATATTTGGAATCAGCATGAAAAATGCATTAAAATGAGTACAAACAAGCCTAGTATTGGTTCAGTAGTTCTTAAGATAGCTCTTGATATTTTGAGAAAATATTTCAAAACTTGAACTTTTTTCCGTTGAAGCGCATGGCTAGCACGCAGAGCATTAATAGCTGTATGGTGGAAGGCAAGCAAAATATGTTTGTGTGAAATGGAATATCTTTGATTCTCTTTGTCTTTTTGCAGGGATTTTGTAATTGTAAGGAATTATTGGGAGCGTGGTGATAGGCATCAATGTAGCAGTATTGGTGCAGAACATCCAGCTAAGCCACCTACTGATAATATTGTGAGGTAAGTAGTAATAGGGTCTACTCCCGATTCCAGAAAATACAGCACTAATTGTTTTGGATTAACAATATATTATTCTGTTTTGCCAAATGAAACGGCTAAATTTAATATTATGCCAATTTTTGGAGATAAGGACCAAAAACATACATTTTGCGGGTGTTTTTTTGAAAGCTGAAATAAGCAAAAAATAGCGGAAATAGTATGGTTCTGTGGGCGCCTGAGTATTAACCAAGTTTTGGAGATAAGGGTAAAAACATGCATTTTAGGGTGTTTTTTCGTCAGCTGTAATAATCAGAAAATTGTGGAAATAGTTTGGGTCTGTGGGCACCTATCTCTGATCAGTGGCCTTTTAAAAGTAAACACAATTGTCTGTTTACGACAAATTCATATTTATATACATTGTATTGACTTGCATTTATTTTATACGTTTACAAAAAATAATCAATTTCGCAACCATACAATTTCACACTTCACCAATGTTGATTTCTTTCGTTTTAATGCATAGGGGCTACAATGGCACAGGAGGTTGGGTTATAGAACCAGTAGAAGGCGACCAAACCAAATGTAAATTTACTTGGTTACTACACTCAGATCTCAAATTTAAGGTAATGCTGATACCATGATAGAACAACTATACTATGATTAGCTTGTAATAGGCGAGAATTAATCGGTAATAATGCGCGAGTCAATAAAGTCCAAACTTACACCCGCGTAAATCACAAAAGAGCGCATCAGTTACACCATACACAACATATAGGTGCTGCGCCCAGCTATGTGTATGTCATTCTATATCAATCCACGATGTTATGAATCCCGCCTATTATGAGCTGATCAGAGTATACCCCCTTCCCTACTCTAAATTGCGTAGTCTATATATATGTGTATGGCTATAACATTGAATGTGCATATCATGATTTCAGCATCCTCACTTTAGGGTATAGCACAATAGCTTATTTGATTCAGTTGATTCAGACATAAAATTTTAGAGTTGTGCATAATTGCATGTATTACAGTGCCTTATAGGCCACTGTGTGGAAATGGATGATGCCTTTGCCAAATGACAAGAAAGGCTATGCACAGAAACAAATCAATTTTTTGGAGGAAGTGATGGAATGAGGCTGTGGATCATAAAATGCCCCTTGAATGGAGAAGCAGGCTGGATTAGAGCTTGATTAAGATTGGTCTGAATCCTGGAATTATGGAAACTTTTGGGCCTCATAACTGCTAAATTGTTGGTGTAATGTATATAAAAGTATACATATTTAGAATGGCAAAGACTTGATCAATTCATCTGTGAGGTCAAATTTGGGCCAAAATGCCATTTTTGGCCCATAATCCCAAATATAACGGTTTTTGGCCCACTTCTTTTTCGTTAAGTGTAACAAACAAATTCTTGGGCCAAATTTTTTTTTATTAATTTTTAAAAACTAGATAAAAATATCTAGGAGCCTTTTATTTATTTTTATTTTGACCAACTTCACCAAAAATATTTTAAATTTGGGCGAAAATATGGGTGGTTTTTTATGATTTTTTTGCCCAAATGAGCATTTTGGCCCAAATTTGACCTCACAGATGAACTTATCAAGTCTTTGCCATTCTAAATATGTATACTTTTATATACTTTAGACCAACAATTTAGCAGTTATGAGGCCCGAAAGTTTCCATAATTCCAGGGTTCAGACCAATCTTAATAAGTAGTGGATTAATTGAAATCCAGCTGTACACTCAGGTGAAATCTGGAATCTTAATCTATTCACCCTTTGCACAGATCCACCACCTTGCTACCAAAATAAGGTTTTCCTTGCAAATGCATGGGCAAAATATGAATTAACGCACCAGAAAGCTCTTGCAAAGCATACACTTTGTGGGTAGATCCTCGTTTTGAGATGGCTGTGCAGAGGGTTTAATATATATTACTCTTTGCAAGGTCATCTCAAAATGACGCTCAACTGGTGGTGACTTATTTGGTTTAATTACTTGGTATATACATAGTAGATTAGCCATTCTAAGGGCAGGACTTATATAATGTTTTTGAATGACACCACAGTTGGTGCAGAAACAACCTGACATGGTAAATGGCTGCAATGCTTTACCACCATATTGGAGTAGAAGTGGTTTGTAATCTGTGTTGTGGAATGCCTGCAGAAATGCAACTGAAGTGCAAGAGATGAAACTGTTATGCGCATACCACATATTTTTATGATCTTTCACGTAAACGGGAAGACACACAACACCCTAAAACAGGAAGTCATGTAATGCATGCATGATTTGTTACACACGGATGATCGCATGATCAGCCCTCATGAATATGTGAGAATTCACAGCATACAAAGCCAGCCAGGGCTTTGCCTGTTAATGAATGGTCTGTGTTTTTTAAGATATCAAAAACAAATAGACAAAAATGAGATTTCAACTTTGTGGGTTCACACATTTTTTGTTTTTTTAATTTTTAGTTGTATTAATTTTCATCATTTACTGGGTATTTTGTTTCTTTGTATAATTCTGTCATATTTTCTTTGATTATATTCTTCATCATCATCACTTCTGTTTTCTTTGACCACATAAAGAGCGGGGTGAGTAAGATCTGCCTATCAGCATGGGAATCATATGGATCAATTACTACTAACATGCATATGTTCATTTATCCATTAATTATTATACAGCATGTCCCAAAAGTCTCTTTACCATAAAGATAAATTACTACTAACATTTTCATTTTATCCATTTACAAAAATTATTTTGCAACATGTCCCAAAAGTCTCTTTATCATTGTAGCCTTCGCTATGACTGACTTGAATGTTTCCTTTCTTTGGGTAAAAGACTGATTTTCGATAAACAAAAGAATAATGGCAAATTTGGTATCAAAGTTATTGTTGACGTGCTCTCTTATTATGTTTTCAAATTGTTGGTACAATTTCTCTGGCAAGAAATATTTAGGCTTAAATTGGTAAAGATGCTTTTGTCACACCAAGTTATTTTCCCACAAAGTCTTGTTAAAACCCCTACATATCATTTACATCAGCATTTTGAATTTTAAACATTGGGCTATTCCACCCAAAAATCCACCCCTCATGGACCTTAATCTCCTACATAGGGGGGTGTAGATTTCAAATAGAGTCATCCATTCAGGTGCTGTAGCCCCATTTGAAATTTACACTCCCTGCATGGAAGTGTAAAGATTAAGTGTCTAAGAAAGGTAAGAAAAAAATTCTTTGGTAAAAGATATTTTTATTAATTTTTACAAAATTAGACAAAAATATCAATTTTTTTTAAATTTTGACCAATTGTGAGAAATTTTCACCCAACTCAATTTTGCAACAACAACAACAAAAAATCATAAAAAAGCAAATGTCTACCATGATTGGTAATGTTGATCAAATAAAAAAAATGTTTCCTAGATATTTTTATCTATTTTTTTGAAAATTAAAATTTTTTTTACTGAAGAGTTATTTGTTTTGTTGTCCCTAAAAATTTGGATAAACTATGTTTTGGTGCGATTTACTCCAAAAAAATCTTTGCTTTTTCCAGATTTTTGGAAATATTTTGAAGGAAAAAAAAACACCCATCTCTAAACCAGTTTTCTGTTATAAACACCAAGTTATACCAAAAAGTGTGAAAATACACCCCAAATCTGCAGCATAACCCCGTACCCATGTTTCCACCAAGAACTCAATACATATTTCACCAACCAACATGCAAATTTGTTGAAGGTGCCATCTTCTTTTAAATTCATTGAAATATGTGACATGATCTGGTCCATAGGGGCCAAAGGCAGCAATTTTGAAATTGAGATAAAGGCAAATATATGAGGTCAAAAACAATAAAATATATAAGAAAATATACATCACAAAACTTCATAACTTTAAAACCAATTATGCTAGACCTTTGGTGTTTTCAGTATATGATAGACTAATGATTGTATAAGGTAATAATTGTAATAACTCAATTTTTCAAAAATGCCTCTTTTGGCTCCCATGGACCAGATCGTGTCACGTATTCTAAGTTCATATTTCATCCAAGATCTAGAGCCTGCATTTTCACCTGTGCAACATACTTTCATGCCATGATTTTACTTCTCTTTTATTTCAGAGAGGGGAACATTTTTTGCGATTTTGTGAGATTATTTCATATTCATACTTAGATAGCGAGAACCAATCAGAACAAGCGTTAGAAAAATCCAAACCATGCATTGATTAAATGTCGCGTAGGATTGATTCATTTTTCGGGGGTTGATGCATTTATATTTGGTTCTATTTTCCAATATTTTTAGTGATAATTTTGTTATAAAAAAAGTAAAAATCACATGTTTTTTTCTTCTCGTGTATGAAATAGGTTAATGAACTCGATTAATTGTTGCTCGAGAAATTAGACAAAATAATGCACTTGCGCTGATGTTGATGCGTCTAATGCACTCCCCTTCGGGCTCGTGCATTAGACGCATCAACATCAGCGCAGCATTGTATTATTTTGTCTAATTTCTCCCAACAAGTAATACTCGTTCATTAACCTATAATTGTAGTGTAAGAAAGGCATGTTCAGTGCTTGCTGATCTTGTGTTAGCAATATGGGCTATCCCATTTGTAATTCACACTCCCCCTGTGTGAGATTTTCCACAGAGAAAGTATGGGTTTCAATGAGAATAGACAATTGGGTAACTTGAAATACTCAGTCCCGTGTTTGTTTCAAACAAAACATATTCAAATTACAAGGATGAGATGTTATGGTCTTTGAAGTCTGACAATTCTTATGTACTGCATTCACATGATGAAGAATCAGTCTTGCACTTGCATAACATTTAGTTTTTAGTTTGTTTGCTACCTGTTAATATGCTTAGCATTCCTTGAATAACACCAATTTTCTTGACCTTTTACTATTATCACACTAATATTAATTATGTTTCTGTTAGAATTACATTAAATATTGATTATCTTTGCATTTTGATTGAACACTACATTTTAATATTATTGAATTACACTAATATTCATCTTGACATTTTTCCATTACACTAATATTAATTTTCTTTATGTTTTTAATGACACTAATATTCCATTGATCATGCTAATGTTTCAATTCAAAAAAACATAACTGACAGTTTTGTTAAAATAAAAATATTATCATGGGTAGGTCCATTGAAATAGTACCTACCCATTATATATATCATGCTCATGTGAGTAAACACCTCCAAGGGGTTGAGTCTCTAATTATAAAAGTGTCAGTCACTTTGAGGTGCCCATGCGGTGGGGTTTCCATGTGAAACGTATGATCCTTCTTGTAAAGTACCAAAATTTTAGGAGCAGGAATTGGCCAATGATAGAGTGAAATTCTGATTGAAACCCTGAAAGTGTCTGCTGGATACAAAGCTCAAGTTCCCTCTATGTGAACTTAGAGGCAGGGTTGTTAATATTCAGTGAGTCTCATGCTCTCACACCAAGGTAGTAACATTTCATGCAGGTCTGCCATCTCTCACACATTCACATGCCAAGGTAGTAAAATCTTATGCATCTTCATCAATTGTTGTCCCTTACACCTACCCCCCTCCACTTTTAAAATTTTTGAGTGCCATGGCTAAAAAAGTGATTAAAATTTTAGTTGGCAAACCATATTTCCATCCCATATGCTCCTCAACAATATCTCACTCCATGCAATTCTGTAAAAAAAGCATAAAACTGACCATAACTTTAAAACAGGCTAACCTAACCCTAAGTTTCCATTGACTTACATGTTATACATTTTGATACTGACCTGTAGTGATAATGTCAGTAATGTGTTTTTACCTTTAAAAGGTGACATGGTTCATGTTGCAATCCTGCATTATTTTCAGCAAAAAGATGGTGTTGATATATTTATTACTGACATTTTGTCTCATTATTTGTCTCTTTACTTTGTTCAGGTTTGGACACCTCAAGCAATCATTGATACCGCATTATGTCATGTCCTATTTGAGATGCATTCAAACCTCATCAAACATGTCCAGAAAACATACCTGGATAGTACAACAGTAAGTGTTGATGAAACAGGTGATGCTGGGAACCAGCCATCATAGGTGTATACAGCTTCAGGAATGAGCAAGAGGATGTCAGGAGCCACATGATTCAGACAACATTCCTAATAGCTATGAGTATTGGTGAACAACATTATGCTGGGAGCCAGCCATCATGATAAATCTGCACAGTAAGATGCCAGAAACCATTATGTTCAGAAACATTCCTGAATACTACAGCTACAAATTTGTCGAGAATCATGCAGTCTTAGTTTGCGAGAATCAAGATCATCCCAAAATCATGCCTATAGACCTATCCAATTCAAGATTGCAAAAGAGCAGTATTTATTCAGTAAGCTATGGGGTCAAATTGGTGCACAATGAATCAGGCAGAATCATGTACCCTTTTGAGTGAAAGTACAACATATTTAGCCAAAATGTGACAGTAAAAGAATGAAAAATGCAAATGTTTGTCGTCTGCAGCACATTTGATTTGGTCTTCATGTGGTCTTCGCAATATAAATATCAATCTGTTGCACAAGCCATACCCAATGCTTGACCGTGTCTTAATTTCACACAGATTTGTGCTCAGACGTAATAGTTGTGTTTGCGTTAGCGTCGATGACGCGGAATAGTAAACGGAGTCATCCATAACAAACTTCAGAAAACTTCGAATTGGTCTATTCCACCCACTGTAAGTTAACATTATTCTCTTGATCCTTGCAAGATGAGTTTGTGAGAATCAATTTTGAGTCACACAAAGCTCAATGAAGTGGCACCCATGAATACTTTAGTGATTATTGTCAAGTATGATCACTAAATGTTGGAATCAACCATGACAGCATGGTGAGTGACCAAAAGAACACCAGGAACTGTATTTACTTAATCTTGTGTGAATAGCACAACAGTTTATGTTATCGGCAAATTAGGCTCTTATGCAGGATTGAGATATGCTTGATTATGCAGTCAAACCGTGCACATGTTATGTTAGTTGAATGACATATTTTATTTTTAAAAAAACATGTTTTTTCCCGAAACATTCCTACTATTTGTATGAAATTTAATGGGCTATACCAATGGAAACATAACCCTTATGGAAGACATAACCTTAATCTTACACACACAGGGAGTGTGAATTAATGTGTGACTCCATTTGAAATTTACAACCCCTGTGTGGGTGATTAAGAGCATGTCTTCCACAGGGGTTTATGGATTGATTTCAAATGGAATAGCCCAAATGTATAGCTTTTATAAAGGGACAATTATGCATACCTTCTAAAAAATAACAGTATATTAAATGCAGGAGTGGAAATTAGTATCAGCTTGCTTGCTATTGGCTAATATATTTGCTCTTATGCTATATGAAAAAGTTCGACAATAATTAGCCCAGCTGATCGGTAAAACAACTGTATAAGTGGTAATTTTCGCATACAGTTATTTTTGCGAATTGGGAGTGAGAGAGACATTTTTGCGATTGTTATTTTCGCGGTTGCCTAATTTTACCCTATATTTGCAATACATTATACATATATTCATGAGGTGTTAATTTTGCCAGTCGCGAAATCCGCGAAAATAAAACCCTCGCGAAAATTACCACTTATACAGTAACATGTGATTGTATAATAAGCCTAGCTAATATATTCACTCTATGATGGCTGAATCTTTAAATACATCAGTCTATCTACATATGAAATGCCCCATATCTGTAGTCACTGTTTGAATACTTGCTGTGGAAGTGCTACAAAAAAACCTGATGGGTAAGTTCGAAGGATACCAGCTGAACTGACTGGTAATTTCAAAGGAAAACACATTTATGAATACCTTTGTAACAAAACTGGTAAAGAACAGTGGCATAGCCAGGGGGCAGGGGCGGTGCCCCTCAGAAATCGTGGACAGTCGGTAGATGACTAGCCATTGGTACACAGCAGTCATTAATTTACAGTAATGTACACTGTATGTCATATAAATGTTAAATGCACGTCCAGTTTATTGCCCCCCTGTTGCAAAAGCCTGGTTATGCCCACTGCTAAAGAATCATATTTGAATTCTTTTGAATGAAGCAGACAAGAGCCAAATGCACTAATTTGTTTTCTGAGGGCCATGTGTGATCATTCCAAAGCCTCAAGTCATTCCTATCAACAATAGGGTGCATTCAAAATACCATTTTGTGATACATGTAATTACATCAATTGTAGTGCATGTAAATGTATGTTGATGTTTCTGCACTGTTGTACAGTGGCTTTAAACACTGTATGCTAGAATCCTCTTCATTATTTGTAAAAGATGCGCAGTTACTCAATGTTTACCCTGGCCATGATCACAATCTCACATTGTGTTCCAACTTTTGTGTTGTATATTTTGCCTTACTTTTGCATTTTGAAAACTTATTGCACAACATTGAATGAGAAGTCTATAAGAAGCTTATAATACTTTGCAGTTGCAGCCAAGTACAAACTAGCTGTCTGATTGGTGACCAGAAATAGGTGATTCCATTTGAAATCGATACACCCCCTGTGTGGGAGATTAAGGCTATGTCTTCCATAGGGTATATGGATTTCAACAGGAATTGTCCATTGATTCATTGGGAAGAGAGATTTTTAAACCATGAGGGTTGTAAGAATCTGGCTCCAATATGGATGCCAGGCCTGTAATTACGCGTCGAAATTTGAGACACTTTGATTTTTAATCAGCAAAATACTTTTCTTTTTATTGTTTATTTGAAGCAATACCTATTTTTTAGTACCTTCCCAGCAAATACAAAATGTTTTAGTAACATTTTCAAAAGGCAGCACAATGTTTCCCAGAAAATGTTTAAATGTTGAGTTATAATATAAACCGTTTTATAATAGCATTTTCTAAACATATTTGAAAGTTGCTAGTGGCAGCAGAAGCATATTGTGGGGGACAAGCATATTTTGTGCCAGTTTATAGGGCCATTAAATTTGCGCACAAAGCGCAGGAAAAAAAAATTTAATTTCAGACTAAATGAAAGCGAATTTTGGTTATTGATGGGCCAGTGTGTGTAAAGCGCATAAAATATTACAATTACAACAAAATGTTTTAGGACTAAAAATGGAACATGCACAGGGCAATTATTTCTTTATTTTTTATTCTATTAGGATTTTTAAGGGAGGGAGAGACGTCCCCCATGGAAATGTAGGGGGATGCTGCCTATGGTATTTGCAAACATGGTTAAAACCATGGCCATTAAGAGTTCCACATTGAATGGTTTGAAAATGTTTTAAAAACAGTTTAAAGGATATTTTATGTTTGTTGGCTGTCTGCCTTAATATTAGAGAATTTTATTCGCTGTTGCAATGCACATTAGAATATGACCGTTGCTAGGTCAACTGGATCACGCTTTCTTTGGTATGAACCACTGATCGAAATGATCACAACACAAAGCCTATGGCACATCAAAATTCGGAACAGGTGTATGAGCCCAGGCTTGGAGCAGTAACCAGTGGTTACTAATGTGCACTATGAAAGCGAATTGTGCAAACACACATCTTGTTGATCAAACCCAAGCAACAAATGCTACCAGTGGTCATCTGATCTCTAAGATCAGTTGTGGCAAAAGTTGTCAACAATTTGCAATCAAGTTGACAGGAAAACTGAGATAAATGCCACTCTCTCCACAGAAAGCAAAATTACAGTGTCAAGATGCCACAAATAAAATTGTACTTAAATTATTTTGTAAAAGTTGCTTGCCTGTATCAGCATAATAATTATTTTTTTATATTAAATTGGCTAATAAAATGGTGCAAATAAGGTTTGTTGTGAAGATTAATCATGAATGTATAATGGAATGAAGTTGTTGAGACAAATATTTATTTATAACAAGTGTAGATCAGTATTGTATTGTTGATTGTCAGTGTGAGAAAATTCATCAGTGGGAATCAAAAATTAAATCAAAAGTCAAGTGTATAATTATAAATGGGCTATTCCATTTGAAATCCTTACACCCTATGAATATAGAAGACATAATCTTCCACACAGGGAGTGGTGAATTTTAAATGGGGTTACTTTAATATGGGTGACTCCATTTGAAATCTACACCCCCTGTGTGGGAGATTAAGGTCATGTCTTCCATAGAGGGTGTATGGACTTCAACTTAAAAAGCCAAATTGCTTTTTAATAGTGTGACTGTCATGTAGTCTTGCAATAATAAAATAACTATACACTGGTTCACTCTGAGTTTGGTAGGGACGTCACATCAACTCGACCGAGCAACCGAAAAAGTCAACAATGTACACATCCGCACGAAATAAAGTAGTTCCATTTCTTATAGCAGGTTAACTAATTGGGTTAAGGGGAACAAACATGGAACTTAAAAATAAATATTACATACGTGTATGAGTGTGTATTTGTTGCTGCTCATTCACCAAGCTTTTTCATCTAGATTTTATTCCTATTCCAGAAACTACATGGAGAGCTAAAATGCCTTCTTCGGCCTCCATGGAGCAGATCGTGTCATGAATAAAAACTGTATACTGTGCAAGTGGATTTTTTGGTGTACATAATATTTTGCAATTTCGGACAAATGGGACCTTCGTGTATGAGGTATTTTCGTAAAATTTATTCCTTAACATTGTTATTATGTGACAAAAGTTCATATTATTTGCATGTTTTAATATTAGTAACCTAACCTCTATTCCTGAAATTTGTGAAAATAAAATCATCACGAAAATAACCATTTAAACAGTATTAAAAAATACTATACATACATATACATGTGGTGCAAAACGGCAAATGAAATGGGGAATTGGACGTTTTATAGGTGTGAAAAAACTGGTGAGTTCAATATGTACCCAAAAAACACTATCACGCACATGACAGCTGCATTCTTTACCTTCTTCCTCTGTAACACTTTTGATGATCGTACAGATATTTGTGACCCAGCCTCCCATGAAATGAGTGTAAAAGGTATACTACTGGCTTGTACAGGTGCACGTCAAATTAACTCATCAGTAGCCAGGAGGACTCAAAACTGTCAACTTGCGATTATTAACACTCATTTTATGGGAGCAAGTCTCATTTAGTTTTCATACATTGAACTTGTTATCAAGCAAATGGAAAACTGCATGTAGAAAAGAAAGTTTTAATTTATTTAGGTTATTTTTATTACTCAATTATTTTATGTATACTGTGTGTTTTAAATGTATTATCTTTTCCAGTGCACATATGTGACCCGCTACCACGAAATCAGCGTAAAGTCGCTTGGAGTTAGTCACTTAAAACGCCCTGGCTACTGCGTTGGTGTTCACTCACCTGTTAAAGCCACAAAGTATGTCTGTATGTCCTTTGTGAATGGGGGCTCAATGGGCCATTCACGAAGGATAATACAACTGGCTTGTACAGGTGGCGGCAAACAAAGAACACCAACTTAGTCAGACCAAATATCTCGAAACTACCAACTCAACAAAATGAGTATAAAGTCGCGTCAACTTTACACTGATTTCGTGGTAGCAGGTCACATATCATGGAGCGCATGCTACAAATCACATGCATTCACTTGATATATTTAAAGATGCAACTGATGACTGGGAGAGATAGCTGCCTCATCATGTTGACAGCACTGACTCACAAAGATGAAAAATAGTATGAGCCACTGCTTGTTTGCATCAGATCAGGGACCATTCATACATGGTCCCTGATTAGATGCACTATGTACAAAATGCTTCAAAAAAATCCTGTAATAAAGTTTGTTTGGCATATATAAGGCGGACAAAATAAGACTCGTAACACCGTGTATTGATATAGAATGGCATGCACGCAGTTGGGCGCAATGCTTACGCTAGTTGTGCGTTGCCAAATGCGTGACTGGCGCAAGCTTATGTGAATTTACGTGAGCATGAGTTGGGACTTTATTGACGGGTGCAATAAGAAAAGCCGAATAATTTCCGTCTTATATAAACCGAACAAACTTAAAATTATACGGTAATCAGCGTGATGTAAGTGATGAAAGAGTGGGATACAGCACAGTGTCATCGCCCCGATATCTTCATGGCAGAAATCACCATGGTAGATTGAATCCACAGCCACGCATGGCCATTAATGTATCGACCTGTTTAATAGTTTTGAGTCACATAATAGGCCGAAGGACATATGACTAAGGCTACTGACAATAGCCCCGATTAGCTCGGTGACTGACCTCGCTGTGTGTCAGTCGAGCATGGTAGCCATAGGTCATATTCTTTTAGACTACCTTCACGATTGGCCTATACACTGCGCTATATAATTCGGCAGATATAAATCAGAATTATTGCGGAATTATTGTCAGTTTTTAACTCAAGACGCAAGCTACTGTCTCAAGACGCAAGCTACTGTCTCAAGACGCAAGCTAACGACTATCATATCTGTTCAAAATATATATTCATGTGCAAGGAACCACATCTGGTTTAAATACGAAATCATTTACGGGAGATATTCATCATTTTCTACACGGGTATCCAAAGATTTTCTTCTCATATCAAACTTGTGCATAGCCAATTCATGTGTATCGATACCGGGTATTTATTCTAGTATCTCTGCTGACAAAGTAATTATTATAGCCAGGCGTTGTCGGTGTGTACAGGGTTAGCTAACGATGCAGCATAGCTGCCCTCTGCAGCTACTGATCACTTGTTCGCTAATTCGAAAAACAATTCATGCGAAACATGAAGTAACAAAAAACGAATCTGGATTTGGCTGTTTGTGACAAAAGTGACTCGGCTTGGTATAATCATAAATGTCTTTTATTTGCTGTGTCAGCTGTGCCACGTTATCATATTTTATTTTGTATATTTGCAAACTCATACTTGCTTTATGATATTAAACTATGCTTTCATATGTATTTTGTTTTTATGCAAATTTTGAATCATGATGTGTAATTAAAACTAGAAAGAAGCACTTTCTATGATGTAACATTTCTTAATGAAGTCGAATATTATAATAAAATTAACAAAACTATGATTGATCAAGTGTATTGTGTATAATTGTGTGTATTTGAGTGTCTATATTCCATTTCATGAATTAACACAAATGAATCAATTCTGAGCAGTGGTGGCATGAAGCATTAAAGGGGAACAAGTGTTATTTCGTGCAGGTTTTACTGACATATTTGGAAGCAAAAAATTGTCCAATTTCAGACTTTAAGGCCAAAATGGAGGTAATTTTGGTATTTGATGCGCAGTGTGTGCAAAGCGTTTTACCCTATTATGGCCCAAAACAAGATTTTTCAGCCTAAAAAGAATATGCGCAGGGCAATTATTGCTTCTTTTTTCCCTGATGATTTTTGGGGTGGGACATTCGCCACGGAAAAATTTACGTGGGTCATGCCCCTCCACCAGTGTGCACCTATCATTTTTAGGTAGAAATTGCATTTATTTTAAGTTTATATTTAAATCACAGATGAATAAAGCCCAAGTTGTTTGAGGGTGACTTCATGCATGATGGAGATCCTTCAATCAAATGTCAAATGTTTCTTCGAAATTTGAACTCAATTTTGTTTGAACTCGACTTCAGAACCTCTATGACCTGGAGCAACTTTTGTTGATTTCAAACTCGACTTTTGTAGTGTAAAGGAAATGCAATTAGAAGTCGTTATATGAAATGTGGACAAGTAATGGCGTAAAAGTGAAATTCACAGTTTGTTTTGTAATTGACCACAATATAAATACCCGGTCAACAAATAATTTTATATGCTCATCCTTGGTCGCAATCTACATTCCATGTCACATATCACCGTAGAAGTAGTGATGTAGCAGGATTAATTACCATACAGCAATGAGTTTACACTATTTTTGAATATATTGCCTGGCACTGTAAGCAGGATGCACTCATCACTTGTGTAAATATATGTGTGCAATGATAGATTGACTACGATACCGCTCTTTTTAAAAACAGTAATAGGTGTGAATGATCAGCTTGATATGAACATTTTATAGAATTACGATCCAGACTTTATCTGTTCTTTGATCATCTATGTGCAATGTAGAGGGATAGTGTAATGTCTAGTGCAGGGCAATACATTAAAAAATAGTGTAAACCCATTGCTATGGTAATTAATCCCCAGTGTTACATCACTACTTCTACGGCGAATTGTGTAAACGAGGTCTTCTTTGTCATGTCTTTAGGCTTGATCGTTCTAGGCTTGTTTTTGGTCCTTTTATCATGCATATTGTCCTGGGCATAATCAGGCAAATGTTCACTGGAGGGGCATGAAAATGAGCACGGCAGCCCTGTTATAATGATTTGTCAAAGTAAAATGCTAATACCTATTACAATATACATCCGAAGGTCCAGGGATATTTATGAGGTGTCACTGAGCTGCAAAAGATCATAGTACCGTTACATATTTCCTGGGACACAGTTTGAGAGCAGAAAATGAAGAAAACAAAAAGGTTTTTTATTACAGTCACAAAATATGTATTGTTTATTATGCTTTCAGCTAAAACATTCAAATGGTTTTCATATGCATCATAGTTACATAATTAGTCTGTGTAATTCATAGGGGGAAATTATTTTTATCTTTTCAAAAGAATCTGCACTTGGTCATGTCTGAGATAAAATAGTACCTCTGCATTATATAGATGCAATGTACATTCCAGATTAACTTTGCTGGCGACTATATTAGTTGCACATAACTTGAATTCTCATGAAATGGCATAACTTGAATTCTCATGAAATGGAAAGCAAGGATCAGATGGCACTGTCAAATAACCATATAAACTGCCATCTTGAAGTCCACTAAAAATATCTTTCAGAAATTATCCAAATTTTTAGATCAATAAAGGCTCATTATTCTTACAGAATTCAAACATTTTGCCCTCATTTTATCCACCTCTATGCAGAAATAATTTCAATACATAATATTTACCTGTAATACAATTCCTGATTCCATTATATACCAGAATATATTGAACCCAAAGCAGCACTGCTATTCTCCATTTGCCAATAGCCCATGCATGCATCATAATTTTAACTTCTAAATATGTTGCACATCAAAATGGCGGAATAATAAATGTCACCAATTTGTACCTTTGCAGGCGAAAATAGAGCATATTTAGCCAATGTCAACATGGGGTTATCAGGTAAAATATTTTCCTCACATAATTGGTAATTATCTGATATTAATGGAAGGAAAAGCTCAAATGTTTGTCAGTTTTCGGCACAGATTTGGACAAATTGACAATGTAAACATCAATCTCTTACACAAGACATACCGCACGCTGAATTGCCCAGTGACATATTTAGAGGTTAAAATTAAGATGCATGATGGGATCGGATATTAGCAAATGGAGAAGTAATTTGATAAACATTGAGAATATTTCACGAAATCAGACAATAAGAGTTGGATGTTGACAATATTCATTGCTGAAATTTCTACTTTTAAAACTGATTTACATAATATGCAGATTGCGAACACAGCATTTTCCTGAAAACTGAATGATACAATCTCTTTGGTGATAACATATACATGTATAAAGTGGTATGAATAATAAGAAAACAAAAGAAACTATATCTCAAAATTGTTGTTTCCAACATCCAACTCAGTTTTGTTTGATCTCATATTGTTTTGAGTTTGACAGTTCCTAATATTGATTTGTCTCGTTGTTAAATTCATGTTACGGCATTCAGAATCATAGAACAGGGGATCAGCCAGCACAGCACTGCACCATTAACTAACCCTGTATATTCCACCCTCTGGTTCATCATCACTCATCAGGGACTGTCTTTTGGAATTTGCAGGAGAGCATTAAATAGCTCTTCTGGAGCCTTCAAGGAGAACTGTTTAGAGCATTTACATTGTACAATAAAATGTAAGGATAGAATAGTCAACTAAAGAGAGCTAAAAATCACTCTCCTATATCAGATTTAAGGAGAGCAGTAGAGAGAGACTGCTCTCGCTCTCCTCACAGGCAGTCCCTGACTCATGCTGAATCACTGATAAATAAATGATATGCTGCCCTCTGTGATATGCTGCCCTCTGTCTCTTTATATCTTATCCCCTCTTCGCTGATTCAAGTGAATTCATGAGTAACATGAAGGCAAATCGATATCCGGCTGTCTGCCAAACTCATAACAATATCTATCTAAGAGATTATTATTTCTTATACAAATGCTACATCTTTCTGTTCATGTACGCCAGTTAAATTTATTGAAAATCAGTCAGTCGCAGCCGATTTTGAAATGATTTTAACTGGAATACGAGTAGAAGTTATTCTTGGTGTATGAATGGCAATCTCCCAGTTATTAATAACACCTTTACCCCACCAACACATTATGGCACATTCAGTAATATATATCTGAACTTAACTTATATATAAACAATACAAACAAATAAACATGAAGTAACTACATGGTAGCTATAGGTTCCAAACCAAAAGGTGGGAATATTGCTCCCTTCTGAATTCATACCCTTTTCTTGTGCAGTTCTCCACCTCAAACCTTATGAACTGACAGTACAAACACATGGCCAATCAGAAAAGCAGTAAAAAAAATGTGAAGTGCATACATATTTAATTGCACTACTGTACAGTCACATCTTGCAGGATTTATTGACTTTTGGAATTTTTATTATTTTGTTTATAAAAATAGCAGAAATTCTTTGTCGTGTATGAAATCGCTTAATGAATGTGGGTCCCATATTGCTCAACAGATTGGACTCACAAATGCGCTGAATGTTGATACGTCCAATGCAACTCCCTGCGGGGCTCACCCATTGGACACATCAACATCTCAGTGCGCATGCATTATTGAGTCCTGATTTCTCTCTCAAAAAGTGATACACATTTATTAACCTGGTAAGTAATGATAAATACACTAAAATGATGAATTCCCTTTAAGCATAGTCCTCGTATAGGACGCACATATGACATCAAGCATATTACATCTGACCTTGTTCAAAATAATATGAGCTGGACAATTAGTCGTCTGCGAATTTGGTAAAAGGGATTCTGATTCCGATTTACCAAAAGATAGTAATTCCCCACAGAACATGAAAATAACATGATCCGAGTTTAATCTTCAGGAGAGCTATTCTGCACCTGCACACAGCACAGTATACCCTGCTTATCCTGTGGGCAGAACTGGGTTACAGCAGGATTACATGTCGTCACTGGGCGGGAAAAACCTCATATGTACTTTTGTCCCTTTAACATGGATGTGTAGACTTTTTATTGAAGAGGTTGCTTCATCCATGTTCAAGGGCTAAAACTACATGCAGGAAACACCTCATTTTTACTTTTGGCCCTTGAACATGGATAAAACCTTGTAGGTGTAGACTTTACATTGAATGGTTTGCTTCATCCATGTTCAAGGGCAAAAAGTACATATGAGGTTTTTCCTGCCCAGTGACGATGTCATTTTTGTTTGTTCATCAAAGAGCTGATATTTTATATCATAATTATCATATCAGTACCCTTCTTCCATTTACAGCAGTAAAAAAAGTGTGAAAAGGCTCTGATGAAGGTGTTGGAAAGTACAAAAGTTCTGCTTTTTACCAAACATTTGTGACCTAATCAGGAAAAATGAAGACAGTTACTATTTGAAATGTTTGCACTAGGCCTGGCATTTTCGGGTAATTTTGTACCCGGGTACCCGGCGTATTTTTAGGTCAACCATGAATGATCCTAGCATTTTAGGTCTAGGTCCAGGGACACTACAAAACCGAAAAAATAAAAAACTTAAAAAATATATATATATTTTTTTTTGAATTTCGGGTGCCTGGGTAATGTAATCTCGGACGGGTACCCGCAAGCCCGCCGAAAATGCCAGCCTTAGTTTGCACTCTCACAAAAGTGTTGCAAAATGATGCTGATAAAACAATGGAAACTACAATATGTTTAAGCACTCTATGAGCATACCTGTACTTCAAAACTTGCATCATTTTTAGTCCTGCTTAATTTGATCGAGTTGGAATAATTCTGGTATACCCTGCGCACATGTATAACCCTAAACCCTAACCTATCCCTAAAACAGGGTAAACCAGTATTGTACCATATAGGAATACAGGGTGCGTAGGGTAAACCAGAATTGTACCATTGAGTCACATTTGAGCCAGTCTTTCCCACCAACCAACAAAGGGATTAATTCCAAACCACATAATCATAATATTGTATGGGGATGAGGGAAAACATATAAATATATTGAACATGATTATCTCACTGTTTTAATGAGTACATTACAAATCGTGCAGGAATGGACAAATACATGATTCTTTTGACTACAATTCAAAATTTCAAAAGCATGGCAAGCTGCCCCTTAAAGTCTTAATAGTTATAATCATTTTTTTTTGCAAAATGCAGTTTGACTTCATCGCAAATATGGGTCAAAATTCATTCATCAGCTGCCATCAGACATTTTACCAATTCTTTATAAACTACTACTTTTTGTTCACAACCAAACTGAATGGACAAGGTTAGTTTTTTTTTTGTACATATAAACCTAAAATTGTTGTGAATTTTTAAATAGTATACACTAGGTTTGCTTGCTCAGCACTGACATTGTTCAAAAAAGTTACAAAGCAATAGTTTCATTGGGCTATTCTAATTGACATCCACACAGACTTATAGTACTCGAGTACAATACTGTACTTTCGAGTACTGAGTACAAAATACTTTTTGGTACTCATACTGTACTCATGCATCAATACTCGTACTGCGTGACCAAGTACTCGTGACTTTCGTACTCATGGCTTGGAATTTTGCTGTACTCGTACTCGTGCCAATCTACTCGTACTCATGAAAAAATACTCGTATTCATAGAAAATACTCATAATAGTTTTCCTGTAAGTTGTTACTATGAAACTATCATAGTGTGGAGGATCCACACTATCCATGTGGAAAATGTTGGAAATATCTTCCACAGAGGGAGTATGTTTTTCAAACATAATTGATCAGAGTTGACCATTTTGAAACCCATACTCCCCCTGTATTATAGCTTTACTTATATCTTCCACAACTGGAGTGAGTATAATGGAAGTTACCCAATTATCTCTTTTATTCAAAACTCATACTCCCTCTGTGGAAGTCTTAAGCTAAATCTTCCACAGGGGTAGTGTGGATTTTAAATGGAATAGCCCATTTTGTTTCTTGTTGTGTAAAAACTGATTGCGATTACTTGCTGCTGGAATCTTCTTTGAAATACTGGAACACGGATGAGAAGTCTTTCATTGCAAAGCCTTTGTTACACATGATTCTGTAGATTTGATGAGCTAGTGACCCTAATGGTGTGGGTGTCTTGGTCATAGTGGCTGAATTCTGTGCAAGGCCAAGATCCTGTCAAAGATAAGATAAAAAGTTATATGCATTATACATGCCGATCTGATGGACTGCACACCTTATCAGTTCAGTTCAGTTTTATTTCATCAAATTCAATCCATACAAATAAATACAATATAAAAAAGCTTTTACAAACACCGTATAATATGGTGAAAATGATGAGGATGCCACTGAAACGCAGTGGGTGGTCAGATTTGTTATATTCTCTTTGATATCTTACATTTAAAAAAACCTGTTACCAAGCTTTGATATGGGAAGCAAAAATGTGTATAACAATACCCCATATGATATACTTCCGATAGTGGTTACCACTTTTCGTTTCACACCATCAACAACAAAACACATTTTGGGTGTTAAATTTTACTGGGGTAAAGTAATGAGAAAAAATATGAGCTTTGATATCAAAAAATCAGTTTTTATGAGAACAAATGGGAGATGAGGCAATTGATCTGGTCATACATATTTAAAATGGATTCGGTATCTTGGTCATATGTTCTGAGCAGGGCATGTCAAAGAAAGTTGAAATGCATTGATATGGAGATCCGGTCTGCTAGAGAACCATCTGACTGGTGTATATTGCATCTTGGTTATGGTGGCAGAGGGAGAGTTTCTATACAAAATTGTATGTGTCGTTACACCAACACCTGCCATGTTTTATCTTACCTTAGTCATAAGAGCTGTACCAAATCCTCCTTTATAATCATTACTTGATGGTACACCTTCAAGTACTCCAGGTACAGGATTGTATGTGTCACTGGCCCAACACCTGTCACTACTTGTCTTGTCTTACCTTAGTCATAAGAGCTGTACCAAATCCTCCTTTATAATCATTACTTGATGGTACACCTTCAAGTACTCCAGGTACAGGATTGTATGTGTCACTGGCCCAACACCTGCCGCTACTTGTCTTGTCTTACCTTAGTCATTAGAGCTGTACCAAATCCTCCTTTATAATCATTACTTGATGGTACACCTTCTAGTACTCCAGGTACAGGATTGTATGTATCACTGGACCAACACCTGCCGCTACTTGTCTTGTCTTACCTTAGTCATTAGGGCTGTACCAAATCCTCCTTTATAATCATTACTTGATGGTACACCTTCTAGTACTCCAGGTACAGGATTGTATGTATCACTGGACCAACACCTGCCGCTACTTGTCTTGTCTTACCTTAGTCATTAGAGCTGTACCAAATCCTCCTTTATAATCATTACTTGATGGTACACCTTCAAGTACTCCAGGTACAGGATTGTATGTATCACTGGACCAACACCTACCACTACTTGTCTTGTCTTACCTTAGTCATTAGAGCTGTACCAAATCCTCCTTTATAATCATTACTTGATGGTACACCTTCAAGTACTCCAGGTACAGGATTGTATGTATCACTGGACCAACACCTGTCGCTACTTGTCTTGTCTTACCTTAGTCATTAGGGCTGTACCAAATCCTCCTTTATAATCATTACTTGATGGTACACCTTCTAGTACTCCAGGTACAGGATTGTATGTGTCACTGGCCCAACACCTGTCACTACTTGTCTTGTCTTACCTTAGTCATTAGAGCTGTACCAAATCCTCCTTTATAATCATTACTTGATGGTACACCTTCAAGTACTCCAGGTACAGGATTGTATGTGTCACTGGCCCAACACCTGACACTACTTGTCTTGTCTTACCTTAGTCATTAGAGCTGTACCAAATCCTCCTTTATAATCATTACTTGATGGTACACCTTCTAGTACTCCAGGTACAGGATTGTATGTATCACTGGACCAACACCTGCCGCTACTTGTCTTGTCTTACCTTAGTCATTAGAGCTGTACCAAATCCTCCTTTATAATCATTACTTGATGGTACACCTTCAAGTACTCCAGGTACAGGATTGTATGTGTCACTGGCCCAACACCTGTCACTACTTGTCTTGTCTTACCTTAGTCATTAGAGCTGTACCAAATCCTCCCTTATAATCATTACTTGATGGTACACCTTCAAGTACTCCAGGTACAGGATTGTATGTGTCACTAGCCCAACACCTGTCACTACTTGTCTTGTCTTACCTTAGTCATTAGAGCTGTACCAAATCCTCCTTTATAATCATTACTTGATGGTACACCTTCAAGTACTCCAGGTACAGGATTGTATGTGTCACTGGCCCAACACCTGTCACTACTTGTCTTGTCTTACCTTAGTCATTAGAGCTGTACCAAATCCTCCCTTATAATCATTACTTGATGGTACACCTTCAAGTACTCCAGGTACAGGATTGTATGTGTCACTAGCCCAACACCTGTCACTACTTGTCTTGTCTTACCTTAGTCATTAGAGCTGTACCAAATCCTCCTTTATAATCATTACTTGATGGTACACCTTCAAGTACTCCAGGTACAGGATTGTATGTGTCACTGGCCCAACACCTGTCACTACTTGTTTTATCTTACCTTAGTCATAAGAGCTGTACCAAATCCTCCTTTATAATCATTACTTGATGGTACACCTTCAAGTACTCCAGGTACAGGATTGTATGTGTCACTGGCCCAACACCTGTCACTACTTGTCTTGTCTTACCTTAGTCATTAGAGCTGTACCAAATCCTCCCTTATAATCATTACTTGATGGTACACCTTCAAGTACTCCAGGTACAGGATTGTATGTGTCACTAGCCCAACACCTGTCACTACTTGTCTTGTCTTACCTTAGTCATTAGAGCTGTACCAAATCCTCCTTTATAATCATTACTTGATGGTACACCTTCAAGTACTCCAGGTACAGGATTGTATGTGTCACTGGCCCAACACCTGTCACTACTTGTCTTGTCTTACCTTAGTCATTAGAGCTGTACCAAATCCTCCCTTATAATCATTACTTGATGGTACACCTTCAAGTACTCCAGGTACAGGATTGTATGTGTCACTGGCCCAACACCTGTCACTACTTGTCTTGTCTTACCTTAGTCATTAGAGCTGTACCAAATCCTCCTTTATAATCATTACTTGATGGTACACCTTCAAGTACTCCAGGTACAGGATTGTATGTGTCACTAGCCCAACACCTGTCACTACTTGTCTTGTCTTACCTTAGTCATTAGAGCTGTACCAAATCCTCCTTTATAATCATTACTTGATGGTACACCTTCTAGTACTCCAGGTACAGGATTGTATGTGTTGCTGGCCCAGCACCTACCACTACTTGTCTTGTCTTACTTTAGTCATTCGAGCTGTACCAAATCTTCCTTTATAATCATTACTTGATGGTACACCTTCTAGTACTCCAGGTACAGGATTGTATGTGTCACTAGCCCAACACCTGTCACTACTTGTCTTGTCTTACCTTAGTCATTAGAGCTGTACCAAATCCTCCTTTATAATCATTACTTGATGGTACACCTTCTAGTACTCCAGGTACAGGATTGTATGTATCACTGGACCAACACCTGCCGCTACTTGTCTTGTCTTACCTTAGTCATTAGAGCTGTACCAAATCCTCCTTTATAATCATTACTTGATGGTACACCTTCTAGTACTCCAGGTACAGGATTGTATGTATCACTGGACCAACACCTACTTCTACTTGTCTTGTCTTACCTTAGTCATTAGAGCTGTACCAAATCCTCCTTTATAATCATTACTTGATGGTACACCTTCAAGTACTCCAGGTACAGGATTGTATGTGTCACTGGACCAACACCTGCCGCTACTTGTCTTGTCTTACCTTAGTCATTAGGGCTGTACCAAATCCTCCTTTATAATCATTACTTGATGGTACACCTTCTAGTACTCCAGGTACAGGATTGTATGTGTCACTGGACCAACACCTGCCGCTACTTGTCTTGTCTTACCTTAGTCATTAGGGCTGTACCAAATCCTCCTTTATAATCATTACTTGATGGTACACCTTCTAGTACTCCAGGTACAGGATTGTATGTATCACTGGACCAACACCTACCACTACTTGTCTTGTCTTACCTTAGTCATTAGAGCTGTACCAAATCCTCCTTTATAATCATTACTTGATGGTACACCTTCTAGTACTCCAGGTACAGGATTGTATGTGTCACTGGACCAACACCTGCCGCTACTTGTCTTGTCTTACCTTAGTCATTAGAGCTGTACCAAATCCTCCTTTATAATCATTACTTGATGGTACACCTTCTAGTACTCCAGGTACAGGATTGTATGTGTCACTGGACCAACACCTGCCGCTACTTGTCTTGTCTTACCTTAGTCATTAGAGCTGTACCAAATCCTCCTTTATAATCATTACTTGATGGTACACCTTCAAGTACTCCAGGTACAGGATTGTATGTGTCACTGGCCCAACACCTGACACTACTTGTCTTGTCTTACCTTAGTCATTAGAGCTGTACCAAATCCTCCTTTATAATCATTACTTGATGGTACACCTTCAAGTACTCCAGGTACAGGATTGTATGTATCACTGGACCAACACCTGCCGCTACTTGTCTTGTCTTACCTTAGTCATTAGAGCTGTACCAAATCCTCCTTTATAATCATTACTTGATGGTACACCTTCAAGTACTCCAGGTACAGGATTGTATGTGTCACTGGCCCAACACCTGCCGCTACTTGTCTTGTCTTACCTTAGTCATTAGAGCTGTACCAAATCCTCCTTTATAATCATTACTTGATGGTACACCTTCAAGTACTCCAGGTACAGGATTGTATGTGTCACTGGCCCAACACCTGCTACTACTTGTCTTGTCTTACCTTAGTCATTAGGGCTGTACCAAATCCTCCTTTATAATCATTACTTGATGGTACACCTTCTAGTACTCCAGGTACAGGATTGTATGTGTCACTGGCCCAACACCTGTCACTACTTGTCTTGTCTTACCTTAGTCATTAGAGCTGTACCAAATCCTCCTTTATAATCATTACTTGATGGTACACCTTCAAGTACTCCAGGTACAGGATTGTATGTGTCACTGGCCCAACACCTGCCGCTACTTGTCTTGTCTTACCTTAGTCATTAGAGCTGTACCAAATCCTCCTTTATAATCATTACTTGATGGTACACCTTCAAGTACTCCAGGTACAGGATTGTATGTGTCACTGGACCAACACCTGCCGCTACTTGTCTTGTCTTACCTTAGTCATTAGAGCTGTACCAAATCCTCCTTTATAATCATTACTTGATGGTACACCTTCAAGTACTCCAGGTACAGGATTGTATGTATCACTGGACCAACACCTGCCGCTACTTGTCTTGTCTTACCTTAGTCATTAGAGCTGTACCAAATCCTCCTTTATAATCATTACTTGATGGTACACCTTCTAGTACTCCAGGTACAGGATTGTATGTATCACTGGACCAACACCTGCCGCTACTTGTCTTGTCTTACCTTAGTCATTAGAGCTGTACCAAATCCTCCTTTATAATCATTACTTGATGGTACACCTTCTAGTACTCCAGGTACAGGATTGTATGTGTCACTGGCCCAACACCTGCCGCTACTTGTCTTGTCTTACCTTAGTCATCAGAGCTGTACCAAATCCTCCTTTATAATCATTACTTGATGGTACACCTTCAAGTACTCCAGGTACAGGATTGTATGTGTCACTGGACCAGCACCTACCTATACTTGTCTTGTCTTACCTTAGTCATCAGAGCTGTACCAAATCCTCCTTTATAATCATTACTTGATGGTACACCTTCAAGTACTCCAGGTACAGGATTGCATGTGTCACTGGCCCAGCACCTACCTATACTTGTCTTGTCTTACCTTAGTCATTAGAGCTGTACCAAATCCTCCTTTATAATCATTACTTGATGGTACACCTTCAAGTACTCCAGGTACAGGATTGTATGTGTCACTGGCCCAGCACCTACCTATACTTGTCTTGTCTTACCTTAGTCATCAGAGCTGTACCAAATCCTCCTTTATAATCATTACTTGATGGTACACCTTCAAGTACTCCAGGTACAGGATTGCATGTGTCACTGGACCAGCACCTACCTATACTTGTCTTGTCTTACCTTAGTCATTAGAGCTGTACCAAATCCTCCTTTATAATCATTACTTGATGGTACACCTTCAAGTACTCCAGGTACAGGATTGTATGTGTCACTGGCCCAACACCTGCTACTACTTGTCTTGTCTTACCTTAGTCATTAGAGCTGTACCAAATCCTCCTTTATAATCATTACTTGATGGTACACCTTCAAGTACTCCAGGTACAGGATTGTATGTGTCACTGGCCCAGCACCTACCTATACTTGTCTTGTCTTACCTTAGTCATCAGAGCTGTACCAAATCCTCCTTTATAATCATTACTTGATGGTACACCTTCAAGTACTCCAGGTACAGGATTGTATGTGTCACTGGCCCAACACCTGACACTACTTGTCTTGTCTTACCTTAGTCATTAGAGCTGTACCAAATCCTCCTTTATAATCATTACTTGATGGTACACCTTCAAGTACTCCAGGTACAGGATTGTATGTGTCACTAGCCCAACACCTGTCACTACTTGTCTTGTCTTACCTTAGTCATTAGGGCTGTACCAAATCCTCCTTTATAATCATTACTTGATGGTACACCTTCAAGTACTCCAGGTACAGGATTGTATGTGTCACTGGCCCAACACCTGCTACTACTTGTCTTGTCTTACCTTAGTCATTAGAGCTGTACCAAATCCTCCTTTATAATCATTACTTGATGGTACACCTTCAAGTACTCCAGGTACAGGATTGTATGTGTCACTGGCCCAACACCTGCCGCTACTTGTGTTTAAGATTGATGCCAACATCTTTGGATCAAGCCCTAATCTGTTAGAAGTGGTGATAAAATATATCAGAGAAATTAATTAGAAATTGGTGCAACCTTTGAACTAGGTAGGCAGTCTTCTCATACACCCTCTGTTTATTTTAATGGGGCATACAGAATAAAGCAGCTTGTGGGTGGTGCACCTGTTTGTAAAACCTTGCCTAGAAATGGGGCTGTTCAAGTTGAAATCCATACTCCCCTTAACTTATGGAAGACATAACCTTCATCTTCCACACAGGGAGTGTAAACTAAGTCAACTATTCAGGTAACTCCATTTGAAATTCACACTCCCGTGTTGGAGATTAAGGGCATGTTTTCCATAAGGGGTGTGTGGATTTCAACTGGAATGGCACAAATAACACTATAACATTAACCTACAAATCATGTGCTCATGCTTGGAAATGATTCATACAAAATGTTTTTATTCCTAACTTTTCATCAAATTGTGACCTGTCACCTGATATCAGACTCATTATGTGACACAATCCAGTCCATGAGAGTAAAGGCAGCAAATTTGAAATTGAGATAAGGCAAAAAAAAAGGAGTAAAAAACAATAAAATCCAGAAGAAAATATTATACATCACAAAATCTCATAACTTTAGAACCAAGTATGCTAGACCTTTGTTGTTTTCAGTATATGATAGCCTAATGTTTGTATAAGGTAATATTTAAATTGTAGTAACTCAATTTTCAAAAATGCCTCCTTTGGCTCCCATGGAGCAGATCGTGGTACATATATAAACTCTTGGAAGTAAAGGTCCGTGCCCTTTTAATTGATGCCTCAGCAAGCCTTATATTAAGTATGCCTGGACCAGGAGCTAAAATGGGCTCCTGGTCCTAAAGATGGCACCAGGGGCCAAAACTTGGCAACCATGGGGTAATAAAAGCCTGGGATCCTGTTTAATGTAAGCCTTGTGCCTCAGTTGCTTTGAAGTTAAAAATCATCTGCTAAAACAACCTGTGGTTTTCTGTCCAAGACTTGACTACATCTCAGGTGATTTGATGCCAACTTGGTCAGAATATAAATTAGTACATACATACCTCATTCCCAAGTTCATTGTTTCTGATACCCCGATCATTGATATTGCCAACATCATATTATTACAAATTTTAGCAGCCTGAAAAATTAAGGAAAACACACACAGAAAATGTTAAAATCAAGTATAAAAAGTTGTCTGTCTTGCCCTAAAAAGAGTTTTATGTTCTCTTTTGTTTCTTGATTACATTGCATTGTGAAATTATAATTCACAATAATTCCTACATTTATCTTTGGTGGAATCAATGGCAGCACCAGGAAATTTCTTGGGGGAATGTCATTGGGGGAGAAGTGAATTTATTTTTTTTTTGGGGGCAAAATCAACCAATTTTGTGCAAACGTCCTGCAAAAAGTGGAAATTTGTGTAATTTTGGGTTTTTACTGGTGGGGGGGGAACAAGAAAAATATTTGGGGGGAGGGGCAAATGAAGATTAAATAAATAATCTGTAAAACGTATAAACAACATCTTCTGGAAAGCTATTTTTAAATGCTTTTACCATTATTATCATGTGTACTTGCATCACTAATTTTGGACATAAATTTCATTAATTTAGTTATCACTAATTAGTATTTGACATGTGTTTTTTTTTTGTGTTTTTTTTAATGTTCAACATAGGATGTCATTGATGGACATGACAGTTGGTTGGTTGGACTTGTCTTCTTTTAACTTCAACCAACCTGCTGCCAACAAATCTACAGGCAATAGATAGTGAAGGTCTCCTTCGCTGTCTATGCCAAATGGACAGGCAAACCAACAAAACCCACTCACCTGGCCAGTCCCAACTGGTCCTGTATTTACAATGTTTTTACCCAAATATTGTAGTATTTCTTTTGCTGCTTCAAATTCATCCGTTTTAGCACCCACCATAAATGTTAATACTCCATCTCTGGCTGCATTTACACCTGAAAATATGAAAATAGATTACTTGGAATATGTTTTCTGTAATGGAAAATATACCCCAAACCAACTCATTTGTTGCACTTCCCCCATACAAGGACAACATTATAAGAATGACTTCACTAATAAGATATTATGAACTGCCTTATGAAAAATACCAAGAGACTTGCTCATAATTATATAGAGAAGAGAACCACCATTAGGTTGGTTGAAAATTTCAACCAGCCTAATCATGAAGCTCCCGTGACGCAGGTCTCGTCAACCTGAAGTCCTGGGTTCGATTCCCAGGCGGGATCACTTTTTCTACTTGTCTCCTTTATTATTTGCGTAGGGCTAACCTGGTGAAAAATTATGTTTATTTATATAATTCCCCGATCATGCCACTGTTTTTCCAAGAACCACCATAGCCACGAACTATGAAAAAAAGACTTAACAGCTCCTCCTACATGCATACATGTATATGTTCAAAGCAAAAATAGGAACAACTGCTATTTTTGCGTGGAGCAATGAAGTGGAAACTTAAAATAACACACCACCTGTGTTATATCAGGCAATAGAGATATCTCTATATATTAAGTTTTTACTAAAACATGAAGTTTAGCTAAAAATCTAAAAATCACAAAAATAACCACTGTTACACTGACTAAGGCATCAGACTACAGCGTGATAGCATTTGATTATTTGTGGCCAAAATTGGCAGAATTCAATATTTAGCAGAAATGTTATTTAAAGAACAAAACAAATCATATTTTTGCATCAAGATGTACTTACACTAACAGATGCAATTTCGTCCAATATTTACCAATAATCACAACAACATGCTGTGACATGGTCGTGGCCATTTTGAATTTCAACCGGAAAAATTGACTTTTGACAAGTCATACCGTTTTGGGTGACTTGTTTTATTAGTTCTCTGTGGGACACAGATGGTGTTTACCAAGATTTTCTAAAATCATTTTTGGATGTGAATGTATTGATCTGCAACATATGCCTTGACCAAATAAGATTTTTTTCTCACCTCCTGACACAGGTGCGTCCATATAGAGGGCGCCTTCTTATCTGCCATGCCCGCTACTTCCTGAGCCACTGTTGGGTCAATTGTGCTGCTGTCAATAAGAAGGCAGCCTGTTTTTACAGTTCTGTATAAAAATAAACAATTGGTCGCATGTCATAAGTTGGGTACAATTTCCATTACATGGTCAAAAATGACAAAAAATGTGTTTTTGGATATGTTGTATATATTGACAATCTCTAATAATTAACACCATTTTTAACCTTAACACATGCTTAATTTTTGAGATAATGCTTAATTAGTAATTAATTAATACACAGGTGTCTATGTAAATCTCAATTTTCAAATGCTTTTTCTCAAATCGGACCTCAATTACAAAAATGACTGTAAATTTTTTATTTTATGCAAGAATGTCATCAGATTTGGAGGATATGTTCTCAATACATTAATGCTTCAAATGAACTTTTTAAAATAATTGCACGTAAGTTAATTACATTGTGAAGGTCAATGACCTTTTTACGAGTAATTAGCAAGATGGTTATTCTATTGTTGAGGAAATGAATATCAAGAAGAGAAATGTACATTAGCATATTGCTAAAACTACTGAAATTCAACTAGGATTTCATTAAAAATGAAAAAATGGAACATATAACCCTTAAGGTGGTACTACACACCTTAATAAATTTGTGACTATTTTTGCATTTTTCTCAAAAAATAATATCACACTGGTAACAAAAGTCATGTATATTAGAGGGGTAAAGAATCCAGTTACTACACTGGAATTTCAGTGACTCAAGACAAGCGGTACGTTATTTATGATAAGAAAAGAGGTACTGCTAGAAAGTACCTCATTTCTTAACATATATAATGAGCCCTTGTCTTGAATCACTGAAATTTCAGTGAAGTAATTGGATTCCATGCCCCTATAATATACATATAACTTTTGTTACCAGTGTGTAGTTACTTTTTGAGAAAAATGAAAAGTTAGTCACAAAATTTATCAGGGGTGTAGTACCACCTTAAGTAGTCAGTAATTGTTTTAATTGTACAAATTCAACATTCAAAGCTGTCAATACATCATACCCTCCCTAGATTTGAAAAAGTAACCAGCAGTTTTGACATGCTGACATGTGAATTTTCACATAGGCCCTATTGTACACTCCCGCATCCGCCTGCTCCACATCCGCCTGCTCCTCCACCCCTGGCATTTTTCATTTCAACTGATGTGATTTTTTTACAGAATAATGTATAATTATATGCTTCAGTAGACTGAAAGAGTATAATATTAGGCTTAAAATGAGGTATCAACCACTGCTGTAGGATATGGGGTTACGGAAAGCCAATCAAATTTGTTTCGCAATTTTCAGAAAAGTGTAATCCCTCCACCCTTTTAGCATACCCAACTTATGACATGCGACCAATTATTACAAATTACGAGCTTGATGAAGTCATTTTTGTTATGTTTACAATTCTTAATTTACTAATAAAAATGTAATTTTACATTACACATGTACCCGACAGTAAATAAAATATTCTAAACCCTCTTACTATGTGAAAAGACAAAACTATGGCTCCAATTACCAAATTATCTCCTGAAATTCCAATATCTTTTATTCAAATCTTTTTAAAATAACTTTTATTTTTTTTGAGTTTGTAATTGCTGTCTGTCTGACAGACAGAAATTATAACATCTGTGAGTGGACACTACGAATGAGCCGTAAACTCGGCAAATTTCATTCTGAGTTACAGTGTAAAATATGCGTGTCGGTCGTATTCATAGGTATCTCAATTTGGCGCGACAAGTATCTCATCAAACACTGTTTAAACTAATCAATAATCCTATTGCTGAAGAGGATAATAATAAGCTTCTACCTATTTCTATAGAATCCTTTAAATAGTTCTTGTCTTTGTTTGCTTTGGCTAAATCCTGTTCCAGTGGTGGATAACAAAGCATTGTATTTTGTCTAGGTATGTATAACCAACAATTAACAATGAGAGGACATTCCTGAACCTCGTTGACTTGGGGATGATTTAAAATGACCGCCAAGTATGACTGTTTGATATTTATTACCAGAAATGTGGAAAAAGAGACACATGTACAACCGAAAAAAAGTACAATTTTGTTGAAGGAACAGATTTCAACAAACCATAACCCGCTAGTGGATATCGTTTGAAGTCAAATGATATACCATTTTAAAGCTTATGATACATATTTTCTAAACACGAAATAAAACAAAATTGACCGGGGGCCGACTTTACGGCTGATCCGTGGTGTCCAGTCACATTATAGTGTTCTATGGGGCACTGAAATACACGCAATTATTCGTAACTTGCAAATTCAATATCCACATCCTGAATCAATTGAAATTTATACTTTTTTGCTGAACCGCTGCCCGAGCAAGCAAACAATCACAAAATGCCTAAAATACTTACTCAAATATGCCACCTGTGCCAGAATACACCTCTATTACATTAGGACTTGAGGGCAGCATGGTAATAATCCTGTCAACTTTATCAGCAACTTCTGCCGGTGTATCTACTACCGTGGCTCCCAAGTCTTGTAGCTCAGCCGAGGCTTCTGGGTAGACATCGTTGACAACCAGTGGGTATCCTTGTTTATGTAGATTCTTGGCCATGTGGTTGCCCATGTTACCAAGGCCTATGAAGCCTATTGGGGTTCTAGATGACTGAAAAACAAGAGCAAAAGTAAATATTGAGAGCTAGTTCACTTAGCCATTATTAACACTTTGTAGGCCTGCCCTGTCAATCATTTGGGAAAGGTTCAAATTGTGATTGACCACATTTTGGCTAGATGGAATCAGCTGGGTGGATGACTGAGGTCAATAATCAGTGAGTAATTTTCTTGACCCAATCCCAACTATGTGAAATAATCTGGGTATGCCTGGTCATGAAACACAATATGTTCACCCTGACCCCTTTCAAGTTCCTCTACTCCATTAAAAGCAGAATTAGATTAGAAGAATTTTTGACTTCAACACTAAAAAATTTGATCGCTTACCGGGAGCGCTTTCACAGTACCAACTGCGTCCTCAGCCTCAGAATTAGATTGATTTGAGTTTTTTCTCTTTTTCATTGAGTCATTCACTTTCTTTTGGGGGGGCAGCTACATCATATTGCTATCATTTCTCACTTTTAAATATTTTTAAAATCTAAGGGCTCATATTGAAATACCCTACCACACTTTCACACAGAAAGAAGGCAGGATTCCCCTCGCTAAGCACCCGCCTCAGGAAAGCTTGGTCATAAAACGGATGGAGTACACCCTGCCTTTTGATGTGGTCTGGTGACAAGGATTATAATAAAAGTTTATCAAAGACTGGCAATTTTATTGATTGTTGAACTAATTGAACTAATCGGCTCATCGCACAACCCAGGAAAGCACGCCCTAATTTAAGTGGCTAATTGCAGTGTTATAATCACACAGGATTTTAACAAAAGAAGGCTAGCACAGGAAAGCTGCAGGATGGCGCACACCTTCCTGTGTAAGGGAATTTCAATATGAGCCCTAATGTAGGCCTACTTTTGGTGCAATTAATATTTTCATGCTGTCTTCAATTTCAACTCAACTTACCTCATTTGTGGTAGAAACTGTGGAAAGTAAAAAATATAAAACAAATAATTAATATGATTCTACTATGAACGGTATACAATGTACTCAGAATAAGTAAGTACATGTACTATGAACATATTAAATTATTGTTATGACATGTATACATGTATCATGAAACTTCTACACTGAGTAGATTTCACTAAATGTGAATTAAAGCCATTTTTGTTATTGTAAAATTTGCTGCAGAAGGACACCCTCAATATTTTTCAATGGATTGTTACCCCGGAGGGGTCACTCCCATTGTGGCCTGTACACCATCCGTGATAATCAACTTTTGAAAAGCACCCTAAACAAGGATTTAACCCTTGGCTAAAACGATACCCTAAACACGGATTTTCTTCCTTGCATCAAATTTCATACCATAAATTTCATTTCCGCGTATTAACAATTTCAATTTTGCTACCCTTTTTTCCTATATTTCATGTTTTTGACACCCTGCGCCAGTTGATTCATAGTTGTGTGCCCTTAAGGTGCACTGAGCCTGGATGGGCTCTCTCTCTCTGTCTCTGCACTCGTGGAAGCTACATGTGCCTGGTTGTGATTATCACATTAGATTAATCCCTAATCCTTTTATTGGCGTGGTGACAGCTTGGATTCAAACCAGTCATCTCTGAAGTCTCTCAGCTGACCTTCCTGACGAAATTGGTGGTCATCTTGAACCCTAAATGTGTGATCTTTCACAAGACTGTGAGCGACCAGTAAGCTTAAAACAGTAAGCTTAAGCCTGCAAGCCTGCAAGGCTGCATATTAGCTTTTATTCTGGTTCACATACACGAGTGTAAAAACAATCAGCAATGGCCACAACACATCGTGCGCCGAAGCAATGGCCTCTAACAAAGAACGAAACAATAAACTCATTTGAAAGCTGGAAACATAACCTCCAGTATACACTGTCATTAGACCCAAGCTTTTCTCCCTACTTGGTTGAAGGAGCGGTATGGGGCAAAAAGTCAAAAACTTCCCCTCTTCGAGGTCTCACTAACGACGGTGAGGACATACAGGAAGCCCAAAGGAAAACAGCAGTCCAGAAAAATGCTGCATTAAAGCTTATGCTTGGACAAATAGCCAACTATTGTCCAATTATCTCACGAAATACAATACTCAAAAACTGCACCAGCCTGAAAATGATATGGCAAGCCATCCGTCTCCATTTTGGCTTCCAAACAACAGGTGGCCACTTCCTAGAGTTCAACAATATTACCCTTGGCCCTGATGAACGGCCAGAGGACTTGTACCAGCGCCTAGTAGCATTCACCAAGACAACCTCATGCGTGAAGGAGGCGGCATCAGTCACCATGACCAAGTCATCGATGAAGATGAGGAGATTACGCCTACACTCGAAAACTTTGTAGTGTTAACGTGGTTGCGCCTTATAAACCCTGATCTGCCCCGATTAGTAAAGCAGCGTACGGTACAGAGCTAAGATCCGCACCTTGGCTTCTATCAAAGCCGAAATTTCTCAAGCTCTGGATTCGCTCCTGGATGAGCTGAGCTCAAACGATGCTGCTCGCAGCATGCGCACTAGTAGTCAGCGTGAGACCGATGCCTAAATTGAAAGCTAAGAAATCATTTGGTAAATCCTGCCCTCTGTGTGAGCAAGCTGGTCGGCATGACCATGCGCATTTCTTAAGCGAGTGCTCGTATTCTCCCTGAAAAGGACAGAAAATACCTGGCCCAAGGCCACAGCTTAACATCCTTGATGATTGTGACAGCGACTCAGATTTAGCATGCGCCTTTGTTGACCAATCTGACCTTAGTGCGCAGCCCAATGTTCAGACAGCGCTGTAATTCATGTTGATCAGTCTCCTTATGTAGATGCATTCCACAAGCACCATGCGGTCCGCATCACCATTGACAGTGGATCCACTGGTAATCTCATTCGCGAAAACACTGTCCAACGATTAGGATGCCCCATTCATCAGAGTTCGCAGTCTGCCCGTCAAGCTGATGGGTCATCCCCTCTTAAGGTAGTTGGGGAAACAACCTCACCTTTACTCGTGACAGACACTCCTTTGTCTTTAAAGGTCTAGTTGTTAGAGACCTTGACGAAGAAATCCTTGCAGGTATTCCCTTCATGAAATGCAATGATGTCGCAATTCGCCCTGCTAAGAACCAAATCATCTTGACAGATGGTACAATTATCACTTATGGCGCCAACAAGAGCCCCAAATCCCAGCACACTGTTCGTCAGTGCCCATATACTTCGTGGACCTTCTCAAAACACTACCATATGGCCAGGCTCATACGTTGAGGTAAATCTCCCTGCAGACATCGTTGAATCAGATGCTACTTTTGCCATTGAGCCCGTGTTGATACCCCCGCCGGTAGGTTCCTACCGCCCAAACAAGCCTGGCCCAAGCCTGATGTAATCACAAGTATTGCAGGCAGGGTTCGCATTCCCAACAATACTGGTGTGCCACTTGTCATCAGAAAGCATGAACATCTTGGCCAGATACACACTGTTTTTTCACCATCACTAACTTCTAAGCCATCACACACTGCTGCAGCAGCATCAGTCAGTGTCCCAAAGCCCAGTTCACCGGTTAACTACTCAGCTGCTGTTGCCCTTGACCCAGATGGTATACTTGGCACTTGTGAGCAATCCAACTTCCGCAGTCTTCTCGATGAGTACGATGAGGTTTTTGACCCTAGTTTCCCAGGTTACAATGGTGCTGTCGGCCCTTTCAAATCTGTGGTTAATATGGGACCGGTCCAACCCCCCCAACGCAAAGGTCGTCTCCCATTGTATGCACAGGATAAACTCCAAGAGTTGCAATCAAAGTTTGATCAGCTTGAAAAAGCAGGCGCCTTTGCTAGACCTGAAGATGTCGGTGTGTGTGTCGAATACCTTAACCCGTCCTTTCTTGTCAAGAAGCCTAATGGAGGCTTTCACCTGGTTACTGCATTTGCTGATGTCGGTAGATATAGCAAGCCACAACCCTCTCTAATGCCCAATGTGGACTCAACATTATGCTCAATTGCCAAATGGAAGTATTTGATTGCCACTGACTTGACTAGTGCTTTCTACCAAATCCCTTTATCCCATGAGTCCATGAAATACTGTGGTGTTGCAACTCCCTTTCGTGGGGTGCGTGTGTATACACGGTGTGCCATGGGTATGCCAGGTTCTGAAACAGCCCTTGAGGAACTGATGTGTCGTGTCCTTGGTGACCTCTTAGAGAAAGGCGTCGTAGCAAAACTCGCTGATGACTTGTACTGTGGTGGTAATACTGTGGATGAACTTGTTGAGAATTGGCGCCAAGTTTTGCAAGCTTTGTCTAAGTCTGGGTTACGCTTTTCTGCTTCCAAAACAGTCATTTGCCCCCAAAAGACAGTAATTCTGGGTTGGATTTGGTCAAATGGAACCCTTTGTGCTAGCCCCCATAGCATCGCCACACTTTCCAGCTGCTCGCCTCCAAGCAAAGTTGGTGGCATGCGGTCCTTCATCGGTGCATACAAGGTTCTGGCCCGTGTCATTCAGAATTGTGCCAGTCTGGTAGCCCCATTAGATGATGCTATTGCAGGGCACCAATCAACTGAAGAGCTTACATGGTCTGATAGTCTGCATACTGCTTTTCACAAGGCTCAAGCAGCACTGTCTTCCGCTAGGGCAGTCACACTTCCCCATCCCAATGATCAGCTTTGGATCATTACTGATGGATCCGTGAAGAAACATAGCATTGGGTCGACATTGTATATTTCCGCAATGACAAACTCTTCCTCGCCGGGTTCTTCAGTGCTAAATTGCGTGATCGACAGCCAACATGGTTACCCTCACGAAATTGAGGCGCTGTCTATTTCTGCCTCCACCAAGCACTTCAGTCCCTATGTTATTCAGTCCAAACACAAGACATGTATCCTCACTGACAGCAAACCTTGTGTTCAGGCATATGAAAAGCTCTGCCGGGTGAGTTTTCAGCCAGTCCTCGCGTGTCCACATTCCTCTCCACTGTCAGTCGTTTCCAAGCATCTGTTCGTCATCTTGCAGGATCAGCTAACTTTTGCTAGTCGTAATGCCCCTGACTGCACTGAGCCCACTTGTCAAATATGCTCCTTTATCAAACGTGAAGAGGAAGCAACTGTCCTTCGTGTTTCCGCACATGACATTCTGTCCGGGAAAGCTAAGCTCCCTTTGCCAGCAAAGCAGCCTGGCATGCTATTCAGCAGGAATGCCCGGATCTGCGGCGAACACATGCTCATCTAGTTCAGGGCACTCGCCTTCAAAGAAAGCTACTTCTGTCAAAGATGTGAAGCGCTATTTGCAGGTTGCATCTATCGCTAGAGATGGCCTACTTGTTGTTCGTCGTGATCAACCATTGTCCCCAACTCGCGTTTTTATTGTTGTTCCCAGACAGGTCTTAAATGGTCTTCTCACTGCCCTGCACATCCAACTTGACCATCCCTCCAAACATCAGCTCAGTTTGGTGACCCAGCGTTACTTTTATGCTCTTGATATGGACAAGGCTATTGATCAAGTGACATCAACTTGTCACCAGTGTGCTTCTCTGTCCAATGCCCCTAAGACATTGATCGAGCAGTCCTCAAGTGACCCTCCCGATGCAGTTGGCATTTCTTTTGCAGCTGATATCCTGAAGCGTAGCCGCCAGCTAGTCCTTGTGCTGCGCGAAACCTCAACGGCCTACACAGCTTCTTGCATTGTCGAGAATGAACAACATGGCACGTTGTGATGCCCTGATTCAATTGTGCATTGAACTTCGTCCACTTGATGGCCCCCTGCAGTCATTCGTGACTGACCCAGCACCAGGGTTTGTTCGACTCGCCAATGACAAACTTCTCACACGCTACCATCTATCGGTTGAGATCGGTCGTATTAAAAATAATAACAAGAATCCTGTTGCTGAGAAAGCCATTCGTGAGCTTGAAGATGAGTTGCTCAGACAAGATTCTACAGGTGGTCCGGCTACAGCATTATCACTTGCCATTGCTACTGCAGCCCTTAATACTCGCATCAGATCCCGAGGTCTTTCAGCCCGTGAGATGTGGTTTCAGCGAGACCAGTTTACCAATGAGCAGGTTCCTTTCACTGATTGTCAAATGATTCAGGCCCAGCATGCCTTGCGAAAAGCCCCATTAGCCTCTGCCTCCCCAGCAGCAGAGTTGGAGGTTGGTGATCTTGTCTACCTCTACTCAGATCGCAAGAAATCTCATGCTAGAGATCGCTACTTAGTCACTACTATCGAAGGCCCATGGTGCAACATCCGCAAATTTGTGGGTTCTCAGCTTCGAATACTTCTTATCGTATCAAGAAATCTGAGTGCTTTAAGGTCCAGTATTATCCTGACCTGGATTCTCGCCCCTTTCCCAAGTCGTCTCCACCCACCGAGGATTCCGAGTTTGTTGAAGTGGTCCCTGAATGTACTCCTCCAGAGCCTCCTTTCATACCTGGCGAGTTGTCCACACCTGCTACTTGTGACCCCTGCCCAGGAATGCTAATCACTCGCACCCCAGTTCTGAGTCAGATCCTCGCGATCCCTTGCGCGATAGCGGTCATAGCTCCAGCAATACCTCCGGTTTGGTTGCACAGTCTAATCCATGTACGGGTAACAGCAGTGAGGTTAGTGAAAGTATCCCCCAAGCTAGTATGGTTGGCCCTGAGATCATGCCACCATTGCTCACACAAAGGCGTTCCGCGCGCCCTCACAACCTTCCTGAGCACCTAAAAGACTATGTGTTAAACTAAATGGACAGGTCACTGTGTACTATGACATTTATCCATCATCGGTGTCCTCCTATATGGTCACTTCATTGAACTTTGAACTGATTTACGTATGGCATGTGGAATTCTAAAAGAAAACTCAGGAACTGACGTTTACTTCTTTGAACTTTGAACCATTTTACATTCATGTTGAATGTCAGTTTGTCATTGCAGACAAAAAGACTCTTGAACTGTTGATGTTATTGACTGTTGGCACATTGCCTATTTTGAGTGTTCTAACCAGCAGTGTCTTCATTCACATAAGCTGTTTGATTGGTTTCTGCAAGTCAGTTGTTAGTAGTAGTTGTTTAGTAGTGTTATCCTCACTTCCTTGTGAGGAAAGTGATCTTTTTTTTTTTCTTAAAAAAAACAAAAAGAGAGAAAGAGGTAGTTACGCCAGTTGATTCATAGTTGTGTGCCCTTAAGGTGCACTGAGCCTGGATGGGCTCTCTCTCTCTGTCTCTGCACTCGTGGAAGCTACATGTGCCTGGTTGTGATTATCACATTAGATTAATCCCTAATCCTTTTATTGGCGCTGCCTAAACTCGTTACGCGCGTATCGTGCCTACCCACGAAAAACTACCCTTTTTACGCGTTTTCATTATCACGGATGGTGTACAGGCCACAATGGGAGTGACCCCCCGGGATTGTTACTTGTAAACAAATTGTTTCGCTGACACATTTTGAGAAGGTGAAATTCATGATCTTTTGATAATTAGTTTGGGATTGTTTTATTTTAACCTCTGGCATGAGAGATTGAGAATGTGGGTTAAAGATAAGCCACTCTGTGTTTCCTTTTTTGCAACTAAAATAGGCTTCTCATAGAGCTTAAATTGACAGGCCGGGATGCTAGCCGATTCGTTGTAATTCTAAGATGGCGGATATGCCAAGCACCCTCACTACGTTCAGGTTAGGCCTGGCATTTTCGGTAATTTTGTACCCGGGTACCAGCGCGTTTTTTTGGGGTAAACCGGTACCAAATTGCAAAAAAAAAAAAAAAAAAAAAAAAAAATTTGGTTTTGTAGTGTCGGTGGATAGACTAGGATCATTCATGGTTGAACAAAAAAAAAAAAAACCATTGAATTTGAATGCATTTTGAAATCATTAATAGAGTATGACATGAATACAAAATATCAATTTTCATATTAAAAATACAAAACTTCTTGAATTTTTTTTTTTTTTTTTTTTTTTTTTTTTTTTTTTTTTTTTTTTTTTTTTTTTTTTTTTTTTTTTTTTTTTTAGGTCAACCATGAATGATCCTAGCGTTAGGTCTAGGTCCGGGGACACCACAAAACCGAAAAAATAAAAAACTTCGGGTACCCGGACAGGGTATTTCCTGCCCGGGTAATGTAATCTCGAAAATGCCAGCCTTAGTTCAGGTCTGTGACGTGAGAGGGTGCTTGACCAGGGGTCCATTTCACTAAACTTTATGAAGCTTCATCGGCCTTTTCAAACTTCAAAATTTTCACAATAATAGTGCAAAAATACATTGTAGTCCACCAAATGGCTTCAATTAGGTCATCATGTTACAAAATTTTCTTACTTTCTCAGACACCCCATGCGTGCACAACTTTATGGGTACCGGTACATAATTATAAAGCAAATAATTCAGACAATAAAAGTCAAAACTTGTCCACAAATGGCTTCACTTGGGCTGTCTTTTCGCAAAAGTTTCTAACTTCTGAAACCCCCTCAGACACCCCCTCGTCCGGGCAAGCGCTCGGGATGGCCACTTGGCATGCCATTACTTTTTTTGTCAAAATTGGGCCTCCCCTCTGACTGCTCTGATCCGCCACTGTCTATCAGAAGTTGACAGACAGGAATGTGTCATTGATCATCAAAAGGGAAAATGGGGTAGCTCCCTTATACTTTGGTCTATTGAGTTGGGGTTGGGGCTTCACCATTCTCTTTCTTTTATGCTCTTTCCAGGGATACCAAATTTGTTGGGGTTAGTTGAAGAAATCCAAAATCCACCGGACTCGCTACCGTGAGTTCCAATTTTTCATACATAGACAGTCATAGGGTCTACATTGTCATTGGATTTTGGAACTGGGGAGCGATTGCCTATGAGGGTGCAACTCTACTAGTCTTATTACAAGACTGCCCTACCCCAACCCTAAACCCTAACCCTATTCACCTGTATTCACCTGTATTCACCTGTCTTCTCGGGCTCTGATGGAGGCTATAAAAAGCCTATAAAATGCCCACCTTAAACATCTAAATTACACTGCATAGCCTAATAAGTGAGAAGGAGTTAGTAAACTGACTTCTGCTGCCAATCGGGTCCAATTCCATATGTGTACTTGTTGTACCACTTGGAGAGAGCCGCGTCGACACCATTCTTGAATTCATTGACTGATTTGGCTGTTACTACATCGTCCGGGAGCTTATTCCACGGAGTTACTACTCTTTGGGTGAATGAATTTGACCTTAAGCTGAGTCTTGAATGCCTCTTCTGAATTTTCATACTATTGCCTCTTGTTCTCCCTTCTTTAGCCAACACAAATAAAGCCTCTTTCTGAACATCATTGAAGCCATGCATTATTTTGTAGACTTGAATCAAGTCACCTCTTACTCTCCTATATGCCAATGATGGCAACTTCAATGCTTCTATAATCTCTCTGCATAGCTGAGTTCCTTCAGTTCAGGGACTATCTTAGTGGCTCTCCTCTGTACTTTCTCGACACTCAATCTGTCCTTACATGTATGAAATGCTGGGTGCCATAGGCAATTGGCATATTCCACATGTGGTCTGACCAGGGTTTTGTAGAGAATCTGAAACATCTCTCTGTCCATATAATCAAAAGATCTCTTGATTACACCTGTAATCCTGTTAGCTCTAGATGTTATAAGGCCAACATGTTTACTGAACTTCAGTGAAGGATCAAATAGCACACCAAGATCTTTTTCTTCATTCAAAAAAACTCCGTAAACGAGGACTGGACTCAAGTCTAGCAAGTTGCACCCGATTCGGTAATCATACCGGAACATGCTCTGACCATGCATGCATCAAAGATCAAATCAGGTTTACTGCAAATTATTATTATAGTAAACTGAATGTGCATGCAGTTTGCAACTTGCAACTGAATTGGCAATGAGGTCATGCCATGGCATTGATGATCAATCTGAATCATGATCAGTGAGTAGGTATGCTAGGTGAATTCAAATTTGCCATAAAACTGCATCATTTCACATATCAAATTAAAGCCCTTGAGTAAAGAAAGCCAAAACTGAAAACATTTTTGTCATAGCACTTTCCGTAACAAAGTTACATCTTGTCAAAGATTGACTTTCATCAAAAAGATTCTGCTAGCAAAATTCCCCAAAACGGCGTTTAGGGGTGTTTCTAGATCTTACTTAGTCTCATGGCGATAGCAGCTTTTTTTAATGGAACTGCTAACAAAATCCCTCTAAAATTCCATGTGTGACTTGATTATCACCATAAAAAATCATATATTTGGGTCAAGTGAAGTATAGAAAACATATTTATGTAGGTTTCCTTCACCGACCTATTCTCGAAAAAAATTCAAATTTCTATGTAAATATGCATTGTGTTTGGGCCCCGGTCTCGGCGAATTTCGCTGACTAGCAAATGTGTTAACTAAGGTTTGCCTGGGATACCTACAGTGAGTGAGTGATGATTGACAATCTGATTGACTGAATTTCGGACTGCAGACTATAATAATAATAATAAACCAGACTTATATAGCGCCAGAGCAAAGGCATCAAGGCGCTTTACAGAACAAGAATAAAATACACCTTAAAAGTATGCTACTATATCTACATAACTTACACTACCTTAAAAGTACATCATTAAAAAGCATGTAAAAAGAACATGATAAAAGTTATCAAAAACATATAAAAAGCATAGTGAAAAGGCAATCAAACAACAATGTATTACATAAGCAACTGAGTAAAATTCCGTCAGCAAATAGGCCTATACAAAACGGAAAAACAAGTAATTGCAAACAAGGAAAGCACAAAGTTTATGAGTCGTAGGCATGGCTGAACAGGTGTGTCTTGAGGCGCGATTTGAATTGTGAAACAGTCTGAGGAGATCGAAGAGCAAGAGGGAGGTTATTCCACAGAACTGGCGCTACGCGTGAGAAGCTTCTGAGTGTGATCGGAATCCGTCCCTCACGTGAGGGACGGACATCAATAGATTAATTGCTGTGTTTAATTAACCCTTGTTAAAATTTATTCCTTTAAGTTAGTTTAATATATAACCCTTCAACCAATAGTTATTTCATGCATGAAAATGTTGCCACATGTGCATCAATTATTTCACTATACAAAATTTTCACGTGTGAGGGACGGAAATCAATAGAATAAGCAATCACCACCATTAGTTACATCTTCAAGTTTTCTATTGAAACTTATACACATGTTTAATCAATATATACTTTTCATGAAAGAGTAATGTTCCATCTCTCCAAAAATTAAGAAATTTGACTCAGTTTGTTTTCAAGGCGTCTATGAAGCAGGTCCAAAGTTTATGTGAGGGACGGACATTTTCTATGTGAGGGACGGACAAAATGTTACAAAATTTCAAATTTGGCAAGATTTCTCCAAATCCACCACTAATGCTATCCTTGACATCTAAATGAAATGCAGTTGTCAAAATAATTCAAGTTCAGTGGAAATATCATATGATTATACCCCCTAAATACTTGTGTGAGGGACGGACAGCTTGTCTGTGAGGGACGGACATATGATTGCCTAAATATCTTATTCAGTGTGTATTTCTCTTTTAATTTCAAATAACACAGAAGTTTTACTTCATGCTGTTTGTTTTCAATACCCAATTGTAGTTTTACTGATAAAGAAGCAGTAATTTACAATAATATTAATTTTAATAAGTTGGTGTGAGGGACGGACAGACCCTCTTTTTAACAGGACCTTCAATTCCAAATATTTGGGGGCATGACCTAACTGGGATTGGCCTGAATTTGTTCTAGACAGACTCTCTGACTGGGTAGAATTGGGTTTAATATTTAGTGGCCAAATATTTTCACTCAACATACATTGGTACCTGTACATCCAAAATAAGTTGGTGTGAGGGACGGACATGTCGGTCCCATAATTAATTAAGGACTAATAACTCTTAGATTTAAAGATTGGTAATTTTAGTTTCTTTATCTCTAGTAAGGTGAGCACTAATATTGATAGATAGGGTGTATGCTATTTTAATTCCTTAGAATATTTCTCAGAGAAACAACTTTTTTGGATTTTTATCTGTGAGGGACGGACAAATTTTCTAGCATTCACCTTCCATGACCTCCAACTCTCTTCTGAAAGACATCTAATTAAAAATCTCATTGATATTTCATGTGGCAGGGGTTGCACTATTGATATGTAAACAAAAATAATTTCACTCAACATACATTAGTACCTGTACATATAAAATTTAGTTAGTGTGAGGGACGGACATGTCCGTCCCTCACATTAATTAAGGACTAATAACTCTTAGATTTAAAGATTGGGAATTTTAGTTTCTTTATCTCTAGTAAGGTGAGCACTAATATTGATAGATAGGGTATATGCTAATTTAATTCCTTGAAATGTTTCTCAGAGAAAAAACTTTTTTGGATTTTTATCTGTGAGGGACGGACAAAATTTCTAGGGTTCACCTTCCATGACCCCTTCTATCTTCTGGAAGACATCCAATTACAAATCTCATTGATATTTCCTGTAGCAAGGGTTGTACTAATAATCTGTAAACAAAAATTGACAATAGCATATTTATCTTCCTAAGAGAAGTATTTTCATAATAATGCAACACAGTGTCCGTCCCTCACGCTACAAATGATGCACGCAACTTTAGCGGCACGGAAAACACAAAATTTGCGACAAATTTTTCTTTTTTCTTTTAGATTATTAAAATATAATCCTTTCCACCAAATTAAAACCATTTTTTATGGAAATTTGAATAAATCCTATTTTTTCACCAAATGTTACCCAATTTCCGATCACACTCTTCTGCCGTACGTTTTTGTTTTCCACGCGGATTCCTGGAGGAGTGGGCTTGTCTTGTGTCATGTGTGTGATAAAAAAACTGTGATTGCAATGCCAATGCCAATGTCATGACTTGGGGTAGTTCGCAACGTAAACTTAAAAAAACGGGCAAAACAGACACGTCATTTATCAGTATGACATTTTCGTATTCTGTCGGTCCGTGCCACGTCACTTCCGGTTGATGATGCGACTCACGGTCGAGTGAAAACATTCGATTTTTGTTGATGATTTCTGTCATTGGTGTTATGTAAATTTCGATCGCAAATAGTCAGTGGAATCAAACAACCGTTTCTAAGTCTTCAGAGTGGAAGAAACTTACTTGATTTACCGTTTATATACTGACAAACTTAAAATTAAATTCAATGGTCGAGTGTCGTTTTTTCCGAAATTGAGGGTCACTCCAGCAACATCGCTATGTAGCCTCCTTCACAGCCGGTTTCTGTTGTTAACAACAAACCGTGAGCCACATGCAGTTTGGGCCCGAGACTAGAGATAGCCCGGATGTCCGACCGACAGAATTGGTGCTGCCCTATTTAACTAGCAGAGGCCAGAGCTAACCTATACTAAAATGCAGAAAACCTTAGACGAGCGCGTATTGTAAGGATACATCGCGTATATACTGCGTTGCACGCACTTGTCTCTGATTGGCTGCTAAGGCGATATGTTGTTGCTGAGTGGAAATTTATGAATGAACTGTGCGCCGTACGCGTTGTTAGCGCCGAATTTGCAACATCACGGTAGTCGCGCTCGTAAAAGGTTTGCTGCATTTTAGTATAAGTACGGTACCGTATGGGTTTCTCGTACTAGACGTAGACTTGGGGTCAAATAATTTACATACCTGAAAAAGCCCGACAGGCAATATTGTTGCTTTTCCCTGACAGCAGCCTTGTCGAAAAGGCAACCGTTCGTGATGCAAATACGCTAATATTGCTGGCCATTTTTGCAAAAGCTGTTGTTTTGTGTAGCGTAAGCTTAACGATTGAGAAGTTTCGATGTATTCGCGGGGTCACGGATAAAAATAGCTCACGTTTGCGAGGTCAGTATTCAAGCAGGGCCGTGACACTCGTATTCAATCCCTGTATAAAAAGTGAAGTCACTTCGCCGGCAGTTTGAGTGACAGTGATTGACGGTTGCTATGCCGGTTGCTATGCATTTGAGTGCGCAGCCTAAATCTTACGTACTTGTGAACGGCTATCATGCGCAAGACTGCTTTATTACTTAAAAGGACTTATCCTGTATTTGATTGACAGTTGCTAGGTCATTTGAGTGCGCAAGATTTGATTGGTTAATTTAGTTCCAGATCTCAGTTCTAATCTTGAACGACTGTCGAGGAAGTCTATTTCGAGCTATTTTCCAAGATGGCGCTCATCGACTGCCAATTATTCGGACCCTTTCCAGCAAAAATACAGCTTATTTAACCAGTCTCGTCATGGGGTCATCGAAGAGAATATTTTCCTAGCATATTGAGCTAACTCCTCAGCTGTTTGGTTTTTCACGATATGATAGTAATGGAAAGATTCGACCAAATGTTCGCCGTTTTTCGCCATTTAATTTTTTTTTTAAACGATGACGTAAACATGATCATCTCTTCCACAGAAAATACACTCCTACACGTACAGGGGTACAGCTAGGCCATCACATGTATCATCCCGCACAGGCTGAATGACTGACTTCATTTGCGCAAACGACTGGCTTATCCTATAGTATATTAGTACTCGAGAATCCTTGATTCAAGGCTCACTGCACCAAGGCATCATAGGCATGGGCGCTTAGGAGCACGCGGGGGGCACTCTGTGATTTTTTTGATGAGAGGGCTTGCTGCTTCAAAACCGGTGGGGGGTTCTTCAAGATGAAATGATATAGTGTGCGGCTCACTTTTGCAGTAAGGGACTTTTTGTGAGAGAAATATACAAAATCAGTGTAATCAAAAAGCAAATTTTTCTCGTGGAGCGGGCAATTTCTAGGCATTGTAGGGCCTACCGTAATGACCCAGTTTACTATTTTTTCCTCTTGGGCCACTGTATTGCAAAATTTAAACTTATTTCCTTTGTTTTTTATTTTTCTTTGATATTTTTACTCTGAAAGTACGGTAAAAGTGCATATTTTGGTAGGCCTACATATAGGCCTAAATTGAAATGATAGATAGGCCTAGGCCTAAATTTGTGCGGCTCACTTTTGCAGCAAGGGACTTTTTGTGAGAGCAAAATATACAAAATCAGTAGGCCTAGACCTAATCAAAAAGCAAATTTTAATAAATAATAAATTTAATGTATTTATTTAGGCCTATGCATGTTTTAGGTGGCCTTATAGTAGGCCCCTATTGCCGTGAATGTGCTTAGAGCCCTTTCTGAGTTTTAGACCCCTTTTTTGAATTTAGGCCTAGGCCTACACCCTTTCTGTGTAGACCCCCCTATAGGCCTACCACTTTCTGAATTTTATAAACCCGTTTCTGTGTAGGCCTATAGACCACTTTCTGAGTTTTAAACCATTTTTTAATTTTACAACCCCTTTCAGGGTTTAATAAACCCCTTTCTAAATTTTAGACCTCGTTTTAGATTTTTACCCCTTCCTGGGTTTAGACCCCTTTTTGAGTTTAAGACCCCTTTAGACCCCTTTCTGAGTTTTAGATTACTTAGATTTTACACCCCTTTCTGGTTTTAGACCAGTTTTTTTGAGTTTTAGAGTTTTTTGATTTTACACCCCTTTCAGTGTTTAGACCCCTTTCTGAGTTTTAGACCCCTTTAGAATGTTGGCCATAATCCTTACTAATTTCCTGGCTAAAGTGCTTAAAATGTCCAATTTCAAACAATTTTAGCTCAAAATGAAGGTAATTAAATATTACGTAAAGGCCAGTGCTCGCGAAGCGCGCAAAATTTTGCAGTGTTACCATAATTCGGTCCAAAACATGGTGTTGTTTTGGGGAACATATAGGCCTACATTTAGTGCACAGCGCTATGTTGAACAAAGGGGAAGTCGTGCGATTTTTTTGTTAAAAGCAATTTCTCAATTTATTTCATTACATTGAAAGGTAAAGATTGAAATAAAACATGTTTTCATTTTTTTAAAGACCGTTTAGTGCCTAAAATCCAAGATGGCCGCCGTGATTGAAAATTTGCCATATTTTACTCAATTGCGCTTTAGGGGGCTGGCATTTTCTTCGGGAGTGGGGGGTCACAAAAATACAGGGGGGGTCATAGAATTTTCAGACCAAAAATAGGGGGGGTTATAATTTTTTAACACCCAAAATAGGGGGGGGTTATAGAATTATTAAGGGCTGGTGACTCAAATTTTTGCGCGCTGCGCGCGCAGTCTTTAACTTTGCAATCGAAATGTGCATACAATCTATGCACAATTTTTACACGCTCCGCGCCTTCTTTACACTTACAATAAAAAAGTTTTAACGCTCAACACACTTTTTTTCACTTTTAAGATTTGACGCCAGCTCCAGCCTTAGTTCCTGCAATGAATAATTTTTCTTGAGTCTGTGTAGTTGGAAGGGGGGGGGGGTCATAAAATTTTTCGACCCGCGATAGGGGGTCGTAAAAATTTTGCCCGCGATAGGGGGTCATAAAAATTGACTCCGGTCACTGACATATTTGTGACCCCCCCCCCCCTTCCGAAGAAAATGCCAGACCCCTTAGTAGGGTACAGAATGGAAGTCCCATTCTCGGGTTGAGTACAAGAAGTTTTGAAGGTGTTTCTTTATAAATTTGAGGACGCTGAATAAGATGAGAGGGCTCTGCACCATCGAAAAGTGTGGGGAACTCTTGGTAGAGGGCGTTTTTCAAAATGGCCGCCAAAATCCCTTAAAATCACCATAACTTGGTCAGAGAAGCCCCCAGCAGCACGATTCTGATGTCTATACCCATGTTTTCAGGGTCAAGGAATCCAATAGAGTCATTTACAACAGCCTTTGACCTATCATTTCAAGATGGCTGCCAAAATGTCAAAATGGCCGCCAGTGAAAATTAATTTGGCTATATCTCGGGTGCAGAAAGTCCTAGAAGTATGATGCTGGTGTCTATACCCATGTTTACAGGGTCTAGAAATCCATTGGTATAATCTAAAACAGCACAGGACCTTAAATCCCAAGATGGCCGCTAAAATTTAAAAATGACCACCACTAAAATGCACAATTTAGCCTATATCTTATCGTATCAGTGGTTTATACGGCCTTATCCGGAGTTTACGATCCTTACCTGGGGCTAAGATACCTTAACCTTAGCATAATGCAGTCTATACCCCAGATAAGATATCTAAACCCCAGATAAGGCGCCGTAACGCCAGATTAAGGGACATAGATTCCAGGTAAAGCAGTCCAAACCCCAAATAAGGCGCCTTAACCCTAAATAAGGAACATAAACCACAGATTAGGCATCTAAACCCCACGTAAGGTGCCTTAACTCTAGATAAGGATCGTTAACCCCCGATAAGGGTCGCAAACCCCAGATAAGGCACCTAAACCCCAGATAGGACGCCTTAACCCCAGATAAGAGACGTAAACCCCAGATAAGAGACGTAAACCCCAGATAAGGCAGTTTAAGCCCCAGATAAGGCGCCTTAACACCAGATAAGGAACGTAAACACCAGATATAGGCTAGATAAGGCATCTAAATCCCACATAAGGCATCTAAATCCCACATAAGGCGCCTTAATTTCAGATATGAGGGACGTAAACCTAGGATAATACAGTCTAAACCCCAGATAAAGCATTTAAACCCCATAAGGCTCCAAATAAGGGATGTAAACCATAAGGGATGTAAAACCCCCCAAAAGGGATGTAAACCATAGATAAGGCAGTCTAAATCCCAGATCCATTCTTTAGGCATCTAAACACAGATAAGGTGCCTTAACCCCAGATAAGGGACGTAAACCCCAGATAAGGCGGTCTAAATTCCAGATAAGGCACCTTAACCACAGATAAGAGATGCAAATATAGGATAATGCAGTCTAAACCCCAAATAAGCTGCCTTAACCCCTGATAAGGGATGTTAACTGGGGATAACACAGTCTAGACCCCAGATAAGGCATCTAAACCCCAGATAAGGGACGTAAGCTCCAGATAAGGCAGTTTAAAAAACCCAAATACGGCACCTTAAACCCTATAAGAAACACAAACCCCATATAAGGTATAGTCTAAATCCCAGATAAGGCATCTAAACCAAGATAAGGTGCCCTTACCCCAGATAAGGGACCTGAATCTAGGATAATGCATTTTAAACCCCAGATAAGGTGCCCTAACCCCAGATCAGGAACGTGGATCTAGGATAATGCCGTCTAAACCCCTGATAAGGTGCCCCAACCCCCGATAAGGGACGTGAATCTAGGATAACGCAGTCTAAACTCCTAAACCCATTACACTGTTGTCAATGGGAAAATGGCTGATTTCGGGTGAAATTTTCTCAAATTTAGAACTCTCACAGTTAATATAGGTAAACGCCACCAATATCAGGTGAAACTAGATGATTTAATGATCAAAAATGATCAAAAACTCAACATACAGCCTGTCTCAAAAAAAATTGTGCAAGTGAAAAGCGCCCTCTTTGGCAATTAGAAAATACCGTTGTGACATAATGCTTACATCAACGTCACGGGCGTAGTCTTAGCTCTCAAATGCCGTTTTTTCTGTTCAATTTGCTTGTTCCATTTTCGAGATATATTTATTTAACAACGAAAGGGTAAAATCACAATTGTGCCACTTTTACTAGGGAAGAGTGCTGTACATGTAAATCAATGATAGCTGATGTTGATGCGTCTAATGCACTCCCCCTTTCGGGGCGCATGCATTAGACGCATCAAAATCAGCACGCATGCATTATTTTGTCTAATATCTCTCTCAACAAGTAATACGCGTTCATTAACCTAATAACATGTATAAGTGCGCAATATTTGTTTGTCTTTTAACATGTCTTAAGTAACTAAGAGAACAGTATTTACCATGATAAAAAAAATTGACATGCACATGCAGAACAGCAGAATGTGAAATCCATTTTTATTTTTTTTTTTGAAATATTTATTTATCTTTTAATCTCTTTTAAGTGGAAAAAGAGAATCATCATTCCTGCATCATGATAAAACAGTAAAAACAGTCAAACAATTTTTGTATTGTGTAATTGATGCATTCTATTGATTTCACGAAGGAACTCTTGATAAACTTGATGTTACCTCTGTTACATGTAAAGCCCTCTTCCCTAGTAAAAGTGGCACAATTGTGATTTTACCCTTTCGTCTTTAACTAAACATATCTCGAGATTAAAACAAGCAAATTGAACAGAACAAACGGCATTTGAGAGCTAAGACTACACCCTTGACGTTGATGTAAGCATTATTTCACAACAACATTTTCTAATTGTCAGAGAGGGCGCTTTTCACTTGCACAATTTTTTTTGAGACAGGCTGTAGGTTGAAATGAGACTTTTCTTGTTTAAATGCACTGAACCGCAAACAAAATGGCATTGCGCCCTCGAAGCTGGCTGAAAGATACAATTAATTAGATAGGGCGATGTGTCATATAATGAGAAAAATATACCATTTCGAAACATCAAAACCCAAAATGTACTTTTTTGGCAATATAACTTGGTCATTACAGGGATTTTAAACAGACGTCTTTTCAGATGCCACGCAGACAAATAGAGCATCATTTCCATGCATCGCTCAGGCCTATTAGTGTAAAACCATGCACTAGTGCCATGAGTAGGTACTGTATATGATATGCCGTCCATCTTGGACCTGGCAAGGGGTCTGGTTATGTAAAACATTGTGCCTTTGGTTCAAAGACATAATTATACACTTGGAAACGTGATCATAAAAACAAACTCATGCATTTATATACATTTAAGCAGTATATAAGCAGCCATATTGGTCGCCATATTGAATAATAATCATAATTCTAGAATATTAAAGTTATCTTTGAGTGCATGACACAATGCTAGTTCCATTGTTTGAAATTTAGATTTTGAGCATACTTTGAGAGAGGTATGTGGCTTTTTTTTGCACGTGTCAGTCAGTCAGTTTTACAAGATTTTGGCGGCCATCTTGGATTTTACCACTTACCCTGAAATATTAAATCTTTCTTTGAGTGTCTGACACAAGGCTACATAGTTCCAGTGTTTGAAATTTACATTTTTAGCATACCGGTATTTTGAGAGCGATATATAGCTTTTTTTGCATGTGTCAGTCAGTTTTACAGGATTTTGGCGGCCATCTTGGATTTTACCACTTACCCCGAGATATTAAATCTTTCTTTGAGTGTCTGACACAAGGCTTCATAGTTCCAGTGTTTGAAATTTGCATTTTTAGCATATTTTGAGGGCGATATATAGCTTTTTTGCATGTGTCAGTCAGTTTTATAGGATTTTGGCGGCCATCTTGGATTTTATCACTTACCCCGAAATATTAAATCTTTCTTTGAGTGTCTGACACAAGGCTTCATAGTTCCAGTGTTTGAAATTTACATTTTTAGCATATTTTGAGAGTGATATATAGCTTTTTTTGCATATGTCAGTCAGTTTTATAGGATTTTGGCGGCCATCTTGGATTTTACCACTTCCCACGAAATAAAAAATGCAAACATCTTTTTTCCCATTATTTACCCCCACAAGAGACAAAATCAAGTGAAAGTTTGCTTTTAACACCGAAATCACACGACTCGACATAGTGCTGAGCACTAATTAGGCAATTGTAGGGGCCTGGGCCCGTACCCATCTGGTCTAATGGTAAATCCGGCCTTAAGTTTGAAATAGGCTAGCTCAATGGTAAATGACTAAACCGGCCAATTTTGTTTCGATATACTGACAATTTTTGGTTGGGGCATGCAATACAAGAAACATGTCGACACAGCCTTCTTGATCTTTTTCGACTTTTCTTTTTGGGTTGGGCCTTTTATTGTTTTATTCTTATATTAGTCAATATACTGCTCCTATAGGTGCTTTTGTGAAATTAGCATTTCAAAAGATTTCTATTTCTTTGTCTTCAAGAAGTCAAGTATATTGTCGAGTTTATTGATAATAATCGTATGGAACTACATTATCGTATGGGATATTCCCTCTTTCTCTTTCCTTTCTCTCCCCCTCTTTTTCCTCTCTCCACAAGTTTTCTTTTTCCCTGCACTATGGGGGGGGGCAAATAGACTATTTTTGCATTTTGCCAGGCTTATTGATAATAATCATATGGTATTGCATATCGTATGGATTCCCCATCTCTTCCCCCTCCTCTCCTCTCTCTCCTCTTTTTTCCTCTCTCTCCTCCTTTTTCCTCATTTTCCTTGTACTATGGAGCGGGGACCAAATAGGCAATTTTGCCAGGGAGCAACCCCCCCCCGCCCCGGCATCTACGCCACTTTGCCATAGGCCTATTGAAGCTGAATTCATGAAGTGCTCTATTTAAAGCATGTTTTAAACAGATTATTTGAGTAGAGCAAAGCAGAACTTGATTTGCCTTTTGTTTAAAGGGCAGGTCTATTGCAAAAACAAGTTTATCTTTATTCGAAGAGAATAATTATTACATTACAATTTGACACTTGTTGGAATTTTTTATGCGTATTTCTCCAGAAAAGGGAGAAATTGTGTGGGTAAAGTTCAGCCTCGTACGTGTTCTTCCCCCGTTTGATTAAGCGTACGTGTTCTTCCCCCGTTTGGCTGATGACGTAGGAAAATGAAAAATGCTCTCATCATATATACAATCACAATCACTTTGACAAGTTTGACATTAGCAACAATGAGTTGTACTATCATTTACCATAACAATGCTGCATAACAATATGCAGACCATTGTTCTCATTTCGGGAACAAAGCCCACACAGTATTGTTACTATGCGTTTGCTTTGTAATATTTCATCCAACTAACTGGCTGTCATCTACCCAGAATAATAGACCAGGGTAATTGAGGAGAGGGAGCCGCGGAGCGATATATTTAAATCAGCTATGGAAAGCAAATAGCGTCATAACACAACTGAAACTATAATAACTATTATACAGGGAAATCAGATACATGAGTTTGTGGACTTAACTCAGAGGAAATTCTAAGCTCAAATTATGTAGGCCTATTTATTTTTTAGGCCTAATATTTCTCATGATATTGATATACATATGAATTGTAATATCACAATTTACTAATATATAAAAAAAGAAGCGGCTGATTTTATCCATATGTTTAAAAACCATTAAATTTGTAATACTTAATTTGTAGTTTTTTTCTGTGAACAACAACAGTAAAAGCGGGCACATCTCATTTCATGACGCGTCGCCTTTTTTCTAGGCCAAATTTGTCTCGTTCGAAGGAACTCACCGCTTAAGTTGGTTTTTGCGGAATATCGATTTTAAACGTATTAGGCCTATTTTCTCAAAAAAGGAGTCATTTTCATTGTCCTCATAATATTAGCTTGCCAATGACATGATGTTGTTTTTGCAATAGACCTGCCCCTTAAAGCAAATCGGACATGGGGCCTACAGCGGCGGTCTATAGGCCTACGGTTTTCAAAATATGACATATGGAAAGGTTTCTATACAAAAACGATTCTCTTATAAACCATCATGCGCACAGTTTCCACCTTGATACACCTGAGCACACATTTTCGTCCCAAGAGCTTCCAAGCAGAGAACAACAAGCAGCAAATGTCTCCACCACAGTCTTTGATAGCTTTTGATTACACTACACGGTTGAGTGCATAGCAATGTAGGAGCTGTGAAGCGTCTAGCTAAAAATGGCCTCTTTGATTGGTTTTGTCGAAACCTTCATCCAATCAATTTTTTTTTTATATCAAACGAAAGCTAACACTTCCCTCTAAAAATACTTTTAGTCACCAGGTCAACAGATAACACAATTCTATGTTAGCCTATAGCAAGGCGAATGTGGACTAATCTGCATGTTGAAAGCTACCTATTTAAGCACATTTTTTGAGCAAAATGTAAGTTTTAAAATTCAAAACCTCACGTGTTCCTTACAATATTTTTCAAATTTTATGTCATTAAATGAAAAAGCACACTTTGTCTATACTAGAGTTACTAAAATGAGAGCTAATGAGCAATGGTCAATTCTCTTTAAATTGCAAATCTTGTGCAAAAACTTACTATTTTCGCCTGTTTTGTCATACAGTTGTAAAATCAATGAACTATGACTTTTAAAAAAGAGCGCTTACAAATTGATATGTTTATATTTTCTTTGTATCTTATTGTTTTTATAATAATCAATAAAGTTAATGAGCTAAAATGACTGGAAAAGCTTATTAACATATAGGCCTAGGCCTAAGTTTTGCCAATATTTTGAAACTTACCGTAGTCCATGTGTCTAATGCATTATAGTGAAGCGGCCCCCAATTTGCATAATAAATTAGCATTTATGCAAATTAGCTCATTAATTATGCAAATATGCATTAAAAATCTGGTTCAGTTGGCAAGACCCTCAGCTTTAAACCAAACACAAACTTGTCAAAGCAATTATTTTATTGTCCAGCACTGATATGCGCATTGAGCCCTGAAAGAGTCTTACCATTCCTTTCCAGGGAGTGATTGACACGATTAAATGAGAAGACCATTTTGATGTACATACAACATTTCGCGACATTCAGTGTTGTATGGACGAATTACCGGGACGAATTATAACAGCACGTGCGTTAATACGCATGTAGTGCGGTGTATGTAAACATGGTAATAAGTCATTGTCGTGAACTAGCTCAAGTTCGAAAGTAAAACCGGCGGCCATATGATAACTCTACATGATTGAAAGCTTAACGTACTAGTACTAAAAGCTTACGTGCTGCATATATGGTACCGGGGACTACCGTCTGCTGGGCCTGCTGCGCCGGCTACACTGTGAGTGGAGCAACACTTCTTACACTAATTTTCTATGTACTCGATGCACCCACCCGCTTTTTAATACCCGCTCCACTTGAGTGAGGGATGTTGAGGCATCACACATGATGTCTTAAAGGGGTATTTAACCTGGTGTGTGAGTATCGTGGAAATAGATTAGGTTTACTAACAATATCAGTGGCGTAACTAGGGGGGGGGGGGAGGCAATGTGTCCCTAAGCAGGTGCCACCCTTAGCTTTCAGCATCGATTCTGCGCCCCTCCAAGTGATGAAAGCCAAAATTTTCGCGCGCTTCGCACGTATTTCAGCACAAAATCAATTGAAGGAACAGTTTAAGACCGATATTAAACTTCTAGAAACCACTGAGTGGTAGGCCTTATTTGTCCAAAATTTCGCCGCGCGCTCCGCACGCGATTGTTGCAAGAGTTGGGGGGATTATGTATTAGCCCTGGCACGGCTGTTTGATGTATATAGAATTGGCTTCATTATTAACTAAATGCAAACTATAGATGGCGCTATTTACCCTAAATCATATTTCTTTATTTGCAAGGGTTAGGTGATTAATACCGTCATTAAACCAGCTGGAATAGGTGAAACAAGCAACAAGGAAATTTTATAAACATATTAATCAAACAATAAAAGGAATTATTTGTATTAAAAGCTTGAAAGGGTAATTTCCAGTAACTAAATAGCGCCACCAATTTTGGCATTAATACATACATTTTATATCCGAAAAATCTATAAAACATACTATAAAAGTGAATAATTTTGTTAAAGAGGGGAAATTAAAGTTGAGAACGAATCAAAAGCATCCGTATACATAAGCACGATATCACTTTTAGCTGTTTAAGCCTAAAATTTGGTTATACATGATGTTTTGTTTGAAAAACTAATAAATGATCCCATCAAACAACCGTGCTGGGGCCACAACCCCTAACTACGCCACTGCCCGCGTCTAAGATATTGGGGGGGGGGGGGGGAGGGGCGCCAATTGTGTTTGCCCCGGGCACTACCAACCCTAGCCTAGTTTAATACACCACTGAACAATATTTAACAAGTAGGCCTATCATCTGAGTCCGGCATGTCAGATATCATTGTTAATACTGATTTAGACTGCCTTTATTATATAGGGGCCAAGGGCTAGGCCTATTAAAAGTATTATCATCATGTAGGCTAGAGGACCATTTTTTAGTTTATTAAGTGTCACAAACCACTCATCGAAGTAACCTGTGCTATCCTATCATTTAGAAACTTCCAGTCCTGCTGAGCCTCGAATCCACGAGTGAAAAGGCGAGCGTTATGGTGCAATGGTCCGGGACCCATCCATTGGAAAGAGTTAGGACCGCCTATTAAGAAACACCAGGACCAACCGCTGCCACCATTTCTGTCACAACCTGTTCATTAAAGTATCGTGCGCTATCTTCTAGTGACTTCCGGTCCTGGCCTCGAACCCACTAGCTCCTACTCCTTGTGGTGAAAAGGCGAGAGTGCTAGTGCATAGACCGACCAAAAGAGGACTTCCCCGCCTGGTCTATGACACTAACTAACCTCGGTTACAATAAATAGCGCCAGTGCCTAATTGGCTACAGGCGCTGGAAAACTTAATCCGGGAACTAACGGAACTTAATGCTGAAGACAGAGGTGTGTTGGGGGTGTGCACGTGTGGTGGGTATGTGATCAACTTTCATTTCGACCATGCCAAATAGGCCCCTTTGGTTAATGACTAACCTGTGTAGGATCTTAACTTCAGTAACCCTTAAGACTCTAGGATTTTCAAGTTCACCCAATCCTTGGACCCAGTCATCACAATAAGAACAAAACTTGAACGACGGGAACGGCTAGTCCCCCCTGCAAATTGGTGTCAGAGGAGGGATTCTTGTATATAGTGGAGGAGAGTGAGAGTGAGTGGCAGGTCATCAGTAGAATGAAGGGGTTGAAGACGCTCAGGTAATAAGATCACAGTATTTGGAAGGTACCACGTGTAAAGCAGGATGGCTGTGAGTCTGATCTTGCATTATAGAGATATAGTTTCGAATGGGGTCTCCCCGTCAGTCAGAAACACCGTCAGTCCGAACCACCGTTGGTCCGAATTTTTAGAGTTAGGCTTTAATAGGGTAAGGGTTAAGTTTAGGGTTAGGGTTAGGGTTTGGTTAAGGTTAGCGTTAGGTAGGCTTAAAATTCGGACTAGCGGTGGTTCTGACTGACGGGGTTTCGGACTGACGAGGTGTACGTACCCTTTCGAATGACCTTTAAGAAGGTACAGAAGGGAGGACGTTGGTATAACAAGAGAAGCGATAAAAGAGCGGGCGAACTTAGAGTGCCCAGCTGTGACAGTACAGGTATGTATTTTGCCTCTGTCATTTGAAGAACCACTGCATGATCTAGGGCTTTCTAGTGCTAGGCATTGAGCAGATTTAGCAAAATGTACGCGATATGGAAAGGGAGGAAGAAATGAACATTGAAGTTATTGCAGAGCTTAATATAAGGAGGTAGACCTACCGTATGTGATAAGTTGGAAGCATACGGTGATCTTGTGAAGGAATGAAATTGCTGATGAGGGATATGTAATAAAAAGGAACTGATCTGTTCAGGCGCGGATTCAGGGGGGGCCCGGCGGGCCTGGCCCCCTCCTCCCAAAAAAAAAAGAGGAAAGGAGAGAAGAGAAGAGAAAGAGGAGAAAAGGAGAAAAAAATAAGAAAAAAGGGAGAAAAGGAGAAGGGAAAAGGTTAAATTGCACGTATAGTAGGCCCATGCCTAAATCGCAGTCGGGTCAGTCTATAGGCCTATAGGTATGTGATTATTTTGCTTGAAGGCGGGTCCTCTGCCTAAAAGCATGTGAAAATTACGGCAGCCCACCGATATGTAGGGCCCGTCACATTTTGTCACCAAAGTCAGTAGGCCTATTAAGACGGACTCCGAGCCGACTTCAATTTTACAAAATTTTCTCACTTATGAGGGGGAACATCCCCTCAGACACCCCCTGCGTGCGCAACTTTATTGGTACATAATTATATAGCAATAATTCACACAATAAAAGTCAAAACTTGTCCACAAATGGCTTCAATTGGGCTGTTTTTCTCAAATTTTGGGCTAAAATTTTACACAATAATAGTGACAAAATGGTCCACCAAATGGCTTCAAATGGGTCTACATTTTCCAAAAGTTTCTAACTTCTGAGGGGGGGGCACATCCCCCTCTGACACCCCCCTGCGTCGCGCAAGCGCTCTGGCATGCCCGCTTCGCAGTCATTAGTTACATTTTTTTTCCAAAATTGGGCCCCCCCCCCTCTGACTGCTCTGGATCCGCCACTGGATCTGTTTATATATCAAAAGTCTCATGGAAATGTGATGAAGAGTGCTGGTATGGCCGGTTTAACAGATGTGGGAACATTAAAGACGGGATTAAAAAGAATGTGGAGTGGAAGAAATGTGTGTAATACAAAAGACTGTTGATGATGTTGACAGTGACGTTAATTGATACCACAAATGCTACTCCATTAGCGGAATGGATGTCTGTGGATACAAGTTCAATAATGCATCAGAAGCTACGCTATAGAAGACAATAATATATGGCAGCCTGGCAGGGTTTGTAGAAAGATGGGCTACCTGGAAGATGTTGAAAGTTATTAGAGAGGGAGATGCAGGAGAATAAGGTTTACGTACTTGGGCATGGTGCCCACTAAGGAAAATGACCATCCATTTTCCAAACAGGGAAAACTTGGGGAATTTGAGAAAAACAGCCCAGCAGGGAAAACTCAGGGAATTTGAGTGGCACAAAGGGCAACTTATTTTGTTATTTTGAAATACACGTGTATTGCATACAACGTTTGACTCCAAAATACAACCAAATATAGACTGAGTTGATATATTTATGAACTTTTGGAAAGAATTCTCCCTTAATTCTCCCCTTTCTAGGTGTTTTGTTAGATTAGTCCAAACCTTGATTCAATCAAAGTGTAAATAGGCCTATTTTCAGGGAATATTTCTCATGGAATTTTGGAAATTTTGTCAGGGAAACCCAGGGAATTTTGTTTTTATAGAACGCTGGGAATCTTGCTTCGGGACGTTTAATGGGACCAATTTACGGCAGAGCTCAGATCCGGATCCAGGAACCATATTTAATGGAGAGGGTAAACAATTTTATACGAATATGATATAAGAGGATTAAGATCATCCATGGGATCGGAGCGTGTGAGCAGCACCATTTTCAAAATAGAAAATAGTGAAATCACCGTATCAAAATAATAGGAATGAGAAGTGTGGGATAACCGGAGTCGAGGAACGCCGAGTAAAGTGTAAGAGTGAATAATTGGAGGAGACGGAGAAATGTAATACGGACGTGCATCGGTAGGCAGGAGTCGTAAATGTTATTGTGAAGTAGCCCATTATCTACCTATACCTACCTACCAATCAGCATCGTGCATGCATTTCTGCACCTGCTGCCTGACGTAGGAAAAAACTTTCATATGGCCCGGTCCTTGGTAGCAAATTCAGCTTCTTCCACAGACCACCTGGTGCCAAGTCTATCAAAGTCCCTTTGAATAACGCTCTTCCAAGTTGTCCTAGGGTGGGATTCCAGTAGTAGTAGTAGTATAGTAGTAGTAGTAGTAGTAGTAGTAGTAGTAGTAGTAGTAGTAGTAGTAGTAGTAGTAGTAGTAGTAGTAGTAGTAGTAGTAGTAGTAGTAGTAGTAGTAGTAGTAGTAGTAGTAGTAGTGGTGGTAATGGTAGTGGTGGTGGTGGTGGTGGTGGTGGTGGTGGTAGTGGTAGTGGTAGTAGTAGTGGTAGTGGTAGTGGTAGTGGTAGTGAGTGGAAGAAAGCGAAGGACGAAGACGTACATGGCCTAGTCAAAAGACGAGACAAATAGAGTAGATGACATATTAAGCTAAACTGTCACATATGCGTGCTAAGTTTGAGGTTGAGTGTTAAGTGCTGTATATACTTTGTGAGAACACTTTGTCAAAGAGAGACATGTTAAGTTGAACAAAGAAGAACCTGGAGCTGCAAACAAGATGATCATAGTGATACGTAGTTGGAGAGAAGGCAGAGAGTTAAGGAATAAGAAAGATCATAGAGGTCTAAGACAAGGGTATCGCGCGAGTCGAAGCTTTGGCGGCGCGGCTTAAGGTGTTCATGAAGTTGAGCCGGCCGGGGAAATAGCTGTATGATTTGATGAATCGAAGATTTGGACCAAACGAGTGTTTCAGAAGCTGGTATCCTCGCAGTTTCCTGAGATAAGCATGATAGCTAGACAGGATCAAGATGATGTTGCAAGCGGACATTTTCCTAAGAGCAGCTGGGACATTCATAAATCTTGGGAAAGAGCTTTTAGGATGAATCCAAAGATCTTGAAGGAGGCAGTTGACAGGGATGAGGCGTTGAGGTAATTTCATTATGCTGATGCGTAGGTACTACTAAGCGGTTTCTACAGCTAGTGAGCATGATGAGGAAGTTATGGTAAAACGGATTTGTTTAGTTCAGAGTTCACCATGTTCACCGAGTTAGAAGAGAGGCAAAATATGGCAAGTGCACACAGGGAAGAAAGACCGGGGAGCCTTCTATCAACCAGCAAAAGGGCACGCCTAAGCGATTTGAGTGTAGTTGGAAGAACATACAAAAAGGAGTTGAAAGTGGACGAAGACGGCTCCAATCCCATACGTGATGTGGTAAAGAAGACCGCTTTACTTGTTGTAGGTGGCGTTGGAGAAGAGGTTTTAAAAGAACCGGAAGAGGGTGTAAGTTGGTGCCGAATGTGCTGACGAAGTTGGTAAGGGAGTGTCGCAAATTGGATATGAAGAAGAAGATGCATGTAATATACGGGTGGATCAAAAGCATGAGGAAAGGAGGCAGAAAAGAGAGAAACTCAGAAAAGAAAGAAAGCACAGGGTAGGAAAGAATAGGGCGGACAAAACACAACGTTGTTGAGGTCATTTAATTACCCACTCTGAGGCAACGAGACTGACGTATACGGAGATTAACCTAAAAAGGCTTTTTATCTTTTGGAACCTCAATCGGTTGTACGAAGATCCGAAACTGGTTCTGGAAAGGCTAGACTATACCTACGAGCCATTTAGACCTGAAAAGGTTTTTGGCCACAAAGAACGTTTGTTCTTCATGTGTTCTTTAGAACCATTGTTTCTAAAAGTGTGCGTTTTGTCCATCCCTTAATTGACAGTGACGTTGTTGAGTCATTGGATAGTTGTCAAGGGGTGATGTGGTAGTGGGGGAGGTTCTAGCAGACCTGTTCAAAATGACTTTTACACTATTTTAGCCCCAAATAAGGTTGATCCCGGGGATTAATCTTGCTGTGCAGTAGGCCAAAAAGAAGATGGACATCGCAGACTATCATGAATATCTGGAGATGGTTTGCTCGGCAGTAAGAGCCGCATGGCTGGCGAGAGCACTCTCTGCATCCCTCCTCCCCCCGCTTAACATGCTTAATGCACCGCTTGTTACCAGTGACTACCGCTATAATTTAGTACATGTATATAACTTCAGCATTTCAGTTATCTACCAAATTCGTTTTCCGGGATTGGTTTACATACTAATATTTTCACCGGGCCGGGTTACATAATGTAATGTAATTATTTATCTCTTATCATTTACTGCATGCCCGTCGCTCTAGATATTGTTAATTATCACATTAAGGATTCAATGGGAATATGCATTGACCTATAAAGCAATTATACGCTTTTTTGGAGCCAAGCTTTGTAGTTGCTGCTGGTTGCAATTAATGCTTTTGCCATATACCGTATACATCGGAGTTTTCACATTTATATATAGAGAGAGATTTTAGTTCGTGTAGTACACTATTCATAGCACTACATGTATAGCAATAAAGAGGATGTTATAATGCATATTGAACGGGGTATTGAATAGCACAAACAATGGTAATGATGGTAATACGTACGTGTAAAATAGCGTTTAAAAAAACAGACGGTACTTTTTCAGCATTGGATATTTGTATTATGTGCTAATACATGGTGGGTAAGTTGGTTTCGTTTTACTATACGCCGTGCCTTTCAGCTATAACAGGCCTTTTATGCCTTACACATATTGTGAAACACAATACTGTTTGTCAATATAATATATCTTTGGTACATTATTTCTATTATAAAGCTAGTATAATTATATCAAATTTGTGCTATTGCAGCAGGATATGATATTTTGACATGGTCTGAATTTAAATATTCAGGCTTCATTTATATTTAGCCTATAGCTATAGATGAACTTTTAGATAGGCCTATGATTTCGAAATAATTCTGCTTTTCGGGGTATTTCATAGATATGCCTATAATGGTTTCTCGCTGGCGGGTTCTTCAGGATTCGTTTAGGGTCGAGTTATTTGTACTGATGAACAGCTATTTTTAAATTTAAAAAAATTGATTTTATGATCAACAGATGGATGATAGCTCGAACACACTTGACATAGTATGAGGTCTATAGCCTGCATGCAGTGTCAGTCTAGGCCAGTGGTGGCGCCAGGATTTTATCGGGTGGGCGATGGGGTGGGGAAAAGCGGGTAAAGTGAAATTTTGCGAAAAATTGCCGCAAAGTCTAATGCCTGTACATCCAGGCATTGCATACCTAAATTATATAAGGCATCATGAACAGTATTAATATTATTATAATGTAGAAAAGATCAGTGACCTTGGCCTTGGCATTTCCAAAGGACGGTTAATTTTATTTTCAAGTTCATATCGACCCACCAGCAAAATAGCTAAATGGACAACGTGATTTACGTTTGAATGTTAAATATTAAAATTTGTTTTTTATTTAATTATTTATTTATTTATTTATTTATTTATTTATTTATTTATTTATTTATTTATTTATTTATTTGTTTTTTTATTTAATTATTTATTTATTTATTTATTTATTTATTTATTTATTTATTTATTTATTTATTTATTTATTTATTTATATATTTATTTATTTATTTATTTTTATTTATTTATTATTTTGTTTGTTCTTTTTATATTTATTTAAATATATTTAGTTGGTTGTTGTTTTCGTTGATGTACTTAAATTAATTAATTTCGTTACATCTTAAAATGAACGGTAATGAATAAATAATGAGCAGCTGCGCGTGAAGTACATTTAAATGATTATTATTAATATCTATTTGGTCAATATTTCAAAAGTATTCAATAAAAAAAAACCGCGCAACAAGTCTGTGATTGATCACATCATGACACTATCCAGGTGCTACCTAAATTTAACATCGAAGGGTAATCAATTTATTATAATAGAAAAATGCTATGAAATTGATTGAGAGAGAGAGCAGCCATAAAACAAATATCACATGCTTACTGTACTTCACTATACTCAAATAATATACATATTGAATACAGCATAAAAGTAAACATATTATTTAATTTAAAGGCTTCAATGAACCAAGGATATTCTCTGTGTTGCCTATATATTTACAGGTGTATTTGATAGTGTGGCATATCGTTATAGCCTATGTTCATATGCATGTAAAGTGTTGTGGCATCGAATATGTCTTCTGAGGAGGAGGAATATGATGTATTCGCTATCAGTAGAGCTGCTGGGGATAGTAGACCAAAAAGAACATCCCAAACGTCGCAGTTTGGAGCCGTGGATGAAAATGTGAACGTGCAATTTATTGGTGATGATGATGATGAAGTGACAGAGAGAAGTGAAAGCTCTCAAGGAGCTGGAGGTGGTTATCATGCAGGGGCGGCTCCTTATGTGGAGGAGGAGGGGAATGAGAGAAGAGCGGCGGAGTTTGAGGAGGGGGACATTGATGAATCGTCGGCTTCACAATTGGCTGAAGTAGCGGATCGTTTAATAACTGGTAAGTCAGTGTGATTATATCACTTTTTAATTATTTTTCATTAATAGTGGAGGCTTCATGCATGATTTATATGGTGGTTCAGTAACATTTAAATATCTGACTCATCTCATAGCTTTTCATGTAATCATGTTCATGATGTTGATAATTTATAGTCACTATGAATAACCATGACCATCATATCAATTTAATTTTTATAGTATACACGCAAGCATCATTGGGTCAATAACTAAACATTTTTAATGTCACGGTGATTTCACGATTGATTAAGATACGGATTTTTGTTGTTGTCAATATGTAGATTTAACTACACTGTAAAAACAGTGTTTAGCGATTAAACACTTTTCTAAACACAATTTTGCCACCACTTTGTAAACATGTTTAAAAGCTAAACATCATGTGTCAAATTTCTCAACATTGGTCAGTGATGGTGTTTAATTTCTAAACATCTGACATCCATATTCTAAACATAACGTTTCTAAACACATTCTTGCCACCACTTTCTAAACACTGTTTTTACAGTGTATTGAATCACGATAATGTATACATGCGCAGGATGAGCCTGGGATTGTAAATTCAAAACATGGATGATAGTCCGTATCGATATTTATCCACTGAATTGATATCTAGGCATATTGAAGATCAGGCGATGAAAAAAAACTCTGTTCTACCGTCTCGACCGACCCAGAATTTTGTGTTTTGGAGCGTTTTTTAATGTTGGTAAAATCAGCCGTTTGGGGGCCAAAATTGATTAAATTTGGCTGAACATTTGTAGAAAATATGTTTGCAAAAATTTGTTGATATTTTCGGATAAATTTATCCTTTAAATGAATATTGAAAAGCAAACGGCAGATTCAGTAATCTAATCCGCTATTGGAAATGGTGCAGTTGGAGGCGGAGGCTCTAGTCCGTCCTGGAAATCTTAGGTGCGCTGGTTCGATCCCCACTCAGTTCTGTTTTTCGTTGTTTTCTCTATCAGTTCGTCTATGTTCCCCTTTTCTGTTCAATTGCCTACACAATTTTCTGCTTGTATGATTTCAAAATCCTTGAGTTTTGTGAAATTTAACTGAAAATAGTTACCACTTGTCAATCGAAATTAGCGGTGAATACCATCTCTCATGCAAACCAAGCTATACACTATGGACCACAATAGCCTCATCCCAATGGCATATTCTAATAATCTCAATTACATAATCATAGTGCAAAATTTGACCTCAAGTTGCAGAGTATGAGTTTTGTACTCAAATTTTCAAAGGTCATTCAATGAATGTGCAAATGTATTGGGGTTTAAGAACTTTGTCCTGATAGATGAGCATGTTGTGGATCTTAGTGATAGTATGCCCTACATTAGTTGAGACTGGATTAAGAATTTCCTTCCTGTCTTGACCGGGATTTTGACCAAAGGCTAACAGCAAAATTGCTCACATTTAACTTGTTGGGAGTGGCCTAATCTCCTTGTTCTCAGTCTTCAATTCTGTTTCTTTTCTTTCTAGGCCTGTAATACTAGTAGCCAGCATGCTTATTGTCATTTTTATCATTTTGTTTTGCTTGATCATTTTGCTTTCCATTGGTGGTGATGTTGCTTTATATATCGCATATAATTATAATAGCTTTATTATGGTGTGTGTTTTTCATCTTTTATCTTTTCTTTCATGTTCATGGCTGTCATTCTATAAAACAGTAGATCTTCATACAATGGTATAGTTTGTCTCATATCCACTCTATAAACAAAGACCATCTCAATAAATTTACTATTTAACCACATGAGAACCACCTGCCGATTGGCCAAAAAGAAGTTTTCATTATCAATTGGCCCTATCAGCAACATTGTTAGAATAATTTCACCACACAAAAAAATGGGGTGAATTATTTGTAAAGCTCCATTCTGATTAGTCATTAAAATGAAGATATCATGTAATTGACCAATCAGAGGCAATGTTAAATCGGCAGGTATGCTCGCAAGATACTAACAACCATGATATTTTACTTATGAAACAAACGTTATAAATTTAGTATCAAAATTATAGAATAATGATCATAATGAATTTTGGAGCGTTCCCTTTATAACATGTCAATTTGTTTTCTGATGGTGAATTTGAGATAGGCTATAGCCTACACATTGTATATCAAGAATAAGGGAGTGCCTATCGCCTCTATGTACAGGAAAGGTAAGGGACACAACAAATTCTTCCATTATGCATGGATCATGAAATGGCAACCTTGTCAGGTTGGGAATGAATCGGGCAATTTGAGTTTGAGTAAAGATATATATCGGTACCCGCCCGCTGTGTCCATGCAAGATTATGTCGAAGGTTCAATATATGTCGAAGGTTCGATATATGTCGAAGGTTAGATATATGTCGAAGGTTCGATGTGTCGAACGTTCGCCATACTATCGAACCGATATTTTCCTATTACCAAAGGGCTCGTTAAGTCGAATATGAAATAAGGATTAGGGTTAGAACCGCAATTTAAAAATGTTGTTAACATGTCATTATCAAATATTTGTGGGCAAACATTTTTGCAAAATATTTTTTCAATACTTAAAAAACAAGAATACTTGCAATAAGTTTTGTATACCCGCATGTATCCTGAAACATTCTGTCAAATGTTTTGTTTGTTTGCAGGGAATACCGATGAGGCGTTCTTTACAAGGGGGCTATCATGTAAAAAAATCTAGGGAGTCATGAAGCTTCATGACCTCAGATAGTGTGTTTATTTTATTAAAAAAGACTGATTTCAATACAATTTTATAGTCTGTTTAGGAAGTAAGGTATATCAGAGGTGTGTGTGTGGGGGGGGGTGTCATAAAACCCATATTTTAAGCTGTTTTAGATAATACAATAATGCCTGGATAAAGGAGGAGGTTTTTTTATTTTGTTGTTCTGAGAGGTAGGCCCCTCTAATAATCTCCTTTCAAAAGTGTTTCTTGTATATCAGCTAAGCTATAGAAAACATAATCAACTTCGTAGACATATTTTTTGAAAAGTTGTAACTAAATTTCAAAAAATAAAATATAAGAAACCTCAAAAAAGGAAGCGGGAGGGGACGTGAAACATGGTTATTTTTTTTTATTTTGCCTAATGTATCCCAGATCAAAATCTGAACTGTAGGCCATATTATAGGCCTACACGTGGTAAACATCACAAAATTGTTGACAGGTTTGAGGGAAATATTATATTAATTTGAACTTTGAAGGAAGGAAAATGTTGTTAAATTTGGCTCTACATATAACAGGTAAAAGGATATGCTGGATATGCACGTTGAAGGCACATCTATACACTCTCAAAAATCAGGTTAAAAATTTGTTGGTTAAACTAGTTCACCCAATTTGGTAAAATGTTAACCAACGTTGGATGGATTTAGGCCTACTCTGCTTAGCTAAAATTTAACCAACAGTGGGTGAAATTATTTTAACCAATCACTGCACTGTTTTGCTCAACTGGTAACCAACAATTTGCTAGAAAAGCATATTTTAACAGAATTGATTGAAATTTGCACATAAACTTAAACCCAATTTTTATTTACCAGGTGAACAATACAATGATTGGTTAAAATAATTTCACACAACTGTTGGTTAACTTTTAACCAACTAAAGTAAATTTAACCAACATATTGGTTTAAATTTTACCAATATTGGGTAAAATGTTGGGTTTTTACGGACAAATTCTTCAACCAAAGTTTTGAGTGTGTAGCGGGGCTTGAAATAGTGAAATTCCCATTCTCGTACATGGAAGATTACGCCTATGGTATAAATATATATCACTTTCAGATCCGGAAAGTGAATCGAAAGATCTCCTGTTTGATAATTTCCTGGATGCTATACAAATTTATATAGGCCTATTGTGATTCGATGTCGAATAACTCTCGGGGTCAACAATTAAGGCCTATATTAACATTTTGTTTAGTTGTTTGTTTTCACATTCCTCGAGTAATAATTATTGGAAATGTTTATAAAAGGCCCATTCCTTGAGTAATATTGGAAAGGTTTTAAACTTAAAGGCATATAGATGTGCTAACATAGTGCTAGTGGTTTTAAAAGCCGAAAGCTATGTATTAGAGACAAAATAACTTGACATTTTACTAAATCTGTAATTTCTCTACTTTATACGTAGACCTAGAGACATTAGCTTAATGTATGAATGGGCTACAACTTTGTCAATAATGCTGCTTTCCTCGTTTTTTTGCCAAATTTTTCATTTCAAAAATACCTTGATGACAATTTTAATTAAAGACCGTCCTTCACTTTCAGGAATTTAATAATAGGCCTATACACAATTGTAATATTTTTACACTTGGCTGGGATCACTGAGCCTTTAACAAAGATGCACGAGTCTTTATCATTCTCATCATACGCTCAAACCAACAGTTCTTATACTTATTATTTTGATACCTTTTCCTATTTCTTTTTCAGATGCTGGGTACCGATTATGTGTGTATGGAATTAAGAATGTCAAGTTTGTTCTAACAGTTGGATTAGGTTTGTTTTACGCTGGAATCCAAGCTGTCATTACATCGCTTCTTGTACCCGATATTGCCAGAGATTTGTGTTTGCGGGACGCTGAGACGGGATGGATCCGTAAGTCTATCTTAAGAGGGTCATTCAAAAAGTTCTGTCTCATCCCATGTCATGTGTGGAAATGGTATTAGCTTCTTGATGCAGAACTTTTTGAGCGACCCTCACATATGATTATCATGAGCTTCAAAATACTTCAAATTGAGGAGTGTTTACCATTTAGGCTAAATCCTGATAAATGTTATCATAAAATCATTATACATTATAGGCCTAATGCATAATTGTTATTTTAGTCAGCTCATGAAACGGACAATTTCTAAAACAAAAAGTTGTCATTCCATTGCCTTCGTTATAGTTATATCACTGTTATAATTCTTTTAAACTTTTTAGGCATCATCGTGCTGATCGGGATAGCTTTTGGTGCTTTTATCCAAGGTTGTATCTCCGATCTGACAGCTCGTCGTCCTTGCCTCATTGCATCCCTCATGACGGCAGGTATATTTGGAGCTATTGCAGGAGTTCTCCCACAAAGTCATGCTAGTTTGTTATTTTGCTTGGCTCTTAATGGATTCGGGTAAGTTAGGCTTGTAATCATTTCTAGACTATAGCCTATAACTTTCAGTTCCACTAAACTTCTATACTTTTATTCACACTGTCATGAGAGACTGTCGTTTAAAATAGGAAATTCAAACACTGCGGTAAGCGCACAACGCCATACGGCTTTTTGAAGTATGGCGGGCACAAAAGGAGAGGGCGTCCTTAGATTTGAATAATATTTTGTATGCTTTCTCAGCTGACAAATGATTACCAATATCAAAGTACGTCCTCTCATTTTGTGCCCGCCGTACTTCAGAAAGGCTTATGGATACAAATGAAAACTCCATCGAGTAATTCGAGTTCCTTACCAGATTATACCGCTTTCGCCCTATTAATACTCTGAGCTGTCCAATCTGATGGCTCACGCTGGGCTTGTGCAATGAGGGTTCTTTTACGATCGTCCCCTTTTACGACCCCGTTTCCGCCGTGTCTATTCCAGACATTCTTACCCTTTGCGATCCATTATCATTGCCCGTTTCTTGGAATATATCGAATAATTTACTATGTTTCTTACTTTAAGTAGGCCTACCCTTCTCGTCTGAAATCCACCTAAGCCAATCTATTCTCTCCATTTCATTTTCACAGCATTGGTGGTATTTTGGCGATAGCAGTGCCGTATTACACCGAGCTTCTACCAAGTCAAGGCTGTGGGAGACAGATCACTTCATTTCTTGTGTTCATCATCACAGGGGTTGCCTTCATTTCATTAGTTGTATCAGAGTTTAGCACTGCAATACCGAGTAAGCTAGCTTCATTAGAACATAAGGGGCCGAGTGTCCATTTATATCATAGCTACAATGACTTTTGCATAGAGACGAATCGCAATTTTGAGCAAATTGAGTTAATACGTGTTTCTGATTATATTTCCTGAGTTTTCTGTCTCGGGAAATTTTAATTTGCACCACACCTATGCGGCATATGATACAAAAACATGATTCCTTGACGAATCTAATTATAAAGTTTGTCCGATTTTTGGTATGCTTGAATGAACTTTTTTTCTTAACTTGAAGAAAGGCGTGCCATATTTGTCAGGAATCATGAATAACAATAACCCTATTGTTGATATTTTGTATTTTTTACAGCATTATGTTCTGGTTATTGTTTTTCCAACTGGCGTATAACCTGTCTGTCGTTATCTGTATTACCATGTCTATCGGCCCTTATGATATATTTGGCACACATTCCTGAGAGTCCACGGTTACTGATGGAGGTAAGCTTACTTATGGTGGTATATGTATGTGTGTTGTAAATCTTGGTCATGCTCCGCTACAGCCTCGATAGGCCTACAGCCTCGCTCCACCCTAACTTAAAGGTCACGATCCCGGCAGAGCAGAGGCCGGTGACTTTGTAATAAAGACTACCGACTTATAGAGTTCCGATATAGAAGAGCCCCGCAGGGCTGGGAAGCAAGGATAAATATAACAATTGTGACACTACAAACTATATAAATAAGTAAATTGTTAAGTTAAAGCAACGGTGTAGCGGAGGGAGAGGCTGAAAAATGAATTTAGATGGGGTGCTTTTGTTTCGATTATGGTATGTCTTTTCATTATATTTATGTGTTATCATTTCAGCACAGAGAATGGACCAAAGCAATCGAAATTTTGACTCATATTTATACTGAAAGTCACAACGGTGACGACGGGGAGACGTTTAAATATAAGGTAAGTTATATAGGGCCTATACCTGTGAGTTATATCCACGTGTCCGTGTAATCGTCTAGCCTGGAACACTACGCATGTCAGCATTTCAAGTGCTCAATTGTACAGCATCATACCGTAAAAACTCGATAGTTAGCATATGTGCTTACTATCGAGCGCTTTTGAAAACATGAAATTGTACCAAAGTCCGACGCTTTACCAACTGAGCTAATGGGGTTGAGACACACATTTGCATGTTTACTTGTTCGTATATAACTATGAGTATCGCTGATTTGCACAAAACCCTTTACACTTGTGTGGATGGGGCTCTTCATGTTTGCCTGTTTAAGCGCTGGATAGTAAGCGCATCTGCTAACTATCGAGTTTTTACGGTATAATGTGATTTTTTAAATTTTATTTCAGAGATATGTTGAGAACATGCATTACAATGTGAAAACTTTTTTCCTGCCATCATCATTCTAAGATTTTTCACAAGATATGTGTACAAATCAAAAAACAGTAACGAACATTTGTCATGGAAATGTATAATTTTTTCAGGTAAACATCTAGGCCTATTCAAATTGTATACGTCAAAATATTTTTTTTCTTGCTGCTTACAGGCGAATGAGTTATACCGAATAGGTCGCCAGACAAGAAGATCGAAGCCACCACCAGCACCTAGCACACTCCTACAACGAATTGGAAAGAAAATTTCTTCAGTAAGTTGGTTTCATTGTGTATATAATCGGGAATATAAAGATGAATGACAATGGTGTGGATTGAACAAAAAAGTCACTGATGAATTATCATTAAAATTGATCTCTTTTATAAATCTCAAACAAAAAGTGGTGTTAAACAAACGGACAACAGTACTGCTGTTGAAACTAGGACTGTTGTCGAGTAGAATTTACATTGTCAACAAGCGTCAAATCTCAAGATCCGATGTCGACAAGTTGTCGACAAAGCAATACATCACTAAAGTCAAAATATTAAGTTCAAAGACCACGTTATGCGCCGTTTTTATGCATCAACATATTACCATATTCCCGATACACGCAATTATTCATCATCAGAATATTAGAATTTATAATGGAAAGATAATCTACACCACTTACGAATGGCAAATAATGGCGATGTTATCATGTTAAGCATATCTTAAGCTTTTCTCTATTTTTGGCTTTGTCGACAACATTGTCGACAACAGCCTTGTCACCAGCCCTTGTTGAAACGTACTTGTATGCACGCACATTACTTACAAATAATGTGCAATTCTGACATTGCAAATTAAAGTCTTGGATCAAAATTGATCAAACCGACACACTTGCGTACCTAATTAAGTACATACTTGGAAACTTTCTTTCTATTTATTTTGTCTAATTTACAGTTCTTCAAAAACATAGCAGATGTTTTACGTAAGCCTATAGGACAATACACAGATCGCCTGATTATATGTGGATGTGCATTTGCTTTCGGGTTAGTAGAATTTATATTTTATGTACAAATGAATTGTATACTTTGGGTAGACTATTTCTCAAACTCGTCATCAATGGTGAACCTAGAACTTGTAAGACGACCCTACTCACTAGAAGCCAAATATCGTTAATACTGAGACGAATTATATATTTTGTCTGAGATATTAGTAGTACTTCTTCATATTCCTGTAATTCTTCTTCTTCATCTTCTTCTATATTAACCGTTTCTCAAACTATAGTCATCAATGGTGAACCAGGAATCGGTAAGACGACTCTAATTCATCAGATCATTACTATAGCATGTATAGGCCAAATATCTAACTACTGCATGTTGTCATTACATGATATACTTCAAAAATCATGATCATATGTAACCGTCCACCACAAACCAGCCGTAAAGTCGGCAAATTGTATTCTGCGTTACAATGTAAAATGTGCATGAAGGTCGTATAATAGGTACCTCTAAGTTGGTGCTACATGTATCTCATTTTGCTAGTGCCAGTCAAACACCTTTTAAACCAATTAATAATCCCATTGTTGAAAAGAATAATAAGCGTGTACCTATGTCTATAGAATTCTTAAATAGCTCTAGTCTTTGTTTGCTTTGCCTAAATCCTGTTCAAGTGGTGGGTTACAAAGCGTTGTATTTTGTCTAGGTATGTACAACCAACAATTAACAATTAGAGGACATTCCTGAACCTCGTTGACTTGGGGATGATTTGAAATGACCGCCAATTATGACTGTGTTTGATATTAATTACTAGCAATGTGGAAAAAGAGACACATGTAGAATCGAAATAAGGTTCCATTTTGTTGAAGGGGCAACGTTCAACAAACCACAACCCCACTTCTGGATATTGTTTGAAGTCAAATGATATACCATTTTAAAGCTTATGATATATATTTTCTAAACACGAAATAAAACAAAATTGGCCGGGGCCGACTTGTACAAAAGTGAAAAGTAGTAAACTACCGTGAAATATATACTTGGACGGTCACATAATGCTCATATCAAATGTGCACCTCATCCCCTCATAATTATTGGTTCCTCTTCACAGATATGGTGGATGGGCATTATGGCTTCCAGACTATATTAAAGCTGCCGATATCATTTCCCATCGATCCCATGATTCCAACATCACACGCACAACCATCAGCAACACCAATTACACAGATTCGCTGGAAAGCACACAATTCCATAATGTCACCATGCGTAATGTGCAATTCTACGATGTCTTTCTCAGCGATGTCCATTTCATCAATTCAATCATTCAAAATTGCAACTTCGACAATGTTGTGTCAGAAGGCGTTAGTTTTTCAAACTGTAAAATAATATCGAGCACATTTGGAGATACCGATTTTAGTGCAAGATTATTTTATGATTCCAAATGGGTTAACTCTAGTTTCGAGAAGAAAACCAGTGCGTGTTCATCTGATGAACCTTTTGCACCCACCATGGCTTATTATAAACTTTTCTTGTCACATATTGGTGGAATTGTTGGTGTCTTTGTGGCGTCCTTCGTAGTCAGCATCATAGGAAGTCGATTCATGTTTAGTAAGTATACTGTCATAATTATTTTAACCTATTTCCCAAAACAAACTTAAGATTTGCCTCAAATTTTCGGTCACAACTTTGACCTTTATCAGGAGACTGTCAACCCAGGCTAGGGATCAGTGATCTATTGGTCACATGGCCCAGAAAAGTTGATCGTATAAACGATAGGTGACTTGTATAGGCCCCTGTCGCGGCTGAGTGATGGTTGATTTGCTCTGATGTAATAGACTCCTTCACATCCTTTTCAAAGGTGTCTTGCACCCTTGGGTTTGACGTTGAGGTACGTCTTAGTTTTGTTTTAATATCATAGGTTAAAATGTTAATTATTAGGTCTATTAACACCAGATGAAATTTCAGTCTATTATTATAGTTACGGAGCAAGAAATATTTAAATTTGTTGGGTACTTTATAGTTGAAATGTGATTATTATTGCACCAATAATTAATGTTACAGGTCCCGGGAATGACCAGCGGTTAGGTAATTCGGGCCTACCCTTAATAAAGTTGATAAATTCCTGTAATAAATAAGCACACATATTGCTTGTAAATTATCTTCACCTAATCAAGTTACCATGGTTATTGGCAAAAACATGCTGCTTGCTACTGTGTCAACTTCAAGAAATTATATTTTCTATCCATTTATTTTGTAATAATAAAATGGTAACTTCTTTTTCAGTTGTACCAAATGTACTCTAAATATAATGTAACATTTCATTAAACATATTCCGGTTTTCAATAAGCATTTGATCAACTTTTCCGTATTTCCACTACGTTTTCTCTTTCAGTTGGTAGTTGTGTTGCCACTACAATCGTTGTATTCTGTATGCTCGCCCTATCCACATCCATATCAGCTACAGTTGTCTTCCTCTTCCTTCAGCTGACTGGAATGGTGACATGGAGCGCCCTCTGTGTTCATACAATGCTGTTATATCCTACTGGAAAAAGGTAAGCAAAAGTCCCAGCATCTTGCTAACTTATCAGAATGGCGAATATAGGCCTATATATATTTAAAAAAATAAGAAAGTTTATTAATAATTTGGAAATAAGTTCGACCTGCCTGTGATATTTCTCCATTTTTATTTTGCCAAGATCTTATGATTGTTTCCCTGCCATGCCACGTTTAAAAAACCCCTTCAAACAGACAATACAAATAAACATGATTAATGCAATGATATAAACGCTACATAGAATTTATTTATTAATGTAAACTGATGAAAACATATTAACATGTTGACTTTTGTTAGTGGTCGAAGTTTCAACCCATGAAAGGCATTTGATGAAATAAAAGTATTTGAAAAAATTCATCCTTTTATATTTTTCTTTTTTTTTTTTCTTTAGAATTTCATGTTTATGTGTAATGCCATTTGTCTTTTGTAATACTCCATGACTGTTATCTGCTCTATTTCAGAGGCACAGCTCTTGGTCTCTTTATTACCATGACAACCCTTTGTTGTCTCTTGGGACTGGGCGTGGTAGCCGAACTACCAATCAAAACATCAGAAGTAGCTCAAACTATTGTGACGTCATTAATCATACTTATTGGCGGTATTTTAATGTGGACAATGCCGTGTGTGAAGGATGAGCTCATCAGATGAGATAATGATTATTACATAATGCTGAGTGGCCTTTAGAGAGTGTCCAGGACGCGATTATTTTCCCCGTACATCATTTTTGTAACGCATGTGGTAAAAGCAGGTGATTTTTCAGATAATCTTCAATTTTTTCAGTGAGTTTTGCTTTTAATATTCCGTGTTTGATTATGAAAAACGGGGAAAAAAATCAAAATTTACAAATATGATGTACGAAAAAAATAATCGCGTCCAGGACGCGTGTTTATTTTATGCAACCATAATGGGCTAAACATAACGCTAACCCCAAATCCTATACCCTACTCCTATAAGTATTGCGGGCCATTATGGGTGCATAAAGAAATTAAGCGACCAGGACTCCTTATTTAGGCTTACACAGTTTTGCCTACCACTTGCCTGATAGTGGAGTGTGTATACCACCATTTGCCTTAGAGGAACAAGGAAGAGCACCGATTGAAGAGAAGGGCTAATTTTTTGCCGACCTCTCCCGACATGCCTCTCGTTTGGGTCTGAAGTTGAAGACCGTCTCCTACCCTATTCTACAAAAATAGTCTTACAAACAACATTACATTTTACGAAACATTCCAGTGTTGATTTACAGCAAATCCAAGTTGGCCAACATGATTTTAACCTAAAATCGTGTATATTAACTCAGGATATGAACGGATAAATAACATCCTAAGAACACCTTTCATACCTTTCTATCCAGTTGACACTACGGTTTCAAAAAACATGTATTTTATTAGTGGTTAGATGTTGACTGCATATATATTTATTTATTTTATGCTGTGCTAATATTGAATACTTTCATCTACATTGTATATGCTAGAATTTATTTAAAATATATTTATGGAGTTATCTTTTATGTTTTAAAAAAGGAAATAAAATGTCCCTTTGTAATTAAGAAATAAATGGGACGTTGATTGCTAACAGCAATGTGGATTGTCTGATTTTGTTTCGTTGTTTAAATTTTCGGCAGCGTTTTATTAGTAGTCGTTACCATGCATATTTACCAGAGCATGAGCTAAATAAGTTCTTACCGACTGGCTTATCTCCATTCATTTGCTGTAAACATGCATCCACCAAAAAGTAATTACCACCCTTTAGATAATGGCCGTTATTCCTAAACCGTTATTGTATGCCAAATTTGGAAACCGTTATTGTATGCCAAATTTGGAATGTGCAGTCGAAGCAGAATTTATTTTTGCTTATATAAACGCCCCATTTGTTCCAATGGTCCCAATATTGATGTCGCAGTGTACATTAGAAAGTAACCCAAGACTTGAAAGTTGCAGCAAAATCCTATATTTTGTATTCAGTATCCATTAAGAATCAGCTATCATTGGATTATCCTTTTTGTTTCATGCATTTGGAGGGGATCTAAACATGTCTGATGTGACAATAACAATTGTCATTATTCTAGTGAATTATTCACTTTATTTCAAATGGAAACATGAAGATTTCAATATTGTTTTCTGACTAATAAGGTCTACAATTGCAAGTTGTCCTTTCAGTGGTAAAGTTAAATTCACAATTTACTGATTGGAAAGTGTTCACAGCAGATGTAATGGTGCTTGGTCTTCCACTTCCTGCGATCTTGGTCACTGAAAACATTACACTTTTTTTAAAACAGTAAAATGTTTTAATATTGGATTAAGTAAACAATGACCACTGATGTGAATAATGACATTTTTTGTCGATTATTGCATGTGTTGACCTCTTCTAAATTCATGAAACAAGAAGATTAATCCAATGTGCGTAGAAAACATTTTCTTCCATGGACACTGAATACAAGACAATAGGGCAACTTTCAAATCTTGAGTTAATTCCATTTAAATGTACGCTGCGACATCAGTATTGGGACCATTGACAAATGGGGTGTCATAATGCGTAGTAATAAATTCTGCTTCGACTGCATACCAAATTTGGCATACGATCAACCTTATAAGAATAATGGCCATTATTTCAAGGGGGAATTACTAGAAACCCAGAAATTACCCAAATTAGACGAGAAAGGTTCAGGTAGGGCATGGAAAGTTCAGGTAGCCTATTAGTATTACCAAAGCCCATGGCATGTAGAAGTTCGTCATTTTTAAGAAACGGTGAACACTGATGGCGCTGTTTATCTTAAATCGTGTTTTCATCTTTACAAGGGGTAAACACTAGTATAATGGCATTAAAACATCAGAAAAATATTAACAAATAGCAAGGAAATTTTCCAAAAAAACCTTTATGATGAAATATATGGAATAACTTATATTTGAAAAAAAAAATCAATTAAAATATGTGACCGTACACCACGAATGAGCCGTAAATGTCCTCAATTGTATTCTGAGTTACAGTGTAAAATGGGCATGAAGGTCGTATTCATAGGTACCTCAATTTGGTGCTACGTGTACCTCATTTAATGAGATACACGGCGCACCAAATTGAAATACCTATGACTATGACCTTCATGCCCATTTTACACTGTAACTCAGAATACAATTGAGGACATTTACGGCTCATTCGTGGTGTACGGTCACATATATCATTACGTTACTCACCTCCTTTTCAACCAAATCGAAGGTAATAACACTTGTAGTGAGGGATCAACATTTAACCACAAATTGCCTCAGGCAAAACTCACTTCCTGTGAATCAAATACCACACAAGGTCATTTTTATGTAACTCATTGACCCATTTGTGTTATTTACTGCCTCTAGCTTTGTGATCTGGTCAACTCATTGACAGATACGAACCTCAGCAGGGAATTCAATTTTTGATCAATTCTCTCCAGGTAGTGAAACATAATGTGTAAATAGCGCCCTCAATTTTCACACAAGTTTAAAGAATAAAAAATTACCACAAACAAGCAAAAAAGACGAATAAAGTGAAAAAAATGAATATCTATGTTAAAAATGGCTAAAGATATATATGTATACATCACTGTGTGATGGTATTGTCCAGGTCTAGAATTGAACATTACAAAAAATGTTTTGTTAGAAAATTTAATAAATGATCGCATCAAACAACCACGCGAGTTGAATATTAATTAAATGAAGTCTTGCTCAAATCCTTGGCGATTGTATTTGTATCCAAGAGAGTCAAGAAAATGCGCAAAAAGTGCAGGTATATCGAATAAGATTTAGGTCACTCATTTTTTCTACAGACTCTGTACCTAAGTAACACCACTGTATCACCGAATATAGAATATATAAAATCTGTGACTATATAATCAGAGAGGCCAGAAAGCTTAGGCGACGAAAAAAAGAAACCCTGTTCTACGGGCGGACGGACCTTTCAAGTCGGGTCTGTCGGTCGGTCCCAAAAAGTCACCAAAATCTGTAAATAATTTGCAATTTGAGAAAATTGAAAAAAAATATGTTCCTGAAATTTGGGTCGGTATTCATTTGTACAGGAATTTTTTTCCCAATTTATTCAAAATCTGGGTCGGTCGGGCCTGTAGAACAGGGTTTTCTTTTTTCGTCGCCTTGTCACCAATTTAGTCAACAGTGGCGTTAAGGGATCTAAAATGAGCGTTTATTGCGTTTCGACAGTATTTTTTTGTGGGACATGAGAGCACCTCAGACCTATCGAATTGCATTCTGAATACGAAGCATGTCTTTCTGATATCAAATAATTTTCATTTTTTGAAAATCACAATATAATACAAATTTTATAACAAATTATAAAAATTTGATATTTTTCAAATTTTTGATATATAACAGTCCTCGAAGTAAGTTATATAAATCTAATGATATATTCTTAAAGTGTATGTAGCAGGGAGGAATAGCCGACGGTCAATTGAAAATTTTGACCTTTCATATTGAAGATGTGGATTTTTTTTCCCAAAAAGACCTAATTTTTCATCCCACTTACATACACTTTAAGTATCAATCATCAGATTTATAAAGTTTACTTCAAGTACTGTTAAATATCAAATATATCAATTTTAATGATTTGCCATAAAATGTGTATTAAATTGCGAATTTCAAAAATCAAAATTATTTGATATCAGAATGACATTCTTCGTATTCAGAATGCAATTCGATATGTCTGATGTGCTCTAATGTCCCAAAATAAATACTGTCCAAACGTTCATACCCCAGCCCTTAAGCGTGTGCTACTTATCTTGCAGACACAGAGTATGTAGCAGGTCTGAGAGGGCTGAATCTTACTCGATATACCTGAACCGTGTTCGACTTTACTAGACTCTTCTGGAACAAATCACCCAAGACTTAATTTATGTGTGAATAAAATCATGCATGTAGATAGATCATTGCAGATAAAGTAAATTTTCTTAGCTTCCTAACTCAATTCCTGTAAGATCAATGTACTAATATCAAGAAGCACACTGCAGTTTTTTTAGTTCAATGGCTGCCTCATTGCGTATTCTCAGAAAAATGGAAAGAAGATTATGCTTGTGTCAAAATATTTTCACTTTCTTAAATATTAAGCATAAAAACACCAGAGGGAGAAAGTGTTAGTGTAAAACCAAATTGACTTCTGACAGCTCGTCTTTTCTGCCGGCATGATACTGATTCAATCTTCTCAGTTATGTCAATAATGGCCATGTTTACTTATATAATAAATATATCCCATCCATATGACAATAATTTGATGGAACTATCAACCTGTTCCTTCTTATTAAGTGTGGTTGGATAAAAATAGGGTGGAGAATTCCTGGTAAATATAGCAGCTCTAAATATATTCGTACGGACATGTCATATAGGTAGATTTTACTACGAGATGTGTTGTTGTAGGCAGTCCGTGAATGGTCAATAACGAAAATGGGGGAGAAATAAAGAGATGGGGATGTACATGACACCTTCAAGTGGGAGTCAAGGTCATTTAACCAAGGTGAAAATTACATTTGGTAAAATCGGTCCATCAACCTTTAACTAGCCTTAAAGGGCCGATTTCTCGAAGTATGGCTGGTGGTTTGGCTTCCTAAGCTACCAGGCTTAAATAAGATTTATAGTGCGCTACGCACAGGCACAATGCCTAGACGTTGATCCACAAGCCTCAGCACACTTTACAGGTTAGTCCTCTATACCAGTGCTTACAAATGATTTCACATCGTACATCACGTAGAAAGATAAATCAATGAAATGGATCCACTTGGTATACACCAATCCGAGAAGCGTTTACTGTATTTGGCCCTCTATTGACGGCAACACAGATGTACCAGAGCGGGAGATTTAATTCGTAATTCAATACTCATGATTGTGTATTGAATATCACTGTTAATGTACAATTCCCGGGTACAATTCTGTATAGCACACAATAAATAATGGATGGAACCCCCGACCTCGGGACACCGCAGTTTTACATCGGGGACACCGCAGTAATGGCGAAGTCGGATAGGTGTATAGGGCTAGCTTGCTGGCTTAGGAAACCTGACTAGCCAAGCTTCGAGAAATCGGACCTTAAAGGTTTAACGGCTGACGCAGATGGTGAAGTCTTTTGAATTTACCGGGTTTTACCCAGATTGAACGACATACTTAAAATAGGATGATAAAAGTAATAATTTTTAATTAGTCAAATATATATTTGCCGGCCTCTCCTCTCCTAGACCCTATTCTACAAAAATACAACATCAATCTTGGGGCTTGATTTCTGAAATTTCACTTGTACCTGAAATATGGTGAATTTTTGAAACGCGAAACTGTTTTTCTTCAGATAGTACACCATGTGAACATAATGCATCAGCAACATGTGTTCAGCGCGTGGCAAGGATGAACGATATTTCCAAAGATGAAATTGATTCATAGAGACAGCATCTAGTTGCCGAACGAAAATAAAATTAATGTTGGTATTTAATATATGCACATGCGGTTGATAAATAAAATTCCTAGCGATTTATAATGCTAAAAAATAAACTGAACTAGGTTGCTTTCGTTATCAAATGGTTATCAAATATCGACAGGATGGTATGCCCTCATAATGTCCGTCCTGGGATGGCAAGAGAGCGGGAGCGGGGGCACCGGCACTCAAGTAAGATAATGGTGCAAGTGCGCAACTAATTTGTTTTCGCAACACCTCATCAGTTGAATTGAATGGATCAAGGTGCAACTTTCAAAACTGCATCTTAGTAATCTTAGTAATTAAAATTAATTGTGACCGAATGCAACGATATATGACATTATAAACTTGAATAGATTAGTAATAATTTTGTATTTTGTTAATTGCATAACACATTTTTCGATTTATCTTAATAGTCTTAGGTAACTCAGAAGTATCATTTATTTTTATACGATCAAGCTAAATGAGTCTGATGTCGATCAAAACCAAACGTCAGTTATCAATTTCATTGCATGAGCCATATACTGCACTTTATGTTGCTGAAAACCCCATGATAATTAGATTCACGGTTCCAGAGATATGGCCATTTTAATGTTGCTCAAAACAATAAAATACAAAGAAAGTTGAACACTATTATTGGCTATATCTCAAAATCAATATTCCCGACACCCGACTCATTTTGCTTGATCGCATCACCTTTATTGATATCTCAACAAACGGAGCTCAAATTTCGACGAATTATGACAGTGTACAACGTACGAATCAAGTCGTTACTTGGAAATGGAACCCACTTGACGGGTCGTATTCTTAAAAGAGGACACCTATTATAAATATGTGTCAGCCAATTTATTACTGGAATTGCGTGGGCATTGACGACGTGCAAAACGAACGAAATTTTCCAACTGGAATCTTTAAAGGAGAACCCAATTGTAAATTGGATGAAAAAGTACAATATCTGGTGAGCGTGGTGTTGCAGAAGCCTTGCAAAGCAGGCAAATGGGTCATTCCTCCCTTCGTCGGGACTCTTGCACAACCTCAGTGACTCCTTTCTTATTCACCTTCTTTTCTTTGATCTTTATCTTCAAAACGTTTTTTTTTGTGCACATATTACAACATGCTTATACAGGCTTTTTTTAGACTGGCTTGAGCAATTTGTTTCATTCTGCTCGATCTCATCAGGGCCCAAGTGTATATCTGGCAGACTATCCGCACGGAGCGACCGTTTAAACAAACTCAAATTGTCCAAAGATGTCAAAATTGCAACATGCACCAGGCATAGAAATGGCTTGACAGAGCATAAAGAACTTTTTACACGGCAAGTCTAATCTGGGGTTCGGGGGATGCACAATGAAAGTATATACTTGGTACCCATATTAGTATTAGAGCCGGAGAGGGTAAAAACATGGAATAGCCCCTGTCAAACCGTCGGGCAAGATGCCTATGTTGCAAAATATATTTTCATCATGGCGACGACGATGACGATAATACGACTAATTTCTGAACGAGAAGACTGTCCAATCGTTGGAACAGTTTCTTTTAAAGGCATGAAAAATTATTGAATAAGGGAGAAACCATTGTTAATCTTAAACATGGTAACATTATTAAAATGTGAAGTTTCCTCCTTTGCACAATGGTGTACGTCAAGGTTGTCCTCGTTCCGCATTGTTGTTTATATTATTGATCGAAGTTCTTGCTTGTAAAACTGAAACACTTATGGAGAAAACTCCATTTTCCGAGCAGGGACGATTTCACATCACAATTACAGTAAGCCAAAGAATTAAGGTACCAGTTGTATTCATCCCTGTATATCCAAAACAAAGACAGATATGTCAAAATTAAAACAAACAGCCAAAACAGGAAAACACAACTGAGACACCTATGCAGACAAATAGGAGAAAACACCCATCTTCTGAGCAGGGACGATTTAACATTATTTACCCTACAACTGCCGTATGCAGCCCGTGATAAGTTACGTGAATGTAGTTATTTAACTCGTAATATTAATACTAAATCACTTGTTATTTATATGTTAATAAATGCGTATCACTTGTTTGGGAGTGAAATTGTACAAAATAATGCACGCGTACTGAGATGTTGATACGTCTAATGCACGAGCCCCGAAGGGGGGGGGGGGGAGGAGTGCATTAGACGTATCAACAGATCAGTACAAGTGCATTATTTTGTACAATTTCTCGAGCAACAAGTGATACACATTTATTAACCTATTTCATACACGAGAAAAAATCTTTTATTTAAGGAAAGTTAAATAAACTTTACCCTAAATACCCTAAAACTTAGTTGGCAAGTAAAAACGAGATAAATTCCTAGAGGATCATAGTTTGCCACATTAGATGGTATGTTTAAAAGTAATTTATCCTGTTTTCCAACTAACTAAATAATCATAACTCCATATGAATGTGGTTTGACCAAGAAAATAACATGTCAGAATATAATCAATTAATTCTCTTATATTGGCCAAACCACCCCTTTTCCAAAATGCAGATAAGCTCAAGGGACACCGTCCACTTTGTTGGTGATCTGAATCATACCAGTCCTGTGATTTGTCTTAAGTTAATATAATTATCTAAACCTACTTGGAAGCTAGTTAGAAAAGTTTATTAACAATCACACTCAAAAAGTTATTAGATAACACCAATTTTCAAACGTGATGTCTTTATCCCAAGGAGAGAAGCTCCTCTCCTCTTCAGTCTAAACTACAACTTTAATAGAGATCCCCTAACTGAGGTGATCGATACAGATTTAAAACGCCATCGAAATGTGAAAAGCTGATCTTCTGAAAAAAAAAAAGATTTATGCTTTATAGTGATAGAAACTTATCAATGAGTGTACTTTGTGTTAATTGCCACGTTACTCCTATCGTCACATTGCATCATTATAAACAGTGATAAAATAAAATATTTCATATTTTCCCCTTTGCACAAAGATTTACGCCAAGGTTGTCCTCGTTCCGCATTGTTGTTTATATTATTGATCGAAGATCTTGCTTTTAAAACTAAAACACCTATAGAGACAGATAGAAGAAAATCCGTCTTCCAAGCATGGACGATTTCACATCATCAGAATTAAAAATCTGCTCCATATGCTCCAATGCCCTACAGTAGCTAACAATGGCCCTAACTGACTGCATTTGTGAGTTGCAAGTACGTGAATGGATTTAAGTAATTTGTAGTGTCAAAGACTTAATCACTTCGTGTACACATTTAGTACACTCTTATTAAGAAGGTTCTGAAAGGGTTCGTCGACTGCACTCCAGGGGAACCTTTGAGTTTGAAGGCTCATCAAGATACCAACCCGATCCCCGCACTCCGTGCATCCGCGGGTATTCATGCTCGTCGAAAATTTCGCGAAATAAGGGGTGTATTCAGATGAAGAAACGCGATTCGCGAAACACACAAAAAGGGTGTTTTTCAAACCACGTGTTCGCGAAATTGAAAAAAAGGGTATTTCCATCGAGCAGCCGACGCGTTTCTGCCAGAAACGAATATATTAGAAATATCATTCGCGTTTTAGCGAAAATAGGGGTATTGTCGAAGGGCAAATAATTCGCGAAATCGCTAAAAAAAAGGGTATTTTTCCCCTAAAAACTTCGCAAAATGAGATGCAAAAGAGGGTGTTTTTAAAGTTCACCGACAAGCATGAATACCCGCGGATGCACGGAGTGCGGGGACCGGGGATACCAATCATGTTCTCTAAAATAAAGAACCCTCTTGTTTCCCGAGGGTGCCCTCTCCTTAGCAAAAAGTTACTACGTTTCTTTAAAAAGTGCAGCACAGTACTTAGTCAGTTAATGAAACGTTTGAGAACCTGGGCAAAGATAGGTCTGGCTCTAGATTTATTTGCGCTTGACGAAATAAATACCTGACATTATTGTTGGCACAATGATTACATCAAAGAATTGACTTTCTTTGAATACTATTATAGTATAATACGAGAGCTCGGCGCAACAATATCTTAAATCCAATTTTGTCAACTGAGATTTTGGTATGAAAATGTTCCTAGAACACCGCCCATTTGACAGCCACAAAATCTTAACTCCACCATGGTTCTGAATGTGCCAGAGAAACAACATCTTGGAGTTCCATAGAGTTTGTATTGGCTCTACATGGGGTATTTATATGCACTCAGCTCAGTGCCACAAAATCGTATCTCCATGGAGTTCCGATAATGTGGTTTTGTATATTTCTCAAATTGGCGATTTTGGAGTTCAGATACTCTTGCTCTGTGCATTTGAAAAGTAGCGAGTAAATTGTAATTTGAAAAAATCTCCCTTAACATTTAAAAAGAATCGGTTCAAGCAACCCTATTGTATTTCAAGTTCGATAGCAATGGGAAAGAGAGGAAAAGAACAATGATAAATGACTGCCAAATTGTTATTCCAACATCATCTCATTCATCGTTTCTGGACTTAATATTAACTTTAGAAACTGGTGGGATGTCACAAGGTAAGTGAAGACAGTGTGATATCACTGACTTAAAGTTCAAGCTGATCAAACAAATTGTCGAAATTTTGCACTTATAGCATACCTGGTTGTCATTCACGTCACAAAAAGTATCTCTTTTGTTTTTGGAAGTATATCTAGAAAAACGTTACTTTTGTGAAAATTAAAACCTCGATGGAACCACGGATCCTATAAAATGAAGAATATCGATATGAAGAAGGTCAAGGAATGGCAAGTCTAGGTGCGAGGATGGACCACTGCGAAGCAGACAAATATGCCACAAGAATTCCAAACACGTTTTTGATGTAACTGCTTTTGCAATGTGTGGTGATGTTTACAAGAAGTCAAACAAGTTGACAACCCTTGGTGGATCCCCAGCAAGGTACCAGTGCACGCGAGTCGTGGCACCCCCTGGGGTGCACTATCAACACAGCAGTTCCGACGCCGAGATGGGGATGCGCTGTAAGAACAAGAGACAAGATAATAAGGCTCTTGCACCGGTGTGATTACACCAGTGTAATCATTGAACGATAGATGTAGAGTTTAGAAACAAGAGTCGCGCTGTAATAGGTTGGGGAGTTTGTAAATTACATGAAACGAGACCAAACAAAACAAACATTTTGATCCAATTTTAATAAGAAAGTTGGAAAAACGCAAAATAAAAGACACTGTCAAGGGTCTTGAATTGAAAGATGTCAATCAAACATTGGAATTTAACAAAAACAAGCAGATTGTCAATACAAATTATTAACTCTTTCGCGAAAAGTTTGCATTTGCTAAACTGGACTTCCCAATTTATTCCCAAGTTTCCATTTTACTTTATCCAATACCTGATTATATTTCGTTGATTGATTCTTTATAATCAGTAAAAATGTACACTATTGACTCCAGTGATTTATATAAACAATATCTGATGATAAATGGATGAACAAAAAGGCGTTCCAAACTTGTAACAATGATAACATACGCAGGTAAATGGTTAAATCACCACCGCGGTGGTTAGTTGTCTGTGAGAGGTCCTTACCCTATTAAGAACCTGATTGGTGGGACCACGCAGCAAACATAGTGTACATTAGAGAAAATTTGTCCTCCTTGTTTCCTTTTTACTTACTTTTCATCATTCCGTGTTTGGTATCCATCTCGATACAAGATAAAAACATCTTGTTCTTATAATAGAATATGTAGTACATATCATTGGTGCAATAACCTGAACTTACGCACGCGAAACATATCGATTTCAACAGGAGTGAAATTTCATTTATTTTATCTATTATTTCGTAACTCGGTCGGTTGACAACGTACCTTGGTATGTTGCTCTTCATCTTGGTTGTTGTATAACTTTTAAATCTTTATACTATAAGAAAGAAATGAAACATGCCACCACACATTATACTGTACTATTTGTGGCGATATTAAGTAAGGGGTTGTGAAATTGTTTGTGTTCGAGGGAAGGGTTTTTGTCCCTTTTGTTTTTGGGAGGTAAGGATTTTTTTGCATAATTCAATATGAGGACACCTTGTTATTTTATCCAATAAGGCAGCGAGGAAAATAGTGTTAACTACAGAAAACATTTATTTTCTGCTTGCATCACGTACCAGATTGACCACTTAATTCATATTTGCCAAATATATTATGTCCAGTGATAAGGTAGGAGAAATTCGATGAAGATTATTATCAAGCTATTCCAAGAAAAAAAGGACACATGGTAATAGTACAACTCTAATTTGGGGGGAATTCTTTCAAGGACAACGTTATTTTACTGTCTACAAACAATTTGAATCATGATGACCATGTAAAAAGTGATCGAATGAATAATCATGGAAATTAAAACACAAAATATAATTAATATTATGTCAAACTCGTGATTTCTAAAAATAAAATGTTACTTTAAATGTCTTGGAAACAGATTAGAGCTATAGGCAACGTTATTCTTCACAGATGTCGTCCGTTACCAAGTGCGTTATAGGTCAAAATAAGACCTTACCAGATGTGACCACGCTCTAATTGCTTAGAAACAACAGATTTTGCTCCGAATGTGGAAGACCTCACAAAAAGTAACTAAGCCGTTATAAATACTTCTATTAAACTATAAGTCATAATTATTGGTATTTGAAAACACCACGAAAAAATCTTTATTTACGGTAATTTTAACGCCTTATTTATTACAATAATTTATTGAGTAATTGTTTTCTCAGTGTAAGCTTATAAGTTTAATAGTGAAGAGGACAAGTTCCCATTTTCATTTTTGCAGTGCATTTGATTGATTCAGCGCGAAGACAATGGCGGGTTAATACTTGCGTAATTATAACCATTGATCGGCAAGAAATAAAGTACAGTTTACAAACTCAAAGTGTTACAAAGAGTTAATAAAATCACAAAACTGAGCAAATAGATTCTTTGGGTCAATATGATTAATTTCAGGACAGGCTTCAAAAATATGGACTTTTGGAACCCATTTAAAACAGGTGTGAAAATTTACATGGGGAAAATTTCAAAAGTGCTCATATTATGATAAAAAAAACCACTACACCAATGCATTCCTCAGGTCATAAGGATTCAGGAAGAGGGGCGTTTTAAAGTGATGAACCGTTTTCGAGTTATAAGCAAACGGGCCAATGGCTAAGTTTTGACCTCCACAGGGGAAATTTGTCAAAATGCTCCGATTTTTATCAAAATGGTCTCAAGTTATTCCTCTTAAAGGGGCATTTCGTGATCCACAGCCTCATCCCCCACTTTTCTCAAAATAAGTTGAGATTTTTATATCACTGGAAACCTCTGGCTACATTATGTTTATGTACAAAATATTTCTTGCAGATTAATTCGTTTTGCAAAGATATCGTGAAATTTGAATTTCGTTCTGGTGCACCAGAACGAAATTACAACGCATTGTCTATGGAGCAGTGTAATACACATAATCATGCATAACTCGCAAACGCAAAATCGGAATCAACTGAAATTTTGGGAATAGGCTTTTTCGTGGATATGTACTGAAAAATGTCATAAAAAGAGGATGCTAGGATCACGAAATACTCCTTTAACATAACAATCCAAATGAAGATTTTACATAATAGGATGTTTGTGTCCCAAGATTACAGATGATGTCAAAGACCGTTAACTCCTATTGATGCCTATTGACCATAACATATATCTTACTATGCATCACTATGTAAAGAGGAACAATTTGAGACCATTTATATCAAAATCTGATCATGTTTCAGATGTTGACACCTGTAGAGACTAATATTTCACATTAATTATTAAAATATTAAAACGGTACATCACAGATCAGACTGTATTTTTTTCTGGATCCTTATGAACCGAGGAATCCCATCGGCGCGGTATTAAACACAATCTAAGCACTCTCATTTTTGTGTTTCTGAATATAAACCTTTGACCTCTCTGTTCTGTGGTTTCCAGTAGTTGTTTATTTTTGAGCCTATTCAAAAATTGATCACTATACGATATTAGGAAGCCCACACGCTCAATTTGGTGCTTTTGTCCACTCTGCCCCCATTTTGATAAAATCGGCCATAATGTTGCCTCACTAAATTAATCAAGACAACAAATAAAGACAAATCGCGACCAGCACACAACCCAACTTGCAAAAAAGCAAGGGAATGTGCCATCCCGGGATTCGAACCCACGACCCACGATCACTGACGGATGCCCACCAAAAAGCCAACATCGGCAACAGAAGCAGCAGCATCATAAACCTACAGCAGCATTTATACTATCATCTATGTTGACCTTGTTCTTGTTTTTATTATACTATTTGTTTTATTATCACTGTGTCTTTCATACAGTGGTATCAAAGCAATTAGGCCTGCTATTAAGTTAGATCACTTCCGTTTGGAACCGCAACCTTGGTGTAGGTCATAGCTGTATTTATCGTGTTGATTAAGAAGAAAGACCTTTTCTGTCGCCGTCGCCAAACGGCTCTATGTAATTACTGTACGACCATCCTTTGCCCTCAATATAGCGTCATAAAACGACCCTACCAACTGATCCCGGTTACCAGGGGTAGGGTAGGCTGTCCAACATCGAGGTGGTGGTGGTGTGGGTGTTGAAGCCCGAGCACATTTTTTCGCCTATTTCTAAGATATTTTGATATGGGCATGGAACTTCTCATAATATGTTGTATTAGTGGTTTTCTATCATCTTCAGGCTTCAGTCGATTATGTCGTCATTACGACGCTATTCTAAGGATGTTTGTACTTGTTTTGGTATCAATGGAAAGAAGAGACTCATACCTATTCATTGACATCAAACTCAGAATGGCACTTTTAAAAATGCCACTTTTAGAGGTAATGTTAAAAAAGATTCAGAATGGCCCTTAAATTAGCCTAGAATGTGTTGCTTAAGGTTATTGATCATGTTGATTAATGATTGTGATAACTATAAACACATATCCGAATACTAGATCAAAAGTAGCTGGGCAGATGTCTTCTACTGACTCTCTGACGGAATAGCGAGAACCTGACACACCATCACAGACTGTTGGATCTGATATGCCTCGTCTACCTACCATCAAACCCCTCTAGCCACTTGTAGTACCCACCAACAATGTGCGTATCTTATACCAGAAAGGGAAATCCCATAATCTGTTTAGCTCTGTTTGTGGGCTACAATGACGCAGGCGTCGACATCGTTGGTATTCAAGAACACCGTCTGAAAATATCATCCCTAACCGACGAATTATGGTCAGATGACAAGAACTGTGTACTTATCTACAGCTAAGCCACAGACCAGAGACTTAGAGGCGTCGGATTTCGCAAACAAGATTTCCGCAGCCAAAGTAATTGCATTTGGACCTGGATGCATCCTGGAGGCTCCACGCACCAGTGGTGTAGATCATATCCTTATCAGCAGCAAGTAGGTAAACTCATTGAGCAATAATTGTAGAACCTACATTCATGTGGAGCTGGCTTCTGATCATCGCATACCCAGTGTACATGTACTCCTTACCGCTAGTCTTCATACCACCAAAGGGAAACCAATGCAAGAGGCCAACGTACATTTGGAAGAAGTTACAAGGTGCTGACACTAAGACCAACTTTCAGATTGAGCTTTCATACCGTTTCCTATCAACAGTGCGACAATACCTCAACACCAATCACTGAGAGGTATGATCTGTTTGTGAAGGCATTCTAAGATGTTGCATAGGTGGTTGGGAAGCGAAATCTCCGTGAAATGCCAAGCTGGCTGTCAGACAAGACTCTGAAACTGAGAGAGGACAGAGATGCAGCAAAGAAGGTTCCTGCTTGTAAGAACCCGGCAGTCGAGAGAAAATCAGAGAAGGCTCAACCTAGTCTTACAGTCTTACAGATCTGACGATTTTGCTTCGCTACAAGAGCAGATGGACGACCTTCAGGAAGCCAATAAAAACTGCGACTATAACGCCACCGGGCATTATCTTCCATAACATATCTGGTGAGAACAGAAGAGCTAACTCAAAAGTTTTAAAAAATGGATCAACCCGTCCAGTGACAAGGAATTACTTGCTGAGATGGAGAGAGTAAAATCAGATCTCAGTTCCACTACCTGCTAATCAGGACATACCCATCTGTGATGATTTGTGTACCATTGAGGAAACGAGAGATGCCATCCAGAGTATGAAGAACAACAGAGTTGTTGGGCTGGATTGTGCGTTTACCTCAGAACCACTCCAAGGTGACTGTGAAGCTATGGTTAGAAATCACACACAAATTCTGTGTTGAAGTATTCATAACACTTACTCCTCCTGAGCAGGATTACCAATGTCAATGTTCCATTACCAACGAAATGTGACCACAGCCCTATGACTAATAGGGATCACACTGATGTCCATTGCTGCAAATGTATACATCATGAGAACTAGGGATCATATAGATCCAATAAGAAGGAATAACCAGGCGGAAATTTCCCAGGTAGAAGTTGTTCATGTATAGGTCACAAATGTTTATTTAAACTATAACATGCTTCTCTCTTTACCTTATAACTTACCGAAAGGCCCAAAATACCTCTAAAAAGAGTTTGTTTTTACCGTAACTCATCAAAGATACTCAACATTACATCGCGCTCGGAGTGATTTGGTAGTGTGCGCCCTTATAAGGGACAAAGTCAATCATCGAAGCCTTCCAGAGCAATCAACATCCACTCACCATCACATTTGGTGACCTAAAAAGACCGCTTTCAACTCAATCAACAGGAGTGACATGTTCTCAATTCCCCACCACTAGAGTATTCCAGAGCCCTTGGTAAATACTTTACAACAACTCCAAGAGTGTTGATATCATTGATGTATCATGGATGGCAACATCTCAGAACCGTTACAGGTGTTCACATGGGTACTGCAGGGGGATATTCTGGCACCACTCTTGTTCATTTTACTCATAATAGACAGTCACAGCTAAGATTATACATGATCTGCATTTTGCTGACGACATTGCTTTGCTTGAATCTTCCATCTCACGAGCACGGGTACAACTAACCAGAACAGCAGGCACAGCAGAACATCTAGCTAAGTTTCGTTACCCAAAACTGAGTGCATGACAGTCAACCGCAACCTACAGCCACAATGCCACATACACCGATTCTGAAGTGTATGGAGAGCTTATCAAGTATGCACCCGACTTCACTATCTAGGATCAATGATGACCTCTAGTACCCGCGACCTAACCAGGAGGAAAACATTTGCTGGGACTGTTTTTGGAAGTTAGAAAGCTTTAGAGCACCTTTGGAGATCTCCACCCAAAATCAAAATCAGGCTTTTTAAAACTACCTATGTAAGAATGATTTTATATGGCTGTCCAGAGTTATATCTGGTGACATGGAAAATGAGATGAATGCATTCGTCACATCACGATACAAGATTCTGCTCATCATCAATCGCCTTGACTGTGTGAAGAACACCCGGATCTATACTATGACTGAGATCTAAGCTCTCATCAACCTAGCAAGGTAGTGTCAACTTCGCTTCCTAGGACACTCAGCGGAGGGGCCCTGAAGAAGATAATTATGCTCTCTATGAGACCAGGCGACAAAAGACAAGCTATCTGACTATATACTGAAGGTGAGGGGCAGATACCAACAACGATTTGCAACCATATTATGCTATTGCCTTACTAGCTATGGATTATGGTGATTGGAAAAACTTTGTAAATGAAATAATCATGTTGATTGAGGAAGTAAGATTCAGAATGGGGCTACAGTTCCGGGTTAAATTAGCCTCAAATGTATTGTTTAAGGTTATTGATCATGTTGATTGAGGAAGCAAGACTTAGAATTGCATTTACATTAGCCTCAAATGTATTGTTTAAGTCATTGATCATGTTGATTGGGGAAGTAAGACTCAGAATTGCACTTACATTAGCCTCAAATGTATTGATTAAGGTTATTGATCATGTTGATTGGGGAAGTAAGACTCAGAATGACACTTAAATTAGCCTCAAATGTATTGTTTAAGGTTATTGATCATGTTGATTGAGGAAGCAAGACTCAGAGTGGCACTTAAATTAGCCTCAAATGTATTGTTTATGATGATTGACCATGTTGATTGAGGAAACAGCCTCATATACAAAGTAAAAAGTACACATTTGACGTACATATGGACTTTTACGATTTCATTCACGAAAACTGCACTGGTGTACAAATATTTCACGAAAACGGAATAACATTTCATCTAGTTTAATACTTAGAATATCACTCTTTTGACGTGTGTGAGGCTAGAAAAGTTTCCGCGTAATATCTAAATCTGCCAGATACAATTCAACATATTACACATCATATCTCTGAACTGCTTCCTGATTGGTCGAGCTTTAGTCTCGTTACCAGGGGTTTAAACCACCATCTTAACATCGTGACCCTATACATATGTCAAGCACGTTAATGGCTTAATACGGAACCCGTGCAAACTGGGATCACTTCCGAGATAGACCTGTGTGCACTGTTTGAAACTGTTTGATAAGTCACTCCATTTTACTTTTAGCAATCGCTCTATCAACACATATATATATATTGATTGGAAACAGTGGAAAGACTTGTCTATTGCACTATTTTGAATGAAACTCTTGGAGATAGAATAAGATCATCTAGTGGAGACATTTTTGATACTGGATTATTTGTAAACAGTGACATAATGTTACCCCATTGGAGACTACTTGTGTATTTCCTGGTCATTTGTGGCTGCCTGCACAGTGTCTTGGCTGGAACTACTAGTAAGTTTAATCTCACTATTTCTGCACTTTAGTAACTGATAAAAAAATTATCTTTTTTCAGCGAATACATTTTTAGTATCTTCATGTTTCCTTTGGTTATTTTCTTTGTCGACTTGCTTATAAATCCTCTAGTTATTCCTTCCTCTTCCTTTTTCTTCTCATCCTCCCTTCTCCCCTCCTCCTTCGCATCCTCCTCCTCCTCCTCATCAACATCATCTTCATCATTGCTTTGATCATCATCGACATCACTATCGTCATCATTTATCTTTATTCATCTATCCAACATGAGTATGACTTAACGCTTTAATTGCATTCATTTCTAAAAATAAATCCAATGCATTGTTTTTTCTTTTGCCAAGTAATTGTTGTCGCTTAAATACAACCTTTAAATCATTAATCTGAATGGAGCCAAACTCCCCGTGATATGTTTAAATTGCTTTGGTGTGGCTGGAGTGAGCCTGTGACTCACAATACTTGGCAATTACAATGATGGGAATTATGATTTTGTGGTTGTCCCACATTATCTTAATAATTTTTTTAAAACACTAGCAATTATGTTCTAAATACGAAGAAGCATGACGACCTGGAAACCAGTGCCGTTTGTCAAGTTTACTACCAGGTTTAAAGATAATTCTGATTGTCATGCTGAGTCATATCAGTGATTGTGCAGCTCGGTGTGTAAATCGGTGAATACTAATACTGAGATATGTATTGTCAAGAAGACGCAAGCTCAGTGCGTGAATTCACAGGTGCACTGGCAATAACTGAGAGAAAACTTACGATAGAAAACTTGGTTAATTTAGATGAAGAATTTATATTTTGCTGAAGAATAAGAAACACTAGCAAAGGGCAAAGTGGTACAAGTTTGTTTCTGATGAACAAGGTGAATTCTATATTGGACTTGGACTAGGACTAGGAAAATCTGAATTTAATTGAAAGGGTTTGAAATAAATGGAAACTAGATTGAAAGAAGAGTTTTATTTACGTTCTCCACACGATTCATCTTGGAATTGGGCTAGTGAACCATCAGTGTAGCCCCCAATCATAATCTCCTAAAAAATTTAAAATAGGATAGAAATTAAATATGCATTTAATTGTAAAACGATAACAGTTGTCGCAATCCGTAATGTTCTCAGTGATTATGGTTATCTTCTATGTGAAATTAAATCACATAGATGAAATTAATTTACTGTTAAAGTGTAAATTAATAAAAAAAAAAAATTTGTTTATCAACGAAAAGATGTACAGTATAGAAATCATGCAAGTAATTCACGTTTCAAATTCTGTCCTTAAATGACCGTAATTTTAACGCAACATATTACGTAACTCCATAAATATCACAGTTGAACACAGTTGCAAACTGCCTTTGTATCTTTATATACAACATGCACAAAGGTCCACTTAAGGAAACCCAGCGCAGCATGAAAGTCTAGTCAACATTTACCCGCCCCTGGGCACGGGGCTATGTCAAAACATGGTGTCACTACTTCGTGTTCAAATAAAGTTAGTGGGAGACCAAAGCAATATTTAGTACATTAGTTTCCAAATTTACTCTCATTATCTCGTCCATACATGAGAAAACTCGATCTAACCATGTTTAATTCGGCCATGTTTAACGTAAGCGCGCGTCTTTGTCGGTCAATTTCATTCATGTTGTGAAATGTAACGTGTCGGCTATTTTTATACTCGCAGCTCGTGTTGAAATTTTAATCTAACCTGATACTTTTGACATGGACAAAATCCTACAGCGATCTACCTACGGCAATCAGGCAGAATCGATCTCCTATATCATATCGAACACAATTTTGTTCTGGCAAAGAGCCTATTCGGCTGCGCTTTTCCGAATTGGAATGATATACATTTACAGTTCCGGAAATTGAATTTTTGTTTGTTACTAAAAAAAAGTAAAATACAAACAAAACCGAATTCTTATTTTGGACGTATTTCAAATAAAATTGTCTTCTTATTTTGTTCCTAATCATATTAGATTTTACTAGGAATGCTTGCGCTTTGGGGGTTGTTCTTGTTTTGCCTTGCAGGGGAGCAATAGATGTCACTATGTGTTATTGTAGCCACGTGATAATAACAGACAATTAAAGGTCACAACATGTCATACTAGAAAAAAAAGAAGAATGCTTTGGAACATAACAGTATGTTATCGAGGTATTGTGTTATGTAATGTTCTAGGTTATTGATCGTATTAATTGTTGTTTTCTTGATCAGTCCCGGTATTCAGGTAGATTTACTGATAATTTAATATAACATTTCCGTATAAAACTGTTTAAAGATAAACATTTATCAGAGTATGATTAATCTTCTTATCTTCTCGTATAGGTATTATTTTAACTTAACTATTTAAATATTAATTTAACATAATATTTTGATGTTTAATTGATTATTTACTACAATGTACTAATGGGAAGGGCTATCTTTTGGCCCTCCAGTCATATTCCATTGTTCCTTTGCCTTTGTTTGTTAGCTCTTTTTAGACAATCCGTATTGATGAAATTTGTATTTATGCGTTTTTATATTATGATAAAATAAAATTGGAATTGTGGAAATTGAATGTATCACATACATGTTTTAGGCATTGCATCTATATACAACACCACCTTGACTGGTGACCTATAAAGCTGCTGTGGACGTGTGTCTGAAATTGATATGATATATTCTGCGAATTAAAGGTGCAAGTGCCACATCACAGGTACTAAACGAGACACAAGTTAATTTTAAGTTGAGCAAAAGTAAGGATTTGTTTTTAATTCTAAAGATCTCTTAAATATTGTACAATTTTAAGCAATTTTTAACAGTATTTTTGATAAGAAAATATATTACTGAATGAAGTTGTTAATTTAATGTATTAGCGATTACCGAATAGGGTGCAACTCTCTACTAGTCTTATACAAGACTGCCAGCCCTACCTGAACCCTAAACCCTAACCCTAAACTCATTAAACGAGGACTGGACTCAAGTATAGCAAGTTGCACCCTATTCGGTAATTGTACCTTTTGCAAATTTTCCTGTATTTATATTATAAAAATGCCAAATCTAATTATCAAACCAGGTGAATTGTGGGTAATAACACGACAGATACAATGACTATCCCTACAGCGCAGCAAAGTTTTCATTCCCTTACATTGCTCCCAGCAACAGAAAAAATAATTCCAGCGTCATTGTTAATTAATTAATGTAACATACTGCTTCAAAGCACCTTACGAGAAAGGTGTCTCGGTTAAGGTGTTATTAAGGTGAACACAAAGATAATCATCCCTTTAGCGGACTGCTGCAGAGTCTCTGTTGTCTAACATGTATATCGAAAGTTAGATGACTTTCTTTGCCCGAGAGATATTTGTATACAAAATGAAACTTAAAGATCAACACACCATGTGTCAAAATACCCGGTGAACTAACTGGTGTGATATGTCCGGAGATTGGCCGGACATTAAATTGGCATTGATATTTACCCAAGGTCACTGCAATGTGGATATCAGATTGAAAATGGTATCCGATGACCGTCACTTCACCAATCATATTAAGAAAAATCATCAATTGAAATGACAAGTATTATTTTGTTACCAGTTTGAATATAAAGTTACAGGTAACCCTACATGATAATGGAGTCACATTGACTTAAGACAACGTTTGTATATAATTTGACATCTAAAGGGAACAACTAACTTTCACGTTGTCAATTGATGTCAGTCAAATGATACAAACCATGATTTCTTACCAGCAAAGTAGATTTTGTCATTCATCACAAGTATATGGAGATATTTATCCCAATATTTCGATGTGTACAACACACATCCTCATCAGGAGGGCTCCGATGATGAACTGATGGAGTTGTATGTCCTTCTCCTGACCTTTGGTGTCCTTTCTGTTGATCGGATTAGGGCTTTATATAACGAAGGGAGCTCAAGTCCTTAATCGCGGTTGAGCACTGGAGTGTTTTTCTGATTTCTATGGCCTCCCGCACTCCCGCACTAGACTCTGTCTTCACGATTTAAAACCTTGAAGCTCAACCGTGATCAAGGACTTAAGCTCCTTTCATTATAATGCCCTAATCCAATCAACAGAAAGGACATTAAAGTCCGAGAGAAGGATATACAACTCCATCAGTTCTTCATTCGAGCCATCCTGATGAGGATATGTGATGTACAAATCGTCAGCTTAGATTCCAGTGACCTTGAACATTATTGTCATTTAGGTACCTGTGACACAATCTGATCCGAGACCAAAGGAGTCAATTTTGAAAAATCATCATCAATTTGCAAAGTGTGCACTATTGTTGAAAACCCTACACCCCTAGCACATGTAATGTCATTGGCCGCAAAGTTATGAGCTTTTAAAATGCCAATTTTCTTATGTATTTCATTATTTTTGCCTCATATGTTTGCCCGTATCTTGTTTTGAGAATTGTAACTTTTGGTCAGATTGGATCAGATTGTGGCACATATTTTTGGATTGCAACTGAATTTACATGCAGTTGAAATATGTCTGGGGATTTTGCATTCGATTTTTGTTTAAATAATGAAAAGGGCAAAAGATACTTCAGTAACACAATTGCTTTATGAATATCGTTTAACTCTGTATTCTTATCTTTCTATAGACCATTCTTATACGAAGTTTAAGCGAAGGTATCTCTTATATATGCCAAGGTGAAACAGAGCGCATGCGTCATTAAACTACTTTTACATCTTCAAATATGAAATGATGAATGTAATTATAATGCAATACAGACTTCAGTTGTTTTATCCCTAAATATTAATGCTCATTTGCTCATTGTAGAGCCCGGGTGTAGAGCGCACAACCAAAAACCTTGATCATATAGGAAGTAAAAACCGTTCACAAAATCCAAACTATGCAATAAATTCTGAAATCTATCTGAACGTCTTAAATGACGGAAAAGTGTATTTTACCGCATTCCCATGACAAAGTGCGTTTGCCTGCTGCTCAGTACTCTTCTCCCTTACGTGATTCTGATGCGTATTTTTACTATATGGCTGACAAAACAAATCATCGAGTAATTTGTGATGGGTTTGATTGATAGACTATGACATGATTTTGTTTATCTATGCTATTGCCTCACCATGTTGAGAATTCCATTTCAAGGTGGTCCTGTAGACCATGGTAAACTGACAATGTCACTCTCAAGATACCCGGGGAAGATACTAGCATTATCAATGGGACAAATAGATTAATTTCAGGCAATTATCTTCGCCATCAGGACATGCATGGGATGATGGGAGACCTAACTTTGCTTTAAAATAGTGCACTTAACTTGAGTTGTTTTTTTGATATTTCAAGAACGTGAATCTGCATTAACCCTCCTGTACGTAAGCGCGGTGCGCTAATTTCAGCTTCAGTAAGTTGTGAATCCGTTACGAAATACGTACCTCAAGATCATTTAAGCGCTTTTCTTTATTTTGTTAAAAAGCTCTATTACTCTAATTGTGCGCCCTCATTATTTTATTACATCATTGTCAACACCTATAAAATTTAAAAAATAAAAAATAAATAACATTAAACATAAACATAAACACACTCTATGAAATTTTGTATCTCAAGGTCATATCATTTATAATGTAAATGATGATATCAAGTAAATTAATATGCCGTAGAATGACCCCAAGGTAATTGATACCGGAACTATTTTTGTTGAATAAAGAACACCTTCGACTTTTTCTAAACTGTTGTTTTTGTTTATTGAATTGGCCATTTACAGAAGATTCAATATCTATAGTCATGAAATAAGTGCTCAATTTGTATGTATTTCCAATATGCCCGAAGATCGATTTAATATACATTCGATCATCAATTAGGTAAAAATAAAAAGTAAAATACTTAATTCTTAATTAAATTCGTTTACTGTATTCGTATAATTGCTTAGTTCCACTTATAAATGTTTTCTTTAGATAATTTATATGAGTGATACGATCATATTCTTCGTCTTCTGTAGTACCTGCAGCTCACAAGAGGTCATTGACAAATTCAACCCAGCTTGTTATCGAGCACACACAGTGCAGTAGCTTAAAATGACGCAAAGACAAGCTATAGCAAACCACCATGCCAGATGACCCCAATACTTGGTCCACGATATGGGACTATAACATAGATTATTACTATGTTATCATTCAGATGACAGTAACTTAAATGTCTTAATCAACATCTAATTTAGTTCACTTGTAGAGGATCCATATAAGCTGACTTGTTCTGCTTCTTTAAGGCCTGTGGCGTTATAGCAGCCACTTTTGGGAAGTTTCCCCAATTTACCGTACCATTTGTTCTTATTTTTCAAATTGTTGGCTCCAAAATTGGTCATTTTTCTTCAGTCCCAATGAAATTTATTAAAGGAATTTGTTGGAAGGCATACAATTTACATTTTGATATTCCCTTAAAATTTCTAACGCAGGTATAAGAACCGGATTATGTAATTATTGTATCTTTATGAATATTCTCCATATTCCAACTATATTGTATCTTCATGCTATAAAAACTTGCAAATGAAGATATCAATATTAAATATACTAGTATTATGCTGGTCATTGCTCAAGTTCAATTTTATTTCTTTTGCATTTCAATTCACATCAATGTTATAAAAATGGAAAATGCAAGATTTGATTGAGGAAATAAGATTCGAAATTGCACTTAACTTAGCCTCAAATGTGTTGTTTAAGGTTATTGATTATGTTAATTGAGGAAGCAGGAGTCAAAATGGCACTTACGTTAGCCACAAATGTATTGTGTTAGGTTATTGATGATGTTAATTGAGGAAGCAAGACTCAAAATGTCACTTGAATTAGCCTCAAATATGTTGTTTATTGTAATTAGTTATGTTAATTGATGAAGTATTGTGTAAAGGTTATTGATTATGTTAATTGAAGAAGCAAGACTCAGAGACGTCGTTTACTTTAAGCTCAAAAATGTTGTTTTAGGTTAAAATTATGTTAATTGAAGAAGCAAGACTCCGAATGTCGCTTGCATTAGCCTCAAGTGTGTTGTGTTAGGTTATTAATTATGTTAATTGAGGAAGATTGAGTCAGATTGACACTTAATTAGCCTCAAATGTATTGTTTAATGTTAATCCTCTTTTCGTCTCTGTTCGCCAATGCAATTATTCACTTTCATTAATTGAATAAGAATTATTAAGTAGATTTGGATTGGATAAATACATTTTCTAAGTTTAGGGAATATTTAGTGAAATGTGATCGTGGGGAACCGAACCGGAGACCACATTTCCCACAGAATGGTAAAAACAATTCAAAGCAATTAGTGTAATATTTATTTTGCTCATTATATGCAGTCATCTTCAGGACACAGAGTGGAATAAAAGGGCAAGAAGAAATCAGAGATACATGTTTTCATTCTGCTATATTTTCTCTTGTATAATTTGTTCGGCGACTTGAGTCTGTGTCCTACAGTTCCCCACAACAACGTGTGTGGATGTTATTCAGTCAACCCAACCTCCCGCATAAAATGTTTGAAATAACCAGACCTATCTAACTCAGGCCAATACACTATAACTTCTAGTATAAGGTGTCAAAGAAAAAAGAATAAGTAGGAATTGATGACGTCATAAGAAATACTTTTCAATTGTCATATGATTGTGTGAATGCATGTTATGGAATAGAGAGTTCTATCATGTTCGATATTGTACTATAAAGGGGGCGCCCTGTTTTCTAAATGCGAGTGAGCATGGTAAGTAACCAAACCAAGTTGCGACGTTTCTTAAACTAGAATCTAGAAACTAAAGTTCCTGTAACGCGAGAATGAAAATAAATTAAACAAACCAATACTAACTATCCTTTGCAGGATGTAATTTGAAGGATGTAATTTTTCTGAACTTACGTTGCTACAAAGACTAGATATTAATCTGCGTGCCTTGTTAAAAGGTGCAATATTTTATAATTGTAAATATACTATTATGATATACAGATATAAGCAGCAAAACAATACAAAATAAACAAAATAATGGAAATTATTGGAAACCTTATTTGAATGTTACCATAGTTACGATCTCAAAACAACAAATTAGTCAATAAGTTAGTAGTAATGCTTAAGTATTTGAGTAAAGTGGGGAATTTCATTATTATGTCAACCTTGTTATTCTATTATTTTGTGAGAGATGGGTTTAATAATACCACATTATATGTTTGCTACACCGCGTAATCAAAACTTATTTCGGCCTGCGTAAGTAGAAAATGCAAGTTCCCCAATAATGCAATAATCTCTGCTTTGATGGATGAGACTACTGTCCGATTATATCATTATATATTAGGAATAAATCAAGTTGTGCGTATAATGGAATTGAAGACAGATCTATTTTTAGTAAACAAACTTCTGATACCATTGTTGTTGAGAAATGGAAAAATCTAAACTAAAAGAAAAAAATAATGAAAGTGTGGAATTTCCAATTTAAAATCAGGAAACAAATACTTTCTTCACAGTAATTCACATATACTCTTACAACCCTTGAATAAAGAAGTAAAATGGTAAATCTTATGCAGTAAAATATTATTTTCTTATAATGTGCCAAAAACTGCTAATCTGGAATACCCTAATGTTAATGTATAGGGCCTGTCTTCCACATTATCCTTAATTGCTTTTTGTACACAATGTACTAAGGTTCGTCCTACAATCGATTCTGTTTGTCATAATGGCCTAATTCAAGCCATTTAAGGTCCGCAATCGGGAAGATTTTGGAAAGATCTTCCACATTTGGAGTATGATTTGCACATGAACGAACTCTATTTGAAACTCGTTCTCCTTCTATGGAAGATTCAGGTTGAATCTTTCTCAGAGGGCGTATGAAATTTATATGGAGCTGCCTAATGTGTCCATTTCATTTGAAATTCATACTCCCCTTTGGAAGATATTCCCAAAATCTTCCACAGGAGTGGTGTGAATTTTAAATGGAATTAGAATAGCCCACTCACGTAACTATTTGTTATTCGATATCATCAGTAACAAAATAATAGCAAACAATTCAATTTCAGCAATAATGGTAATTTTTCCTGGTGGTAGATTGTTTTCATTGACTTCGAGGAGGGTGGGTAACATTCTGATACCTGTTTTTATGACGTTGTTTCGGGATGTATTCCTATAATTTGTAAAGCACTCCTGGAATGTTTTGATATGGACCAGAAGTACTTGTTTTAATTCCACATTTCGCCGTGTGTAGTCCAAACTATGATGATTATGTATGAAATATGTTTGGCAGCCTAAAAACATTGTTTTCTTTTCCAGATTATTATTTTGTTTTTTAAGTTTACTGCAAAATATAAATAGAGCAGACCAAAACCACTCTGAAAAATGTCCAGGTACATATTAATTGAATGTTTATACTTAAGGTTAGACAAGGCATTGTTGGTCCAAGCACCCAAAAAAAATCGATCTAAATCAATATGTTATTGAAAAATAACACTTGTTTTGCAAAAGTTCATTCTACAAATCATATACTTTGAAAACTTGCTTGATTTATTGTTGTAAATGAGTTATGTACGTTTTACAAAAGTGTTGTTGTGTCAGCCTTCTTTACAACATAACTCAAGAACCACAGGACCTACATATTTCTGTGTGTCTGTGATATTTGAATTCTTCTACACACTCGTTATGAAATGATCAATGTAATTTTTGCCAAAGCTCACTACCATTCGCAAGATGCTGTAAACTACCAAATCGCAACAGTTTCAAATTGTTGCTAACCTCATGCCTTTTGACACACGAAAACAGAAAAGGCCATACCTTCGATACTTTTATTTTCATTGCAATAAAATGGTCTACACTTGGGTGTCGTACATCATATTATTTTGTTTTAAACAAATTCCTAATATAATTGATGAAATATGAAAAATTTACCAACCATAGTTAAAATGACATCTAATAATTTAAGTTATAATAAAAAATAAACAATAAAATACACAAAGATAATATCTATCAAAGCGCAAAAAAATTAACAAATCTCTGATGACCAAACAAAGTGGCGCATGAAATAAAACACCAATCACCTCACATGATCTAGCCAATTGTTTTCTCATCCATTGGTTACTCTTATTGCTTACGTCATCGTGCAATCCATTCCAGGGATCCATTTATAATGGTGTAACAATTACAAGTGAAAGATCTCGCTTCAATTACATGTATTAATTAGCTGCAATGAATTCAGGTGCTGCAAAGATAAAAACAAATTAAGCGTTGTCTGCCAGCCTGTCTCCTACACAGTACGAGATGTACTGTAAATAGATTACGCATTAATTACGCTAATTAGAGCATCTCGACGTCTGTATTGTTTAGTGTAGGTTTTCTTTTGTTTGCGACAACGTGGTATTATAATATATAAATGTCAAATCGAGGTCAGCTTTTTCATATATCTATAGAGTGTCATTATGTAGGTCAAATATTTCAAAGCAGCGAGAATTAACATTATCAGCTGCCGTGATCGCGAAAATTAACATTAACATTTCATAGATCATTCAAAGCCATAATGTGCGATCTTATTATGAAATATGATCTTATATATCGAGGGTTGAGGGCCGGAAAGCCCAACTCACAATCACATGCTCCCTCAAAGAAGATACAGTACATTAATCATTTGCTAATCATGACAAAATCCAATAGAAAAACAAAAGACATTCTGGAGGAAATACTGATTTTAAACACCAAAGCAAGGAACCATAAAATAAGGATTTAAAATCTGAAATATATAAAAAAAGTATTCTGTAAACTTTATGTTCATTTTGTGAGAGCTATTCATTGTGAGTTACGGCTTTCTGGTTCTCAACCCTCGATATATAGCCGATGGGGTTTCTTTCTCTTTAACTTGTTATTTCGGTATAACATGACAGAAACCTTTCCTGATGGCAGTTTTTACTACACTAATATTATTTCAGCATTTTAAGTAAACCCGGGTAAGTAAAGAATAATGAAATTCAAATTTGATAGAAATCGTACATTATGGCTTTAAAGATAGTGTTTCTGTTGTTGTGTAAATAAAGATGATGATGATAACGTCGATTACTATGAATTATGATGATGAAAATGATAATGATGATAATAAATGATCAAAATGATGAAAATGCTTTGTCCCTGCAGTCAATAATTAGTTCGTGGAAGTCCACAAACTGGAAAGCTTACATTGTGCAATATCTCAGGCTCTTGTTCTTGTTTCATTTTGTGTACTGATAGGGTTAACAGCACGTGGTCAGTGATTCGTCAAAGGTTGACCTTATATGTAGGCTTATTATACCAGAAGCCTTTTCGAGATATGGCGTACACAATAGGAGGGCAGTCTTCAATATGGGTAAAACCCGGCAAATTCAAAAGACTTTCGTGCAGCGCCATCCTATTGTGTCCGTCCGCCATATCTCGAAAAGGCTAATAGTTGTATCCGTTGCACATTATTATTATTATTATTTCTTTCAAACATGTCATATGTTAATATTGAAATTGATTCCATAAATGGTATGTTAATTAATTAATGCAAATGTATTCAAATATAATTCACTTTCTTTGGTGATGCCCCGTGGAATAGTTTTCACCGACGATTATTTTAAGAATTTCACATTTCTAGTAACCGTTTTGCACTGAAGATACACTAATTATGTGCTGCATGCTTGTGGTTTCTAACTTACTCAATTGTTTCAATGTCACATAACTATACTTAATTTGCACAAAACACACTTTTATCTCAGTTTATTTATAATCTAGACGTTTGGATTGATCTTGAATAATGATTTTAGTTTTTGTACCCAAATTTTCAAAGGTCATTCAATGAATGTACACGTGTATTGGGGTTAGAGAACTGCACTCTGATAGAAGAGCATGTTGTGGATCTTAGTGAGGAAGCTCATCAATCGAATCCAATAAATCCGTATTTCCACTTGACTCTTTGAGAATTATCGTGGGGCTGATTTGGCTTAAACAATCCGCATCGTTTTAAATACTAATAGTTTTATTTCAGGTTGTAACAGCATAGTGTGCCCCCAAACAAGACAGTACGTTTGTGGATCAGACGGGAAAACATATAGAAATCTTTGTTTACTTCAGAAACGCGCGTGTAAGGGACCGAACGTAGAGGCAGCTTATCAAGGAAGATGTACGAAAGAAATTAAAGAAGCCGCCCCTGGTGATACAGGTAGGATTTCGTGTAGAGAGAGATATTAGATGAAAGAAACAAAACGGAGGGAAGAATGAATGAATGAAGGAAGGAAGGAAGGAAGGAAAGAAAGAAAGAAAGAAAAAGAAAGAAAAAAGAAAGAAAGAAAAAAAAAGAAAAAAAAAGAAAGAAAGAAAGAAAAAAAAAAAAAAAAAAAAGAAAGAAAGAAAGAAAGAAAGAAAAAGGATGATATCACAAGAGACGAAACACTAGCAGTGAAGAAAGTAAAAAATTAAAAACACTACATTGAAAATTGAATGTTTTAATGTAGAAAAATACAGACACAGCATAGTAAATTGAATGTAGAATGATAGCATTAGATACCCTAGCTACTAGAGCATCATCTAGAGCATAGCCCTATAGCCCCTATGTATTCCTTACAGCAGACCGTAACAGTTTTACAAACACGAGGGAAGAGATGAGTTTAAAAGATTTTTAGGGATCGTTACGTCAACCACTCATTGATGTTGCAGAAGATATATGTTCTGCGATCGCAATGGCCCTCTCAAGATTATTTATGTCTTCATACAGTAAAAACTCGATAGTTAGCATATGTGCTTACTATCAATCGCTTTTGAAAACTTGAAATTGTACCAAAGTCTAACGTTTTACCAACTGAGCTAATGGGGTTGAGACACACATTTGCAGGTTTACTTGTTCGTATGTGTATCGATGATTTGCTCAAAATCCTTTTGTGGATGGGGATCTTCATGTTTGCATGTTTTAAAAGCGCTCGATAGTAAGCACATATGCTAACTATCGAGTTTTTACGGTATTTCAGTTTTACCCAATTCTGATAAAATAAAGAACACGTCATTTTCTCTGCATTTCTTATAGTCCATATTTCTTTATACACATCACGTGCTCATTATATCTTTGCTACCTTACCAAATTTTTTTAAAATAATATATTTGATAAAAACAATATGAGCGTCTGCTTTGTACACCCAATAAAAATGGTTAAATGAAATTATATTCTAGGAAAGAATTTGCCTTAAAATTCTTATGGTACATATATAGTTAGTGGTGTCGTATTGTTGATACCTCGACAAAATGTGGCTCAATTTGACCCAACGAACCTACCAAGCGCACATTCTGAAGACTTACTACTACCATGACTACTGTATTTAATCTCTTCCATGTGTGATCATACTAGAGAGGTTGAGATTTTCGTACGTGAACGTGGTACATCAACGCCTGACGTCGATTTCATGTCTAAAAAGTGCCAATTCGCCGTAGAAGTAGTGATGTACCAGGATTAATTACCATATCGATGGGTCTATATTATTATTGAACGTATTGCCCTGCACTAGAAGTTACGCCGTTCCTCTGCATTGCACCATAAGTTATCAAATCACAGCGATAAACACCATACATATGTTACATGCTAGTTACTGCGAACATGTACCACGAAAACTATTTGCGTTAAATGCCGCCGTATTGAATAACTTTATAACAAAGTTCCAGTATTAAGCCTAACACTGCATGTTCCTGTTTTTGCACCTTAGCACCGCTAGCCCAAAGTAAAAAAAAGGTAACTACAAATCAAACACTAATTTACTTTGGGCTGTCTTACACTAACACTTATAGCTCGCATAAGTATTGGGAACTAATCAAACGATGGGTTACACGATTTGAAATCCACACTCCGTCTGTGGAAGACTTAGCAAAAGTCTTTCAAAGAGGGAGTATGAGTTTCAAATAGAATAGACAATTGACAATAGACAATTAGATTCTAACTTAAATTAGGAAGCTCATCAATCGAATCCAATAAACCCGTATTTCCACTTGACTCTTTGAGAATTATCGTGGGGCTGATTTGGCTTTAACAATCCGCATCGTTTCAAATACTAATAGTTTTATTTCAGGTTGTAACAGCATAGTGTGCCCCCAAACAAGGCAGTATGTTTGTGGAACAGACGGGAAAACATATAGAAATCTTTGTTTGCTTCAGAAACGCACGTGTAAGGGACCGAAAGTAGAGGCAGCTTATCAAGGAAGATGTACGAAAGAAATTAGAGAAGCCGCCCCTGGTGATACAGGTAGGATTTCATGTAGAGAGAGATATTAAATGAAAGAAACAAAACGGAGGGATGAATGAATGAAGGAAAGAAGGAAAGAAGGAAAGAAAGAAAGAAAGAAAGAAAGAAAGAAAGAAAGAAAGAAAGAAAGAAAGAAAGAAAGAAAGAAAGAAAGAAAGAAAGAAAGAAAGAAAGAAAGAAAGAAAGAAAGAAAGAAAGAAAGAAAGAAAGAAAAGAAAGAAAGAAAGAAGATATCAGAAATATAGAGAAATATAGATGCGGCATAGTAAATTAGATATAGAATCATTAGATACCCAAGTTACTAGAACATCTAGAGCCCATTCCCTGATTTCCCTCGCCTATTCCTTACGACAAACCGTTACTCTTATACAAATACGAAAGGAAGTAAAAATGAGTTTTAGAGGATTTTTCTTCGCGTCACACATCCATTGTGTTACAAATGTACAAGAGTTTTATATTCTGCGATCGCCAAGGCCATCTGTAGATTATTATGGCTTCATGTCACTTCACCCAATTCTGATGAAAGATAGAACCTTTCTTAGCATTTGGTATAGTCATTTTTTCTTTATATACATCATAAGCTTATCATATCTTTGCTATACCGTACATATAATTTTCAACATATTTGATAACAATTATTATATAGCAGCTGCTTTGTACATCCCAATAAAATTGCCATGTTTAAATGAAATTTTATTCTTGGAAAGAATACGCCTCAAAATTCTTATGGTATAAAAATAGTGGTGTGGTTTTGTTGATACCTCGACAAAATGTGACTCAATCTGACCCAACGAACCTATACCAAACGCACACTCTGCAGACTATAACTACTATATGTAATCTCTTACATGTGTGAAAGATACTAGAGAGGATTAGATTTTCGTACGTGGACGTGGTACGTAAATGCGTTACGTCAATTTCATGTTATTTTTTGAGTATCACAAACCTCGAACATGTACTACGAAAACTTTTTGTTCAAGTTCCAGTGTATAGCCTAACGTAACGCTGCATGTTCCTTTTTTGCACTTCTGCACCATCAGCTGACCATTAATTAGCCCAAAGTAAAAAAAAAACCACCAGTAACTGCAAGTCTGAATGTGTTTTTACTTTGGGCAGTCTTAACACTAACACTTAGCTCACTTAACTTCACGTATGTGAACTAATCCAACAATGGGCCACTCGATTTGAAATACACTCTCCATCTGTGGAAGATATAGCTAAAGCCTTCCATAGAGGGAGTATGAGTGTCAAATATAATAGACAATTGGATAGCTTCCATCTGAAATACTTACTCCAGTTGTGGTAAATAAAGACCACTTGACATCACTGTTTATCAACAAAGGCGAGGGACTCGTCTATCGATATGCTCGAACGAGCCGCTACACTGTTCAGTGGCTTTCCTGTACTATATGAAATGTGGCGGGCGATTTAAAATAAACGTGCCCTTAGCAGCTACGATGCGTACAAAGGCGACGGACTCTGCACACTGCAGGGCAAAGAACAATTGAAATTGCCATAATGCGCGCGCATACTGCCGGGCACTGACGTCAGATGCCAAGTGGTCTATAGGTAACGCCATTATACAGGGGAGTATGGATTTCAAAATAATTGAAAATAATTAACCGTAATTCCATTTAAAAAAAAAGCATACTCCCTCTGTGGAAGACTTTTCTTAAATGTTTCACAAGGGCATGGAAGATTTTCAATGGAAGAATCCAATGATGCCAAAGTTTTTGTGAGATACGAGGTGATTGACCATTGTTTAAACACCTCTATAACGTTTTCAACTATAAATATGTTTTCTTAAGTCATAGTTTGATAGCATTTACATGATAATTAGATAAAACTCACGAAAATTTCTTCAATTTGAATTTTGAATTTTCACGACATTGTGTTCAGATAACTTTATGGGGATAACTTGATTCCATAAATTATTTGCATAATATCAGAATAATACAATAAGTTTATACAATAAGTGTGCATGTTACAATAGTTTAATGCAAGCATTATAACGCTGTAGTGTTTCCTAATGCAAGTAAAATATATACTAATAAACTCAGTAATGAAAGCAGTCCGGTCTGCATTCATTTGATTTTTTTTTCCTGACAATTTTATTTATTTCTGTTTTGCCTCATGCAGGTTGCAGTAAAGTGGCCTGTCCCAAAACAAAAAGCTATTTGTGTGGTTCTGATGGTAAGACGTACAGAAATGAATGCCAACTACAAAAACGTTCTTGTAAAGGACCTCATATTGACATTGCATATGCAGGACGATGTGGACAAGGTAGGTCACGCACACCCCACCCCACCCAACACACCCACCCATCCCACCCCGAACATACTTTCACACACATACAATTATGAATTCGAGTTTATAAGATCCTAATCTGCGTCTGACTGCAGAACCTCATTCATCTGGGAATGTTGAAAGTGATGAATCAAATGTCATCTTCCTGAAGACCGTAGGTTACGGTTGCAACGTTGGTTGCTCCAACAAGGTATACCTACCTACATCTGTGTGAGTTGACAGACACACAACTGGACCGATTTTTCCTGTAATGCACCCCAACACAAAGGCACATAACCCCACAGACAAATAATAATAATTAACAGTTCCAAACATAATTATATGAAAATACACGAAGCTAATGTAGAATAATACTTTAATGTCTGCAGAAAATAGAACCCGTGTAACCCGTAACGTAGGCTCCAATTAGTTCATGGTTTGTTGATTAAAAGGTTACTAATTCCGATTCCCGATGTCTGAGAATGGTATTGTCAGTTGTCCTGTGTAAGTAATTGTTTTTGTGAACAGTCATACGACGCAATCAACTTTTGTCTTAGTTTGTTGCCGTTTCGTGTACACATATAGTCTGGTCCTTCGGTGTTACGTTGTCAAGTCAAAGTCCCTTAGTTTCGTTTGTCTTCTGTACTTTTAAGAGTGTCTTCTTGTCAGCATTCTGTTTTCTCTTCGATGGTTTTGGTTGCTTTTGATACACTTGTTAATTAGGTTTCTTTCTAAAGATTTCAACGTGGAATGTGAAAACAGATGGGAAATCTCGCATCTCAGGAAGGTAGGTTGTCATTATTTTATTTGAAGCTTTTAAGTCACTTAAATAAGAAAATTCAGTGTAACTCTCGAGTAAGTAAAGGGATTGTTCAACATTGTCGCCATTTTCCGACGTACGTAAACTTTTACGTATGCGGAAATGTCGACAATGTTGGACCACTTCACTTCCCGGGTTGACCGAAGCTTTGTATTAGAATAGTAACTTACTCGGGAGTAAAAAGACTTTGTCTTACTTCCCTGTTCACACTCACACAATACTTCCAAAGGCTTGGGATCGAAAGTATCAAGTTATTCCTGTTTTCTTTCTTACTCGAAGGAATGTTGAATTGATATTCTTTAGTATATAGTAGTGTAGATGTGATCGAAAGGCCTAACAATCTTGATACATAAGTTATTTGTATGTCGTAAAAAATGCAAATATTTAACATACCAGTTGCAATCAATACGCCCCCTGTGGAAGACGCAGGGGTATAAATTTCCAATGAAGTCACCCATTTAGGTAACCCCATTTGAAACTCACATTCCCTGTGTGGAAGATTCAAGGTCATGTCTTCCATAGGTGTTACATATGGATTTCATCAACTGGTATAGCCCACTGCACCCTATAAGTTTCCTTATCATTAGTTTCTAACTGTACCTCATGACAGATCTTTCCAGACATCAGATTCTGATGACACATCACTAGCAGTTGATGGTTTCCAATGGGGGCTAGTCTCAAAGAACTCTCCTCGTACCAAGCGGTGGGCACGTGGGGAGCTGGTGATAGAGGGCTTCGAATGGTCAGTGGCTTCAAAGAGAGTACCACGTGGATCACCACCAACCGTGACCTTGAACGTTACTGCCATATTATCAGATAATGATGCATATGTGTCAGGAAAAAAACTCTGGCGGTTGGGATTGTTTGCCAGTGAGTGGAATGATGGATGGGGAGTAAGGAAAAATGAGGTACGCCAACTTCTGACTCCTAAGCAACGGAAACAAACGGCACGTGGTGAGTAAAAAAGCTTACAAACGAGGCCAAAAAGGTTATTCCAACTTGCTTTCTGTGGTCAAGAATGCCACTACTACACTCTAGCATTTCACATGCACTCAAAACACGAATTGTCCCAGCCAGAAGTCAAGATAGACTATATAAGATTTTCTTCGGTAACTCATACCCCGATCTAGATGAATAGTGCCCTGGCTTAAGCATACATATTTTGCTTAATATTAAGTTTGACAAACTGTATTTGTATTTTATATTTATATATTCTAGGTTTGAATTCGATTGATCCAGTACTTGTACTTATTTTGTTTTTTAAAACATAGATGATCATAAAATACATTCTATTATGTGTTACTTGCAGGAGGAGTACCATTAACATTCCAAAACGTTGAGGGTGCATTTGACTACACTGAAATTGGTTGTGATAATTATCGGTTCTTGTGTTTTGAGTTAGCGAAACATGGCAAAGCAAAACCAGATTTTAATATGCGGATGTATACAATGCAAGACACACTGATTGGTTGTGATGAGGTCCCATGTCAGCAAGCTGGACAAAATCAAATAAGTAAGAAGAATAATCATTGTATTAAAAATCTTTGTCAATGAGTTTGTTGAAAATCTGTATGAATAATCATTGTATTAAAAATCTTTGTCTATGAGTTTGTTGAAAATCTGTACAAAGTGGGATTAAAGTGGCCATGCGTCTCGAGTTTACTTTTTAGTAAGCCTAGATCTGCAGATAGAAGTCAATGTTACATAAATGTTGAGGAAAGTAACGAACACAGGTAGTTGCATAAAACGTGAAAGCGCTTTAAGGGGTGGGGTATGAACCTTTGGACAGTATTTATTGTGGGACATCAGAGCACATCAGACATATCGAATTGCATTCTGAATACGAAGAATGTCCTTCTGATATCAAATAATTTGATAATGTAATACACATTTTATGGCAAATGATTAAAAATTGGTATTTTTGATATTTAACAGTACTCGAAGTAAACTTTATAAATCTGATTATATGTACTTAAAGTGTATGTAGGTGGGATGAAAAGCCGATGATCAATTGAAAATTTCGACCTTTCGTATTGAAGATATGGATTTTTTTCCCAAAACACCAAAAAAATTCGGTATTTTTGGGAAAAAATCCATATCTTCAATATGAACGGTCAAAATTTTAAATTGATCGTCGGCTTTTCCTCCCAGCTACATAGTATCATACACTTTAAGAATATATCATTAGATTTATAAAATTTACTTCGAGGACTGTTATAATATCAAAATGTGAAAAATATCAAATTTTAATAATTTGTCATAAAATTTGTATTATATCGTGAATTTCAAAAATGAAAATTATTTGATATCAGAAAGACATTCTTCGTATTCAGAATGCAATTCGATATGTCTGATGTGCTCTCATGTCCCACAAAAATACTGTCGAAACGCTCAAAACGCTCATTCCAGATCCCTTTAATAACCTTTATAATTATTAGTATCTTATTATTCTGTTGAATCTTATTTTCTTTACCATTACAGATGATGATGGCTCGCCATCTTGTCTCCAGTCTTGTGCATACGACTACTCCCCAGTGTGTGGAAGTAATGGGCACACCTATCCAAACAAATGCGAAATACAAAACGAAATCAGATGTTTTCCAAATGTATCTTTAGAAGTAGTCTTTGAAGATGATTGCAATAAAAGTAAGTTTTAAGTTTAACTAGAGGCATAAATGAGCGTCATCCGGTATCGTCAGCTACTTTTAACTTTACTTATTTTGTGTTGCAATACCACTACATAGAGATGGGCAGTGTTTTAAAAAAGAAAGGGACTATTTTCTTGCATGGCATCTGAAAAGGAACTTAAAAATCACCGAAAACACCAAGCTGTATAGACACAAATGTGCACATTTTAGAGTAACATGCAGAAATGACATGTTTACTACCATTATTTTACAATTTTGATGAAAAGTTCCCCCAAATTCATCCGCTGCACATCGTTTTTCCCACCCAGCCGGTACGTGTGCTTCTATCTCGTCCCTCCAAAAAAGAGGGCGCACTTTACACTTCAGTTGTTTCAAACAAAAAGACACTTAATTGAATGTCTTTTTCACTGTGAGAGTTCCTTTTATGAGAAAATCGTGCTGGAAATTACCCATTTTTCCATTGAAAACTGTGTTAAAATAGGTGGTATTGAACTTTATATCAACCAACTGTGTTGTCCCTTTTTATAGGTGTTGCTGTGACTAGTGTATTCTGGGGCGTTGAAGCAGTAAACTATGTAACTCGTGGTCCTAGTGACTTGCTTATAGACGCTATTGTCTTCACCGAAGGACCAAACGATGTCATGGGTACAGATCTATGGAGAATGGGACTCTTTGGAAGTAAATATGCAAATGGATCTGGTCCTCGACTTGATTATCAGCATCAGATTCTCAACTCTACATATGCGTCAAAACCTCTGTTCACTTGGAAACCGATTAGCCTCGGGTTTTTGGTAGGAGTGCAATTTGACGTTGGAAAAATTGGATGCTCGATTTACAAGTTCTTCTGTTTGGAATTTGCTAAAGGTGACAACCCAACACCGGATTTTAATTTTAGATCGTTAAATGGTCCAGCAACTTTCATCGCCTGTCGAACTGCTCCTTGTAATGGACCTGGTAAGCATATCAACAGTTCCAATCAAATGTACATTTGTAAAATGGGTGTTGGTGGGCTTTCATCATCAAAGCCGGTCACTCGTAGTATTACAGTGGGAGCCCTCATAAAGAATCCTAACCACTCCTGTTAATGCCATCTGTTTTGGTTACATCCTAAGTTCACTGCATTTTGGATAAGCTTACACCAATTCTTGAAATATAAATTAACAGCGACAAAGAAATTCTGCTGAAAGTCACCATTTTACACTTACCGTTAGCTGCAAAACATGATGAAATAAATTGAAACAGTGTGAAATTCGTAACTTTGTAATATTTGACCCTTTGCAGAGGATGATGGTACCGGTCGTGATATTGCCTCATTCGAACGTTTTAGATGGACATTATCAGGCCATGGTATGGCTATACCAGGTGAACCAATGAATGTAACATTGACTGTCACTGTGCCTGTGTTGCGCAATAGTGATGAGATTCGTGGCACTAATCTCTGGCGTATTGGTATTTATGGGAGTGGCAGTGAAGATGGAAGTGATCCGGAGAGATATAGTTACGTGAGGCAAACTATAACTGATGAACAGGTAAGACAAGGTCGCTCCGTGTGGATACACGCTTGGGTCACGGTGGGACCAAGTTCACAATAAATGCTCAAGTCAAAGCTTATTAATAAGCATAGTCATAATGAAAGACTTCTTGAAATGGCTAACATTTTCTCTTTTACCATTACCGAGACTCTTTATACAAAAGCAAATTGAAGTGCCAGACGAAGATGTATGGGCGATAAACGGGCTGCAGTATCAATCTGAATGGATAATAAAAACCACCAAAAAAGAAACACCCAAAAACATAAAAACAAAAAGAAGAGAAAAAACCCAAAACACTACGAAATGCTACTACTAGTAGTTGATATCATTGGAGGAAAGTCAACATAGGCTAGTTGGGAAGTACAGTTTCATAAATATAATAGTTAGCTGGCTCATAATATTGATCACAGCATCCACGATATTAATTAATTGATCATTTCGTGACTAATCCATGTACCGTTTTATAATTAAACCTGTTCTTATTTTAAAGGTGGCAACCTCTGTAGTACCCGGTTCTGATATGGTGCTCTCCATCGACACACAATTTGCTATCACAGGCGTGGGGTGTGGTGATTATGGCTATTTTTGTGTTGAATTTGCCAAAGCAGATAACCCTGTGCCTGATTTTATCTTCAATCAAGACGGAAACGGCCAACCTATCGTTGTATGCCAACAAATAGCATGCAGAGGTAATAGTCGTTTTTATTCCAAAAATAACATGTGACCTGGTCCCACAAAATGAGCGTTAAGTCGCAATTTAGAAGTTTTGAAACCTCGTCCTTCTTTGTTTGACACGCACCTGTACAAGTCAGTATAGTATTGTGTCCTTTGTGAATGCCCCATGTGCATATTGTACCCATCCCCAAAGGGCAGACTGCTGACTTACAAAATGCCTCACGACTGTCTTGTGCAGATGCACATCAAATAAAGAACACCAACTCAACAGCCAGGGGATTTCAAAATTGACTTTGAGTTCATTTGGTGAGTGCAGTTCACAAAATGTTTCAAGCCAACAACACATATTCAGTATGTTCGTTCCAAGTAAGTAACGACCCGTTCATGAAGAAATTTGCCCTGGTTAGAGATGCAAGAAGGGACAAGGTCCGATAGGGCTGATTTAACATTTTCATTTCATCCGTTTAACCCAATTTCACTTAACACACCTGCATTTCATTCATTTTTCTGTGGGTGAACTCTGCTCTCAGATCCCTTCGCTGTTACACTCCTTGGTCTATAAAAGTAGATAACTTGCCATTTCCAAAGGTATCTTATGGTTCTTCTTGGTCTTATTTATGTTCTTCTTGGTCTTGTTTACCAGACGGAGATAGTGCCACAGAAAGTGCGTCATCTATAGCTCGCCTCAAGAGTTTAAACTGGAATTTGGAGGTAACACATTTGATTATTGGATATCCGAGTAATGTCACCCTACAGGTCACTATTTTGCCTAATGATCAAACTGATACCATTATCGGTGAAGGATTGTGGCGTCTTGGAATCTTCTTCAGCAAGACGCCAAATGTACAAGGCGCTCGTCATAAATACGATCCACAAATACTACCAGAGGAGTACGCCGACTGGCCCTTGGTTCCGAGGCTTCCATTGTTATTTTTGGATGTCACTACACTTATTGATGTCACAGGAATAGGATGTAATATGTGGCGATATGTATGTGTGGAATTCGCTAAAGGTGCCAATGCTGTGCCTGACTTTGAATTGCCGCTTCCTGGAGGTATAACTGCAGCTGTATCCTGTCGAGAATTTCCTTGTACAAGTGGACACTCATCTCGTGGTAAGTTCAATTATCCTGGTTATAATGAACAAATAAACTGTTATGCATCAACGATTTAATTTACGTATTTTCAGTGACAAAATTGCATGCTTTCTGTAAAAACTCCCGGTTACATGTCGATGTCGGCCATGTATCTGTATCACCTGGACACCGTTCCAACAACATCAGTAGGAAAGCCATTGATTTATACATTTACAAAAGTTATTCCGTTTGTGTTATTTAGGACTAACAGCATCAATTGACCATTTTACCTGGAGTATAAGCGGCTCCCCCGGAAGCACAAATCCTGGAGAACTAGAGGATGTAACGTTGGCTATTACGGTACCTGTTTCCCACACTAGTGATGAGATTCGTGGCTCTAATCTCTGGCGCATTGGGTTGTATGGTAGTGATCGTATAAACGGCGAGGGCGGTGATCGATTTTATTACATAAGACAAATACTTACTGACCAACAGGTGAGATATGTATTCTGATTTCTAGTAGCATTTCTTTAGAGAATGAAACTAAATACGTGACACACTATGTTCTGTAGGGCAGTGGCGTAGCCAAGGTGAAGGCAAGGGTGGTAACTGCCTCCTGTGAGAAGTCTTGCCACCCTCTTGCCTCTTCTTGTGGGATACTGTCCGCTATAATATGTAAGATCTTTAGGCCATGTTTATCAGTTCTGTCATTCTTACCCCTATAAAATTGACTTAATTGCTCTCCCTTTCCCCCCATTTTCCCACTCTAAGACAGTCCTGGCTACGCCACTGCTGTGCACACGAACTTAAGTTGGACAATTTATTACTATATACAATATTAACGAGTAGTGATGATCTGAACATTACATTTTAACACGAACACGAAGTATACATTCCTATTGATGCTTCAAATGCCGAGATCGGCCTTACAAAAAGTTCTTCAGAATTTCCACTGAGAGGCACTTTATGTTCGAGATCATTCGTAACTTAAGAAATATACTAGGAACCAGTTTTTACGAAATGATATAAGGAAGCGGAAATTTGTGATGGGATAATAATATTTCATGGTGTACTCTTAATGACTATACCGTATAATGAGCCTTCAAATGTATACTTTTTATAGACAAGCAAATTCAATTAATACCTTTACAGGTGTCAACGCCTCTAATACCAGATACTGACATCGAATTCAACATAGAAACACAATACATGTTAAGCGGTGTAGGATGTGGAAAGTTTCGTCATCTGTGCGTCGAAATCGCTCGAGGAGATTTCCCGCAGCCAGAATATGTGTTTAATGAGGAGCAAGGTGGTGAGCCCATTGTGGTATGTCAACAAATGACTTGCACAGGTGATTACTTGCTTTGTATTAAAAATAACACATCTTCTATAGTTGGATTCAGTTTGTCCAAGCTCACAATATCTCATTTACTGCCAAACGACAACTTTATAATCTGAGGCGATTTGTTGATTTCATAATTCTTTACGTCTTTCTGACGCAGTTTAAGTCTGCGTCCACGGGGTAAGGGAAGAGTGCGCAACTTGTATACCATGAAGGTGTGGAATGTGGAGTGTATTTGCGTATGTCTGGGGATCAAAAAGCATAATGACTGTGATGGTTTGCCACGATTGCACCAAAATGTACCACAGTCCACTTAAAAATACTATGTAAGTACCCAATCTGTACGTCACCTGGTTTGGATGTTGGCAATTATTAGTCCAGGCATGTTTGGGAAACACTTCCTAATAACGCAGCATGTTGCCTGATCCGGATACATGGTGTAGTATCCCGCAATCCAATACAATACTCTAATTAAATTTGGCCGGGACTGATTTTATTGTTACCTGGCGGAGGTAAAATGATGTTACTAACGTACCGCACTATGCTGACGACTTTCTTTGATTCTAAATGAATCTAGGTGGAAGCCCACCAGGCACAAACCCAAACCATGGTCATGGACAAGAAAATACCAATCCTAACCATGGGCAAGACATTGGAAGAACTGAAAACGAAAGGCGCTTAGTTGCTAGACCTAGTAGTCTAAATTGGAAAGTGTGGGTAACGGATGTAAATTATGGACGTCCGAGTAATGTTACTATTAGAATTCACATCATTCCCCATGACAGTACTGATGTCATTGAAGGTCATGGACTATGGCGAATTGGACTCTTCTTCAGCGCTGAAGTAGATGGGCAAGGCGAACGTCATAAATATCATCGACAAGTGTTGCCTACAGAATACGCAGATTGGCCACTAGGTCCACAAAGTATACTCGAATTTCGTGATTTCAATACACCTATCGATGTCACAGGTCTAGGATGTGAAATATGGCCGTATGTGTGTCTAGAGTTTGCGAAAGGTGACAATGCCATGCCAGATTTTGACTTACCGTTACCTGGTGGATTAGATTCAGCGGTCGCTTGCCGTACTTTTCCATGTATATCGAATATGCCGTCGCCAGCTGGACCGCCGGCAGGTAAACAATGACTAATATATATAGACATATTGGTATATGGCCAAACGACAACAAAACTTAGGGAGAGCGTGGCGCAATGGTTAGGGTACTTGTCTTTAGTGCATGAGGTCCCGGGTTCAATTCCCAGCGGTGGCGATTTGCTGGGATATTGACTTGGAAAGAAAGACTGAAATTAATTAGCAATTTCTGTAGATTAAATTCAGACTTCCGCTCTCCCCATGGTTCATTTAGAATTGGGTAAATGAATCATGAAAGTACTCCGTCCTTCGGAGGGGCCGTCTGTCCCGTGTGCAGAGAGCCACACCTATACATAACTCGCAGCCAGTTTCGAAAAGAGTAGGGTGTTAACCCCTGACTGTTCCCAACCCGTCCCGGTGTTCAAATGGACCCCAAAGGAAAGTAGCTTCAATGGAGGCTTTCTTGAATTATCCAGGGTTGTCAAAAACCCGAACAAATCAAATTAAAAAAAAAAAATCGGAGGGGATTTGTTGATTTCGTTATTCTTTACGTCTTTGTGAGGTATTTGGTGAGCTTAGGTTTGTATGTATAAGGGAGGAGTACGCATCTTGTATACCCACAAGGTGTGGGGTGCAGAACGTATTTTCGCACAACGTATGTCTGGGGATCAAAAGGATCAAAGGCATAATGACTGTGATGGTTTGTCTAGGATTGCACCAAAATGCGTCAAAGTACCCCTAAAATGACTAGAAAAGATTGTAGTATCCTGGGTGCGTCATGGTTTGGATGTTGGCAATCATTTATCCAGGCATCATGCTAATAGCGCTGCATGTTGCCTGATCCGTATACATGATATCCCACAATCCAATACAATACTCTATTCAAGTTGACCGGGACTGATTCATTTTTAGCAGCTAAAATAATGTTACTAACGTACCGCACTATACTGACGACTTTCTTTGGTTCTAAATGAATTTAGGTGGAAGCCCACCAGGCACAAACCCAAATCATGGTCAAGGACAAGAAAATACCAATCCTAACCATGGGCAAGACATTGGAAGAACTGAAAATGAAAGGCGCTTAGTTGCTAGACCTAGTAGTCTTAATTGGAATGTATGGGTAACGGATCTAAATTATGGACGTCCGAGTAATGTTACTCTTCGAATTCACATCGTTCCCCATGACAGTACTGATGTCATTGAAGGCATTGGGCTATGGCGAATTGGGCTCTTCTTCAGCGCTGAAGTAGACGGACAAGGCAAACGTCATAAGTATCATAGACAAGTGCTGCCTACGGAATATGCAGATTGGCCGCTAGGTCCACGAAGTATACTTGAATTTCGTGATTTCAATACGCCTATCGATGTCACAGGTCTAGGATGCGAAACATGGCCGTATGTTTGCCTAGAATTTGCTAAAGGTGACAATGCAATGCCAGATTTTGACTTACCGTTACCTGGCGGATTAGATGCAGCGGTCGCTTGCCGTACGTTTCCGTGTATATCGAATATGCCTACGCCAGCTGGACCGCCGGCGCCAGCAGGTAAACAATGACTAATATATAACTTTGATCAATTCGTAATCGACGGGATTTGTTAGGCTTTTACCACTACGCCGAAAAGTAGTATATTAATATTAATCCGCGATCTTATAAGGCCCGCCGATTACCAGCTAATCAAACTAGAGATATATTGGTATATTGTTAAAATCTACAACCACAAGTTTGTTCAGAAGCGACAATCTAGATCTTCCACGAATCTCATGCCATTTTAATGGCGCTAAAGTGTTGGGCGTGTTTGTGATAAGTGTCCTATACCTTCGTTTTGCCTTTTGTTGCAATGTGTTCCGTGTTTCCAAGTACATGTATGGTGATGAGTCACCTTATTGGTTATTACGATGTTCACTTCGCTTAATGTCAAAATAATCGACAGTTTTCCGTGTAGTTTAATGCATGAATATAGTATCCTCACTCTAACCAATATCTCATTAAATCGTAGATCGGCAAGAACGTACATGATAACACACACGCGTTACATATTAACATAATAATACTACTATAACTATGTGAAACACAATCGCATCATCGTTACACAGAATTAAAAATGTCCCCCACCTAAATGACTTCCAGCTTGAAATGCTTGACTTACTCTTCCTCGACTATACCAGAATCTGACCGAATCATCAATGTTCTTTCACAGGCGGTGATATAAACGGGGAAGGAGGTGCACGTGATCCAGACTACCCAGCCCTACCCGGCGAGGCTTCACCTTCCATCCCATCCGCAGCCGTCACCACTATACGCATCAGTAACTTCGAAGCTACAGCAGACCGTGTCCGCTTTCTCTTGGCAGTAACACCTGGGGGATACTCACAACGTATACAAGGAGAAGGCCTATGGAGGATTGGACTCTATGGTAGCTCAGACCGTAATGGAGAAGAGATTGGAAGTCCTCATAAGCGACAGGTTCTGAATGTCGTCAGTCAAGGAAAGTCTTTGAGACCCCAAAGCCAACTGGTGTTTGATATAGATACACGTTTTCAGATGTATGAACTTGGTTGTAGCGAACTTAGGTGAGTACATCTTTGGCAGAGTTATATTAATTATTAAAATTAATCCAAATAGCTTTAGTGAGATCGAATTTGGCATTTACCTGTTGGCAGTTGAGTGCTTAAAAGTGTTGAGCAAGTTGTAATACAACCATTACTTACCCAATGTCTAGTTGTAAATTTGAGGCTAAACTTTTGTCGCCACATCAAGTGTGCGTAAATTAGTCGCGCAGAGCGAATATGGACGCATACAAGGGCTGCTTGTCGACACGCGCAGCACCTACTATTAATAATATAGATTATGTTTTCTCTACTGGAACCTAAAGAGCAATAGCCCCCTTTGTTGTTATCAATTACATTTATTGCGTATATCATGATATGTAAGGTTTTGAACAACAACAACAACAACAACAACAACAACGCGACAACAACAACAACAACAACAACAATAATAATAATGCCCTTGTGTGCAACAACAAATATAAATTCAAATGGTGCCAATTCACTAACATAAGGATATGCCTTGAAAATGCCAAGGTCCAACTTAGTCTCCCACTGACAGAAGGTAATATTTCCATACTCTTCGGCCTCGGGTATTTGAAATAACCTACCAGCACATGTGGCTTCAAACCAGGATTTCCAGCGCCAAGCGGGATGTGAATAGATTTCAACGTTTACCTAAATAAATGTGCTGATAATGCACAAATTAGCTTTGATATAAACATTGTTTAATGCAGTTACCATTATGTAATAATTTCAGATACATCTGTATAGAGTTTGGCAAAGGCGACAATCCCATTCCTGATTTCAACCTGGTCCTTCCAGGCTCCGATACGGTGGTTACCTGTCAGATGGTTCCATGTAACAGTAAGTTTCTTTATGATTATTTCTTCATTATCATGATCTTTATCTATACGCATCATAATAATTTACATTGATATCATTCATTTATCATAAGTCATTTATCATAAGTCATTTCATTGCACATCTAAGATCACATCAACATAGAGGCGTAGCCAGCCTTTCATAATTAAGAGGGCAACGGGAGAGGGGATTAATCACAATTATCTTCAGTGACACCTGTATAGTTTGTTTCATTTAGCATGTTTAGTGTCATCATGGTCATGGAGGATTCATGACGGGATGGACGATCCTCCCCTGGCTACGCCACTGAATCATATTGCAATTGAAATTAACGACGAATGGGACTTTTTTATCCAATTTAGCTTCCATATGTTACAAAAAGCGCACCAAATTGCTAACATATAGGATACATTGTTTAGTCCAGTCCAACACGTTCGGAAATCGTTCATACAAATGTCGTTGATTTCGAAATTTGCACTCGAGCATTCCATATCTGCCTTCACATTTGGAGGTGAATTTACAATAATATTTTGTAACATTTGCCATTGAGTGAAACAGAAGCACTCTTACAAACATATTCCATAAATGAACCTCCAAAATAATATACCGTAAAACCCCGTCTACAAGCATATAGTGTGCTTCTGATGAAAGCTACATTAATCCAGTCGCCATTATGGAGTTTGAGCAAATACATTACGGATCCAAGCATATACAAACAAGTATTATTTTAAGACCGATCTATTGTATTGGTATATTAACGCTTGCTTCGAATTAATTAAGCTTTTATAAAAAAAACACTATAATAGCTTGTAGACGGGGTTTTACGGTATTTAATTCTGATTTACCATCACCTCATTTTCTAATATCATAATCATTTCACCTTTCTTCACTTCATATAATTTCATCATGAAGCACCAAATCCCCAGCCATTCAATCCAAACACAAACAACAACAACCAACCGGGTCCTGCATTACCAAACAACAACAATGGCGGCGGTGGAGGGGGGCTGGGACATATTGCTCAGCTCACTGGTCTCTTCTGGACAATGCAACCAATCATCATCAGAAATGACGCAAGAAGTCTAATACGCCTACGTGTAACTGCACCAATCAGCAACAATTCAGACACCATTAATGGGCGTGGCTTATGGAGAGTGTCGCTTTTTGGCGCTCCAGATTCCATTGGCAGTGAACCACATTTTGACTACCATCACCAAATCCTTCGTCAGGAAGATCAAAATGAAGCAGCTGCTCCATACTTTAATCTATCCTTCAATGCTATTACGGACTTTGACCTGATGGGTATAGGATGTGTGCAGTATTTGTATCTTTGCATTGAGTTTGGTAAAGGAGATAACCCAGTGCCAGATTTCTATCTTCCTCTTAATGGCGGTGAAAGCTCGATCGTGTCATGTCAGAGAGCAAAATGCTTGAGTAAGTTGACATGTAGATTCAGTTTTAGACATGTTAGACATGTTAGATTAGTGCTTTGATTCACCTCAAGTTATGTAGTGACGTAGGTGTGTATTTCGCTGATCGTAGTATCGAATTGCGCGCGTAAAGATTATTGATATGCACGCTTACAAGAGATATTTGTCAGCACGATTGTAACGCAACTACGAAAAAGCATTGATGTCACTACTGAACTTGATTTGAACTCAAGTTTAGAAATATGATTTCTAATAGGGTTTTCAGTTATTGTTAATGGTTTAATTAGTGTTTTGATACACTGTTTAACCGGTCATTCCCTAGGTGAGAATTTGCACCATCCATGCCAATAATCCCGGTTGTAATTTCCGTAGCATTTACCATGTTTACATTACTTGGGCAGACTCGCTATAATCATGATTAGTTGTGCGTGGTACCCATCATAATCGAGAAAACACAATTACCTTGTTCTGAATACCATTGTGAATCAAAACAACTTTCTGTTAATTGACATAGGTAGAATAACGTTGCTTAACATAACGCACTATGCTGATGATTTGCTTTGGTTCGGTGGACACGCATCAAGTACAAACCTAAACCTGTGATCAAACTATTGCTATTAATCTTAGTTGCTGTTAGATTAGTCGGTTTATTCCTTCATATTTTTTTTTCACTTCCTCTGAATTAAACTTCATTCAGATCCTAACGCAATGCCATTGGATACAACAAATGAGCCACAAATCCAAGGCACAGCACAGCTTGCAAGGTTTGGATGGGAGATGAACCCATTAAGGAAAAACCCAGATGGCCCCAGCGATGTCTCATTCACTCTTACCATTACCCCAAACCCGAGTACCGATGTCATCAGTGGTGATGGACTTTGGCGAGTAGGGGTATTCGGTAGTCAAAGAGAAAATGGAGATGAACCAAGGGAGAGCTACAAGCGTCAGGTAATTCTACGTTGTGGCACCATAGGAATAGTATATTCTGTTGGATATGTGTCTGTTGCTTGTCTTTCATGTCGAGGTGCAACGATATTGTCTGGTCTGAGATTGTTGTAAAGAGGTAGTTCTGTCTGGTCTTCCAAATCCCGTGGTTGTTTCGTCATCGTCAACCGAGTCAATTGTTGATTGTGTATACGTTTGTTTAAAATATGTCAATGTCCTGTTGTCTTTGTAAGTAAAGAGCCTGTGCGTGTGGTGAAATTGCAACTGTGAATTGTTGTCAGCTTTTGATTGGGCGTAACTTTTAACGACTTTCTGTAGCAGAATGTAGCTTACCACGAGCAGCAAAAGTTCAACCAATTGATATTATCACATAGTAATTACCATGAAAAGGGCATTATTCTATATTCTGGAGTACAGCATCCTGTAATATATTTGGCAAAGGATTCGGCAATATCCTAAGTCAGAAAACCTATAGACCACTTGACATGTGACGTCATTGTCCAACAGTATGTGCCCGAATTATGGCAATTTCCATTGTTCTTTACCCTGCAGTGTGCATCATAGTTTGCTCAGGGCACGTGCATTTTAAATCGCCCACCACATTTCATATAGTACAAGAAAGCCCTTGAACAGTGTAGCGGTTCGTTCAAGCATATCGATAGACCAGTTCCTCGCCTTTGTTGCTAAACAATGATGTCAAGTGGTCTATATCGTGTGAATGAGGGTCACTACTCCATGGTAACTATACGTGATAATGACCGAATGGTGGATATTGTTGATATCACTATCATTTGTTCGTCATTGTTATGGAATTCTACCCGCAGGTGTTGAATCAACTTCAAGCCAATCAAGCCCTATCGGAAAGTCCACTAGTGTTTGATGTGCAGACGACAATTGACATGAGAGAAATGGGGTGCGGAGCTTTCAAATTCCTTTGCATTGAGTTTTCCAAGGGAGATGAACCAGCGCCTGATTTCAGGATGCCACTCAACGGACGTGACTCGCTAATTTCTTGCCAAAACGTGCCTTGCTTAAGTAAGTGACACGCCGTTTATAAGACTAGTGATACATAATTTAAACTGATCGTGGAGATTAAAATTGAACTGTCTCTATGCCGCGCTAGTTAACATGCAATTTACAGCAGTATCGTAGGTTTCAACTTCAGTTTACATTTATAGTTTTGAAAATAGACCATAATGCCATCATGACAATAATTATTCATCTGTTCTTTTAAGTTACAAAATTTTTATACATTCAATATCACATTCTTCATGAAACTTTCATTTCATACCTCATGTTATACGGCAAACACATAACATCTAATCTCATTATATCATCTATATCATTCCATTTCGCTTAATTTCCAGACACCAACAGGCAGCGTCCCAGACCACGTCCCAATTCCAGACCCCGACCTCCTCCCCCACCACAGAAACGACCAAATCGAGGCAATCAAGACACAAGACCTGACAGTAACCCTTCTACAAAGAAACCACCACAACCGGTTACAGAAGAGCAGTCCATAGTTACTACAGCTATATCAAATAGACCAACGCTATCTCCTTATTTCCATCTTTGGCCAACCATGTCACCACCAGAGCCAACACGCCAACTTCGTCCACAACAACCAGAGACAAAACCCAAGCCAAGACCACGACCACCGTATAATCGCCCACAAACAACTCCATCAGATCAGTCAACATGGTCAATAAACACCAATCCTAATAAAGTTGGCACCAACGAGGACAATAATAATGGCAATAACGTTTTCAAACCGGACAACACCCACACACAAGAACGACCTGAACCACCATATAATAGACAACCTCAACCACAACCTGAGCCAAATCCTCGCGTACAACCACATATTCAAGAAACCAACCCAGAAACTGAACGACAAAGATACGTGCCAATACCTGGTCGCAAGGTAGTGTGGTTTGCGGCCATTCGGTGGAAAGCAAGCGTGGAGAAAGTCTACCCCGATGGCTCTCAAGAGGTCAATCTTGATGTTATGCTGCTTCCTCATAATAACAGAGTGAACGCTGTGATGGGGAGAGGTTTGTGGCGAATGGGAATCTTTGGAAGCACAAACATAGACGGCCATGGACCAAAACATGACTACAAACAGCAAATTCTCGGTCCATTTGAACAGGGCAATCCATTGATCCCACCAAATTTCCTGCAATTTGACATTGACACTGAATTTGATATCAAATCTGTTGGGTGTGGTAAATTCAAATATGTCTGTCTTGAATTTGCCAAAGGCGCTAGACCTTCACTTGACTTTGACCTGGTTGTTGAGGACGGAGTACTTGGACCAATCATTTCGTGTCAAGCAGCACCCTGTGACTGTAAGTATACCTGTTCTCTTAGAATACGCCAATATTGCGTCCATTTATAACAGTATTAAATGTTGAATTTGCAATCAGTGATGACACAAAGCGTTTGCTGTTGTGTTGGAAAAGGCGCCCAATGCGTCATTGGTCAAAACAAATTGCTCGCCGCAAAGGGCTCGCTATCCAGGGATTTGGTGTAAATCCAGCTAAACGATATTTTTTAATTGTCTGTACAAGAAGTATAAAGAGAAACCAAACTCAACTTAATAACGCTATAATTAATCAAGCAATTATAATCTGTTATCCTGCGTCACTTCTGTCATGATAATAAAAGAGCATTAAACTGTATGGTCATTGGCACTCATTGCATAATAAACAAATTGAGAGAAATTATTCTCTGTCATCAACCATAAAGTGCCGTTTTCGTGACCACTTTACATTCTCTTTTAATATCTATCACCAATCATCTATCACCAACTTATCATTCCATACCATTTCTTAACATATATCATTCTTATAGCCTTCACTACATTTCTAACGACCCGGGGACCCCCTTCCGCACAACGCCCATATGTAATCATTCAACACGTCAGGCCCGAAGAAGTTCACATCACCGAAGAAGCACAAAACCAACTTGACATCGATATTGAGATTGTCTACAACCGACGAAGTGATGAGGTGACGGGTACAAATCTTTGGCGGTTGGAATTATGGTCAAGTCCCAAACCTGATGGTAGTGGCACGCGATTGGTTAGTTTGGATCAAGCTTTGACTGATGCACAAATGGGCAAGGCATTAGTTCGCCCGTATCCGTTTGAGTTCACTAATGTTAGAATGAACCTCGACATGAGAGGGAATCGGTGCTCATATGCCAGATATATTTGTGCACGGCTAACCAATGAACCATTCCGCCATCTTGAACCAGAATTCGACTTAACTGGAGAACCGAACTACCGTGCTCTAACAGGCTGTACAAAGACAAAGTGCCTTCGTAAGTTGGGAAGCTTTGAAATTAGTAACGTTAAAAATGAAATGATTATTATAGCTAGTAATATAAGCCGGGTGAACATTGCTGTATTACGTATTGACAAATGGCGTTTGAATATGAAGAAAAGGACATCGTGGATGAAACTCCATATAGGGACTGAGTGGCATGGTCATTCAACCAATAAGGTGGAAATATGAAATCGGCCAATCATCCTTTCAAGTCAAAACCCTTTTTTATTTGTTTTTGTCTTATTCTTTGTTTTCCAATTTCCTTTATTTGTTTATAAAAAGACACGTTTGAGTCCTGGTGGGACCAGGCTCATACAAGATGCTCAAGCTAGGTTAAAAAAGCCTATGTAGGAAGAAAAGATTTGAAATCAAGATCAAGAAAACGAAGGCCACTTAGTCTAACAAATCAAGTGAACAATAATTAACTTGGTTAGTTTTTTAACCCCATGAGAAGTAACTGCCGATTGGCCAAAATTAATATTGTGTCCAATTTTGAACCAATCAAGGAGGGTATTAATAAGATCATCTGCAATAGTGTCCAGGGGTTAATGTAATTTGTTTTATCTGGATTTCAATTATTACAGGAACGGAGGCGGTTGCAGCCCATCCTAACACAAGACCTCTCGTCAAATTCAGCGGAGTCACCGTGGGTATCCCAACCATAGAAGAGAACAGGCTGAATAAATTAGCATTACGTGTATCCATCCAAGTATCATCACAAAGTGACGCAGTATCTGGCTCACAACTGTGGCAGTTGAATGTCTGGGGAAGTAAGAAAGCCAATGGCCAAGGACGTCGATACTCCAACCTGGAACAAGCTTTGACCCCACAGCAAGCTGATATGAGTGTCGTAGCGGCAACTGATTTGTTATTTGAATATGTACGATTTGATTTGGACATGTCAAGTGCCAGATGCAACGATATTTCCTATATTTGTGTTAAGATCTCAACAGCGAGTACTAATTTTGATCTACAGGGTATGCCTAACAAGGATGCATTGAAGGAATGTACAACAGTAACCTGTGAAAGTAAGTACATGTATTTTAATATACTGCAGGCTATACAACACAACAACCCCTAAATCATCCCAATACCCAACACTCATCAATCCAAATGGTAAGGAGAATAAGTTTGCCATGTGTAGTGGAAGTGCATAGAGTACCGAAGTGTAGAACATGATGAAAAACATCCACAGTCCAAATTTGGTAGGAATCTGATCATGAGGGCCCGAGATATGGCCGCATGAACTGTTTGGAACCAGGCCAATTTACACTGATTTCAATGGGGCTAATTAGGTATTCATGCGGCCATATCTTGGGCCCTCATGATCCGATTCCCACCAAATTTGGACTGTGGATGTTTTTCATCATGCTCCACCGATAATGGTATTCAAAACGCTGAAATGCAAAAACGTTTTCTGTGACGTCATCACTTCGGTACTCTATTCTAATACAATGCAAACCATTTCTTATTTGTTCAGTGCTAACATAACAAAACTTTATTATTATCATAAACCGCATTATATGTTCCCTAGGTGTTCGCTTTGTGAGGATAATAACTATTGTATATGGTGTGTGTATATCCCGAGGCGCATGGGTGTTTGGGGTGGGGTGTTTGTGGGTGTGCATTTATATGTTCTTTCGGGATTTATATGTGTGGTGTGTAGAAGCGGTGTCGATCTACACGTCGAATTGCTCCATAAAGGCTTTTAAAGTCAAAGTCTCCATATTATTTCTTGCAGCTGCATCTGTTCCAGAATTCTACGTGAACAGTGTCTCGATCATCTTACCACCAACCCCAGTGATATCAGGTGAAACTAATCCAATGACGATGGACTTTGAAATCGTCTACGATGTGTCTAACAGCGATGCCATCCGTGGAAACGGCGTCTGGAGGGTCAAAATTTGGGGCAGTGATAAAGCTGGCGGCGGTGGGCCAAGGATATCACAAGCTCCCAACGCATTGACGAGTCAACAGGGGTCGCAACCACTCATTCTTGGGAGGCCGTTCACTATTAGAGGCATTGAATATTCCATGGACTTAACAAATTATTACTGCAGAGATGTGTCATTTGTTTGTGCACAACTTGTTGAGGGCAATAACTCTTTTAACATAAGGCCCGTACCCAATAAGAGGTCATTAGTGTCGTGCCAAAGGATACATTGCATAAACGGTAAGTTTATTTATGTGAGTCCAACGGACGAGAACACAAAACACATCAAAAATTATACCAAAGACAGCGAGCCGAAGGGCCTAAAAACAACAATTAATGTAGGCCTATAGGCACCAAACAAGAACAATGCAAGAACAATGGACCGATATTCGCTTGCATGCCCTTACGCAGGATCCGCAAATAGATTAATCAGGATTGTCCTTTGAAATTATTTACAAAGTTCTAAAACAAATCCAATTTGAAATAGGTGATGTAGACATACCTCAATGACGTTTCGTGCTGTAACACAGCACTTTCTCAAATTGAATGACCAGCTTTGACCTTAGACGTCTGTTGCTTCCTGTTGGTAGCTGACGTAGGTGGCGCTGTTAGTAACTGGTCATAGATGTGCGGAAGGAAGTAGTTACCACAATCCCTGTCGAGTGTATTAGCCTGCCCCCTCTTTCTTATCCAAATGGATTCCTTTATGTTCCTTCTTTTCCTGGGGGTTGAAAATGAAAATATGTTTTGTAAAAAGTGGACCTAAATCCCTCTAAAATTGCCCTTTTTGGACTTTTTGAATGCCTTATCACCAAAAAGTGGACACTTTGTCAAATTTTCTCTCACTTTTGGACCTTTTTATTGAAAAGGAAATAGCAAAAGGTGAACCTGTGTTAATTATTGTAGTCATCTAGAAACCGCGCGATATGCATATTTAAGTACCACTCGGAAGGCTGGTATACATTAAATAATAATCGTATTTATCTTCTGTTCTTTTCTGTTGCAGGGTGATGAAGAGACGCCATTGGGTAAAAATCTTGCTATCAATTGAAAGACTGAATGAATATAAATTGTTTATGTGATTTATGCAAAATAATGGTCTTAGTACTTATAGTAATTTATTTTGACTTGAAATGTCATTTTAATATTTTAATTAGGTCTTACAATGTATTCTTTATACTTTGAAACACATCCAACTATTATTTGTGAATAGCTCCGACGAACCGGTAACTAATGATCATAAGATGACACGGAAGTCTGTTCTACGTGCAGTGTGCGTGTAACCCCGTATGATCGTGATGAAGAAGAAAAAAGAAATCAAGGGCCGGGCAAAGATTTAAAACTTGAAAAGACGCTTAATTCGTGAGGTAAAGGGAATGCTATGCTGCTCGCTGGAGTCATTTTTACAGACCGAGGTGCCCTTTTCATTTGGTCAGATTCTTTGCCATGGCATGACCAGTTGCCTGGAATCTACATAAATTTATTATGAAGAGCTTCAGATATGAAGAGATGGCACCGGAATACCTCTCCTGTCATTACGTGTGACGGTGACAATAAAAGTGTGACGGTGACAGTAAAACAATTATTTTCAAACGTATTATCGACAAGTATGTCGATACGCATTATTTACTGTATGATAGCTTTAGGCACCGCAGCCTAATTTGCACGATACTGAGATCGGCCGTCTATGCTGCGTCGACGCTTGTTATTAAGGAACCGTATCGACTAATTAAGCAAAATTTTATGTAAATATCATTGAACAATATATTACGTACAAAGATTAAATGTTATCACAGCTAAATGATCATGATGATCGACAAGAGTAATATTCATAACTACTTAGGATCGAACAAGCCTCGACGGCCGATCGAAAGATCGGACGAATTATAGCTCCATTGCCTTAATGTATAAATGAATGTTAAGTTTATCAGAACCAAACTGGTGCTATTTTAGGAAACAGAAGATGGCATCTGTATTTACTGTATTGATGTGAATTTGTACTATAAATCGCAAGCAAGACACAATATATCATGATATAGAACGCAGATATAACCCAGGCCTCTGTTCGAACTTCGAATCGTATGTTTCACAATAGAGGCTTGGTTATGATAATCCTGGTGCGATATGAATTTTATCTTATATATACGTAGATTTATGACGTCACTATGAGGTTCTAATCCTGTTTTCAAAATATAGCCTGCTCCTTCCCCCATCAATGCATCAAATCTTTGTGCCCTCACACCCTTTAATAAAAGCCAAATGTTTCAATCCATACCGTAACAATTCGTTAATAAGCATTTGTGCCAATTATGAGTTACTCGGACAAGAACGAATTTTAGGGTAGTTTTTAGTTCATTTTTTGCTCTTTTAATTTACAAATATCCGTGTTAAAATGAAAATGTTTAACAAACTAGATAGTCATCCTTGCTGTTCAACAACCTGATAATTTTGGATTATTCTGTGAACTGGACATTGCTTTCTCATTTGACACCATGTTCGTGAAAATCGAGCAAGAATTGACAAAGATATGCGCCTCCAAACCCTCAAACCCCAATATAAAAAGTTGCAATTTTAACGATCAATTGTGCCTGTTACATTGTGTGCTTTATTGATTGGCCCGCGGTGCTTGTGTGCAATACAACGATGCGTTCCCATTGAAAATCGTTGAAATTGCAACTTTTAATTTTGGGGTTTGACGCTTTAGAGGCGCATATCTTGGTCAATTCTTGTTCGATTTTCACGAACAGGGCGTCAAATGAGAAAACAAAGTCCAATTAAGAAACTGTATATTTCAGAATAATCAAAAATTACCAGGTTGTTGGACAGCAAGGATGACTATAACTGACGAGTTTCTTTTTGTGCCTGGTGTATATTCACAGGACACTTTGGTTATTTTTTTTATAAGTTCAACTGAAATAACCTTTAATGATGTCAAGAAATGTGTAAGGAAAACGATGAGAACAGTAAGAGGAACATATCGCTAACTTGTACATATGTATTATACAAAAGCAGTATAGAAAACAGGTGTAAATATTTATGTTTTTAAGACGTGAGATTAAAATCCAGGCTATAGTTCGACGTTTTGCGAGCGATTTTCCTTGCGACTGGGCGTCAGGTTTTCAGTTTAATTTTCAGTGGACCATGACGAGCTTTCAGCATGTTCAGGGCTTCGCGACGCTTGCTGCAGAGCAAGACGTTGAGGAAAATTTGAGGCTGTGTTGGAGAACGCAGGCGGAAATCGCCAGTGTCTGTCGCAGCGAAAAAAGCCTGCAAGACATCGCACTAAAGCATGGCATTCTTTATGTATTATGCACACGTAAGCCTATTTGTCTTATGTGGGGTGGGGGGGGGTGGAGGTGTGGGTTGCTATTACTTCATTTCGAGGACTTGCGCATGACAATCATGACACCGATATAATGAGGACCCGAGTCATTCACCGCGTCACGATACTTCACGGTGTCCTCGACACATAAGTCGTCTGAAAACATCGAAAATGGGGTAATCGTATATACCCGACTGGGTGGGTGGGTTTATCTATACGGCCGTGTGTATATATCAATGTGTGCATGCGTGACGTGATTTTAAACATAAACTACTTGATCAGATAAAGTTTTGACGCATTGTGTGTTGTTCTGTTGCAACAAACGGTACGCAGCGGTCATTTTGCCGCAGTGTTGAGAGGGCGAACAAGCAATGCACAAAACTAATCGTTATTTTGAATGGGAAACTACGGACGAGAACCGCCTTGGAAAAAACACAGGCGAAAACGTCCGCGTATGGCCTTTTAAGCTATACTGTGTTTGTTTGTTTGTCAGTGTGTTGAGAATTGAGATATGATAAACATGATAAACGCGTGTTCGTCTGGCGAGCTGTAAGGTAGCAATGTATAAATCTAGGAACGTGGTATCGATTTGCGAGTGTTGTGACAATGGTGGTCCGCTTGGAAGAAAAACAAAAAACTTTCTGTTAGCATACTGTTGGAGAACGTGGATCAGATGACACTGCTACTTCATGACAAATCGACTTAATATTGATTGATATTCATGACCAGTTGTCTCAGGCCCGGTCTTAGGCCTCATGTAAAAAATGTCCAAAGTTACCCCAAAACGGCAATATTGGTTTAAAAGTCGTTTAACAGTTGTCCAAAGATAGCTAAACTTGTACAAAGCTCCCTAAACTCTATAAGTTGCGACAAGTGGGATACAATGACGACAAAGTTGACATATAATTACCAAAAGTTGTTTGTCCACACGATCATGTCTCGTACTTCCATGACTTGATGAAAGGTACAGCTTTTAGTGAGCAAATTGGTAAAAATAGGACTAACCAATGTTGCCGTTTTACCCCAATTTTTTGACATTTTCCTATAGTGATATTTCCTGATTGAGTGTATAAGAATGATAATTCTTAAAAGATGTTGTGGAGAATAAACATAATAATGGAGATGTTGTAAATAGACTATTAAATGACGCTGTTTTTAGTGTCTTCTCCAGGTACGTTCTTGATGACTCTATAGAATATGAAATAAAATTCTTAAAATGAAAAAAAAGCCCATGTTTTTGGTGTTGTTTTTGTTTTTGTAAACAGTGGACCTATAAAACTCAATAAAAATTGCCCTCTTTTGGGTTTTTGAATACCTTGTCACCACAAGGTGGACTAGTTGGGGATATAAGAGGGCCTAGTTGGCACCCCTTCTTGGACCTTTACCTTTAATATGCATTTCTTCCTGCAATACCGTAACACTCGTCTACAAGCATAGTGGTTTTGATGAAAGCTAAATTAATCCAGACGCCAACCATCGAAAAACGTACAACATTATGGAGTACGAGCAAATTAATTACCGATACAAGCATATATACAAACAAGTGGTATCAAAAACACACTATATGCTTGTAGACGAGGTATTACGGTATTTATTTTTAGAAAAAAATATTTTTGTGTAACCTGAAGTTACCTGATTGGACACTGTGACACTCTTGAATTATAAAGTAATACTGCAAATAAACTTGCAAAATACTCCGTTTACTTTGACTTTGTTACGAATGAGCACATACAAATCCCCAAACTTTGAAAAAAAAAACCACCCTAAAATGAAATGAATTGGAATGAATAAAAAGCAACTTGACAGAAATTTAGGTCTTAACAAAATGATTTGTTCACTAAGGGTAGAGACCAGTTAAAGCCCCTGGCTTGGGGCCCAGGATGTAGAGCCCCCAAGTTAACGAGTGTTTACTTTTAGGCAGCGGCGTAGCTACATGTAGGTGTTGTGGCATCCGGGTGCAAGGATAAATCTACAGATTCAGGCCCATCCCCCACATCCCCAGTCCTCAAACAAATGCGTGCGGAGCGCGCGAAATTTCGGTTAATTTAATTTGGTTATAATCAAGTTGAATTTCGGTCTTAAAACGGTCTTTCAAATGACTACCTATGTTGAAATTTGCGCGAAATTTGCGACTTTCACCGCTTGGAGGGGGCAAAGAGTCGATTTGACTTCCCCTATAAAGGCGGCCAAGGTAGGCCTACGTGCCCTCTATTTCCCCTAGCTACGCCACTACTGTTAGACTTTTATAAAGCATCAGGAACGCTTTCCCGGCACTCTATGTTCATTCATAATTTTGATGGAATTAAATCTCTGATATTGTTGAAATAGTTGAAAAAAATGAATTTCCAAAAGGATCAGAATTGCAAGGTCCCGCTGACCTACTATCAAAGGCGCGAGAAAAAAAATTCGCCATTTAATGCTAATAAAATAGACCAAAAATTTGGTTAATTCAGGTCAAAACAGAACCAAATTAAAAGCCAATCGCAAATGTTTGTTAATTTTGTCTAGGTATTTCGTTCCGGAGAGGCATCTCCCCAACACGGGCCCCCACCCCCTCTTCCCACATTATGATTGTTACAGTAGGTCACTGACGCTAATGGATTGTGCGTATTGACAATTTGCATAGGCCTACAGGGTGTCCCTAAAAGAACTGTATCGTCGGAAACGCAATTGTTTAGGTATTTTAAGGGAACTGGAATGAGCGTTTTGAGCGTTTCGACAGCATTTTTTATGGGACATGAGAGCACATCAGACCTATCGAATTGCATTCTGAATACGAAGAATGTCTTTCTGATATCAAATAATTTTCATTTTATGAAATTCACGATATAATACAAATTGTATGACAAATTATTGAAGATATGGATTTTTTCCCAAAAAAGACGTAATTGTTTTTGGTGTTTTGGGAAAAATCCATATCTTCAATACGAAAGGTCAAAATTTTCAATTGATCGTCGGCTTTTCATCCCACCTACATACACTTTAGGTAGAAATCATCAGATTTATAAAGTTTACTTCGAGTACTGTTAAATATCAAAAATATCAATTTTTAATGATTTGCCATAAAATGTGTATTACATTGCGAATTTCAAAAATCAAAATTATTTGATATCAGAAGGCCATTCTTCGTATTCAGATGTGCTCTAATGTGCCACAATAAATACTGTCCAAACGTTCATACCCCTTCCCTTAACGCCACAACTACAAATAACTATATAAATAGGGCCTACTCATGTGGTTGAGGAATAAATCAACTATCATACTTTTTGAATTTTGACAATTGACCATATCGTGTTTGAGATATAAGAATTTTACGAAACTCACTCATTTTCAAGCCTTTCCACTGAATGTATAAGTAGGGATGACCAATGAACCATCAACTTGATTAGAACACTCCCATAGACATGCAGGGAGCTCAACTGTGCACTGCTTGCACAGACATTTCTAAATTGAGCTCATTCTTTTATTGTTCATAATTATTCTGTAAAAATTGGAGATGTTAATGCCAATTATGTTTTGTAACTATCCTGCAAATTACAGCATCATAACTTATTTGGTTTTTCTGTAAGTGTGAGTCAAAATTGGTCCATCGCCACAGTGCGCCTAATTGCCAGTGGCCCAGTGCAGCACTGCTCAGAATGGCACAAAATATTCAGATGAAAAAGATCAGGTGAACACCTTGACCTACTGAGCTGTAATTTGGCAGAGTTGTTGTTATTACCTCTATCATACCCTCTGTAAAAAGGAAAAAAAAACGGACAAGTAGATCTCGAGTTAAAAATTAAATCACCAGCTTCCCTTTGGAATTTCCAAACACCTTTCGAATCATGTTAAATAGACACCTTTCTGAACATAAATGTGAAGTTTCATGCTCATTTGTTGTATTATTCACCTGATCTCAACCCTAAACATTTTCTTATATTTATACCATCTGCACTGACTTGCTGCTATACACGCACAGGAGCTGTACTTTTAAAATACGCGCCTAATCAATAATGAGTCTTTCACTCCATTGTTAAAGTACAGTGCTCCCTGTAGCATATGCAGTGACCAGGCCCTGGAGTGTGATGGTTTTGTAGCACATGACAGTATTCATTCAAGCCTATCAAGGTCTGTTATTAGCCACTTGCTGAATGGCTGGGCATTATCAGCTATCAAAGAGATACCTTATGCTGCTGCCAATCACAATAGAGGTTAAACATTTTGTTAAAACCCCAGAAGTGATATCAGGACAAAGCTGTGCATGTTGGTACTTGATTGTTTGGATTCCTATGTTGAAAATCCCTTGTAGTACATTAGTATTTTTCTTATGTGTAGTGTATATTGTTGTGGAAAATAAGTTCACCTGGACTTTTGATTTTGTGCCACTTTGGCCATTATGGATGATTTTTGGCAAATGTTTTCTAAAAGCATGATTTTAGTGCCTCGGTTTGAAGAAATACTTAATGCTATTGACTAGTAAAGTGCCATTTCATAAGAAACCCCTTTTATTCTTTCACAATATGCTTGTTTCATGTTTGCATATATATTAAAATAAAGAAATATAAAAAGGTAAATATATGCTTATACCAATTTTGCTCACATTGCTATATTTAGACTTTGTCAATTTATTTCGTTCCAATGACCGGTCAGAATGGGAAACTTTGAAAATTCATAATTCGAAAAGTTTTTGACCGATTTTGACCATTTAACCACCAAAATACTTCTGTTGATGAGTTCTTTCCAGAAAACAATCTTTTGTAGCAAAAGGGGCAACATGAAATTATGATGGTCATCCCTAGTATAAGCATTTAGCTCTTTGTTGATTTCATACAACCATGATTGACATCCATATCGTTTGTATAATAGAAAATACCATCACTGCTCTTCTCCATCTGGCTCATTAGCTCAGTTGGTAGAGCATTGGTCCAGTGGTCCTATATAGGGTCACAGGTTCAAATCCTGGATGGTCACTGAAATTTTCTCACCGGCTAGCGGCTGTCATTAATGTGGAGACTTATGTTGAAAAAAACTTTCTCAAAATTGAGTATAATGTTGTTATGTAATCAGCAGAGAAAATAAATGGTATTTATCATCGTTTATATATAATATAAATAACAGGGGTCCAAGAATTTACCTTTGTGGTACACCCCAACTTATAGGTTAAAACCTTAATTTTAAGACTTAATAACAGCTAATAACACAGCCTAATTCATTTACAGTTTTTCCAAATGTTGGCATAATATCATCGTAAGGACAACTTGTTGTTACTTGGTAGGTTTCATATAAAATGTCAATCCACTTATTGAAAATACACGTACACGCCTGGTTCACTAATGACCGGTTAACGGTATTATGTTTTATAAAATGTTAATCAGAAAAAGAGCTATTTAGAAGGGTGAATGTAAATTCATTTAATTGACTTTTTTTTTTAAAGAAGAAAATCATATGTTCCATGTTCAAAGAAATATTTTTGGAAAAAATCCGTTGCTTAGAGTTTACCCACTTTTCGAGAAAAACGTGATTTTGTGGAACATTATCCCATAGAAGCGCGTGTTATAGACAAATTTGTAATTAATATTTCATAAGAATGGAATGACCAATAGCGTTGCCAATCACGGACTAGTTGGGCGTTACCATGGTCATTGTTATAAACGAAAATGACATTGACCCCCAAAAACTAACAAAATCGGTTAGTACACACTTTCCAATTTCCTTATTCAAAACAAAACAAAAATGTATTGCAAAAAATGTTGATTTTATCAATTGCGGCATAAAAATGGGAATTTCGTTTTGTTTTTGTTTTTTTTCTTTAACGTTCCGGAAATAGAGAATATCTTGATTGATTAACGATTATCAATTATTGATTATCGATTATCAATCATCGATTATCGATTATTGATTGACACGACAACCCTCCTCCCAATAGACCCTTCGTAAGGGATCGAATTGACGTGTTTGAAAATCATTTCCGCATGATTTTGAATGAGAAAAATTGAGATTATCTTGATTGATAATCGATAATCGATTATGGATTATTGATTTTTAATTGACGGGACAACCACCCCCCCCCCCCCACAAAAGAGCTATTTAGAAGGGTGAATGTAAATTCATTTAATTGACTTATCATTATTTTAATTACCTATAGCTCCATGAAAGTACAACCAGGATCACTAATGTCATTAAGTTTACGGTATTATGTTTAAACAATGTAAATCAAAATGCAAAAACGAATACAAAATTTGCCAAATTGCATAAAATGCACACAGGTGCCTGCAATGTCATGAAATTACAATCTCTGTAAAATGTTATAGTCAGAAAAAATGTTTTGATTTACTTGATGATAGGGTAGGTTATTATTTAAAATATCAATCCATTTAATTGAATTATCATTTTTTTACAATTCGTACAATTTGATGAAAGTACACAGCTGGTTTACTGAACTCAAGTTAAACGGTATTATTTTATTATTTAATGTTAATCTTGAAAATGAAAAACGCATACAAATTCAATGTTGACTAAAAGGCAAACATGTCCCTACAATCTCAAAATGTGATAAGATTTTTGTTACTTCCTCTAGTTAAGGGATGGGGTATGAACGTTTGGACAGTATTTATTGTGGGACATTAGAGCACATCAGACATATCGAATTGCATTCTGAATACGAGGAATGTCCTTCTGATATCAAATAATTTAGATTTTTTGAAATTCGCAATGTACTACACATTTTATGGCAAATGATTAAAAATTTATATTTTTGATATTTAACAGTACTCGAAGTAAACTTAACGTATATGTAGGTGGGATGAAAAGCCGACGATCAATTGAAAATTTTGACCTTTCGTATTGAAGATATGATTCCCCAAAAAAAAACACCAAAAATATTAGGTCTTTTGGGGGAAAAAATCCACATCTTTCTTGTGGCGATATATTATTTTATATCCATTTATTTACTTCTATTTTCATTTAGTGAGAAATCACTCTCTCGTATCATTTCGATTAGACTATCGTAAAACATCACAATGGTCTTTTGTAAACGGAGGTCTTGTGGACGACGCAAACTGAGCATGAGTTGTAGCTTGTAGCAGTCACTCAGAGAGATAACACCTCTCTATAAAAGCTTATAAAATCTCCGTGTGCTTCAAGATTTGGACACAACTTCTTAGTTTAGAGCGAGAACAATTCTCGCTAATTATTACTTTGATAATGGAGTTTGTTCTACTCCCAGTTCACTTGTTAGTTATTATATAAAGTTTCATACGGAATGAAGAAGATGTAGTAAGTAATAACTAACTTAAATATCAGTAAATTGTGGTTTATATTGTCTTGTTGTTGGTGTGATAATATTCGTGGTTGGCTGAGTCTGAAAGCCTAAATAAGACCCTGGTCGAACCTCTAGTTCTATGGAGAGCTTCTTATTAGCGCCCATACCAATGCCAAATCTACGATGAAGAGCAGATGAACAGAACTACCAATCTGAGGGACTAGCCGAGACGAGTGAACCAAGACGCATCTACCAAGCCGTGTGATTTATCCTGGTACCTACCTCGCCGCCTAAAATATTTAGCGAGTCCTATTCCCAAAGCTCTTTATTAGATCTTTAATTATGAAAGGTCAAAATTTTCAATTGATCGTCGGCTTTTCCTCACAGCTACATACACTTTAAGAATATATCATTAGAATTATAAAATTTATTTCTAGGACTGTTATATATCAAAAATGTGAAAAATATCAAATTTTAATAATTTGTCATAAAATTTGTATTATATCGTGAATTTCAAACAATGAATATTATTTGATATCAGAAAGACATTCTTCGTATTCAGAATGCAATTTGATACGTCTGATGTGCTCTCATGTCCCACAAAAAATACTGTCGAAACGCTCAAAACGCTCATTCCAGATCCCTTAAACATGTTAAATGACGCAAAGGTGCATAAGTTGTCGGCAAATTGTATAAAATTCGGCAAAGTTGCATACAAATTTCATCACAAAAGATTAAACACACCGTTTATGGGCTAAATGTCTATTGTGCTATGTACGATCTTTTTTCAGCATATACCTTTATTTTTTTCAAAACCGATTTTTTTTTGGCTTATTTGTAATACTTACACATGTTCTAACTTAAATCTATGAGCAAACTGTCAAATTCGCCTTATTTGTAGTAAAACGGGATTTTTCAGATTATGATAATATGTCGGAACGAAGCCAGTTTGGTTTACGCTCCCTCCACATGTGGCTGCGTAGGAGACTAACTTTGATGCCGCACTCGTCGTCCTAATCCAAAAAGTGCGACATATTTCGAGTGATAGAGGTGAAGTTTATGATGTTGTTTCTTTGCAAATTCCCAATGTTTTTCGCGTCCAAATGTATTGGGAACTTTCATAATGATTGCATATTATCATATTAATATATCATATTACCTTCCTGGTAAAGCGTTAATACGCTGTCAGGTCAGTTACCGATTTAATGGCGGAACCCTTTTGTCGTGAACAAAAGGTACCTGTCGATGAATAGCTTGTCGGCAAATCAAATCGGCACAAAGGAACAATGCGTTACGTAATCTATTGTCCCTCTGTGTTATAAAAGCTCTTTGGAATATACATTCTCATGACTATTGATTTAGTAACATTTTTCAATATGTCAGCGCTCTAATCGGAAACAATAGATTAATAGATGCTGCAGCCCAATTGGTCAAAACCTTTTTTATCTCGTTGCCTGCGCATGCGCAAATTGGTAAATTTAATAATATCAGTCATGATTCGGCGGTGATGGGAATATAATTTCATCAGCTGTTTGATCAAATTCGCCTGTATATCGGAGCACTGATTCGCCACATAATTGATTTGTTTTTGACATTTCGTGAATTTCTTGCGGATGGAATAAAGTAAGTAGACGTTTTAATGTTATCCGAGATTTAAATAACATGCTTGAACTTAACGTGAAATGGTTGAGCTAGATCGGTCGGACTTACCCCAAACATCAGCGTATTATGCAGAATATTGATAATAAATACCATTAAAGAAAGTAAAACTACTGAAAAGCACAATTTTTTAAAGTTATGTGGTATCAGTATTACTCATACCACCGTTGATGTTCTAATCCATAATCTTCCCGAAGTTGTAAACATGACTGATACGTTTAAGCTCACTTTGGACCCCTACATTTTACCCTGACCCGACCCCTGCAACACTTAGTGACTCCCCAGAAGAGAATGAATGCCCTGTATACTCTTGCAAAATGTTAATAATAATAATAATAATAGCTTTATTTATACACGGTAAAAACATGTTCAATACAGTATTGTTCTTCCACATGTCCGTGTGGATATTAAAAACATTACTAACAAAACACAAGTTAATTTAAAATATAATATATTAGTGTACATAGACTAAAAACTAAAATTAATACGATCATTTACTAAAAGACAAAATATATATAATAAATAAAATAGTAACCCTGCATTCTTCCTCATACAGTCACACTCTCACATGCACTCCTCTCTCACCCTCTCAACACACATCCTCCATACATCTTTCACAATAAAACGTTATAATATGATTTATTTACAAGTTATATTTAAATTATTAAAACACATCATCAAGACCACTATTGCACAAAAACATACAAAATGATAAATTATTCAAAAATATTATTAGGAAATAAATTATTAAAACACACCGTGATAATTTGCAGGCCCACTATTGCACAAACACAGAAATTTCATATTTTAATATTAAAATATGTGACCGTACAGCACGAATAAGCCGTAAATGTCCTCAATTGTATTCTGAGTTACAGTGTAAAATGGGCATGAAGGTCATATTCATAGGTATTTCAAATTGAGGTACCTATGAATACGACCTTCATGCCCATTTTACACTGTAACTCAGAATACAATTGAGGACATTTACGGCTCATTCGTGCTGTACGGTCACATATAGAATACTATAAAAGTAGCACCTACGTTTATCTTCATACAAGCACACACATTCCCACCATGAAACAACATACACTCCACTCACACCTCACTTACATACACGCACACCCCAACTCACCAAGCATATGGTTAAACCCTTTCATCCCCTCAACACGCATCATCCATACTCAAGATCCATACATCATATACGATTTATATACAAATTAAATTTAACTTATTAAAACACATCATCAAGATCACTATTACATAAATAATATAGTAAACAATATAAAATATACAAAATGATAAATTATTCACAAATATTAAGAAATAAGTTGTTTAAAATGTTTCACATTGCACATGCTTCTAGCATTGTCATCAATCGAGTTCCACAGTTGAGCACCTCTATAACTAAAGCTACGCTTCTTATATTCAGTATTTGGCTTATCCATGATAAAAACATCTTTATTTCTGGTGTTATAACAAGTTTCTTTTTTAACAAATCTATTGCACAGATATGTTTGCATTGAATATGTTATTGTTATGCAATGTTTAAACCTTTTTTAGATTAGGGTGAACTTACCCCACCATATGGGCGAACCTGCCCCAATATGGGGCAAGTTCGCCACTTTGCAAAACTTTTTGTTTGCTCTATCCTGTTGCTATTATGAGGCCTAATAGTTCTGGGATTATGGCCGTATATAGCTAAGACATAGGGCTTTCACATGGGCTAATCAGGTCATCCCTAACCTAACAATTGACATCGCTACGCTGGTCAGAGAAATATAGAGCGAACACGCTCCCCGCTCTAGGGGTACTTATAATAGTAGGGATAACCATCAAAATTTCATGTTACCCCTATTGCTACAAAAGATTGTTTTCTGGATAGAACTCAGCAATAGAAGTATTTTGGTGGTTAAATGGTCAAAATCGGTCAAAAACTTTTCGAATTATGAATTTTCAAAGTTACCCATTCTGACCGGTCATTGGAACGAAATAAAATGACAAGGTACAGGTCCAAAAATATCAATTGGGAGCAAAATTGGCATAAGCATATATTTACCTTTATATATATTTCTTTATTTTAACATATATGCAAACATGAAACAAGCATATTGTGAAAGTATCAAAGGGGTTTCTTATGAAATGGCACTTTACTAGTCAATGGCATAAATTATTTTTTCAAACGGAGGCATTGAAATCATGAAATTAGCGAACATTTGACAAAAATCATCCAAGATGGCCGATATGGCACAAAATCAAAATAGCAAGTCTAGGTAAACTTTTTTTTTCACAACCACAAATGTCGATGTTATTGGGTTTAATATGACCAATTAGTAGGTGTATGCAAATTAAATCTTAAGTGTCATTGAAGGTCATTGACTCATTCACAACAATAGAGGTTATCCACTTCACTCATCATGCTCATGTGTGACTTCTAACAAAAGGTGCTGGTTCCCGTAGTATTCCTCATTCAAAACAATTCAATACATGACCTCAGAGTTACCTGCAAGACTTTCGCGGGCTATTTTGAAACAGTTATGGTTGCACATTCAGGTACTTCTTTTGAAAGTTCTAAACAAGGTATAGCCAGCAGCAAGTTGTAGATGGTATGGGCCTAAATATAAGAAAACGTTTAGGGTTGAAATCAGGTGAAAAATACATCAAATGATCACGAAACTTCACATTTATGTTCAGAAAGGTGTCTTCTTAGCATGATTCGAAAGGAGTACGGAAATCCCAAAGGGAAGCTGGTGATTTAATTTGTAACCCGAGATCTACTTGTTCAATATTTAAACCTTTTTACAGAGGGTATGATAGAGGTATTACTGGCAACTCTGCCAAATTTCAGCTCAGTAGGCCACGTTTTTCACCTGAAATTATTGACATGAATATTTTGTGCCATTCTTGAGCAGTGCTGAACTCAGCCACTGGGAATTAAGCGCACTGTGGCGATGGACTAATTTTGACTCGCACTTACAGGAAAATGAAATAAGTTATGTTGCTGTAATTTGCAAGGTAGTTACAAAATATAATTGGCATTAACTTTTTTACAGAAAAATATTGAAAAATGAAAGAATGAGATCAATTTAGAAATGTCTGTGCAAGCAGTGCACAGTTGAGCTCCCTGTATGTCTATGGGAGTGTTCTAATCAAGTTGATGGTTCATTGGTCATCCCTAATAATAGGCATATCACCTCAAAAATAAGCGCAGCAGAAACACGTTATTTAATGTTTCTACATGAATGAGCTTTATTAAAGCATCAAAAATCAAAAATCGGAATTGAAATCGGTCAATGCATTGTGATGTAGTGTCAATTTTAAGATGCTCGTAAATGGAATTAAAACCTGCCACAAATGGCTATAATGACAAAATTGGCACATTTCGAGATTTTGAAGGTTTATTTGGACGCTTGCTTGAAAAAGCAGCGTTAATTTAAGTATCACAGGTTAAAGGCCTATCTTTCCTAACAAAATGATAAAATCTATCATTGAATAATTATAATAAATTAACCAAATACCGTATACTATTTTAGCAAATTCAGCCAATCTGCAGACAAATTAAAGGTGAAAAATGACTAAGTTCAGCTAATTAATATGCAAAATTGATGGCAATAGAAAACCGTACATGATATCAGGGTGCGGTTTTTTTTACACACATATGTACCGGTATACAAAGTTATTTCAATTGATAACAAAAAATACACAAAAAGTACCGGTAATTAGTTATGCAAATTAGCTAATTATAGGTAATTATGTACGGTATTCATGATATTTTAGGCATGAGTAATTTTGGGATTTTTTTTCAATATTTAATGAAAGTCTATTCATTCACCATAAATTTGTCAAGTATGAACCTGTTATGATGTTGAATAAAGAAACTGCAGTTAATTACTTAAATATAACGATTGACGATGTCTGAATAGAATTTTCATTTTTTTTTCTGTAAACATGGTATGTGTCACCATAGACTACTCCGTAGTCCACTTGCCCATTGTCATGATTGTGCATACTGTGGATATTGCATTTAAGCTTAAAACTCCGATTTAATTAATTTGTGCACAATTGATAGATTTTCACAACTGATCATCTTTTCAGTCACCGTACTCCCTCTGTATGTTAGCTTCCCAAGTGGAGTTTTAACTCGTAATAAACTGGCAGATTCTAAAATTAGAATTGTTCAGTATTGAAGTGCCATTATAGTTATGCCATTATGATATGTTGCATTCAATAATATAAGCCTACGTATACTCTACTTTTACTGTAACAAATATAATTATATTTTTCATAACCATTTTATACTAGTATTTTAATGTAATAAATATCAGTATAATTTCGAGTTCAACTGAATGCGTTCATCATGATTAAACGCATTTTTATTTATCAAAAATCAACTATGGCATAGTCTAGTGTCACCGTTGCTCAAAGCCAAATCCGAAAGCTAAAAATAAAAATTCATTTGCAATGAGACTTTAAATTAACATTTTGTTATCTGGATTAAAATGGGAGGACAAATGGTAACAGGAACAGCCATTCCACTGTACCGCGTATACAAAAATAGTATGGCCTTGGACACACACAATGGCTTAGAGCTATTGTGGTTTGGAAAATTACTCCCTAAAAATATCTTTGATAATGTTTTGTTTCAACTAGTTTTCCTCAAGTGTTTCATTCGGCGGAAATAATTTACATGCTAAGAAAGATTAGTATTTCAGCTAAATGGTGGTAGGTCCCTTTATTTCAATAGGCCTATATTTACTGATTTATGAGCGATCTTCAAAAATCCATAAAAACAGGCAGTACTGAGCTCTTTAAGGGATCTAGAATGAGCGTTTATGGCGTTTCGACAGTATTTTTTTATGGGACATGAGAGCACCTCAGACGTATCGAATTGCATTCTGAATACGAAGCATGTCTTTCTGATATCAAATACTTTTCATTTTTTGAAATTCACGATATAATACAAATTTTATGACAAGTTACTAAAATTTTATATTTTTCAAATTTTTGATATATAACAGTCCTCGAAATAAATTTTATAAATCTAATGATATATTCTTAAGGGCTGGGGTATGAACGTTTGGACAGTATTTATTTTGGGACATTAGAGCACATCAGACATATCGAATTGCATTCTGAATACGAAGAATGTCATTCTGATATCAAATAATTTTGATTTTTTTGAAATTCGCAATTTAATACACATTTTATGGCAAATCATTAAAAATTGATATTTAGCAGTACTTGAAGTAAACTTTATAAATCTGATGATTTATACTTAAAGTGTATGTAGGTGGGATGAAAAGCCGACGATCAATTGAAAATTTTTGACCTTTCGTATTGAAGATATGGATTTTTTTCCCAAAACACCAAAAAAAATTAGGTCTTTTAGAAATTATGTGAGTAACCAGATATTTGAAACACCTAGTAACGTAGTGTCCATTGGTGCTCCCCATTATGGGTAGGTCACAGTAAGGCTTTGCACCCCCAGCCTCTTGACTTGTAATGAGTACCGCAGGTTAGTTTGCGAAACTCCCCTGGTCGGGTAGTATCCCGGGGGTTCTTGCCTAGTAGCTAATTTGCATGGACCGTTGAGCGTTTTTGGGTTCGGCAAGGATAAAGGCAGATTCCCTTCTAAAAACCAATGGCAAGTTTATATACATGTACTGAGTTTACATTCAACGAAACGGGTTACTTTTATTTATGAATATTTACTTCGTTATGCTAATTAAAATTCAATTTGCATAAATCTAACTGAGCACCAGTGGTATTATATGAATTACTGTTATACGGCAGGCGCCCTCTATAATTTTCTCTTGCCATGTAACATTTGCATTTAAATCGAGCTGTAAATGCATTTTTACCCAAAATTCTATCTGAGACTTGTAACCAACTCGGATTCTACATGTATGTTGTGATCCTTTCCATCGTGTTTCTAGAATGTCCATGGTATTCCTTTTGTTTAGCTTGCTGCACGAGACCGTTATCTTGAGCTATTGTGTTGATAACGGTCTCTGGGCAGCTAGCTACCTCCATTACTCTAGGTAATGGTCGAGGCAACGAACCTCAAACAAAAGGAATACAATGGATAATCTGTGAATAGAAAAGGGCTAGACGTATATACCAAGATAACACTCATTGAAACAGCTCAACTGATTAAATCGGATCTTCTCTGGCTGTGCACATGTGACTGTTTTCATGTGCGATATCGCAATAAAGTTTGCGTATTATAGCTTCAGTTGGGTAACCGATTATAAAGGAAACGAAAGGAAACAATGGTATGTGTACTTTTGTTCACGAAATGAGACAAAGACCTGCTTTTTGTTAACCAGCATTCTTCAAAATGAGCAACATAATGATTGTTGACTTAACACGGTTAGGAAATAATTTCTTCATATTTTTGGTGTTATCTGTCGTTTACATATCCTTCCTAAAACACAAAAGTGCGACCCTCTCCAAACATCTAAATTAGCTAAAAATTTAGGACATGTTACAAAACTTTATTTTCTAGAACCTATTTAGAATAATTTAAATGTAGCTTTTACCGTTTTTTTTGTGGCATCCTTCAGAAGTGAGCGGTCCGATACCAATATTTTCGGTCAAATCTCCATTCAATTAACACGGGGAGTTGGCTAGCTATGCCTTGCCCTCACTCATATTTTACACAAGTGCGACCATTTCTGAACATCTAACCTAGCTGTAATTTTAGGTCATGTTAGAGAAATATATTTGCTAGAAGTTTTGGAGAATAAATAAAATATTGGCTGGTTATTTTTCACACAGTGATGTTAACTAGGCAAGTGTCCATTCTCCCAACATACATCATTTGTACAGGTCACGCGTCAATGGTGAGAGCACTGCATGTGTATTGTGTATAGGAAAACGGACAGTAACTGCAGTATGTTCGACGAAACGATTACTTTTCATTTATGAGTATTACCTCGTTATGCTAATTAAATTTTAATTTGCATAAATTGAATTATGTTTATTAATTGAGCACCAGTGGTGTTATATAAAATATTACTGTTAATGTTATACGGACTGCAGTAGCCCTCTATAATTTTCTCTTGCCACATAACATTTGCATTTAAATTGAGCTGTAAATGCATTTGTTTTGTAAGTCTACCTGAGACCAGAAACGAACTCAGATTCTACATGTATGTTGTGATCCTTTCCATAGTGTTTCTAGAATGTCCATGGTATTCCTTTTGTTTAGCTCGCAGCCCGAGACCGTTATCTTGAGCTATTGTGTTGATAATGGTCTCTGGGCAAGCTAACCACCTCCATTACTCTAGGTAACCGGGGGCAGAATTTTAAACAAAGAATACAATGGATAATCTGTGAATAGAAAGGGCTAGACGTATATTTGCAGATATACGTCTAGCCCTTTTCTATTCACAGATTATCCATTGTATTCCTTTTGTTTGAGGTTCGTTGCCTCGACCATTACCTAGAGTAATGGAGGTAGCTAGCTGCCCAGAGACAGTTATCAACAAACGGTTCAAAACAGACAATCACCATAGATAATCGGTGTCTTGTTGAGGTAATAGGTATCATGGTGGGTTCGCATGTTAGTCGCTCGGAAGGCTCGTCAGCAGGAAAGTCTACGTCAGCAGGTCAAAATTTGACCGCGGGGGGGGGCACATCAAAATGTTTGGTGGGTATGTACCCCGGAATTTTGAGGAGGTGGGTCTTTGGGAGCTGACGGCGTACCGGTAAAAAGGGGTCTTTTAGAGCTCTAAACCGGGCTGCGAACAAGTAAAATGGGGACTTCTGGTGCTGCGAACTGTCAAAATCAAGGGTTTTTCTTGGCTTTTTGGTTGAAAATCGCCTGAAAAAAACAAACCCAGAAATATGAGGAACTAGGCCCATGTAGAAGAAACTGAAAAGAAAGAAAGAAGCTAAATGGAACTGCCCAGAAGGGACAGGTTTAGAAAAATAAAATTTATTTACTTTTTCAATGATTCTACTTTTCAGTAATTCCTTCCCCGAATGGTCATTTGTGTTGAGTGCCCCCCCCCCTGGAATTTGACCCTTTTTCGGCGTTTTTGCATAGGCGTAGATCCCGGGGGCATGGGGGCAAATCCGGCCCCAATATTTTGCCAGGGGGAATGGTCCATACAATCACCCCCCCCCCCCATGACGCCTATAGGCCTATGTGGGTTTTGACTAAATGACCTCATAACCAAATAACCTAATTTGACCCCTTGAATAAGTTCATCAGGACTGTTAGATATCAATTAGGCCTATTGGTAAATTGTGCTTTACAAATCCACTTGATTAGGCCTACTCACGTTTTAGACGTTTCATCTTCCGTCGGAAGACTTCATCAGTTGTTATGTGATGAACCAGCGACACTCCTACTCTCATCTCCAGAGGGTGTACCATAGTTCTTTGTAATACCTGATCATATAGGCCTACTATATGATTGAGTGAGTATGCCCCTTCATCGCGGTTGATAACGTTGGCCCCCCGTAGTCTTACACTTACACTTATTCTTAGATTTGATGGGTTAAAATTATAGGTTTAAGCCTTTTAGTTCCCTATATCCATTCTTGCTCCAAAACTTGTCAATTTTGCCCTTGAATTGGTTTGTTGTCTTAACATTCACTACTTCTTTGGGAAGTTTATTCCATGTATCTACCACTCTCTGGGAGAAGAAAAACTTCCTCATGTTTAGGCCTTTGTGCAGCTGCTTCTTGAAGAGCTTAACGTTGTGTCCTCTGGTGTCTGTGTTGTGTGACTTGGTGAAGAGCTCCTCTGGTCTGATGTCTTATAGGCCGTTCAAGATTTTGAATACCTCTATCAGGTCTCCTCTTAATCTTCTGACCTCTAGCGGGTAAAGATTCAATTCTTCAAGCCTTTCCTGATATGGTTTGTCTCTTAAACTTGGTACCAGTTTAGTAGCTCTTCTTTGCACCTTTTCGATTTCTTTGAGTAAGGACTCCATGCTTGGACACAATACTCCACATGTGGACGAACATAGGCTCTATACAAGATGGAGAAACTCTCTTTATCAATGTACTTGAATGTTCTCTTGATGATTCTCAGACTCGTCATGGCCTTGTTGGCAGCCTTTGTACCCTGCATTGGTGGTTTGCAGTCATCTGTGATGTAAACACCCAGATCCTTCTCCTCTTTGGCCACCACAATTTCATCATCTCCAAGGACATAGGATCTCTCAGGGTTGTCGTTTTCCAGGTGCATGCATTTACATTTTGATGCATTGAAACGAAGGAGCCATGTATCTGACCAGTCCTTGAGTTGGTTGAGATCATAGCATCACTTCCTTCAGAGCTGCCTTTCTTGACCCTGTTGTACAGCTTGGTGTCGTAAGCAAACATTTTAGTTGTTGACGTAACTACCTCTGGCAAATCATTGACGTACAATACAAAGAGTATTGGCCCTAACACTGCTGACCCTTGCGGTACGCCACTCATGACTTTGGCCCAGTCTGACAATTCTTTTCTCACTCCAACCTGTTGTTTCCTATCCTGAAGGAAATCCTTGATCCAGTCTAAGATCTTGCCAGAAATCCCATAAGCTCTCAGTTTGGAGATAAGCCGTTTATGAGGAACTGTGTCGAAGTCCTTTGCGTAGTCAAGATATATGACATCTACTCCAAATCCTTCATCCAAGCTTCCTGTGATGTCTTCTAGAGTGGTGAGTAAGTTGGTCATGCATGATCTTCCACTTCTGAACCTGTGCTGATCTTCTGAGAGCAGATTGTGTTGGTTGACATGGTTGAGAATGGCATCTCTCAGTAGTGACTCCATGATTTTGCAAGGAACGCTGGTAAGGCTGACTGGTCTGTAGTTGCAAGCCTGATTTTTTTACCCTTTCTTGAATATTGGTGAAACTCTTGCCAGTTTCCAGTCGTCTAGGATACAGCCTTCCTCAAGCGATTTGTTAAAGATCCTGAACAGAGGGACAGCCATTTCATTCTTGCATTCTTTGAGAACGTTAGCATGTACTTGATCTATAATACCTGGTGACTTATCTTGCTTCAACTTATCCAGCTTCTTCACTACATCATCAAGAGTAAACTCTGCTCCACTGAGCTCTTCCATGTCTGGCTTACGGTCTGATAGAGTTGGTGGTTCCCCATCAGGTTCTTGTGTGAAGACACTCTGAAAGAAGTTGTTCAAAACATCAGCTGTTTCTTTGTCAGTCTTTGTAAGATCACCCTGCTCATTCTCCAATTGGGAGACTCCTGACTTGACCTTTTGTTTAGCACGAACATAGCTGTAGAAGGCTTTCAGTTTCTTCTTAAAATCTCCCATGATCTTCTTCTCATAATCTACCAGGGCTCTTCTAACTTTCTTCTTGGTTATGTTACTCTGCTTCCTATACGCCTCATAATGTTTGTAGGTACTGCTGTGTCTTTCTGTATCGCTGATACATGCTGTATTTCTTCCGAATTGACCGCTTTACTCCAGACTTCAACCATTGCGGCTTTTTGCTTTTCTTCTTCTTGAGGGGAACATGTTCTTGTATGGTTGTTTCATACGCTTCTTTGAAGATGTTCCATGCTTCATTGCAATTCTTATCTTTGAATTCTTCTTCCCAATTCACATTCTTGAAGTGGTTCTTGACCTTAACATAATCACCTTTTGGATAGTTAAATGACGTGGTCTCATTGTCGACTCCTTGGAAGTTAGACTTTGTTTCATATTCCCAGAATAGGCCATCATGATCGCTGTTTCCGAGCGGTGCTAGATGCTCAATGTTGTTTACCATCTGCTCGTCTCTGGAGAAGACAAGATCAAGCATGGATGGTCCACATTGCTTCTCCGACGGAAGTTGAAACGTCTAAAAACGTGAGTAATCAAGTGGATTTGTAAAACACAATTTACCAATAACCTAATTTGACCATTTTCTGAATCTGGATCACACTAGAGTTTTAGCCCCAAAAGTGCAAATTTTCACGCGCTTCGCGCAAATATACCGGGTATTCCACTTTTGCAACTGCATTTCAGTCGTCTTAGCTTAGACCTAGGCCTAAATGGCTAATTTGTCGCATTTATAGGCCTACTATAAATTTATTTTGGTCGCGAAAAAGTACTGGATTCACTTTACTTTTAAGAATTCATAGGCTTGGGAGCCCTGGGCGGGGGGGCGGTTCAGCCCACAATAACTTTGGTGCTGGGGCTGGAATACCTTTCAGCCCCCCCCCCAATAATCCGAGGTGAAGTTAAACAATTGTGATAAAAAAAAGAAGGAAATGGGTCTTTGGGACCTACCGGTATACCCCTCGCGCACCCTCCCCCAGTGTGACCCACACAATTTCAGCCCCCCCCCCCCGGCCATGCATGTTGAAAATCTTCCTAAGCCAATGGAATTGTTTTCCAACCCCATCCCCCCAATGTCGAATCACTTTTTTTTTGTGACGATATGGGTAGGGCCTACCAAAATAATAATATCCCAAGAACCCCCTATTTAAAATCTATGATGCAACTGAGTCAGTGCATCCAGAGAGCTAGAGTTGCATCATCATAAACTTTCTCCCTTTGTGTGACGTCATTGTCATGTGAGAGCAAGTCACGGGATCGCCACCCGGAAGTAATGTAACCACGCACGATCCAGTTCAGTTGTTGTTTTGTAAAGCGAAGCAGTAAGCGGCATTTGTTACACAAACTTCACTACAATCAGTTGTGTATTCGGTAAGTTCTACTTCTTAAAATTATCTTGGATTTACGAAAACTATATAAAGTATTTTATTATTGGGCTAATGTCGGGGGTTTACCGTGGACAAGTGATACAAGTCATGACAAATATTCCGGGCAAATGCATGAATTGAAGTTTATGTTGCGATCAAGATTTGCACAGTCATCATCATCATGTCATGTGTCATAACATTGTTCATCATTAGGCCTATTCAACATCATCATGTTCAATCACATCAATAAAATAAATGAGTGGTATTTACGATTGTTTAATTTCTATATATTTATGGTATATGTATTTTAATTTAGACATGGTCTATTCTTATACAATTGATATATTAACTACGAATGTGATATGAAGTTTTATGCATTTTTTTGTCTTGTCTCGGTCCCAGCCGATTTGTGCTCCTTCGTCACTAATCAAACCATCTGGCGACAACCTCATAAAACGTTAAGTTCCTGATTGGCTGAATTAACGCCGTAAAATAGTGTGTTGCCAAATAAGGCAAGTGATGGACAGCCATGCGGTGATATAAATCCCTGTTATTTTAAATCAACACAATGTATACATGTGGATGATGTGAGTACGTGTTGCAAGTCGCTGACATGAAAGGCGATATCAGACGATTGGCGCCTCGGTGGCTGCAGGCTAGCGTACATTTCGTATTTGCAGTATCTACAAAGTACGATGTTCATGTCACTTGAACATGTCACGCCCTAATTCATCATCCATACCATAGCCAATTCTTATTTGGAAATTCAGGTTTGTTTAGTGAAGGAGGAACACAAACCGGCTGGGACCGAGACAATTTTTTGTCAACCATGTCCATGTAACTCAAGAGCGGTCCTGCACAATACCCATCAAAAATTTTGAAATTTCAGTTCATGAAGCCCAGGGCTATTTTCACTTTCAGGGCTCTCAACTCTCATGCATGAGCGTGAGACTCATGAATAATGCTTCCTGGCAATTTCTTGCGTTCTCGTGTCGAGGTACATGTAGTAAAATTTCATGTGGAGCTGCCAAGTAGCAAAAATCTGATGGATCATCAAAATATTTTTGTACATGAAAATAACCAATATAGTAAAAAGGTGTTTTATTCCGTTAAATTACACATGAATTCTAAACTCAGCTCGGATTACTGTGGCTCGACTGCAAAAGTCTTGTGAATCATTCATTTGACTCAAAATTATAAAATGATGATGCAAATTCTAAAATTTGGGTTAATTTTTTAACATTATTTCCATGCCACAAATTGAAATTAGTAGGTTTTTTGATTTTTTGGCCATGTCATAGACCTACCTGTAAATGAGTACCGTACCGGTACATACATGTAATTTTAGTAATTTTTAGGTGAGTAGTCAATTACTTGCTAGCATGATGCTATTAAAGCGAGTGGTCGATTCACTCTCTAGGCCCGGTCTGAAAGAATGATCATTCATATTAACATGATCAATATGAAACAATTGAAACAATCACATTCTCATTGTAATTCTTATGCAAGATATAAACCGAGAAAAAGAAGATAAAGAAGCGACACTCCGTACAATTTACGTGCAAATGGCCTATACCAATGTAAGGACAGAAAATGTGACTCTCGCGCTAGTCTCCCACACTGACACTCGTCGTTCATACCGCTAGGACCACATAATTAACCGGTTGTGCAGGAGACCAGCTCAAGAGTCACATTTTTTTGTCTTCCGGAGTGTCGCGGTCCTGATATTTAATCTTGTGTGACCAATCAATTTCATCTGTTTCATTACGGTACTTATCAAGAGATAAGCACCTGATGTTTACTGAATGTGAATAGTTTCCTGGTATTGTTGTCTTTTCATATGATACAGGATGTCATTGGACATGTTGGTGGTTTATGTACACTTCCTTTTAATCTTGTGGGCAGGGCCACTGTTCCATGAGCCAAAAATATTGTGTGTGGAAGTTGCATGGTCTGATCACAGATAGTAATGCATCCAACTCCAAATAATAATAGAATCTATGGTCCGACTTCCAAAATCTAGAATCTGTGCAAAAATAGTTTGTGGTTCCAAAGCAAAGATAGCGCACATGTTCAGTTTTTAAGTTCATTGTACATTATGTACTTGCGTTCAATAAAACATTGAGGATGTTACATGTGTATAATATTATTGGCTGTGTCTAAAGAGTAATCTCAGCGAAAACGGACCCATTCAGCTGATGAAATTGCATTACTTCATAACTACTCAACATTTTCATAGGTGAAAATGTCAATCAGAGCAATTGCACCATGAAAATTTGCCAGATTCCGAAATTATATGCACATTTTTCAATGTTTTATTAGGTAAAATATCTTCTAGGGAACCCAAGAACAGAAATTTTTTTGCCGACTTAATGCCTTTGCTGGCTCCAGTTTTATAAGAACCTGTGCAGCAGACTACAGTAATTAATTGATTAATTTACAAATATCCGATTTCAAACTTGTATTATTACAGCTTTCTCTAGTTTTTATACCAATTTACAACCATGTTGCGCCTTCTGCTAATATGCGCCCTCACATTGGTGGCGCTCGCTACACCAATCCTTGACACCAAACTAGACAAACACTGGGAGATGTGGAAGGACCACCATAGTAAGAAGTATGAAGACAAACACAGTGAGCTGAAGAGAAGGCTAATCTGGGAAGAGAACTTCAAGGCAATCAACCTACACAACCTAGAGCACAGTTTAGGCATGCATACCTTCACACAGGAGATGAATGTCTATGGTGACTTGGTAAGACAGTTTCATGTGTGTTTCAAAAGATCTTTAAAAGGGCATTTTGTGATCCACGGCCTCATCCACCCACTTTTCTCAAAAAAGGTTGAGATTTTTATACCACTGGAAACCCCTAGCTACATGTTTATGTACAAAAATTGTTTGCAGATATAATTTGTTTGGCAAAAATATCGTCAGATTTGTTCTAGTACACTAGAACGTAATTACAACACTGGCCTAACACTGGAGGAATATTATAGGCCTACACCTATTAAAAAAAATAATGCATAGCTCGTAAGCACAAAATCGGAATCAACTGAAATTTTTGGAATAAGCTTTTCGTTGATATCTTCTGAAAAAACATCACTAAAGGGTACAGACCGTACAGTCTCCTACTTACATGGTACTACACCCCTGGCCAATTTTGTGCCTATTTTAGAATTTTTCTCAAAAATTATAGCACATTTGGTGACAAGTAAGATATTTATATATTTTAGGGGCAATGTACTTAAAATTGAGCAACTCAAAGCAATTAGTTTGATTTATTGATGAAATATTGGTTTTCCCTCATTTTTCACTGTAACTCCACATCTGTTGTCTGTGCTGAAATAAAATGTCCAGTGTAGCAGAATGTAGTCCTTGCCCCTATAATATACATATCTATACTTGTCCCCAAAACGCTAAAATTAAGGAGAAAAATGCTAAAATAGGCCCAAAATTGGGCAGGGGTGTAGTACCCCCTTTTAAAAGGCAACAATTTTGCAAAAGTTAATTTAGCTGTATACAATAAAACAACAGTTTTTTGGCCCTTTGAATTTTTTGAAAGAATTTGTTGGCAATTTTTTCCCCCAAAATGCGGTGATATTTTGCCTCAAACCGAATGACCTACATGGCAAGTCCATCCACCCATAGAACATGTTGTTTTTTTCTGTACCTAAGGCAGTAGCTTAATTAAATGTACTGCCTTGAACAGTAACTCCACAACAAATAGTGTATGCATAAAAGATGCAAGTCATACAAGTACAATCAAGGGTGTGACTTTGGACTGAATAAATTGCCTGCAATTCAGTACACAAAAGTGTTCCTGTATGCAGGTAAGGGGTCACATGACAAAGACATTGGATTGAATACACTCACTGACTCACATGACAAGTGGTATTGTTTATCTTGGTTTTGTGATCAGTGAAATGGAAATATCACAAACAAAGGATATCCCTGAACCCAAGGGTTGACTTGAAAGGTTGCAAGGCATGCATGGCAAGATATCTCAAGTACAGTGACAGTGTGATGATGTCATATGCGAGGAATGCACCCAATTTACAATATTTGGATGCATAATACAGAGCAGCTTGATACCTTCCAAACAGACATGATAGCAATATTGCTGGGAACAAAATGTGGGTCAAACCATGGATGTACTTAATACGACCATGGTCCAACTTGTTGCTTTTCAACCAGCACACTAAAGCTGCACTTTATTTTTTGATGATTAGAGAATAGAATTTGGAGAAGAACACCATCTTTCTTCTTACCTATTGATTTTTCTCCCTGCAAGGAAGTGCCAATAGGGCCATATTGAAAAGTGGCAACACTGTCAACAATATCAGAGCCTCGTTGATCTTTAACCATAGTAACCTCTTGATGGTAATGGTCCAGTAGATATTCTTTGTGTTTGAAGGAAACCTGGATAGTTGTACTGTCTGAATCAAATGACTAAACATGCGATGCCTCTATTTATAACCACAAATATCTGAAGGTTTCGTGTCACATTGTTATCATGTGATTTCTGTTCAAGGTCAAATGATCCATTTCTTTGTGAAGAAAAAGATAAAAGTTTGACAAGAGAACAAATATATAATAAGGATGTGAAAAGGCAAAATCGTGAACCTTAAACCATAAGATGTGTCCAGTGAAAACCATACCTGCTAACAACTTTTTATTCAACACTCACAGAAGCCCCTTACCAAAGTTGTAGAAAATATGCATGGACAGCCCTATCTGAAATCTTGGCAGGGTTCAAAATACACGAGGGGAAATGTAGCTCCCTGTAAAATTTCCCAAGTACACAGGTTTCAAGTGGCAAGCGGTGACCCTACAATGTCCTTTTTTCTGACTTTGGTATGATATCGGGAAATATATGTACATGTATGAAATAGGGAAACTCACAAGACTGACAATCCTCCCACTGAAAATTGTGGTTCGGTATTTAAGAATCACATGGTTGCATATCTATTGTTGCTGAAGGCCGATGAATGCACATTCATACATGTGACCAACAAGCAAGGTAACTGACACAAAATATGAATAGAATTCTCCATAAAGAAATATACAATTATAAATTTTCTTCTATGTTTGGGAAATTATAGTCCAGCTCTATAATTCTTTTGTTTTCTATGGATTTGTGACAAGTTTAATGGACCAATTCCTTTTAGCACCTCTTGTGACTCTCTGTTCATTTTGTGGGAACGGGTCTCAATTTTGAGTTTGCGACACATCCAGGGGGCACATCCCTGTATGTTTGTAAGTTTAGATTTGGCCCATTCTAACCATTTTCATGCATAGTCTCAGTCTGATCGTTGATAGTAATCTTGAGTACAGTACCTTGAAACTACAAATACTTTGGTTTCCCATTTCCGTGCACTTGTTTGGTCTGAAATGAAACCAAGTTTTGTTTTCAATCAGCCCTATTTTAGTTGAAGATAAAGTAATTTGTCATTTTTGGCCTTGCAAGCTAAAGCTTTGCATGCTGGCCATATACAGTAAGCAAAAGAATTAAGGTAGCAGTTGTGTTCATCCCTGTATATCCTAAATAAAGACAAATGTGTCAAAATTAAAACAAGCAGCAGATGCCTGCACTCTTTATCTCTGATTTAAGACCTTATTTGTTGAAATTGGTTGAGAAGTAAAAACAGTGATCCAAAACCTAATGAAGATATGAAATAAAAAGTTGTGTTTTTGTCTTCTAATCAATGAAAGCATGGCACTTTGTGTACAAGATCAATAGGGCATGCAATGTGGCAAACTGCAACTTTTAAATTTGAATCTTCCTTGGGTTTTTTGATCGTTGTGTCTTTATTTCTTGAACAATTTCAATGAATGAGGTCTTAAATCCGAGCAAAGATGCAGCTATATTGGCTGTTGGTTCCCATTATGACATGTACATGTATCTGCCTTTGTTTAGGATATATAGGGGTGAATGTAACTGGTACCTTAATTATCTGGCTTACTGTACATGTATGCTTCAACATGAAAAGGCAAAAGCCCAAGTTTTGAGATATATTTTCTCAAAATATCAAAAGCTATCTCAAGAACCACTGAACCAATACAGGTGTTGTTTATACTCATTTTAATGCATTTTTCATGCTGATTCCAAATATGGTCATTAAAATTTCACATACACAGGCAACATTACAGTGCAGTATACGTAGTGCATGTCATGTAGTAAATTGAGCACTGCCTTTTTAGCCATTAAACATGTCAAATTATTATAAATACACACTAAGTATGACAAATTGCACCTACAATTGTAATTAACCAATATATTTCAGTTTTTATGTTTAATTGAAACCAAAATAAATTATCAAAACCAAAATATTAGATATATATGTAAATAGAAAAATGTAGATATGTACCTAATTATGTACATTTTTGAGAAATGCTTGATATTTTTTCCTAGTTTTAGTATCTATTCCCTGATGATAAGTTGACATAGATTTGATGAAACAATAAATTATTGGCAATCCAAAGCAAATACTTATCTTATGTTTTTTGTCTCCATGATTTGATAGCAAATTATTACCAATCAGTGAATAACAATTAAAGTACCGTAATAACAGTTATTATATAAATGGTAACAAAAACAAGTATATAAATAATCTCCCTGCTGATGTTAAAACTAATGTAATTAACTGATTTCCAATTTTGATTTTTCTGTGAAACAGAGATCGGAAGAGTTCGTCCAGAGAAATGGTTTCCGTCAGGGACTAAAGAAGACGCTCCTTGGTTACAAAAATGAATTTTACCAAGCAACCGCTTTCCAATGCTGATTTGCCAGATACAGTTGACTGGAGAACCAAGGGCTATGTTACACCTGTCAAAGATCAGGTAACTATTATAGGACTTTAGGTTATTCCATTTGAAATTCACAATCCCCCTGTGGAATATTTAGCTGTTAGTCTTCCACAGAGGGAGTGTGTGTTTTAAATAGTACAGACAATTGGGTTTAGACATATAGCAATTGGAAGTTATAAATTCCATTTGAAATACTCTAGTTGTGGACGATACATGTAAAGGCATATACAGGAGAGTATTAGGTTCAAAAAAGTTAACCCATGCCAATCAATTTGAAAAACATACTCCCTCTGAGGAAGACTATTCTTATATCTTCCACAGGGTGATTTCAAATGGAATACCCAAATAGCAAATTTTCAAAGTATGTCAATTTTTATAGCATTTCCCCATTGTCAATTCAAATATGGTAGCCCATCCAGTACTATTGTCATTTTGTCTCTTCAAATATTGCCACACTTGCCGAGAGCAGTATTGATTGTTCGGGGGGAAATTATCTGGCTAAGCAGTCGCTTACTTACACTGCAAGGCAGTGAGAGCATACCGTAGAAACCCGTCTATAAGGAATAGAAGCGACTGTGATGATAGCATATTTCACGCTAGCGCCCTCCACAATATTATATCATTATGGAATTTGAGCAAATCATTTACCGACACAAGCAGGTATACAATGTATTATTTTATCTTTATTTCGCATCTCACGAGCATAGCTCACTTGGCAAGGCATAAGACTTTGGTTCTTTAGATCGGAAGATGGTGAGTTCGAGCCTCATCACGGTCACACAAACTTTTATAAACAAAATATTGTTCAAACTTTTCATTTATATTTTCTTGCATTTTCTAAAGACTCCTTTCGTGATCATTTTTTTTTCATATTTAGTTTAATTTATTCTATTGTTTTTCTTTTATTGTTTCTTTTCTTTGTCTTTTTTTCTTGTTTAATTTTATTTTTTCTTTATTTTTCTTTGATTCATATAATATTGGCAGGATAAGGAGAGGAGGAACTAAAGACCCATTCAGTGATTTGCTCATCCGGACGATCGTAAAAATCATCAAAATTCACCTTTGTCATTGTCATAGATGTGGTAACATAGCCTGCTAGTGGTTCAGCAGAAAACCGTGTGACACATAATATACATTTGGCTACATTTTATTATACGATAAATACGAATTTATTAAACATGGTAACAAATATTCTCTAGCAGATCGGTACCGCGGTTATACGATGGAACTGGTAGGCATAGGCCTATTATAAATTCGGGATATTAAATATCTTCCTGACGAGACAGATCTGCGCATGTGGTCAAAGACGATTCCTTACTAGCCACAGACCGTCCGCTGGAATTAGTTGAATCGCTATGGCTGTTGGTCGGACCTCTCATCTCTCCACATCGATTGTGACCTATCCCCGACATTGCCCTTATGAACTCACATCCTCCTGTTTTATTTCAATACGCTGGCGAAGTTACGTAATAATCGGATTAACTACCATAGCAATAGGTGAAAACAATTTTTGAATATACCGCGTTATACACTGATACGTTCAGGCGGTACCTCTTCATTGAACCATATCATGCTGCACCTGTAAGATCTTTGAAAATACCAGTATTGTATTCAATCTATGATTGCAGACATACACAGTACAGGTGATGAGTGTAACCTGCTTGTAGCGCAGCGCGATATGTTCAAAATTGTTTTCACCTATTGCTATGGTAATTAATCCGATTAATTACGCAACTTCACCAGCGTATAATGGCCGAATAAATTCTGACCATCACTTGGCTTGTTGGATTCGTCTATACTACAATTCGCTGTCGCAGTGGCGTAATAATCGCAATAACTACCATCAAGCAGATTGCACTAATCACCCGCGTATGTCACCAAACATAGATTGAATACCACTCTTTTCATAAATACTAATCTTACATGGCGAGTGATTAGCATTTCTTTGACAACTATGGTTTAATGCATAGGTGCCACGTGAACGATGAAGTGCAGGGCTATATATTCAAATTGTATTCATCAATTGCTATGGTAGTTAATCCGATTAATTACGTCACATCGACAGCGAATAGCCTATAGTATGGGTTCAAGTGGAACAAAAAATAGTGTACATGTCCATTGCTAGCTATGGTAATTAATCATGTTAGTGTTTACATCACTACTTGGTGAAGACAGAGAAGTGTGCCTTCTCTACCAACGCCTGTGATATAACAGGTGCAAGCGAAACAAAATTGAATGACCAGAATAGTTTCCTTTGTCAGTGAATTGATTGAAGTTTTTGAAAACACTCTATTCTTGATGGGACAATAGATTCAAATATGGAATAATTATTATTCCTCATCTATTTTTTTTATTGAAAAAACTGCAATTGTGGCAACAGAACAATATTTATTTTGATTTCATTTCAAGTAGAAACAAAATCGTGCTTAAGCCAAAACGCACCCTACCTCAAGAATTGGGATGGCACAAAGGTGCAACATAGGTTTTTATTGCAAAGACGAGGACAGACAAGTAGTTACAACACATCTGTCTAGCCGTGGGTTTCGCTATTATTTAGAATAAATGCTTTTACTAGTTTCTATAAAACCACAAAATTACTAAAAAAAACTATAAAAAAACTAAAAAAAACTATAAAAAAAAAAAAAAAAACACACCTAAAATTAAAAGTAGAAAGGTAGATTTGAAGAAAGATAAAAAGAACACGTCAAAAGTTAAAATTAAACGAGAATGAAAAAAAGGAACCGGTGCCCGGACCATGCTCTCTTCAGCATGTCTTCAGTTCCAAAGTCTGACGCTCTATCAATTGAGCTATACGATCCTGATATACTGAAACAGTCGTTATTATGTCAATACAATTGATTGGTGTTACAACATACTTAGATGGAATGCATAGCCACCCAGTGCCAGTATATATTTGCTCAAACTCCAAATACAACAAGCAACCAATTTTATTGAGGGCGTTTCTTAGGTATATCCTTGTAGACGGGGTTTTACGGTATATGTAGTATGTGTACATCCTTATCAAAATGATCCACTTGTCGGCTGCTACATGTGTCTCTTTACAAAATAGTTAGGGACAAATACCAAACTCAAGTGGACGTCACTTCAAATCATTCCCAAGTCACATGGTTTAGGAATACAGAGAACATTCCATAATCATGTGACTTGGTGATGATTTGAAGTGAAGTGGCATCCATTTAAGATGAGTCTGGTATTTATTTCCAGCTATTGTGTGAAATGAGGCACATATATAGCAGTCAACATGAACATGTACATCATTTTGGCTATGGATGTACACGTATATAGAAAACTCTCCTGACCCAGGATTTGTAAACGAGAGCTGGAAAATGTCTACAATATACATTACATGTACATTACCAGTCGTTATCCACAGACCCGAAGGAGGGTCTACATCTCAGAACCGAAGGAGGGTCTACATCCCAGAAAGTACAGCCAATGACGGGCTTATCTTCATTTTACAATGCATTCTTTTAACAATATTTCTTCTTTTTACAGGGACAATGTGGTTCATGTTGGTCATTCAGCACTACTGGTGCCTTGGAAGGCCAGTACTTTAAAAAAACAGGCACACTAGTATCATTCAGTGAACAACAACTCGTAGACTGCTCAACGTCTTTTGGTAATATGGGCTGCAATGGTGGATTGATGGACCAAGCATTTGACTACATTAAACAATATGGAGAGGAGAAAGAAGCTGACTATCCATACACTGCTGAAGTAAGTATGATGGCCATGTTTGTATGTGTTAAATGCTGTGCCATGCCATTTCCACACGGAATTCTGCGCACAGCATTCACAAAATACACAAAGAAAATGTCACACAGTTAGTGTCAGTGGGTTATGGGTAATGATACTTGGAAAACATCACTTTGCATTACTATTAAATCAAAGAAAAGTCTTTTGAAAATTAAAATTTGGCTATACTAGCACAAATGTGACGTGTCATGTCAAAAGGAGACACTTTTGGGCAGGATCATAAATGGAGATATAGCCAAAAATCTGCCGGTGGGTGATTTTTTCACAATTTGGGTTTGTTGCGAATTTGTGATGTTATTAATGTTAAAAATATTGTCTGATAGTTTCAGACCGGGATATAACTAGCATCTTGTATTTTTTGAGACATTTTCAAGTTAATTCCTACTCTCAACATTGTCAATAATATTTTTAAAGGCCGATATCTCAATTTCCAATTTTATAATACCATAACTTCCGAACTCAATATCTTCGCTTAGAAATGTCCGATTTCATTGGGGAAAACGGCGTTGTGGAGCAAAATATCTCTACATTTAAGATATGTAAAAACCTCAAAATTCAGAACCTGCCCAAAAGTGTCTCCTTTTGACATGACACGTCACAAATAGGTGAAAACAACATTATAATTTATGCCCTCCTTTGTGCTTTCATATCTTGGTATTTTCCAATATTTCATACCTTAGCGTGTAATGCTTCATGTCTAACTTGCCAACTTTTGTTCTCTTAGTAATAAATGGCTTTGCTCATCCCCATTTTCTGCTTTTATGAGGAGGAGGAGGTATACATTTTTCTCATACATTGGCAAGTCGTCACTGATTATTTGTCATTGTACTGTTTTAATTAGGATGATTCCTGCGTGTATGATGCAAGCAAAGAAGTAAGCAAAGATACTGGACATGTTGATGTCGAAAGTGGCTCAGAAAGTGATCTGCAAAATGCAGTAGCCACAGTAGGACCAATCTCAGTCGCCATAGATGCCAGCCATTCATCATTCCAGTTCTATTCCAGTGGTAAGTATAGGGTCCACAACTTATAAGTTCCCCCAATAAGTCGAAAAATATTTTTACTGAAATGTAAAAAGGTATGTATAGCTCTATTTGTTTTACATATGTGGACCAATTTATAGTGTCACACATCATTATGCGTTCAGTCACAATGGCTAATTGTGTAAGAAAAGAGGCCGTTTTAAAATTTGCACCTGAGTCCATAGCAGTCAGGTTTTCTTTTTCAAACACATGAATAGACCTGGCCTACTGTATTGTTTGAGAGTTGACTCCTATGGGCTCAGATGCAACTTCTAACACTGTTTGAACGCAATGACGTGTGGCGCTATAACTTCAAACTGGTCCATATGTGTAAAACAAATAAGGCTACCCATACCATTTTACAGGTGTGCATTCATCAAATATTTTTCGATTATTTGCAAAGGTATATAGGGGGGAACTTATAAGTTGTGGACCGTATATAATCGAGACTGAATTTAAAAAATCAATTTGCTTCTGATGTCATCTGTCAATCAAACTCGGGCATGGTTTGTTTACGATTTGTCGTGATGATTGAATTTCTGAACGCAGTAGATCACAGCGTGCCCAATGATTATTTTTTCACTTTCAAACAATGTAATCGTCGCAAAAGTTAGGTCTTAATAATAGGTTGAAGACATAACCGCCTCGGCTGAAAGATGAATATTAATGAACCAAAAAAATGTACAGCAAGAATTTTTGCACCACATCAAATGTTAGGGCTCAATGTAAGATAGAATGCATGAAAAAACTGGAGCCAAGCATCTTTGAACTTCTTTTACTTTGTTCAACCAGTGGCAAGACTCATAACATTGTGTTTTGATATCGATTATCAAGTATAAACATTAAAAGTAGGGTCCCACCCTCCACTTAAAGGGGAATATTGGAATGTCATCTTTCCCTGGGAAAGATTTGACAGCAGGCCAGACCATGGCCAGAGGGTAACATGAGTAGGTTTCTTTCACCTTGAAGGCAAGGATAGTCTTGCAAATATGGGCTAGCTTTCACATAGGCCATCCAATATGCCATGAATTAATAGGACTACAACTGGTATCTACTGGTATACTCCTATTTCCACATCTGTTGCTTTTATGTGCGCCTTTAAATCTACGGGCAAATGATGATTTTTTGCGAAATCCACTTTGTGTACGATGCAATAATGCGACCTGCTCCAAGCCCATGGTGGCCATCTTGAATGTGCAGTGAAGGTAAATTTCAAAACTGCTCATGAGGAATAATCATGGTGATGGAGTACTTATATGTGACATGATCAAGGGAAATGAGTCACTTGTCGCCCCTGGTCGAAAGTGAGTTTTACATACCGTATTTCGTCAAATAAACGCCCCCGGGGGCGTTACATTTTCCCAAGGGGGGCGTTTATTAGAGGTCATTTTTAGCACGAAAATTCACGTTAAAATCATTTGGTAAGCTTAAAAGTCACGCTAAAATGACGAACTATGACCTTTTGACACCGACTTTTGGTTCATTTCCGGGTTCGGATGCAGATTTTCGCCATTTATTGCTGCTACTCGTGAGCAACTTAGTAAGCTTACTACACAAGATAGCATGGAAATATCGGAATTTTTGAAACATCTTGGTTGAAAAAAGTGGTGGGGGCGTTTGTTTGAGGGGGGCGACTATTTGACGAAATACGGTATGTTTCTAAAGAGGACATTCAGAGCTTTCAGAAACTGAAAACCTCATCTTGATATGACTTTTTTTTGCAAAGTTATGTTAATTTATCAATCGCTGAAAACAATATAAAACAAACAAATTTTGACACCTTCTTTGCCAATACCTCAAAATCAATATCAGCCACATCCGACTCATTTCCCTTGATCGTGTCACATATATAGTTTCCCCTCACCTGCATAGCCAAAATGGCCGCCATTGTCCTACGCTCAACTCGCAATATTGGGATATGCACGTAGAACGTGTTAAGCCTAAGCCCCTGGGTGTATGCTATATCAATTATAGAGTTATGTGATGCAGGCAATATTCATAATTGTTTTCTAATTGTTATTATGAACAGGTGTATATAATGAGCCCTCATGCAGTTCACAACAACTAGATCATGGAGTCCTTGCTGTTGGCTATGGAACTGAAGATGGCCAAGATTACTGGCTAGTCAAGAATAGGTAAGTGCGATGTACCTCTAATTGCAGTAAGAGTCGGAGGATGATATAAGTACTACCCAACACCCCATGCACCTAGCCTAGCAATGGAAGGATACATGACATCACTGGTCTGCTACTGCATAGAATTGCATGGTTAAATTTGAATTTGGACAGTTTGTCAACAAGAAAAACGCTGTGATGATGCTGGTCGATTTCACATTTTATGTTATCTACAGAAGCTGTGAATTATCCTTTATGTGTGTAACACATCATTTTTGTTCTGAAATTGACCAAGTAATAATGACACACACACAATTTTAAAACAACATCTTTTGCACAGAATCCAGTGGGAATTGGAAAGTAAAATGTCAGTTGAAACTCTGATAACACAATTACAGTGTATGGTGGGAAGTCCTTAAATCATTCTCTGAGTAAAGAGTGTTGATGATGTGGCTCCTTCATGGATGCTTTGCTGCCAGGTGTGTTTGGTTTTTAGTGGCTGCACGGCAAATTCCTGATTGGTCAAATTCGCAGGCACAGTTTTATCCCTTACATGTTCATGTTAGGCACTTCTTTAACTTTTGAGTGTTGATAGGTTTGGAAAAAAAACCTCTCAATTTGCAATATTGTTTTCCACCCACATTTGGGGAAAAAATGGTATCAAAGGTTTGAACACATCCATTTTCTCAGGACTGTAGGAAAAGTGATTGGCTTCTGTATTTGTAAGCAGTTCCAAAGTTATGTAAATGCAGGAGCTTGAACACTAATTGCCAAAGACCCAAAGCAGTAGTGTAGCACCTTAGTAAGGGCCAGTACAGTGGGATAGCCAGTGTACAACAGCCCCTAGTTATGAAGGTCAATCGGTACACAACATTCCCTGGACTGTGTTTACTGATAATCCATTGACAAACTTGGTCAAAATCTGTGATGGACCTCTTCCTTTTGATCCTCTTCAGTTCAAATTAATTTAATTTTGACCCATTTAAGCATGAATATTGTAAAATTTGGTTTTTTTGGTGAAATTTGGGCTGGTACGCCACTAAGAGCTACTGAAGAACAGTTTTGTCAACAATAAAAACACTGTGAATATGCTGGTCGATTTCACATTTTGGTGTGACATGACATGCTTTTCGTGTTTTTTTTCCAGTACATTCATATAAATGTTTTAGTCCCCGCCCCTGTTCCGAAAACCTGGTTATAAATGCTACTGGGCCAGTATATGGTTCAACACTTGAGTGCGTAAAAGTCATCACATGCACAAACAAATTATAACTGGCCCAAATGGATCTAACTTTACTTTAATGGTTTATGGGGTTGATGTCTCAGGCCAGTTTGATTTTGCATAGTTATATCACCAGTATCTATGTGTGTAATTCTGCCCATTAAAAGTCAATCATGTTTTCCTCTTTTCTTTACACAGCTGGAACACAAGCTGGGGTGATAAAGGCTACATCAAGATGTCACGTAACCAGAATAACCAATGTGGTATAGCTACATCTGCTAGCTATCCAATTATGTAAGAACACAAGCCCAGGATAGCATACCACAGCCACCTTACAATTAGAATAGTTAGGGAAACTTTTGTATTTTTTTTTCATTTTTTCTCTCCCCTACAGGTGTCTTACAAATAACGATGTTTTTTGTTAAACAAAATGACAAGATAAATATCGGTACTCTTTTTCTCATTTCATTCTAAATTGGGGTTTATGTTGGTTTTGGTTGCATAAACCTGGTTTTGGATGCATAAACCTGGTTTTGGATGCATAAACCTGGTTTCTACCTTATGGAAACCAACAGTTTATGCGAAACTGAACCCACACACCACTCAGGAAATGAGAAGAAGTATAGGATGTTTCATGCAAACCATAGTGTTCAAAGGTCAATAAACTTTTGTTCTTTTTTGTTGTTTTAAAGAAACCATTTTGTGCCTTCTAGGTGCTCCTTCATTCATCGCTAAAGTAATGGTGGCTGCTATCATAGCATATAAAAGATCTTTATTTTCTTCTATTTAATATTTGGTGCAGGGTAACTTATTTTGTTTACACAATTTTCTGGTATGTGTTATTGTTTTGAGCAATAAGTATTTTTTTATTGTTATTATTGTTTAGTTTTTTTTCATAATTTCATTTTGCCTGGGTTCCACACATCTGTATAAAGCCTGTTGTACCTTGTGTATAATTTGTTTCTAAACATGTTAACAAATTGTAGTTAAACTACTGGAGAATATGCAAGTTTTTGTATGTGTACTTAAGTTGGGCATACTAGGCTAAATTACCAAAGGGGAAAAATTGCAAAGTCATTGTGCAGAGATGCATCCAGAGCAACAGTTTGATGTGTCACTGCCAAGTGTGTGAAAATGTTTAGTTTGCTCGCTTATTTGATCATATATGACTTAGTTTAACAGAGACTTAATAGAAAAGATGTGCACTGTTAGGTTTGATTAATCTTGTCCTGAATTTTTGAACCAGAGGGAGCAGGTTGCATTGAAAAGTTAGTATCCATAAGTTGAAAATTATACTTGCAATATAAAGTGTGCAAATTATTACTCAATGATGTTGCCACTCTCACAGTGTCACTGCAACTTGACAATTATATGGTCTTTGCCACTAACTTTATCCATTCAAAGGAGGGTTGGGGGACCTGTGGACAGCGAGCAGATCTAAACTTATGCCAGTGATAACACCCAGGGTACTACCTCTGATTACTATAGGGTAAACATTTTGTATCAGGGTAAATTTAGACAAGAGGGTATGGTCAAACAGTGTAATATTTGATTGACAAAGTAGCCAATATGGCTTGCATTCCATTGAATTATTTATTAACTCTGGTGAAGTTGTTTTTTTTCCAAAGTAGAAGTCGGTTTTAAAGTTGTAATATATAGCTCATTCGCTCTGTCATTAATACACCATATCAGTTTTTGGTATTTTCTATCACCCATGCATTTTATTGCACTATCATTGTACGCCTTTTGGCCAGAATTGCGGTTGGAAATTGAAATCCTTTGAACGAGTTTCAATAATACTTGGGATTGCATAGTCATCCATTCCAATGTTCACATAACGGTGATTTCAATTCCCTGTTTTCATCCCCTCTTGGGATTTCATTTCTCATGACGTAGACATAGCCTGTCATGATGCATGTGATATGTTATTGGGATGTTGGTTGGTATCATTGCATGGGTGAAATGAAATACAGTAAGTATTGTAAGACAATTCTGAAATACTGAAATACATGTATCATAGCTCTACGTTGCAAGGTGCTTGTTTACCCTTATCATTAGTGTAGTCTTTCAAGTCATGTATAGAAATGCTGCTACAGATCTAGATACCCACATCAAATTGTCACAAGAAACAACTTATTCGAAAGTTCAAAAGACCTTTCCCAGTAAGAATAGATTTCATTTAAACTGGTGATAATGCATCGGTGTTTGTGCACATTAAGAGCTTGTCGGATCAGTGTTTGATGACATTGTGCTGAATTGAGCTTTTACGGCATCCAAGTCTGGCTTGTGTGAAGTTTGTAATTTGTAATGCTCTCAGTCGTGATATAGTAACAGTCTTTCTTAGAAGTGAAGGTTACAATTCCAATTTGGAGTCACGCCACATGATTTACTAGCTTGAACTTCTCCATGAATATGACACATTCTACAATGTCACTGTGATTCATACTGATATCTTATCGGCCATTAATCCGACTATATTTGCATAACAGATAAAATAACATTGTTACAGCCATGGTGGGTACGTATGTGAACTATAATGACAATTATTATTATGCTTGTTAGCGGGTTCAAAGGGCTATGAATGTCATACACCCCCTATGGAAGACATGACATTAATCTTCCACACAGGGAGTGTGAATTTCAAATGGGGTTACCTGAATGGGTGACTCTATTTGAAATCCACACCCCCTATGTAGGTGATGAAATGATTAAGGTATTGTCATCTAAATGGGGTGTATGGATTTCAACTTGAATAGCCCAAGCTCCTTTAATTCAATGCTTAAAGCAGACTCCATTATGTTTCTGCTTGATTTTTAAAGCATGCTTATTGTTCTGCCTTTTTGATACAATCATGTCTAGTGTTGTGTGGTATAAATATGTAAAGAGTTTCTAGTAACAGTACAGTGACTTTTGTATAAAACAAAAGTGTGTCACTATAAAATAATTCATATAAATCAGACATGTTAAAAGGGCGTCACCAATTCCTTGGTCAAACAGTCAACCAGATATTATAATAACAAAAGGTACACAAAGTATGTTAGATTTCTTGTAGATTTAGTCAAAATTACAATCAAGAACTAATTGAATAATTTAATTGTAGGTCAGTGTGATAGGTTCTGGTTATGTTATAAGAAATCTTGCACACTTGTGTGATACATGGGTAGTGCAACTATTACACTATGAAATTCGTACACTCCCTATGGAAGACATGATCTTAATCTACACAGGGAGTGTGAATTTCAAATGGGTTACCTGAATGGGTGACTCCCATTTGAAATCTACACCCCCTGTGTGACTTCATTAAGGTCATGTCTTCCACAGGGGGTGTAAGGATTTCAACTGGAATTGTCCATTACAATGCTACCACCAGCTTTCTTGATAGCTCCATTGGTAACAATTCATGGGGAATGTAGAAATGACATCTGGTTACAGAAGATTTTCAGTGTTGTCCAACAGCATCTCTATTTTGCTGCCATAGCGAACACATCATTCCTTGGTTAATGGTCCATGCTTGGTTTACACACCTGTTAGTAACCCATTGGGTTTGTATTGCGATCGTTTTGATCATGGTTCTGAATGTAATTATAAGTGAACCAGTCGACCTGGAATTGGGCTTTGTCAGCGAATACATGACACTTCAGATATTCTCTATCATTTTGGATATTCTCTGTTGCCCTGGGCATGCATTCTCAAATCAGGGTGTTCTTTATTGTTGCAACAATGGTGGTAATATTGTGTTATTCCATTGTCTTGCGATGATGGATCACATGACCTCTAATCATTTAAGATGTTCCTAAAACAGTTGCAAGAAAGCAGACCCACATTTCCATGTTATGGGATATACATGTTGCATCGTGTATACAAGGTTCTTCCTTTTGCATCTTAAGAACGTAGAGAATATCTCAACCTTTTTTCTAAATCCAGTGCTAAATATTTTGTAAAGTTGAAATGAAAAATCTTGATGGTAAATTTTGTAAAGAAAAAACATTTTAAAATGATTGCAAAGTAACTATATCATGTTTATTGAACCATTTTGAGATGTATAATAAATAATGTCATTACTGTATCATAAAAGTGTTTTTTGAAATTAAATAAATTTTTCATACAAATAATAATAAGTTGTAAAGTGCAATTTCTTTCCAATTACATGTAGTAGTCATGCTACATGTATGTGTCATTCTTTGACTGTTACTCCCGATTTCAGGAAAAAAACAGCGCCATTTTTATTTGTGGATTAAAGAAATATTATCATCGGCAAATGAAATGTAGCTACATCCTGATCATTCAGTTAGCGCTAACTACCATAGTAGCAATAAAAGTAGGTTTTTTTTTTAATTTTTTAGGAAAATGGGCCAAAAACTTTTCTTACAATTTACACTTGGCACGAGTCTTTTAAGACTTGTGCCAAGTGTTTAAAAGCATTTTTAAAATCTTGAGTATAGGGTAAGAGTTTGCTCATAATTTTAATATTTTATGTTAATTTCGATAATTTACTGTAGAAAAGATAAGAAAATATTCAAACTTGTAATCAGTCTCTGTACAAGTTCTAATGATGCATGTTTTTGGCCCATATTTCCAAATATTTCATGATTTGCCAAACATTCGACTTTTATTGCAGATTTGGCACAACAAAAATATTTTTTGATCCAAAAAAATTAGTGATGTTAGGGGGCTGGCATTTGTTTTCTGGAAGGGGGTGGGTCCCAAATATAGGCCTACTGGGGGTCATACATTTTTGGAAAGAAAAAATAGGGGGTCATAAATTGTTTGATGACCAAAATGTAGGGAGTCACAAGATGACCAAAGATAGTGTGTTTATTTTATTCAACATGTTCAAAAAGACTGATTTCAATACAATTTTAGGGGGTTACGGTATGTAGGGGTGTGTGTGGGGGGGGGGTCATAAAAGTTTTGTTGCCGAAATACTGGTGTCGCAATTTTATTGACGCCAACTTTTTGTAAATTTGGGACCCCTTCCGAAGAAAATGCCAGCCCCCCCCCCCACTCTTTTTCTAAAGGATACAGGCCATCATGCTTACGAGCTTGACTTGAGTAAACATCGGAATAATATAAATGCCGCTTTCGAAATGTATATACCGCCCTCACCAAATTATTTTTCGGCAATTTATTAAGGGGTGGGGTATGAACGTTTGGACAGTATTTATTGTGGGACATTAGAGCACATCAGACATATCGAATTGCATTCTGAATACGAAGAATGTCCTTCTGATATCAAATAATTTTGATTTGTTGAAATTCGCAATGTCATACACATTTTATGGCAAATCATTAAAAATTGATATTTTTGATATTTAACAGTACTTGAAGTAAACTTTATAAATCTGATGATTTATACTTGAAGTGTATGTAGGTGGGATGAAAAGCCGACGATCAATTGAACATTTTGACCTTTCGTATTGAAGATATGGATTTTTTTCCCAAAACACCAACAAAAATTAGGTCTTTTTGGGAAAAAAATCCATATCTTCAATATGAAAGGTCAAAATTTTCAATTGATCGTCGGCTTTTTCTCCCAGCTACATACACTTTTAAGAATATATCATTAGATTTATAAAATTTACCTCGAGGACTGTTGTATATCAAAATGTGAAAAATATCAAATTTTAATAATTTGTCATAAAATTTGTATTATATCGTGAATTTCAAAAATGAAAATTATTTGATATCAGAAAGACATTCTGCGTATTCAGAATGCAATTCGATATGTCTGATGTGCTCTCATGTCCCACAAAAAATACTGTCGAAACGTTTAAAATGCTCATTCCAGATCCCTTAATAGGGCCTACTCTTTTTTGGCGGCGCTCTGCAATGTTAATGTCCTAGACAGGCCTGGTCCTAGACAAACTGGGCGGTCGATGTACCATTTTCTGTGGCGATCCGCATACAGGAAAATCTACCTGCTTACAAGCTCATAAACGAGCTTAAACGGATCCCCGGTAGATTAATTTCTTTTTGCAACCATAAGGGGATTTTCATAATGAAGGAGGGAGGTTTTCCCAATGTAAAATTAGCATTGTTAGTAGTTTTCGGGCTTTTCCAAAGTGCTCGAGCAAAAAAAGAAGGAGGCCATTTTCCCAATAGTGAGCCTGAGGTACGGTATAACCGGATAAACCCCATATAGGGTAGCTGCAGGTAATATGGGACAGCAGGTAATATGGGACACCTGTTTTCATTTTAACAAAAAGTAGCTTAGAGAAGGTAAACACTTTAAGTTGATTTGTTAAGTGTTTAGAGACATCAATTGTGCTTCTAGAAATGCAGTTTTGGAGTCTGTGTATCAAACTCTTGGAAATCAATGCCAAAAAGAGTGAAATTACCCAAAAATTATGTCGTTTTTTTGGCCTGATATAAAATCAATGACGTCACATTTTATGATTGTGTATCCAAAAACTCTGGTACTGAGGGGGCATTTGTCATTTTTTATGATCTTTAGGTGATGGGTTAAGCTTATCAGCAGGTAAAATTCCACTGACAAGTGACACTTTCCTTTTATAAATGATTATTTTCTCTGATTTTCAACTGAATGGGTGCAAGTAATATGGGCCACATAGGAAATTGTGTGCATTGTCAATGCGAAAAGCATAACTATTTAGAAAATTGAATTTTCTTGTAGAAATTTGCATTTAACATTCAAAATCATGTAACAAAAATGTTTTTAGAACAAAAGAGTGATTTTCTGAACTTTCATAGCGTCCAAACAAACATAAAAACAAGGTAACATTGCCTGTTTTATTGATCTTAAAGGACAGGTTGTTCATCATAACAATCTCTTGTGGGCATATCTTCTTTAGTTTTTATGCAAATAAGCTAAACGTCCTTAATGGTCCCATATTCCCTGCAGGTACCCTAGAATAACACACCGACTTGAAAGTGATAGGCCTACCTGTTCTCTCATGATGCACTTATGGTCCATGGCAAGCCCGATTCGACCTTTGTGGCATTAAACCCAGTTAACAGGATATTAATCCAGTAAATCGATTCAGTAAAGCAAATAAGCTCATGCATTCGATCACTAACGACAACCAGCTTCGGTCGATTACCCCAGCTGCAGCGTGTGTAAACTCTAATTTGCATAGAGGCTGTACGTGAAATTATTGATTGGCTCCAAACAAAGGATTTGAACCGGTGCACCGTAATCATGTCGCAGTGCAGTCCATTCAATCAAATGTTGTCATCAACCTATTTGATCGCAGTGCATTGTTATGTGTGTGAGACGAACTGTCGCGGTTGATTGCAATCAAACAAACGATGTCTTATGTATTACTTTGTTCCGTGATGAAAATCGTGATGTTTTATTTAATCACTCTCGAAAAAAGTATATATTTCTTTTGTAGGCCTATTACTTTGTTTTGTGATGAAAATCGTGATGTTTTATTTCATCACGCTCTAAAACAAACGATTTCTTATGTATTACTTTGTTTCGTGATGAAAATCATGATGTTTTATTTCATCACTCACGAAAAATTGATTTCTTATGTATTACTTTGTTTCGTGATGAAAACCGTGATGTTTTATTTCATCATCACGCTCTAAAACAAACGATTTCTTATGCATTATATTTGTTTTGTGATGAAAATCGTGATGTTTTATTTCACCACGCTCTAAACAATAATTATAGTTAAATGCATTTTAAGAAAAAATCTTATTAAAACAGTATGTTGTTTAGAAAAAATGTAGAAAGTGATGATGATGATGATGATGATGATGATGATGATGATGATGTCTCCAAAAGTGTCCCGGTTTTTTTTCTTGCCCTAAATCGTGCGTATCTATTAATAAGGCACTTCAATAATCAATAATCAGTCCCGTGACGGCCTCCACTAACTAGCTACTAACTTGGGTTATGGGCGCTGAATTTCATGTTCACTGTCACTTACTCATCAGCGAAGTACGACCCTTTTTCAACCACCTACAGTACCCAATTTCGGCATACTATGTAAGAAACTCATCATGACGATCGAACAGAGAGTACTTTAAATGTAGCTTGTACCGTTTTCGTGTGGCATTCTTCAGAAGTGAGCGGTCCGTTTACCAACATTTTCGGTCAAATCTCCATTCAATTAACACGGGACGTTGGCTAGCTATGTCTTGCCCTCACTCACTATTTTACCAAAGTACGAATATTTCTGAGCATCTAACCTAGCTGTAATTTTAGGTCATGTTAGAGGAATATATTTGCTAGAAGTTTTTGAGAGTACTTTTAATATTGGCCGGTTATTTTTCACACATTGACGTTAACTAGACAAATGCCTATTCTTCTAACATGGCACGATTTGTACAGGTCACAGCTCAATGGTGAGAGCACTGTGTATTGTGTATAGGAAAACGGACAGTAACTGCAGTATGTAATAAACTTATTTATAATGTCCCGGTTATATGTAGCTTCCCGAAACCATTCACTGTTGCTAGGCCTAAACTTAAGTTACTCAAAAAAGCTCCGTCAAATTAAAATAAGTCATAGGCCTACAAGATATAATTTTTTATTCAAGAAAACTAAATGCTGAAATGGTGTATTTATATTGCCAAAAGAACAGTGTTTCAACATTTTTTTTCTTATTATAGGCTATTCATTTTGTAAAGAATAAGAAATTGCATGACAAATGGTGAATTTATGATTTCGTGTTTTATCGTGATTAAATTAGTCATTAACGTGTATTATTAATTCAATGACTAATTATTTATCGAAAATATGATTTTCGATTATTTAAAATGTATTTACTATAAAATATGAATGACGCAAAAAGGGGTAATTTCACGGTGTTTGATGAAAGTCTAAAGGCATGGCACATAACAACAGGAAATGAAAACAGTCCTTTATTAGTTCATGGCATAATTGGATGGCCCAGAGTAAAATTAGCTTCATATTTGCAAGACTGAGCCGAAGGTAAAAATACTCATATTATCATATGACCACGGTCTGGCGGGCTGTCTGCTGTTTTCCTGGGAAACAAGAATTTCCAATTTGGGCCTCTAATTTAGTAAAGAAGACAAGATTGCTACGTGGGCACGTCGCAAAGTAAAATATAACTAGAGGCAAATGGTGGTCATAGACCACAAACCTAGCTGGGGCATGTTAGTATTTTGGAGGTATCTGACCCCTGAAAGATGTTCCAAAAATGTTCCCCTGGTCATGAGGTTTGTTGTCACGAGTTTGAGTCTTGTACTCCTTACAAATGTCCAGAAAATATAATTCTAAGATTTGACCCCAGATAACCTTTGACCTGATCCCTGCACAGTGTTCCAAAGTGTTCCCCTGGTCAGTAAGTTTGTTGTCACATAGTTTGAGCCCCGTACCCCTTACAGATGTCAAGAAAATGCATTTCAAAAATAAATTTGACCTCTGCATGACCTTTGACCTGACCATTGCAAAATGTTCCCCATGGTCATGAGATTTGTTGTCACAGAGTTTGAGCCCCGTACCCCTTACAGATATCCAGAAAATGAAATTATAAGATTTGACCCCAGTTAACCTTTGACCTGACCCCTGCAAAGTGTTTCAAATGTTCCTTTGATCATTAAGTTTGTTGTCACCAAGTTTGAGCCCGTACCCCTTAAAGTTGTCCAGGAAAAGCATTTCTAAAATTTGACCTCTGTATGACCTTTGACCTGACCCTGAATTTGAATAACTTATCCTTCCCTTTTAAGCAATTTATGAACAATTTTAAATTTTTACACTTTCGCTGGGATCCATGAATGGGTCTTTAATGACCTTTGACCCCAATTCCGTGTGCAAGTTATGGACACTGGGTAAAGCCGATGCACATGTGTAAGTGACGTCATTGTGCTATGTAATATGTGGCAGAAGGAGCATTTCGAAGGTATTTGGTTATATACCAGAAATGCCCCCTTAATGACCTTTGACCCCAATTCTGTTTGCACCTTATGGGCACTGGATATAGCTGATACATATGTGCAAGATACGTAATTGTAGGGTGTAACCTGAAGGAGAAGCATTTTGAAATTTCCTAGTTTTTGTTGCCAGAAGAAGAAAGCAGAATCGGATAGCATTAGAATACCCCAGCTAGGTAAGGGGTGGTGCAATAATTGTGTGTACCCCGGGGGCTGAATTATAGGGGGGCAAAGATTTTTGGCAGGCCAAAGGGGGGCAAGCAAGCATTTTGGCAGGTCGAAAGGGGGTCAAGCGATTTTTGGCAGGTCGAAAGGGGGGCAAGCAATTTTTGGCACAGATATTTTGGGCACCGTTTCTATATTACGCCCTAAAAGGCGTAGGAAAACGTTACGAACACGTTCAAATATGCAAAATTTCATTTTGGGCATATCAAAAGGGGGGCAAAGGTTTTTGGCACGTCGAAAGGGGGGGCAAAGGTTTTTGGCACGGCCAAAGGGGGGGCAAGCGATTTTTGGCAGACCATTTTGAGAATTCACCCCCCCCGGTACACATAATTATTGCACCACCCCTAAAGAAAGAAAGAAAGAAAGAAAGGATCGGATAGAAAAACAGGCCCTAACTTGGCCTTGGGGGTTGTTAACCCCCAGCTAGGTAAAAACCTAAGTGTACAGAGCAATGTTGAAATAATTACAGTACAATACATACAGCAGAATATGAAATGGAGCTGCATTAATTAAAACATTTTTTATATCTAAACCACAAAATGTAAAAAGATGCACACATTATGATGGTTGGACTTACAGCACTCATTTTAAATTGTTGAATTGACATATTTATGAATATCGACACGTATTGATCTAATCTAAATTTAAGTCATCCACCCAATATTTGAATTACAAAATTAATACAATGAAATCGATATAATTTTCTTACCTTGTTTGTTGCTCATTCAAGATGACAAAACACAGAAAATACAAATAAGTTTACATCAACTAAATATGTAAACAGTTATAATAGCAAATGCTCAAAGATCGTGAACCCCTTATACTCAAAACATTTCAGATTTGGGATTACATCTATACTGATACTTGAACAGAATACAGCAGAACTAAAACTGGTTACAAAAATTTCACAAAGTAATGTCCTTGTGCAGATGGTATGGTACTGAAACGAGAGTGTTGGTGTGGATGTGATCCCAATAATCTCACTCTCTTATATGGTTCAAAATCTGGTTTCTATTTCAAAACCAATTTCACTGGTGACCCCGTTCTTATCACAAGAGTTTATAAAATGTGGTGTTTTTCTTTCAATCATAAAAAGGATAATTGACCAGACAATTCTTGGGGACCATAAATTTGGTCAGAAATGTTCCTTTTTTATTTATTGTCTTCGCTCAGAGCAGTAGTGACCCACTGAAGGCATAATGGGTCGATGAACTGGTATATGCCCCTAAGAGTGTACTATATCTGGTATAATTTATTATAATAATGGTTGTAAACTGACATATTTTCTGTACAGAGATGTAAAATAGGACACTCTGGTAGCTTTGCTTTCACCTGCCATTATTTTAACTATTGCTTACTATACACTCTAAATTACAGGGATTTGAATTCAAATCCAAAAGACTTACTTACAAAACTTTCAAAGACTGTAGTTAGGACCAATCAATATAGGATTAAAATAAGTCTTTACAAAGTTTTATCAATTTCAGTCCCACAGGGATTTAAAAAATAAAACTTTCAGATTAAAAGTTTAAATTTACAAAGAGCAAATGTTAATACTTCGAAGACTTATTTTCAAGTTTAAAAGATTTAATTTTTAAATCCAAGGCGGACTGTAATCAGTGACAAAACCTTTGGATTAAAAAATAAGACTATCCTTAGACTTAAAATGTCAAATCCTTGAAAGATTAAAAATGCAAGTGACAGCAAGTCCATTGGATTTAATATTCAAGTCCTTTAAGATTTACTTTTAAGCATATCTGGGATTTATTTCAAAATAATATAAATCTTTATGGGGATTTAAATATCGATATTAATTACAAGTCTGTGTGACTTCTTATCAAGTAATACGTCTATTCACAGAAGTAATACCAAGTCAGGACTACTTCTTTCATAAAGTTCAAGCAATAGTCTGCAGTGCCATGATAATTCCAGTGTCACTGCAGTGGCCGAGTATGATCCTTCATGGAAATAAGCTTACCCATAACCCATTTATAAATTATATATGTGTATAGGTAAGCTTATACAGCAGAAGCATAGACTACTACCTTGGCGATTGAAGATAATGTTCACATTGGCCCTTCGTGCACAACAATGTAAGCTTTTTCATGGAAGATATGGTCACTGACATTGGCAATTACAGCATTTGGGATGCCATTCTGCAAAACAAATTCGTCCATATCACTTCATTCATTCGCTCGCCACCACACAAAATCGCAAAAGAAAGATGGCGGCTGAGCAGTCCAGGAAAACGTTTCGATTTGATCACGTGCACGCACCATCGCGTTGTGATTGGTTTAATGTTTAAGTCTTTCGAAATATTTAAAAATAGATTTTCATTTCCCGATCCCAAAAGTAAAATTTAAATCCAACCCCGCGTAAAATAAATCTTAAAGACTTAAAAATTTACAAGTCTCAACCAATATTTCAAGTCTTTCTAATTTAGAGTGTACACCAATCACTGTCACTATTATTCAAGTTTTTTGCAATAACCTTTCAATTCCCACTGAGCCCTTCCAAAATCATATTAGCCATCAATCCTCTCATACACACATTCCCTGGGCTTGGATGACGAACAGATGATAATTGCATTTTGAGAACAGGGTATGGGTTTTTTGTACCCATTATTGTCAAAGGTTATTCAATGAATATACAAATATATTGGGGTTCAAGAACTGTGCCCTGATAGATGAGCAAAAGAACATGTGCAATTTCACTTTGTTGTAGTTCGCAACACAAACTTAAATAACGGGCAAAACAGACACATCATTTATCGGTATGCCCTATCTATCTACCTATTGTGCAGAGCTACTACGGTATGGGTTCCTCGTACTAACTTTGTTGCCAGCGGAAGAAAACGGGAAGATTACAGTGGTTTGTTGCCAGCGGAAGAACCAAACGATTACAATACCTAGCTGGGGGGTGTAAACCCCCCAGCTAGGTAAAAATATTTTTCCGTAAACTGTCGGATGCGACACTTTAGGACGTATAAAATAAATGTTGGTTCTCGTCCAGAAGAATATCATGAACTGATGAGGGAGGGAGTGTTTTTTTGGGGGGGAGGGGCTATTTTCAACGGTAAAATAAGCATTGTCAGTAGTTTTCGGTCTTTTCAAACAGTGCTCGAGGAAAAGATGAGGCCTCTTTATTGATTTTTGTTTTTAAATGTGAGATTCTGAGGAATATACCCCCTATAGAATACCACAAAAAGGCTTGGAAGTGATCCTTGTTCTCTATATAAACTTATTTATATGTACGAAGTTTTCATAAATCATTCGGAAGTTTAAAAAAATTTAAAAATTAAAAAAAAAAAAAATCTGAAAAATCCCTGAAATTGAGGAGGGAGGGACGAGAACCAAACCAGTAGGGGAAAGTGGGGTAATGCCGGACTGTGGGGAATCCCGGACACATCGATTGCAGCTAAACGGAGAAGGGTGGCACTATTATACTACCTTAGGGTATTAGCTACCTCAAGGTGTACCTCACGTGTACTACTACCAGCGCTTTGGGTCTCGTCTTTCTTTGTGAAAATTACGAAAAAAACGAAATTGTCATTTTTGACTTTTTATCTGAACAGTGATTTATTAGCTGGGTGACAGTTAAAGCGACAAAGGACACAGATTAAGTATGGCTGAAAATTATGTTTGATACTTGATTGTTAGCTGGATGTATGAATTCTGGTATCTTAAAAATGGATTAGTAGAACAAGCACTGAAAAAATAAATCGAGACCGTGAGGGGTAATCCCGGACACACATGGGGTAATGCCGGACACTTGTTATTTCGAAAATATAGACAACAACAACAGCCCCCATAGTTGCATGCTTGAGGTAACAGAAGTACCTAATACATTCAGGGGATTATCATCCTACTCCACTTTCCCTCTTAGCAACAATCATGTGTCCGGGATTACCCCGTGTCCGGCATTACCCCATCATTTTTTTCCATTTTGTTTTTTAATTATAACTTATTAACTATAGATGTTGAGTTATTAAAAACTGGTTACTAGTTAGAACATTACTCCTGCTTTGCATTGATATGATTTTCACTGATGAACTTTATTTAATCTTGTACCTGTGTAGCCTTAACGAAAGGTGCCCGGGATTACCCCACTTTCCCCTACTCTTATCCCATACGGCATTACGTAAAACTATTATCTCCATTAGTGCACGGGGACTTAGTGGTGTGCGCCCTTTAAAGCGTTATTAACATGCTCGCTGACCTTTGTTGCCATAAATATCCAGTATTAGGGTACCTGCAGGTAATATGGGACCATTAAGGACGTTTAGCTTATGTGCATAAAAACTATAGAAGATATGCCCAAAAGAGATTGTTATGATGAACAACCTGTCCTTTAAGATTAATAAAACAGGCAATGTTATCTTGTTTTTATGTTTGTTTGGACGCTATGACGTCAAAATGACGTCATCGTCAAGTGTCCCATATTACCTGCATGTGCAGGTAATATGGGACACTGTGTTATCTCTATGGTGAAAATCAAAATGTTCAGAAAATCACTCTTTTGTTCTAAAAAACATTTTGTTACATGATTTTGAATGTTAAATGCAAATTTCAACAAGAAAATTCAATTTTCTAAATAGTTTTGCTTTTCGCATTGACAATGCACACAATTTCCTATGTGTCCCATATTACCTGCACCCATTCAGTTGAAAATCAGAGAAAATAATCATTTATAAAAGGAAAGTGCCACTTGTCAGTGAAATTTTACCTGCTGATAAGCTTAACCCATCACCTAAAGATCATAAAAAATGACAAATGCCCCCTGGATACACAATCATAAAATGTGGCGTCATTGATTTTATATCAGGCCAAAAAACGACGTAAATTTTGGGCAATTTCACTCTTTTGGCATTGATTTCCAAGAGTTTGATACACAGACTCCAAAACTGAATTTCTAGAAGCACAATTGATGTCTCTAAACACTTAACAAATCAAGTTAAAGTGTGTACCTTCTCTAAGCTACTTTTTGTTAAAATGAAAACAGGTGTCCCATATTACCTGCTGTCCCATATTACCTGCAGCTACCCTATTAGCTATTATTTTGATACAGCTTCGAGTATATTATTTTTCCGGTCAAGTTCAGATTATTTTGACGAGATATTATTCATATTATCTATATTATCACTCCATGCCTTATTATAATCAGAATTTCAAAAAATATCACGCCCAAGCCTTGTTTGCCGACATCCAGCAGGTAAGCATGATTTTTATTCCCGTATTTTGTATTAATTTGACTCGGAACATTGTTAAGGCTTTTTTTAAATTTTAATTTCATATGCAAAGAACGTGTAAACCAAATAAGCTCAAATAGCGCAAAGGTCATATTTGTTCAACTTTGTGCAGATATTTGTGGCTCGATATTAAAAAAGAACTGTCTTTAAAAGAGGCATCCGCGATATTTTATAACACGATTAGTCCTTAAGGGGCTATCATTTTCTTCGGAAGGGGGGGGGGGTCCCAAATTTACAAAAGGTTGGCGTCAATAAAATCGCGACCCCCCTATTTCGGCAACAAAAATTGTATGACCCCCCCCCCCATACACCTTACCCAAGCAGGCTAAAATCGTATTGTATTGTATTGTATTGTATTGAAATCAGTCTTTTTGAATAAAATAAACACCCCCTATTTTTCTTTCCAAAAATTGATGACCCCAGTATATTTGGGACCCCCATAAGGACCCCGGTACCGTTCAATATTTAGGCCTACGCCGGGAGTTTTAGGGGGTCGATTTTTTATGTTATTTTTTAATTCATAAATATTATTGTGTGTACTTGGATTAGGCAAAAAAAAAAGGGATAAAACATTTTACAAAAGAAGCCAGGCCTACAAAGCTTTTAAAATTAAACAACCTAGGCCTATATGCGTTTTCCTTTTCTTTTAATGCAAATAAAATATAATTACGAATGAAAACATTAACTCATTCTTATATCCTGTATATTTTTCCAACAGACTGTGCAGATGAACATGGCATCATCATCCAAATCGACCACTACGCCGCGCCGTCTAATTCTATGGACGATGCCTCGATCAACGTCCACCGTGTTTCAGAAATGTTTCAGTTTCCTACCAAATACACAAATCTTACACGAACCTTTTGTCTGTGCCTTCCATTTTGGTCCAGATAGGCATCCAGCACCCCCTGGTAGTTTTGTAGCTGATGACAATTTAGACCAGCACCACCAGGAGCTGAATAAAATCAAGGTGGAATTTCCGATGGCATTCAACGTTGCTCAATGTACTTATAAATTTCTTAAAGACGAAATGGAGATTGATTTTCCCGACAAGGAGCTTGTGTTCTGTAAAGATATGGCCTACGCTCTTGATGCTAAGTATGAATTACTACCAAAGGGCTACCGTCACACATTTCTTATCCGAAATCCATATCGTGTGTTTCCTTCTTACAAAAAAATGCTGGGCAAATTAATTGAAAGCATTGCAGGCACAAAAGAATTCAGATTTTGTGATCTTCAGCCTCCAATGCTTGCTAAAAACTATTGTTTTCAGGAGCAATACGAATTAATGACTTATGTCCAAGAACGTGGACTTGAATCGAATCCCATCATCATCGACGCAGACGATTTGTTGACGAATCCCACCTCCATCATGCGCCAATACTGCGAACTGCTTGGTATTCCCTTCAGCGAGACAATATTAGAGTGGCCTTCAGGTACAGAGATCATAAAGTCCTGGAAAGGAGCAAGAGAGCTTCTATTGGGGAATCTGCATGAGGCAGGTGGTTACTATGATGTAGCGATGAAGAGTACACGATTTCATCCACCTACAGAGATGCCGAAACGTGAAGATTTATCAGAGGACATACTAAAGTGTGTTGATCATTCTATGCCATATTATCAGAAAATGTATGACTTGAGATTGAAACCATAAGATTGGATAGTGATGCCTAGGCCTACATATATGTACAGAAAGTTTTTGGTGCATGTAATACATGCTCCAAATAAAGCGGGCCCTCGGGCACCGCCTGGCAATTTTGACAATTTAGGCCAGCACCACCACCAGGAACTGAATAAAATCAAGGTGGAATTTCCCATGGCATTCAACGTTGCTCAATGTACTTATAAAATTTCTTAAAGACGAAATGGAGGTTGATTATCCCGACAAGGAGCTTGTGTTCTGTAAAGATATGGCCTACGCTCTTGATGCTAAGTATGAATTACTACCAAAGGGCTACCGTCACACATTTCTTATCCGAAATCTATATCGTGTGTTTCCTTCTTACAAAAAACTGCTGGGCAAATTGATGGAAAGCATTACAGGCACAAAAGAATTCAGATTTTGTGATCTTCAGCCTCCAATGCTGGCTAAAAACTATTGTTTTCAGGAGCAATACGAATTAATGACTTATGTCCAAGAACGTGGACTCGAATCGAATCCCATTATCATCGACGCGGACGATTTGTTGACGAATCCCACCTCCATCATGCGGCAATACTGCGAGCTGCTTGGTATTCCCTTCAGCGAGAAAATGTTAGAGTGGCCTTCAGGTACAGAGATCATAAAGTCCTGGAAAGGAGCAAGAGAGCTTCTATTGGGGAATCTGCATGAGGCTGGTGGTTACTATGATGTAGCGATGAAGAGTACACGATTTCATCCACCTACAAAGATGCCGAAACGTGAAGATTTATCAGAGGACATACTAAAGTGTGTTGATCATTCTATGCCGTATTATCAGAAAATGTATGGCCTGAGACTGAAACCATAAGATTGGACAGTGATGCCTATGCCTACATATATAACTGTACAGAAAGTTCTTGGGGCATGTAATACATGCTCAAAATAAAGCGGGCCCTCGGGCACCGCCTAGCAATTTTGACGATTTAGGCCAGCACCACCACCAGGAACTGAATAAAATCCAGGTGGAATTTCCCATGGCATTCAACGTTGCTCAATGTACTTATAAATTTCTTAACGACGAAATGGAGGTTGATTATCCCGACAAGGAGCTTGTGTTCTGTAAAGATATGGCCTACGCTCTTGATGCTAAGTATGAATTACTACCAAAGGGCTACCGTCGCACATTTCTTATCCGAAATCCATATCGTGTGTTTCCTTCTTACAAAAAACTGCTGGGCAAATTGATGGAAAGCATTGCAGGCACAAAAGAATTCAGATTTTGTGATCTTCAGCCTCCAATGCTTGCTAAAAACTATTGTTTTCAGGAGCAATACGAATTAATGACTTATGTCCAAGAACGTGGACTTGAATCGAATCCCATCATCATCGACGCAGACGATTTGTTGACGAATCCCACCTCCATCATGCGCCAATACTGCGAACTGCTTGGTATTCCCTTCAGCGAGACAATGTTAGAGTGGCCTTCAGGTACAGAGATCATAAAGTCCTGGAAAGGAGCAAGAGAGCTTCTATTGGGGAATCTCCATGAGGCAGGTGGTTACTATGATGTAGCGATGAAGAGTACACGGTTCCACCAACCTACAGAGATGCCGAAACGTGAAGATTTATCAGAGGACATACTAAAGTGTGTTGATCATTCTATGCCATATTATCAGAAAATGTATGACTTGAGATTTAAACCATAAGATTTGACAGTGATACCTACATAAAATATAATATGACTGTACAGAAAGTGTTTGGTGCATGTTTACAGCACAGGCTCAAAATAAAACGGGCCGGAGGCACCTCCTGGTAGTTTTTAAGTTGATGACAATTTAGGCCACCAGGAACTAAAAAAAATCATGGTGGAATTTCCCATGGCATTCAATGTTGCTCAATGTACTTATACATTTCTTAAAGACGAAATGGAGGTTGATTATCCCGTTTCTTATCCGAAATCCATATCGTGTGTTTCCTTCTTACAAAAACTGCTGGGCAAATTAAGGGCTTGGGTATGAACGTTTGGACAGTATTTATTGTGGGACATTAGAGCACATCAGACATATCGAATTGCATTCTGAATACGAAGAATGTCATTCTGATATCAAATAATTTTGATTTTTGAAATTCGCAATTTAATACACATTTTATGGCAAATCATTAAAATTGATATTTTTGATATTTAACAGTACTTGAAGTAAAATTTATAAATCTGATGATATATACTTAAAGTGTATGTAGGTGGGATGAATAGCCGACGATCAATTGAAAATTTTGACCTTTCGTATTGAAGATATGGATTTTTTTTCTCAAAACACCAAAAAAAATTAGGTCTTTTTGGGGAAAAAATCCATATCTTCAATATGAAAGGTCAACATTTTCAATTGACCGTCGGCTTTTCCTCCCTGCTGCATACACTTTAAGAATATGTCATTAGATTTATATAATTTACTTCGAGTACTGTTATATATCAAAATTTGAAAAATATCAAATTTTTATAATTTGTCATAAAATTTGTATTATATTGTGATTTTCAAAAATGAAAATTATTTGATATCAGAAAGACATGCTTCGTATTTAGAATGCAATTCGATAGGTCTGAGGTGCCTTCATGTCCCACAAAAAATACTGTCGAAACGCAATAAACGCTCATTTTAGATCCCTTAATGGAAAGTATTACAGGCACGAAAGAATTCAGAGTTTGTGATCTTCAGCCTCCAATGCTTGTTAAAATCTTTTGTTTTCAGGAGCAATACGAATTAATGACTTATGTCCAAGAACGTGGACACGAATCGAATCTCATGGAGGGAAAAGCCGACGGTCGACTGAAAAATTTAACCTTTCATGTTGAAGATATGGATTTTTTTCCCAAAAAGACCTAATTTTTTTTTTTTTTTTTGGTGAAAAAAAATCCATATCTTCAATACGAAATATCCAAATTTTCAATTGATCGTCGGCTTTTCACCCACCTACATACACTTTAAGTATAAATCATCAGATTTATAAAGTTTACTTCAAGTACTGTTAAATATCAAAAATATCAATTTTTAATGATTTGCCATAAAATGTGTATTAAATTGCGAATTTCAAAAAATCAAAATTATTTGATATCTGAATGACATTCTTCGTATTCAGAATGCAATTCGATATGTCTGATGTGCTCTAATGTCCTACAATTAATACTGTCCAAACGTTCATACCCCAGCCCTTATTAAGTCCCTGGAATTTAGAGAGTAGGCATATACCCATGATAGCAATATTATACTATACTGCAAAGTAGTTAATCATAGGCTTTTGTTAGTTACTGAAAATTTGAAGCTCGTGAATTTCAGTTTTCGTTTTGGTAAGTTATATTGATTTTTTACATAAAACCTTGAGATGTGCGGTTGGGTGCCAATCTAGACAAAAGAAGAGTCTAAATTTTACGGTCTTAAATTCGCGGTAAATTGTACGGCTTCAATTGACTTGTGTTTGGTGTATATGCACTTACGCCTAGACGTAAGTGGCTTGTAAAAAAAGTCTTGCATTGAAATATATACTAACCATGTTGCCAAGTTATAAGCAAAAGTCTTTCATATTGGCGATGAAACGAGCGTCTAAAATAGTCAAATATCTCCCAATGAGGCGCGTACAATTTGGTAATCATGTTTTATATTGAAATGCAATACAAAAGAATTGCATTGGAGCAAAGATAATTTATTCTATTCATGGCAAGCTAATCTGATAATTGGTTGGGCCTATATGCAAGACTCGGGTTTATTTTAAATGTTTATTTTTGCAGAACTTATTTTCAGTCATGGATCATACTGATAAATTTCGCGAGGGGGAGGGAGGGAGGCCGGGAGATACTTAAGTTGAGACTGAACAAGCGAGAGTGGGAGGGGGTGAGGAAGAAAGAGAGGAGAGACGGAAAGACTAGAAAGAGAAGAATTCGAGAGGAGAGAGTAGGGACCGGGGACCGGGGAGGGAGTGGGGAGACTGATCATGGGGGGGGGCAGGAGGAAGCAAAATAGGGAGATAGACATTGATACGAGGGAAGGGCGACACTATGGCCCTGCACAAGTGCATTGGGGTGCGATATGCTCATAAGCGGGCCTTTTGTGATTTTAGAGCTTATTTTCAACGTTTTAAAGAAAAAAGTGGACTTTGTCATTCGGATTGGCATGCATCAAAGACGAGAGGGCGCTAGGCCATTAAAAACAGCGGTGTTGTCTCTCCGGTTACGGTTCGCTATCTCTAAGGTTCGCTATCTCTAAGGTTCGCTATCTCTAAGGTTCGCTATCTCTAAGGTTCGCTATCTCTAAGGTTCGTTATCACTAATTACGAAAAAGGTTCGCTATACCTAAGGTTCGATATCACTAATTTTGAAAAAGGTTCGGTATTTCTAAGGTTCGATATCACTAATTTTAAATAAGGTTCGCTATCTCTAATTTTAAATAAGGTCCGCTATCACTAATTTATTGAAGGTTCGCTATTTCTAAGGTTCGCTATCACTAATTTAAAATAAGGTCCGCTATCTCTAATTTTAACAATCCCGGTATCCCTAAGGTTCGCTATCTCTAATTTTAAATAAGGTCCGCTATCTCTAAGGTTCGCTATCTCTAAGGTTCGCTATCTCTAAGGTTCGCTATCACTAATTTCAAATAAGGTTCGCTATCTCTAATTTTAAATAAGGTTCGCTATCTCTAATTTTAAATAAGGTTCGCTATCTCTAATTTCAAATAAGGTTCGCTATAGCGGTCCTTATTTAAAATTAGAGATAGCGGACCTTATTTGAAATTAGAGATAGCGGACCTTATTTAAAATTAGAGATAGTGGACCTTATTTAAGATTAGTGATAACGAACCTTAGGTATAGCGAACCTTAATCGAAATTAGTGATAACGAACCTTAGAGATAGCGAACCTTAATTAATTAGGGATAGCGAACCTGAAACAAAATTAGTGATAGCGAACCTTAGGTATAGCGGACCTTTATTGAATTAGTGATAACGAACCTTAGAGATAGCGAACCTTCAATAAATTAGTGATAGCGGACCTTATTCAAAATTAGTGATAGCGAACCTTATTTTAAATTAGTGATAGCGAACCTTATTTATAATTAGTGATATCGAACCTTAGAACTAGCGAACCTTATTCTAAATTAGTGATATCGAACCTTAGAAGTAGCGGACCTTTTTTTTAGGTATAGCGAACCCTTTTCTCTATTAGAGATAGCGGGATTCTGATCTCCATAGACTTTACACGTTAGTGATAGCGAACCTTAGAGATAGCGAACCTTAGAGATAGCGGACCTTAGAGATAGCGGGATGTCACCGTCTCTCCCGCTTTTATTGACATAAGCAACTGCCTCTTTTGAAATAAGCTGATTGGTACTTCAAAGTTAACAATGAAGTCATGTTACAGTAAACTTACTAAATCCCTTGCGGACTTACGGAAACTGAAAAGATAAAACGAGCCTAGCAGCCATGACACGTTGTTACGGGTAATCGATCAGCAACTCTATTGAATTTATTTAAATGAGGTGCCTAAATTAATGTGGGTATACGCTGGCGAAGTTACGTAATAATCGGATTAACTACCATAGCAATAGGTGAAAACAATTTTTGAATATACCGCGCTGCACTGATACGTTCACGCGGTACCTCTGCATTGAACCATATCATGCTGATCACTTGCACCTGTAAGATTAGTATCTTTGAAAAGACCAGTATTGTATTCAATCTATGACTGTAGACATACACAGGTGATGAGTGTAACCTGCTTGTAGTGCAGCGCGATATGTTCAAAATTGTTTTCACCTATTGCTATGGTAATTAATCCGATCAATTACGTAACTTCGCCAGCGTATATGTAGTAAATAATTATACATCGACGGTAAAGTGTGCTTTTGTGTGCTGGCGAAGATTCAAGCTGAACATGCGCAAGGCAATTTCCCAAGCAATTGCCTGTTGCAGACCACTTTGGAGCACCTTGCAACAAGATTGCGCCGTGTATTTTGGATTTGCAAGTTGAAATTGATACCCCGAGCAACATCCAAAAAAGTAGAGACATGCTCTACTTTCAAGGTTGTTGCATGCAATCTAACCTCCTCCAGCCAATCAGCTGATCGGAAACACCAGCTGGTCAATGCATTCATGTGGGAAATGTAGGGACCAACTTGATTCACCATTGGTTTAATAAAGGAACGTGTGTGTTTATATTACATGGCAGAATGCTTATCAACATTATACATACCTGTGTGCTTTATTTTGTATTATCTTACTAGTGGTAATCTCATTCCAACGTTGTTGTCTTTGTATATGATTCAAAAAACCACCAAGTCCAAAATTTAAAATGAACCCTATAAAATCCCTGAAATGCTAATCGTCATACTTTATACAGTTTAATACACTCATTTGCACGTAAAACTTACCATATTAACCAGGTAAATCTAACTTAAGGAATTAAAATGATACACAGGTTTTTCTCTCAAAATCACTTCCCATGGACTTGAGTGGGTTTTGTATTCATGTATTCATATGTTGTTGTTGCTGTTTGGATTTTTGTTTTCATTCTCCGTCTCTTCTTTATGGTAAGTTGTGTAGATAATACAGGACAGGATGATGATCTTTTGCTGTCTGTACAACACAGGAGCCATTTTGATATGATTATGAAAATCATTAACCACTATGTTTTGAGTATATCCCCAAATATATGCCCATGCTCAAGGAATTGCAAGGCCCCACATTGCTCCGTGTATTTTGACCAATTGCTGAGCTTCATGGTCAGTGAGCTAAATAATGGGCCTGGCAATTGAACTTGCCTCGTGTATGTTCAGCTTCAATCACACCCGTGGGTTGTATGACAACATAAGGTACCTCTCACTCAATTGGGCGCTTTCGCATGACATTCTTTTGATCACTTATTGACAGTAGCCTGTCAGCGTTAATGTCAGGTTAGTTATCGATTTAATGGCGGAACCCTTTTGTACTGAACAAAAGATACCCCTGGATGAATACCTTGTCGGAAAATCAAATCGGTACAAAGGAACAATGCGTTACGTAATCTATTGCGCCTCCACGGATGATAGCTCCATGGTATCACCACAGTGGTATCACTCAATTTAGAAAACCCAACCAATTGTATTTCTTACCGTACCGTGCCCTGTGTATTAAAATTATTTCTATAACGATGACCTTAATAGAATAGTCTGATGTACATAAACGGTTCCAAAAAGTAAGTCCCCCTAAGACATTTTGGTATAATTCAAAAACGGCTTGGTCAATTCTCTTGTTTTAAAGTTTTGAACATAGACTAATTAGTTATCCATCAAGTGAGCTCGTTTCTGTTGCTACTTTTTATCATCATCGTTCCAAAATGCAACCATTTATAAAATTTTCGGCATTTTTCTACATAGGCTCTTTATGCTTCAGTTTGTGTTTGACAATTTTTTCCCTTTAAAGTGAGTAATTTAATCAAAAAGAAGCATAATTAAATTTAATTAAATTTAAGCTTTTCCTGATTTACACATTCAAAAACATTTTTTACGGTTCAGTGAATAAATTTAAATGAATGCTGCAGCTTATTAATGTCTTTCAATAATGAATAGGCCTTCCTTCATGGGCGATGGCTTCCAAGCATCGTTCTTCTCTGTTGTTGGTCAAGCTGGTTCCTCGCATGCTGCAGAATTTGCTGCAAAGTCCTTTAAGGTGGTGTTGTCCGCTTGTAACATGTTGAGTCTTGATAACGGCCACATGACCAATGAAACAAGTGTATAGGGATCCAGCATAAAAGATCTAACCAGGAATCTGTTGGTCCATTGGTTAAATTAATCAATGATCACAATATTTATCATTGAAGTTACAGTTGTTCCTTCCTAATAAGTTTAATTAGAACGAAAAACCTGTTAAATTCACGCATTTTAATGCATACAATAAGCTAATTAGAAAAGTGCAACTTTTGTTGATGAATAAAATTTCATAAATGGCTATATGATTACTCACTGAACCATAAAACATGTTTGAAATGTGTAAAAGTTAATTAATGAACATCTAAGTCTGGAATGAGCGTTTTGACAGTATTTTTTGTGGGACATGAGAGCACATCAGACATATCGAATTGCATTCTGAATACGAAGAATGCCTTTCTGATATCAAATAATTTTCTTCTTTTTTTAATTCGCGATATAATACAAATTTTATGACAAATTATTAAAATTTGATATTTTCAACATTTTTGATATATAACAGTCCTCGAAGTAAAGTTTATAAATCTAATGATATATTCTTAAAGTGTATGTAGCTGGGAGGAAAAGCCGACGATCAATTGAAAATATTGACCTTTCATATTGAAGATATGGATTTTTTCCCCAAAAGACCCTTTTTTTGGTGTTCTGGAAAAAAATCCATATCTTCAATACGAAAGGTCAAAATTGATACAACAATGGTGGTAATATTGTGTTGTTTCATTGTCGTACGACGATTGATCACATGACCTCCTCTAATCATTTAAGATGTTCCTAAAACAGTTGCAAGAAAGCAGACCCACATTTCCATGTTATGGGATATTAGATGTTGCATCTTGTATACAAGGTTCTTCCTTTTGCATCTTAAGAACGTAGAGAATATTTCAACCCCTTTTCTAAATCCAGTGCAAATATTTTGTAAAGTTGAAATGAAAAATCTTGACGGTAAATTTTGTAAAGAAAAAACATTTTAAAATGATTGTAAAGTGACTATATCATGTTTATTGAACCATATTTGAGTTGTATAATAAATAATGTCTAGTGTTTTTTGAAAGTAAATAAATTTTTCATACAAATAATAATAAGTTGTAAAGTGCAATTTATTTCCAATTAGTAGTCATAGGCCTACTATGTGTGTTACTGCCGATTTCAGGAAAAAACAGCGCCATTTTTTGTGGATTAAAGCAATATTATCATCGGCAAATGAGATGTAGTTAAATCATAATCCTTCAGTTAGCACTAACTACCATAGTATTTAGTAGCAATAATAAAAATTCCTTTAAAAGGAATAGGGCGGGCAAATGAAAAATTGTCAAGAGAAATGAAAGAATGAGTAAGTCTTCACAATTAAAAACAGGGAAAATATGACACAACATCGATTTCCAATGGGGGAATAACACAAAACGTATAAACAAAGTTAAAAGAGTTTTTAACTTTATACGTTTATACGTTTGTTATTCCCCATTGAGGTTGTGTCATATATTTTCCTGATTTTAATCTTATCTATTGCTTATCCTTTGTTCTCTGCTGGTCAGTTGGAACAGATATTTTCCCTGTTTTTATATTAACCCTTCACATCATAACAGAAGACGTTTTATGTTAACTTTTTATATAAAACATTGTTATAAAACTTTTGTAGATAATAGTTATTTAAAACATTTTCGTAATCATACCTAGAATTTTTTTATCATCAGATAGAAAGACTTCTGCTCATCTTCTCTGGTGAGACAACAGGGCTGGGGTATCTTTCCATATCAATGTTTAAAAATCTGTCATATCAATTTCCTCAATATGTTGTTTTGATACAACTTATGAGGGGAAAAGTTTGATTTTACAATATTTCGATATTATTTTTAACTTTGTAACTTTATTATGATTAACATAACTGTATTTCAAAGCGTCAAACTATATCATTATTTTGTCCCAACAAAAATAATCCAGGGAATAAAATATTCATTCATATATGTTTATTTATTTTATTCAACCTGGGCCATTTCTACTGGTGCACATGCATACTAATAATTTGTCTATTGTCTATAATACCTTATACAAGCATAATTTGTCATAAGATTTGAAAAGTAAATAGCCTATGTACACACTGAACACAGTGCACATACAAGCTGTATTTAGGTACATACGAAAGCTGTTAGTATAAAATAATATATATGACCTTCACGAAGCTATTAATTTAGCCCAAAGATTAGGAAAACTAGCAAAACTGGTGAACTGGTACTGTTCAAATAAAAACATCTGCAAATCTTGCTGCAATTTCCAAATAGTATTTCTATTACTTAAATAATTATTTTTGTTATTTCTTTTAATACAAACACATTACTGCCTATGACGACTTTATCGTATTACTTACATATCAAAATCAAGTAATAATTACAAAACTCGCCGTAAACTATCACCTCTGTGGGTGTTTGGGATATAACCGGCACGAATATTTTCTCAACACTGCGGCATGTGAAAAAGTAGGTCAATAGTCAGAGAATATAGGGCGGGTGCGGCACGCCGCACCCGCCCAAAAATAGTTTTTTAATAAAGACTGCACAAAAAGTAACGCAGCTGTTATAAACTCGGCAATAGCGTCAGAACTAACAATTGTGTTCACAAGATTTCAACATTTATTTACGCGCATTGTGATACCCCATTTGTCAAATTTTGTTCAATATTAGCAACACAGCAGTGATTTTGAAAGAAAAATGCCAGAATTTAAAAGTTGCAGCTATTTGTATTGATTTGAAGTCAGCGCGAAGATAATGGAGGGTCTTACGTGCCACAATGTTTGCGTAATAACCACGTACTGATCGCTGTGAAGGGCAACTTTTAAATTAGGATATTTTTCTTTTCAAAGTTTAAAAAAATAAATCTGAAAAATCCTAGAAATTGAGGGGACGAGAACCAAACCAGTAATTTTATCCCATCAGCCTTACGTAAAACTATTATCTCCAAAGCCTTATTAACATACGGTACTCACTGACCTTTGTTGCCATAATTATCCAATATTCTATATTATTTTTCCGGTCAAGTTCAGATTATTTGACGAGATATTAATCATATTATCTATATCACTCCATGAAAATAGGCCTACTGTCGGTTGCCTTATTAAAATCAGAATTTCAAAAAATATCACGCTCTGAAGCCTTGTTTCACCGAAGTCCGGCAGGTAAGCATGATTTTTATTCCCGTTTTTTGTATTAATTTGACTAGAAACAAGGCTTTTAAAAAAATTTCACACGCAAAGAACGTGTAAACCAAATAGCGTAAAGGTCATTTGTTCGACTTTGTACAGATATTTATGGCTCGATACTAAACAAGAATTGTCTTTAAAAGAGACATCCACGATATTTTATAACGTACACGAATTTGTAATTTTTGTGACTGAGGGGGTAATGTCACGTGCGTATATAGCCTGATATAGCGCTCGAGTGGGACATAATGATAGCGCATAATGAATTTATTATCGAAAAAAAAAAACCCAGATTGAATATTCACTCTTTTTTCCGAAACTGAAAGTCAAAGTAGATTGGGCTTATAGATTGGGGGGGGGGGGGGGATCAAAACCCAGGGTAGGCCCTAATAGGCATATTATGTCTATGTGGTAAGTGTGCCTGAGGCTTGAACAGACGGCTATGATCTTATAGGTAGGCTTATCTACCTTCTTCTTCATATACTAAACTAAAACACGGCTTAGAACTCTGTCGACGCTCCTCTGTCCCATGCAGCCGCGCCTTTGTCTTTTCACCCAATCAAATTCCATAATTCATCATACTTATTATTGTGTGTACTTGGATTAGCCCCCCAAAAAAAAAATCTCTAAAACATTTAACAAAAAAGCTGTGCAGGCTTAGCCCTACTATATTTTAAAAATTAAACAACCTCTGCGTATGTGCTTTGCATCACGGGCATTTTTGTTTGTTTTTTGTTTTTGAGTGACAAACTTTTGTTTTTCTTTTAATGCAAATAAAATAATTATGAATGAAAACATTACTCATTCTTTTATATATTTTTTTTCAACAGACTGTGAAGATGAACATGGCATCATCCAAATCGACCACTACGCCGCGTCGCGTAATCTTATGGACGATGCCTCGATCAACGTCACCGTGTTTCAGAAATGTTTTAGTTTCCTACCAAATACGCAAATCTTACACGAACCTTTTGTCTGTGCCTTCCATTTTGGTCCGGATAGGCAACCAGCACCACCTGGTAGTTTTATAGCTGATGACAATTTAGGCCAGCATCACCAGGAACTGAATAAAATCAAGGTGGAATTTCCCATGGCATTCAACGTTGCTCAATGTACTTATAAATTTCTTAAAGACGAAATGGAGGTTGATTATCCCGACAAGGAGCTTGTGTTCTGTAAAGATATGGCCTACGCTCTTGATGCTAAGTATGAATTACTGCCAAAGGGGTACCGTCACACATTTCTTATCCGAAATCCATATCGTGTGTTTCCTTCTTACAAAAAAAATGCTGGGCAAATTAATGGAAAGTATTACAGGCACGAAAGAGTTTAGATTTTGTGATCTTCAGCCTCCAATGCTTGCTAAAAACTATTGTTTTCAGGAGCAATACGAATTAATGACTTATGTCCAAGAACGTGGACTTGAATCGAATCCCATCATCATCGACGCGGACGATTTGTTGACGAATCCCACATCCATCATGCGGCAATACTGCGAGCAGCTTGGTATTCCCTTCAGCGAGAAAATGTTAGAGTGGCCTTCAGGTACAGAGATCATAAAGTCCTGGAGAGGAGCAAGAGAGCTTCTATTGGGGAATCTGCATGAGGCAGGTGGTTACTATGATGTAGCGATGAAGAGTACACGATTTCACCCACCTACAGAGATGCCGAAACGTGAAGATTTATCAGAGGACATACTAAAGTGTGTTGATCATTCTATGCCATATTATCAGAAAATGTATGACTTGAGATTGAAACCATAAGATTAGACAGCGATGCCTACACAGTAAAAAATATTTTAAACAACTTTTTAAACAACACTGTTTACGCCGGTCACTCTAACAACTTCTGTTCAAAGTTTAAACAACCTTGGGTTGTTTAAACTTTAAACATCCAATTGTTTAAAATTTTAAACAATTTTTTAAACAACATATTTTAAACATCTGGATGGGTTGTTTAACTTTAGTTGTTTAAATGTACACAATTTTTTTTTTTTCTTTATACCTCAGTGAGGTTGGCGAAACGCCTTTATTTTATTTAGTTTATATATCAAGCTCAAAAACTTGCTATTCCACAATATTGCGGCTCAAAAGCCACGACATGTAAATTAACATTATCAAAACATTATGTATAACTTATTACAGTATATTCAAATGAACCTTAAGTTCATCCCAGACATTTTGATTTTCTTTTATAATTGTTGGCACATTTTCTGCATTTGTTGTTATTTCATTCAATCTTTCTACTTCATTAATAAAGAGCAGTGGTATAGGAGTAAATATATTGGTTTCACTATATCTTATTTTGGCCTTGTAAACTGAAAACGATGCTATAATTAAGAGCAGGTTTACAAAATCAAAATGTGAGTCTTTCTTGTTCCAACCATAAATAATATGTTCTAGAGACACGTTCAAATGTGTGTGTGTTGTAATTAACACGCATTCTTTAAAGAAAATCCAAAATGATGTATTTTTCCTGCATGATATGAAAAAGTGTTCATAGTCCTCACGACAATTGCAGAAACAGCATTCGTCCGAATTACTAATCTTCCATTTCAATAGGTTTTTCTTACACGGTATTAGGTTATATAAAAGGTTGTATTGAAAGTGTCCAATTGTTTCGAATTCTATTTTTTATTTTAAAAGTGAAGATTTGTCTCCAAGATGATTTACTTGTATTACAATTGAAGTGATCTTGCCAATATTTAACGCAAATTGGGTCGCATTCTGATGGCATTAAAAGTTTATATATTTGTTTTGTGGATAGTTTTGAAATGTGTAGTTTGGTTTTCCCAACTTGAAATAATCGATCATTGCCCTTTGTTTTGTTGAAATCTACATGATTATTTAAAATTAACGTTTTCCATTCTTTTGGTATTGCTGTCAGTAATGTATGTAAGTTAAAAACATCATTTGGACACCGAACTATTTGTCTTAGCTCAAAAAGAGTTATAAAACGATTATTGATTACAATATCACTTAAGTACATGATACCAGCATCTTTCCACTTCTTAAACATAAGCAACTTATTTCTAAATTTTATGTACCATTATTGTACCAGATTATTTGATCATGAAGTACTCTTGCTTCGTGTAAAGAGGCATCAGCATTCTTTTTTTTTCAACATAAACCAAGATTTTAGTACCTCTGTGTAGAACTTGGGAAATTTTTTCTTTTGTTACTTCCGATACATTAGAGGACTTACATTCCAAATTAAGTACAAAATCTAGGCCTCCTATTTGATTAAACCAAAATTTTGCTATTTTTATCCAAATACCATGATCATTTTCGCAAAGTAATCTTGAAATCCATTTAATTTTTAGAGCTCTTATTTGGCTTTGCAGGTCTATCATTTTCAAGCCACCATATTCCATGTATCCCGTTATCGTTGTTCTTTTGACTTTTTTCCTCTTTGAACCCCAAATAAATTGAAAGAGCATTTTGTTTGCTTCTTTTATCACATAATCTGGTACATGTATAGAATATGCACAATATAGTAGTTGTGAAACACCAAAAGTCTTGACAACTGATATTTTACCATAATATGATAGCCTGGCTTTCCATCCGTTCAAAGCAAGTTCCATTTTCTTTAATTTTTCAGACCATATCAATTTATGACATTTCTCAATATCTTTTCCAAAATACATACCTAGACTTTTAATAGGTTGTGTTGACCACGAGATAGTTGTTTGAGGAATGTTAGGGGGACTGTCTCCCGACCAAATACCTTCTGTTTTGTTTTTGTTAAGCCTAATTCCCGCAGAATCACTAAATTTTTCAATTGCTTCCAATGCTTTCAAAACTGATGTTTCATTTCTGACAAGTAAAGTAGTATCGTCAGCCAATTGGACTAACTTAATCTCTAAATCAGACTCATTTCCAATTTCGATACCCTGTATTTGCTGGTTTTGTTTAATATCCCCAGATAAAAATTCTACCGCTATTATGAATAAAAGGGCCGAGAGAGGACATCCTTGCCTAATACCTCTGCTGATTGTAAAAGATTCGGATAACCATCCATAACAGAAGCACAACTATTAATGTTACAATATAGAGTAGATACCCATTTTCGGAACTGTTCACCAAAACCCATTTTGATTAAACATTTATCATGTTTATCAATAAACGGTATTTCTAGCGTATCGAAAGCTTTTCGAAAGTCAACAAATAATACTGCACCCTCCTGTTTATTATTCGTACAAAATTCTATCGCATCTTCTATCAGACGAATATTTTGGCCACTAAAACGACCATTCACATACCCTGTTTGCTCCGGATTTATCACTTTATCAAGAACTTTGTGTAATCTCAGTGCTAGAGCCATCGTACATATTTTATAGTCATAATTGAGCAATGAGATAGGACGCTAATTATCTAAATTCGATCTATCACCCTTTTTGTATAGTACATACTGCAGTTACTGTCCGTTTTCCTATACACAATACACAGTGCTCTCACCATTGACGCGCGACCTTTACAAATAGTGTATGAAGAAGTATATTGCATTTGCCTAGTTAACATCAGCTTATAATTTGCTAGAAGTTTGGAGAATAGTTAAAATATTGGCCGGTTATTTTTCACACAGTGATGTTAACTAGGCAATGCCCATATACCTATAACATACACTGTTTGTAGAGGTCACGCGTCAATGGTGAGAGCACTGTGTATTGTGTATAGGAAAACGGACAGTAACTGCAGTATGATTTAGTAGTAGTTCATTAATACGTGTTTTGGCGCAGCGCCAGCCTTCTATTCTAGCTTAAAAATAAAAAATATGCAAATGAGGTAGCTAATTTGCAAATTTTTCGACAAAAATCACATGGGATCTTAAGACTGCCCCTTACCACCATCCCACCAAGTTAAATCTCTATACGCCTCACCAGTTCCAAAAAATGGCAAAAAGCCTTTTAAAAATAAACAAATATGCAAATGAGGTGGCTAATTTGAATATTTTGCGACAAAAATCACGTGGGATCTTAAGACTGCCCTTTTACCACGACCATACCAAGTTACATCTATATACCCCCTACCAGTTCCGAAAAATGGCAAAAAGTGTTTTTAAAAATAGACAAAAAGGGAAATGAGGTGGCTGATTTGCATATTTTGTGACAAAAATAGCATCTGATCTTAAGACTGCTCTTAACCATCACCCCACCAAATTACAATTCTATATGCCTCACCAGTTCAAAAGCAATTCAACAAATAAAAAAATAGGCAAATGTGGTGACTAATTTGCATATCTTGCGACAAAAATTGCATCGGATCTTACGACTGCCGCTTACCACAACCTCATCAAGTTCTTCGAAATTGCAACAAAAAAAAAGTTAAATATGCAAATTACCTAATTTGCGCCAAAAATTGCATCAAGTCTTAGGGCAGCCACTTTTTACCACCACCCTACCAAGTTATACCCCAATACACCTCACCAGCTCCGAGAAACTGCCGCTTACTACAACCTCATCAAGTTACATCCCTATACGCCTCACCATTTCTTCGAAATGGCAAAAAAAAACCAACAACAATTTTAAGTTAAATATGCAAATTAGCTACCTAATTTGCATATTTTGCGTCAAAAAATGCATCAAGTCTTAGGGCAGCCACTTACCACCACCCTACCAAGTTACACCCAGATACACCTCACCAGCTCCGAGAAACTAACCTGGAAGCCAAAGGCATTTAAAAACAAAGTTCACACAATACAAATGTATAAGACCCCATTATAGCATAAGGCAATTTATAAGTCATTTTAAATGATTTTAAATGTGACGTATAAAATTTGTCTTTAACACAGGGAGATATAAAATGTAGGGATGTGGGTACTTTTTGTTCAATTTTTGTTTGTCTGTTTACCCTGGGTCGCTGAAACAAAGAATTATATTAATTAAATCACCTAATTTATAATTAATAAAGGACAAAGAAAGATAAAAGCAAAAGTATGCTTCATTTAGTTAAAACAATAGTAACATCCCTGTTGTGTACAAAAATATAACTCTATACGACAATGCAAATCAGGATCAATTCATGGACTAAGTGCACAGGGAAATGTTGAGTATGTAAATTAAATGGAACAGCCAAAATGCCAATGAGTATGTAATTTAACTAGAACAGCCTTAAATTGATATCGATATTAATATTGACGTCACAGATTCGATTTGTCACGTGATCGTCAAACCTGTACTAGAAGGTGTCAGTTCTGCAGGAACTGACACAAAAACAAACCCTGTAAAGAATTATTGCACTGTACAGATCACCAATTTCACTTTGAACTTTGCTCTAAACTGAAATCTTTTGTACTGGGTTTCATAGGTGTAAACTTTAACATGGTATTTTTTGGAGCGGAAAATCCTATCAATTACATTATGCTATAGGCCTACGTATGTATTCTGTCGTCATTAGTGTGTATACGACATTGGTAGCCAAACGAGAATAGGGGAAGATTAATTGCTACAAGTTTTTGTGTGCCGTAAACCAGGTAACATTTTCATATTTGATCGCCAAATGCACGATATTTTAGTAATTAATGAGGCCAATATAAGGCAAAATACTATACACAAATCTTTCTATCTTTCAATATAGAAAATTATTATATAAATTATTTTGCCATAAACTCATCAGACTCTAATTAAATGGGGATGGAACTAATGGCGACTTTTTAATTTGTCTGTGTTTATATGAGGCTAGATTGCGCTGTGATCAGTTTTATAAGACGGATTGTTTGCCATTATTATTTCCTCTTAATTATCAAAAGAAAAATAAATTTATTATGATTAAAAATCTACCAGGGTTTGAACCCACAACCTTTGGATTCATAGTCCATGCCTATAATAGATCTGTGAGAAATGCGTTTGTTCATCATACTTATTGATTACGGAATAAAGCCTATACACACGATATACACTTGAAATCTTGAATACATGAATTTAAAACCCACCCAAGTCCATGGGAAGTGATTTCGAGGAAACAACCTGTGTATCATTTTAATTCCTTCAGTTAGATTTACCTGGTCAATATGGTAAGTTATACGTGCAAATGAGTAGATTAAACTGTATTAGGTATGCCGATTAGCATTTCAGGGGCTTCGTGGGGTTCATTTTAAATGCTGGACATGGGTGGTTTTTTGAATCATATACAAAGACAATAATGTTGGAATGAGATTACCACTAGTAAGATAATACAAAATAAAACACACAGGTATGTATAATGTTGATAAGCATTCTGCCATGTAATATAAACCACGCACTTTCCTTGATTAAACCCATTTTTTTCAAAAGTCGCTCTCCAGTAATGAATGTGCTACATGTGGACTTTTATACATACTGGATTTCAATCAATGTGTTCCAAGACTCAAATCATGGACTTTGGTGGTTCTTTCATACATGCTATTTTTCACATGCTCAATAAACACAGAGGATGAATTTTAGTTGTTCTTTCATAAATATGACAGGCCTATATATAGCAACAATTTCCCATGCTTAACTCAATTTGGCCAAAGTATGGACTTGGGTGGGTTTTGTATTCATATATTCACTTGTCTATTACTATAGTACGTTTAAGGGACCCTTGGACTATGTTTGCCGGAAGAGAGGTAGAAGGTTAGATTTGAGGTGCATGTGCTTGGTTAGAATGTTAAATGAAAGTTTATACTTGGCATAACACCTACGGACATGCGCAGATGTTTGACGATGTTAACCTTGCGTGCATGCTTCATACCTAATTCGTTTATTTACACACGCCACACAAGAAGCATATTCGAAAGGCTAGCCTCGGGCGACGTCGCAGTAGATGTTGGTAGATGCAAGTATGAATACAACATCATCCAAGTGTATAATCTCTTATAATCTTTAGGTCCGAGAAGTACTAAAGTTTGTTAATGATGTTCTATATACGTCAGTGGAGAATTATGCTATGCCACCGCATCCGCAGTAGGCATATATGATACAATGTCATCATACACTCGGACAAGTATTCAGAATCAAAGGTCTTTTGACAGCAACGGTTGGGTACACATTCTCTAAACGCTGAATAAATAGACAGATTTGCACTACAGCCCTTTAGTTCAGGCCACGCACACAGAATATTTTGTTTACTCCCCGACAAGCATTACAAATGCAGGCGTGTATTAAACATGTTTAAGGGGTTGTTTGGAATGACAGGTGAGTCAGGGGTCAAAAACAAAATTTTTACCTTTTTGACCTCAGCACATGTGTATGTATGATCTGCCATACAAAAATTAAAAAAACAATACCTCAAAGTATCATTTTTTAATGTTTTTAGTCATAATCACGCTTTTCTACAAATATCATCTGTTTGTACCGGGGGCGTGTCTGTTGCCAGGTAGGCCTACATGACAGCATAGACACACGTTACAACCTTGAATAATAATACAGAATTGTGACGTTATATTCTTCTTAACCTATCTTAGAACTGCCTATTATTTCAATTGTTATACTGTTCTGGTTGGTTTATTGCATATACTGTATAGAAATTATGCAATATGACGTCGAGCATGACAGAGTCATCTTCATTCAAATAAAATTCAGGTACCCGTAAGGTACCACGGAGCAATTCGCACGATAATACAATAAAACAGATGAAAGGTATGAATGGTTGTGGAATCGAATTGCAGACCTGTCCCTCTGTCACCTTAGAACTGCATCTCGTAGGCAATGGTAGGTAATAAACCAACCGGAACGGTATAACAATTGAAATAACAGCATGTCTTGGTCTCAATTCAAGATGTGCAATTTGGACACACATGGGTGACCGGACAGCGTTAATCTGCATTTTTGGGAAATCATTTATTGGGGAGTTGTGAGTTAGTTTGCAGAGTTTTGCACGTTTTTAGACGTAACATGATGATGCATGTATGGGTGGGGGCTTGTGTTAGGATGTGGTTACCTCATCATTTCGGCTTAAAATGTTCGGAGTGATGTGTGCTTTGTGTGATAGCACCTGTGCAAAGTTGAGGACTTATTTCATTTATTATTAATTTTCTAATAGACAGACACGTATAGCAGAAACAGTTTCACCTTAATTTACTGGTCTTCCACATGATAGTTATTTATAACAGGAATGTACAACATTTAACACCATAATGTGAAATTCTTGTCAAATTTGAATCTTGAAAGATGATGAAATAATATACGTAATAACATTTAAAGCCGAAATGATGAGGTAAATGAAATAAATAAATAAATAATTAATAATTAATTAATTAATTAATTAATTAATTAATTAAATAAATAAATAAATAAATAAATAAATAAATAAATAAATAAATAAATAAATAAATAAATAAATAAATAAATAAATAAAATTCATCCGTTATCCTCTATAAAAACAGCAACTTTATTTGAGTCCAATAAGGTGCCATGGGGCACGTGTAAAATTCACAAATATGTTTTTAAAAAAAAGGTTTGGGAAATATCAACGTTAAAATTTCACGTTCAAACGTCGTCACTTTATGCCTTCCAAATAATGTACATTTTCCTGATTTTTGCCCTTAACTGGTGGCATTATTTTCATAAAGTCATTGAGGTTAAATGTTTCAGTTAATTAAACATTAATGCAATATGAAGGTCTTTCTTTTTGTTCACAATTAGGATAAAACTTAATTAATATTCAAGACAGTGGTAAGTTATGGGTTACACGCCGATATTCTGGAGGTCATTAGTCCAAAACCCAGTAATTTTGTTCTATACCCTAAACTTCACTAACTTATAACCTAAGCTTTAATCCTAAACCTAAACCTAGCCCTATAACCCCAAACCTTAACCCATGACTCTCTGAATCCTAACTCTCACTTCTAACTCCTCACCCGGCCCCACGCAACCCTTAATACACACACACCCCCACCCACCCACCCCACACCTCACACACCGCGTAGCACCCACATCCACACACCCACACGCCATCGACCATGTCGACTTCAAACATATCCCCATATCCCAAAGACCTCACTCTGCTCTAACTCCTATTCTACCATATAATAACTCGTCATTAAAAAACTCAAACAAAATTTACATGCTGCTGGAATATGATTTTTAGCTGTTGTTTTGTTGCTCCTCCTACTCGTTGGCTGATTTATACTTCAAGTGACAGAAGTCGTGAATTATGGAGGGTTTCATTGAACTTCTACCAGCAAAATATGGAATAATACTAACACAAGACACCAATCGAGATGATGATACCAGCCATAATGGAAGGCTTGTATTTGACCTTCTTATGAATCCAATTTCGTGGCGAGAAGTTATAAAGGTAATGTATATTTCAAGAAATTTGGGTTCAAAATTCCGTATCAGCTCGTATCATCAATTCCGTAAATATGGCGTATAGAGGCACAACTTGACAATAAACTGAACTATTTAAACGTAAAGGACGCACTGGATACACATAAATTTGTGTTTCCTTGCTGGCGGAATAGTTGCAAAACTCTTTTTTGTCAAAAAAGTTGGACAATTTATGAATTATGATTGGCAAAATAGCGAAAGGAAATAGACTTTTCCAACCATGTAAAACTACACTGGGTTGTTGACATGGTCGACATACATTAAGGCATATGCATGTTCCTAAAGTAGGAGGTAAGTACTATAATTAATTGTTTAAAGTACTCAACATACCAGCAAAAAGTCATATGGTCATCAGAGTACAGGGACTTTGTGAAATACTGGGTACAAAAAGAAAGAGCGTGAGCCGATTTGCAACATCAAATATAAAAGCCGATTTACATAATTTTCCATGACCTTACAGAAGCGATCATGCTCAAATATAAAACTATAGAGTTTGGTCCTTGATATGCACCATCAATTGTGTACTTGTGATCAATATTGCTAGGCAAACAATCACAGCAAACATGCCAAAATCCTCCCATTTCTCCTCCATTTACAAACAAATAAACCCATCCCTTAACGGCAACTTGTTCCCACAAAGTATTCTTCACACAATTGATATATCTCCCATGCCATTACAGTTGATATAAGACCCTTCACCAACCATCACACAGGTATTTCATATCTTTAAACATGGCAAATATATCTGTGACATTATTTCCAGCTTGAAAACTTTCTTTCTTTCTTTGAAAAAGAAAAGGTGGAGGGAAATCCCATTTTGTTTTAGACTATGTTTTCACTAATACAAGTTATAGGCCTATGATGTAAAGGTATTAAAAGAAAAGAAATTGGTATAATATTATTAAATGAAGAAGAATATCAAAGAAATCATCCAACTCACACATTACACTTGAGGCAGGCCTTTAATTATTATCATTATAAGGCCTACAGTAAAAATACTTATAAGATACTGTATGCTAGTTCCGCTAAACAAGAAACTTTTCGTGCTTGGCTGATCCTCACTTGATGAAGGTCATATTGATTTATCGTCTACAGAGATGCCTCCTCTCCAGGCCAATGGTATGTTCAAATCAATCGGTTGGACGATTATTATAATAAATACGTATCTCCGATCAATGATGAACCTTGCCTCCGGCTATGCTATTTTTGCTTCGTAGAATTGAAGCAGGACTTGTGAAGCATAGATGAGAGGGTGTTTTTGCGTGTATATTTTTGATGGTTAATATATTTTCAATCTTAAAGGTTTTAATTTTCATAATTGCAATTTGTTAATATGATACAAAAAGCACGTATAAGTCTATAATTGTAAGAGTATTGGATAATTTTTAATGTTAATAATTGTGAAATTCCGGCGGGAGAGATAATTAATAAATGTGTATTTCAGCGATTTCCGCGATTCCTGCATTACCATTTATGAATAGAATACAATAGCGAATTTCAATAGATTTGAAGTGGAAATCTATTTCGGATAAATAAACCTCGGTTGCGTTGCTAATTTTCACTTATTCTTTTTCATTAACTAACCGTTATTTTTTAAACTTTGGGAAAACTCGACCGAGTTTTTTTAATAATATCATAACGAGCTGCAAACAGTCATGAAGATGACAACATATTTTAATGCGTAATTTTTAATGTTCTTTTTTATACTTCATTTATTGCGTCTTATGATATTTCCCGGGTGATATTTTCATCAATTTTTCCCCACTTCCATTCATCAATTAATTAATTTAAATCTATAATATGATTTCAAATGTCATTACAGCTCTAGTTTTGATCAACCATGTTCCGTCTTCTTCTAATAAGCGCCCTCACATTGGTGGCGCTCGCTACACCAATCCTCGACACCAAACTAGACAAGCACTGGGAGATGTGGAAGGACCACCATAGTAAGAAGTATGATGACAAACACAGTGAGCTGAAGAGAAGACTAATCTGGGAAGAAAACTTCCAGACAGTCAACCTACACAACCTAGAGCACACTTTAGGCATGCATACCTTCACTTTGAAGATGAATGTCTATGGTGACTCGGTAAGAGAGTGACAGAGAGGGAGAGAGAGAGAGAGAGGCTTTCGTATTCCCGTAATTGTTTGGACACCAAACGTGTTTTCACTATATAAGTGGGGACAAAAATTACAAAGTGGGACATGGCCTTGTCTCCACAATTACGGTAGGCCAGAAAAGTGAGAAGCGGTTTTACAGAGTGGGTACTATTATAGGTAGGGGGTCCCCATGTATCTCGTCGGGGGTGTAGGGTATGGGGACCGCATTGAGCAATTGCGCCCCTCCAAGGAAGCGATGAAAGTCAAAATTTTCGCGCGCAATTCAGCGCAAAATCATTTGAGAAATCATTTAAGATCGATATTCAACTTCATTATAACCAAAATTAATTAGAGGTACGGTAGGCCCTATTTGTCCAAATATTCTCGCGCTTCGCGTGCAATTGTTTCAAGATAGGAGGGCGCCACTGTGTATCCTAAGCCCTGGGCGCCACAACCCTTAGCTACGCCATTGCCTATTTGTGATATAAATATAAATTAATGCTAATTTCAAGGCTAGCCAAAAGGTGCGCTAATAGTACGCTAAAGACGCATCTTTTTTGACAAATTGCAAATTAATGTTCTAAGTCAGACGGGCGCAACTAGTACGAATAGCGCTAATTAGCTCTACATAGCGTTTCAGCGATACTAACGATAATTAGCGGTACCTAGTACTCTGTCGCTAAAGTACTAAATGGAAGATGACCCAGTGCTCTGAGAGGGGTGCAATTAACGTTAAATTAGCGTTAAATAGCGCGATCTAGCGTTTTAGCGTTAATAACACTAATTTGTGATACCTACCCTGTCGCTAATTCGCTAAATGAAAGAAGGGTCAGGGGAAACGCTTAATTTTCCGTTTAAAAAATCTAAAAAGTTTTATCCTGTAAATTTTCTCCGGGCCTGTAACTTTTCAGAGTTACAGGCCCGACTGGCCTGTAACTTTTTGAGATATATTTCTAACACTGTAGACCATTTGGCACCCAAAGTATGAAAGATCGAATCCCGGGACCGAAATGACCAGAACGCTAACTAAAATGAACACTGACCCTATAAATAGGGATATTGCAATGATTATACATCCATTTTATTAACACCTAACGAATATCAAAAACATATGTCACTTAAATGACCCAGGCCAAAATCACCTGCTACCGAGTTCAATCACCACCAACACGCAAACAAACTGTTTATTATATCATCATCATCATCATCATCATCATCATCATCAGCCGTATTCAGCCCACTGCAGGGCGAAAGCCTCCCCAAGTTGGCACCAAAGTTTCCTGTCATTTGCTTTTTCCATCTACCTGATCCCTATGAAACTTGCTATCTCATCCCTCCATCTGACTTTCTGTCTGCCTTGGTGTCTTGAGCCCAGCCAAGGCCTCCATTCTGTGACATTCTTTGTCCATCTATTATCTGTTGATCTTGCAAGATGGCCAGCCCATGTTTGGCTCCTGATCCATGCCACTGTTTTCCTGTCCCTTTTGGTGTAGCCCAGCATACATCTTTCCATGCTATGCTGTGCAGTTTTCAGTTTTTGCTCCATCCTCTTAGTAAGTGACCATGTTTCAGCTCCATAGGTCATGGCTGGTAGTACACATTGGTTGAAAACCTTTCGTTTCAGACAAGTTGGCATCTTACTTCTCATGATGTCATTGAGCTTGCCAAATGCACACCAACCAGCCCTAGTCCTCCTCTTTACTTCATCCATGTGATTGTGAGTCATGTTGATTAGTTGTCCTAAGTACACATATTGGTCTATTTATATAGACCGACTTAATTATTATTTATTAATTAGTGCAGTAGCGCTATCAATCAAATCACGATACAAAATCATACAAGAATAAATCTAAATATTACTACAAAAATCTCTTTTTGCTATGGTTACTTATCTAAGCCTGTTGATCTTGAGATCTGATGAGATTCCTTCGATGGTCTCAGTTCTTGATCCAAGATCCAGCAATTTCCAAGATCCTGTCTACCCAAGGGAAACCCCTGATCTACTACCACATAACAGTCTCATTCCAAGTCCTGAAGACTATATATGTTTTCACTATCCTAGCTGCTATGCTAGTGTTTTCCAAATGGTCTTCTATGTTAACCATAGTTATTCTCCTCTCTCGGAGATCTCTTGAGCAAGCTTTCTGCTCCACTTGACAGACAGATAACACAATATGTTGGTCCAGCAAAATACCACAGTTCGTTGATTTCGAGTCTGTCGCTTCTTTGTGTCGACAGCACAGTCAATCATTATTGGCTCTACTACCGCCTTTAACGTATTTTATTCTCTGCAACACACAAGAAACGCAAACCGAAGTTTGAATACAATCATGACAATGGTAACTTTTGTACCACTACTGGCTGACATAAATTTCACAGAGTTCCCTCTTAAAACTTCAATCTCCTCTCTAGATTATTTATTATCAAGGTTTTATATCTAATTTTTTACCATTCTAGAATAATATATGTATGGCATTTAATCATCCCCATATACATGTATGGGACATTACATCATTCTAAAAATAACTAATTACCTCAACACAAACCAATCAGAATCTTTCACCTGTGTACATGATTACTCTTGTGGTTACCATTTATTATGTAGGATTAGTTTAAGGGGTACTACACTTGTGCAAATTTCAGATTATTTTTGCATTTTTCTCAAAAATAATAACACACTGGTAACAAAAGTTATGTAGATTATTGGGGCAGGATCCCAATTACTACACTGAAATTTCAGTGACTCAAGACAAGCAGTTCAGTATATATGATCGGAAATGAGGTACATCCTAGCGGTACCTAATTTTTTTATCATAAATAACGAACCACTTGTCTTGGGTCACTGAAATTCCAGTGTAGTAATTGGATTCCTTGCCCCTATAATATACATAACTTTAGTTACCACTCTGTTATTAGTTTTTGAGAAAAATGCAAAAATAGACACAAATTTATCGAGGGGTGTAGTACCCCCTTAATAGAATTTCCAGAACATTCCATGTATAGACAAATGGAGATAAATATCAAAATAAGTGAAAACTAATATCTGATGACAAAACACATAACTATTATAGAATATCTTGGGGGCACATAACAGTCTTAAAATGAAAAACAAAAGACGAAATCGCTTTTACGATTCAGTAACCAACGTCACGCGAGACGAAATTGACCAAAGATTTGACAAATATCAATGAATGATACAAATGTGAAATATACTGATACAAATATGAAATTCAATGATCGAATAATGAACATGGTTTTCAGTTTGTGCGATTTCGAATTTTTTTTTTCGGACGAATTTAAACTTAATCCTTTTATGGATGTGAATGACACAAGTGCGAAATACTCAAATAATAAATCACGAAGTTATTAACTGATTTTAATTTTTTTTGTGTGTGTGTGAAACAGAGACCAGAAATGGTTTCCGCCAGTCTACGGAGAAGCTCCGATTCATTGGTCACAAATGTTACCAACGAAGCAACTATTCCCAATGCTGATTTGCTTGATGGTGTTGATTGGAGAAAGGAGGGCTATGTTACACGTGTCAAAGATCAGGTAAAGATAGACTTGAGGCTATTCAATTTGAAATTCTCAAGGGGTAAAATCGGTTTCAAATAGAATAGACAATTGGGTAACTTCCATTTGAAATACTCAGTCCGATTGTAGAAGATAATGAGAAACATAATGAGCAAAGGAGCAACCATGTGAGCAAGATGAGCAGCAGGATGAGCAACAAAATGAGTAAGATGAGTAGGATGCGGGGTAGGATGAGCAGTAGAATGAGCAGAAAGAGCAGACATATGATGATACTATATAAAGACTAGTTTCACCCAGTTCTTGTCATTCGCAGATTAACCTTCGAAGAGTCAACATGGCTGATATTTTCGCATTCAAAACTATGACAAATGTTTTGATCGATTCTATAACTTTAGGAAGCAAGTGAACACAATGCACAATGAGTAAGAAGAACACTCCCAGGTTAATGATTAGGAATCAGAGAATTCAGAGATGTATGATTCCGAACGGGGAGAGGCATCATCTTAACACGTTTGGAGACCTCTTTGTTTAAGCGTGCCCATTCTTCCTTCCCCCCATCTGCCTTTGTTGTCTTTCTATCATTAGCTAGGTTTAAGGTCTGCTGAGAGATCCATGGCTGTTTCCGTTTCTTCTTTCTGGGGATGTACTTCTTTGCTGTGCTCTAGACTGCTTCTTTCATGTCTTCCCACAATTCATTTGGGTCTGCTCTTCTTCATTAACTTTCAGTAACTCGTCAACGGTCAAACGTGTTCTTCACCTCTACTGAATATTGAGTGGGGATGTTGTCAACATCATACCTGGTAGGGGGTGCATTATCTCTCTTAGCTTTCAATCTTAGTTACACAGCCGTAGTTACACAGCCGTGACGTTAGTCACGGCTGTGTCTTTTTTCTTACAGGTTCTTCTTCTTCTTTCTTCTTTCTTTCTTCTTTCTGTCAACCATTACATTTGCACTAGCACTCACATGCTTACATCGATTTTGACCTAACTTGGTCACAATGATCATTGAACGTGCCCCTACATGTCACATGAAACTTGTTGTGTCAAAGGTCACGCAGGGGGTCATAGGGGTCAAAAACGTGATTTCAACTCAAAATGCATCTTCTCCTACAAATTACGTAGGACAGTGACGCCACTTGCACACATCTATTGTTATTATCCAGTGTCTATATGGTGTACACAGATTTGGTAGGGTCAAAGGTCATTAAAGGGTCACTTCCGGTATAAAACGAAATACTTTCAAATTTTTTTTATTAGCTAAGGAAAACATAGGACAGTAACGGTATGTTCACATATGAGTTGCAGTTATCCAATGTATATGTGGTATTTTTTATTTGGTCATTAAGGGGTCATTTCCGGAATAAAATGAAATACATTTAAAATGCATCTTCTCCCACAAATTACGTAGGACAGTGACACCACTTGCACACATGCATTGCTATTACCCAGTATCAATGTGGTGTACACAGATTTGGGGTCAAAGGTCGTAGGGAGGACAGTTTTTATGGTCTACTGAGCTCAGCAATGCTCTGCTGTCTTCGATACCGCATTGTATCGGAGAGGTACCTGGCTTTTATCAAAGCCCAAAGCCATTAAAGCCTGTAGCAAACTCTTTTAGGCTCCGCTCAATTGACAACTCTGCTCCGATACAAAGCATTGACCAAAATATCGATCGAATCAATTTTACGACCATGCTTGAATTAACAACCACTTGAAACCTAATTACACCACTTTATGTAAACATAAACTTACACACATTATTTACTTTCTATTGAGCACAGACACGACGAGAGACATGCTTATTTAATGACCACTTGAGTAGTTGATAAGTGGGTCGTTATGTACTTACTGAACACAAAGGAAATTGATTTTGGTTTTACCATCGACCGTGTTTATAATCCTGCTGCTCTGCTGAACGCTCCGATAGATATCAGCAAACTCGTATACTGTTCGCTTGTTCCTATCGAACGCTCTAGCGTACATGAACCATTATGGAAGAAAGCAAAGCATTGCTGAGCTAAGTAGACCATAAAAACTGTCCTCCCTAAGGGGCCACTTCCGGTATAAATCGAAATATCTTCAAAAAATTGTATTAGCTAAGAAAAACATAGGAGAGTGATGGTATGTTCACACATGAATTGTGTTTAACCAATGTATATATGGTATTTTTTATTTGGGGTGAAAGGTCTCACAAATTACGCAGGACAGCGATGCCACTTACACACATGCATTGTTATTACAGATTTGGGGTCAAAGGTCATTAAGGGGTCACTTCCGGTCTGAGACGAAAAACCTTCCAAAATGGCCCTTCTGCCACAAATAACATGCCAAAATAATGCCACGTGCACGCATACATTGACATTAGCCAATGTCTATGGGGTTTTCATATATTTTGGGGTCAAAGGTCTTTAAGGGGTCACAACACGGCTGTATTCGTGGTCTTAGACCACAGCTAAGTCTAGTTTCACTTTGGCTACAAGTAGCTGATGGTTTCTAACAGTGCGTCCAGAACCCCCTCCACACTCTGGTTAGGATTACCCAAATTGGGGACTTACTTACTTAATACAAAAATATAGAGAGAGAGGAGAGATAGTCACAACACCAGTGACGTAACTTCTATGGGCTCTGGGGGCCGCGCCGCGCCCCTGGATACCCTTTCGACACGATAATACTTTGTTAGGAAAGAAGTGGAACCTTTACCCACCATGCGCAAAAATTGACATTTGCGACTCTAATTCAACTTGAATATACCAAATTGTTATGCACATGCGCGGTCGCACCACTGATATTGTGTATTCTTTCCTCTGTGCGCCACAACCCCTAGCTACGTCACTACAGCTAGTGACGAATCTGCAAAAGTAAAGACATTAGAGAAGATGAAAACATTTTTTATATGAACTTTGAAACATGAAATAATTTTGATCTGAGACACTGTAAGTTATTCGGTAGGTCTATGGCTTTAGCTCTGCACCGTGCCCACATAGTCCGATGAGTAGGACCTGTTTTTTCTTAGTTAGCAACTATATGCTCCAGACTCTGATCGCTCAAGAAAGATTAATTGCGAGCGAAAGTCCACTAACCGCCCCACCCGAAAACAAGAAATGTCTTTAAAAAGACAATGCCACGGATGCAGACCATGTGTAAATTAATTTCCGGATGGGACATACATGTATGGGTATTTATTGGTAAATACCACCAAGGATATAGGAAATACAAATTTACTCTTAAAATGCGTGATAAGTATATCTAATTCCGAATTGTATAACAAAAATCTCCATGTATATCAATCCAAGACAATCCGACAATCGATATTCAGTTGACCTCAGATAAAAGTATCATTTGGTTCAATTACAGTTTGAGGCTACTTTTAACCAGCCGAATCACATGAATGTTCTATTATAAGATGTTTTGCTTAAATCTTGTTGGACCAAGGACATTTATAATTAATAAATAAATTTATTAATTAATTAATAAATTCATACAATAATTTATTTATTTACCTTCCTATCTATAAGTACAAGTCAAATGGGGTACATTTGTTCAATATTATAGCCTACGTGTACATGGTGTATAAATTATGCCCATGTCATAACTATGCCCTAAAAACTTTATTTTGCATGGGATTTTTCCTGTTGGAAAGACAAAACTGATGTTTTTAAAAGATATCAATTATTTTATCAATAACATTTTGAGTCCTTTTTTATCCATAAAACGATAAAGGATAGGAGATTTACTGACTCCCACATGGTCCATACTAAGATTTTTTAATTCTGTATACAATATTAGATCTGTTATCAACATGATCACAACCAAACATATCATGCTCTGCTCAGCGCTCTTGTAGGTCTGCAAGGATACTACGATCTGTGATACTACTGACAACTAAAGTATTGTTGATAAGAGAGAAAAGATGCCAAACATTACTTCAGAAAATATCTTATTTTCATCAAAATGTTAACAATTTGAACATGTTTGGTGTCAATCTGAACTGAAATTGAGTCATGCACCTGATTTTGTTGATTATAGCCAAATTTATCCACAAACAAAACACATATCCAGCACATTTAATAACTGCCTAAATTATTCTAGTTAAACAAAGTTATCGCTACTACTCCTAATCCTCTATATATGTATACAAATACAAAACTGCTGGCGAAAATTGTTTATCTGGATCTCATAGACGGTCAAGGTCATGTAGATAAGATTTAACTCAATAGTCGGTGAATCCCATAGTGCATGCATGTGGTTGAATAGAACTCAGGACGAAGCATATAGGTACAAACAAAGGAGCCAAGCTTTGTCGACTAACATGAATTCAATTTCATGCATAAGCAAATTAAGCAAATTCCCATGCTAATCTGGCAACAATAGCAGTATGAGGGAGTATGAGTCCAAATTAATGACATGAATTCCACCAACATCGGGTGTAATAAATAAAGTAATTAAAAGATAAGAGACCCACATAGCACCCAATTGGGCTATTTTAAAGTGGAAATTCCGTATTATAGTCACTGCCGTGGCAAAAATTTTGGCACGAAGATATAGGGATGATGACGCTGTGCCGGGCACCCTGGTCCAAAATTACGCCACTGCACAACACCCGTTTGCATCACACTAGCTTTGACCTGACAACTGTATCCTATAATTGAGTTGTGATCATCCCAAGAATCGGGCGCCTCTAGCCCTAGCAAGTAGGGTGAAAGGCTAGTATCCTAGACAAACCATGGATTGAACAAACTTGCAACTAACCTAGCCAAATAGGTTTGGCACAACAGTCTTAAAATTAATGACAAAAGACGAAATTGCTCTTAGATTCAGTAACCATTGTTACACGAGACGAAATTAAAATTTGACGAATATCAATGGTACAAATGTGAGATATACGAGGGGCAGTCAGTATGTTTTAAGAGTTGACTCGTGACGTCATATGTGGATTGTTTTCATGGCATTTCTCAATGATTACATAAACACTGTACCTTTGTCTTTCAAACAACACATGTAAAAATTATATCATACACATATTTACGTAACAGCATTAGCATAAAATCAATATACTAGGGACACTGCGAAATCACGCAAAAAGGCGGGCCTTTTAAATTACAGAAAAAACACGTGTTTACAATGTCCGAAAACAGCAAAAGTACAAGGTGCATATGGCTAGTTTTGGGCAGGAATAAACACTAGGTCTTCCGTTTGCATTTGGTAAAATATGAGACTTGTCATTAAACTTTGGTGGAAATGGGACGTCTGGAAACTTCAACAACTTTAGGGCTTGAATGGAAGCAAAATTATTCTGCAAAATGGCGAAAATGAAAAAGCAGTTATTACAAATTACATTAATTATCTCCAAAATGAAACAGACTAAAATATAATGACTGGTCACGTGTGAGAGCTGGTACTCAGTGCGATGATAACTGATGTAAATGAAACAACAATCTGCGCATGCGCAGGTGGGATGACCGATACAACATGGTGGAAATGCATGAAAATTGCTAAATTCCATGTAAATAGGGCCTAAAATATTACAAAATGCTATGAAAATTGTAATTTAAATATTCATATGAATTTTTATGGATGATCTCAACCTGAAATGAACAGAAAAGTTTTAAAATAAATTTCTCATTCAAACGATGGCCTCTCTCTTTGTACCTCTACTTTTTGTATAAATGTAACAATGGTAGAATAACAGTTATATTTTAATCACGGATTCAAATATTTTCTAGGGAGACTCCCGTTTAAATGTTTGGATTAAAAATTAAATTTCCACGTTTGCTATTTTTGGCAATATCAAGATTTTTAAAGAAAGAAAAGCCTTGTTTTTGTCAAAAATAAGACATATTTGACCACGCATTTTAAATAAACTAAAACCTTTACAGCCCAAGAAACATGGTTTAATGAACTGGTAGTTTGTGTTCTATTACTGTTCCAAAAAGCAGCATTCTCCATTCTTTAACTAAGTTTAATATATACAGAAAAAGATGCCAAAATTCAACCATTTCTTTTATCCTTCTTCAGAAGGAAATAGAATATTATCATAAATTGGAAAGATTCATTCTTTTAAAAGATTCAAAATACCGAGTTTATCAAAATAAATGGCAGGTTTGGAAGGGACTTTTCAACTAAACATTTTGTTCTTATTGTAAAAGCTAGACAATTCAAATGCTATATAAATATGTATGTGAGAGTGTGTGTGTACTGGTACTGTTTATGTATTGTTTAATATTTAAAAAATACCTGGTGTATAAAAATCAAAATTTCTGTATTTATCTGAGTAAACTATGATTGTAAAATGTACACTGGAAAAAAAGAAATTAAAAAAAAAATTCTTTAATTCCCGAGAAAATATAGAAAATACACCAATACCTCATTTCAGCCTCTTATTTCCCTTAACAAAAACGCCTCAATTTTACCAGGTGACTCTAGACCATTGATTTTATGCTAATGCTGTTACGTAATCATGTGTGTGATAGAATTTTTACATATGTCGTTTGAAAGACAAAGGTACAGTGTTTATGTAATCATTGAGAAATGCCATGAAAACGATCCACAAATGACGTCACGAGTCAACTCTTAAAACATACTGACTGCCCCTCGTACTGATACAAATATGAAATTCAATGATCGAATAATGACATTGGTTTTGAGTTTGTGCGACTTTAATTTTCGGGAGTATTTAAACTTTCCTTTTATGGATGTGAATGACATGTACGAAATACTTTGGGAAAACTAGGGAGAAAGGGTGATGTCAAGGAAGTTGGTTACTTTCAGATTGCAGTCGATGGTGATTTTTAGGCCTAAGTCGCTGAATGTCTTAGCGATATCTTTCCGTGCTCGATCAGCTGCGGTGCCCGATGTACTTTTGATAACTGCAAGTCCGTCGTCGCCAAAGATATTCCGTAAGTATTTCTCTCACGTCCGCAATACCCATCTCATGTCGCCCTCTACGACAGACCAAATTTTTCTATCACGTCCGCATTAATAGGATAAGGCCTACGGTAAGTAGCGTATAGCCATCAGTTGTCTGATGATCGCATTAGCGAGAAACTCAAATAAATAAATAAATAAATAAATAAATAAATTATGAAATTATTATCTGATTTTAAATTTTTATTTTTGTGTGAAACAGAAACCAGACATTGTTTCCGCCAGGGTACGGAGAAGCTCAGATGCTGATTTGCCAGATACAGTTGACTGGAGAACCAAGGGATATGTTACACCTGTCAAAAATCAGAATCAGGTTAAGATAGACTTTAGATGAGTTGACCTCAATGTTTATCAACAAGGGCCAGGGACTGGTATTTCCATATGCTCCAACGAACCATGTGGCGGGAATTTTAAAACCACGGGCCCCGAACAAAATATGATGCGCGCGCATACTGCCAGGCAAAAAACAATGGAAATTGTGATGATGCGTGCGCATACTGTCAGGCATTGACGTCAGAAGTCAACTCATCTAAAGGTTATTCCAGGTGGTGGCCGCATTGCATTCTCTAAATTCAGTAAATTTTCATCGTCAACCGTGTAATTGAACGTGATTATTTTTAAATTTTAAAACACTTGAAATATCACAAACAAATAGGCCTATGATGATAAATAATATAAATACAAGCTAAAACCGTTGGGGTTCGATAATGAACCCCACAAAACTAACCGGCTATATTGGAAAATGCCATACGGCCGGGCGGTTTCACAAGTTGCCGGCTCGATCATGTCATCCGCCGCCTGGGTTATTCCATTTAAAAGTCGCATTTGAAAAGTCTTTTACAGAAAGGATATAATGGGTTTCACATAGAATAGACAATTGGCAGTGGCGTCACAAGTGGGGGTGGGGGAAGCTGTCCCCCAAAAAAAAAAACTGTGAAAAACAGCAAAAAATAGGGAAGGGGAAGGAGACAAAAGAGGAAAGAAAAATTGAAAGAAGAAAGAGAAAAGGAAAGAAAAAGAAGGGATGAAGGATGAAGAGAAAGGGAAAAGAAGAAAACAAAAAAGAGGGAAGAAAGAAAAAGGGAAGGGAGAAGAGAAAAGGGAACATCAAGGATAACTGTTGCACAAATTTTAGTGCAGATTCAAACAAATCTATACTACTTTCATTGTGAAATTTGTACTCTGAAATTCTGATGTTTTAGCGTCTAATATGCCAAAAACCAGGAGCTTCCTCCGCCCCGAGACGCCCTCCGGGCCTTTGCCCCTGGACCCTAAGACGGACCTCTGGATCCCACCCGTTTTACGCTTCACGGCGAGCCGCTCGCTCGCACATAAATAATTCAACTTTTGATCAGAAATTGGGAAATTTTAAAATCTCCCCCCGGTAGGTCAGGTCTGGTTACGCCAATGACAATTGGGTATTATAAACTTCCATTTGAAATACTCAATCCGATTGTGAAAGATAATGATCAACATAATGAGCAAATGAGCAACCAAAAAAAATGAGCAGGATGAGCATGAGCAGCAGGATGAACATTGAACAACAAGTGAGCAAAAAGAGCAGGATGAGTAGTAAAATGAGCAGAAAGAGCAGACATATGATGATACTATATAGTTTCACCCAGTTCTTGTCATTCGTATTAAACTTAATGGTGTTTGCCGCAATGCGCCTCATTTACTCATATTGTGTCACATAGGCCCTATGGTCAAATTAAATGCACATTGTGCATAATTGTTTTTTGTTGGGAGCATAATCTTCAATTTCAAAATAGGAAGTACCATTTGATTTTTGATTTTAAAAAGGAGTTTTTCTTCATCTTCCCCTATTCCTTTTAACCATATTTCTTCTTTTTACAGATCATGGACACAGCAAAAACACTGTTTAAAATGCCCGTTAAAATGTCGCTGTTTAAAACGATGTTGTTCAAACTAAAAGACAGTCCTTGAATTTTAAACAGTGTGTGTTTAATTCATGAATAATAGCCTACCAAAAAAGGAACTTTTAAACAACGTTGTTTAAAAAAGATCGAATTTTTAAAAGAGGGGTTTCCTTCCTTGAAATCAGGGTCAGATTCATCATCATGGCGGATGACTGTGTGATTGACTAGCTCCAAAAGTGGGAAATGCCAGACCTAATTGATACATTCAGGGGTAAGTGTTTGGTTTAAATATTGTTTGATGTGATAGAGTATTATATGAACACACAGTTGTGTGTTGTACTTGTACATGCTAAATGATGCAAGCTGTGCAGTAGTATGCAGCCGTGACATTAGTACAGTGTGAGTGTAAGCTTAACCACATCAATCAATATTTTTAACACTCACCTCTGAATGTATCACATTCACACTGTTCATGCACAGGTGCCCCGGACAGGTGCATGGGGCTGATGTGCATGTTTTACAGTTAGTTCTTCTTGCCCATTCTCCCAAGTAAATTTATTTCAACAAACAAAAATGTTAAAACTTTTAAACAAGTTTAAACAACTATGTATGTTTTAAACAATTGTTTTAAACAACAGCTTTAAACAACTGTGTACATTTAAACAACCAAAGTTAAACAACCCAGATGTTTAAAAACTGTTGTTTAAAAAAATGTTTACAATTTTAAACAATTGGATGTTTAAAGTTTGACAAAGTTGTTAGAGTGACCGACGTGAACAGTGTTGTTTAAAAATTTTAAACAGTTGTTTAAAATATTTTTTACTGTGTACAGACACAATGTGAATCAGGTTGGGCATTCAGTGCTACTGGGGCATTGGAAGGACAGCACTTTGCCAAAACAGGCACACTAGTATCATTAAGTGAACAGCAACTCGTAGATTGCTCAAGGTCGCTTGGTAATATGGGCTGCAATGGCGGATGGATGGACCAAGCCTTTCAATACATTACAGATAACGGTGGAATTAACACAGAAGCTGCCTACCCATACACGGCTCGTGTAAGTATGATAAACCATGCCATGATATGTGTGCCAAACAGAATTCTTTAACACATGTACGAGGGCTGGGCTGATATTCATAAAACCACGCTAGGCCTAGTTGACAGCTAAAATTGACTTTAGCAAGCTGCTAAGCCTAGCTGATTGCTAATTCTTATTCATAAAACCCAGTTAGAGTTAGCAACATTCTAAAATTTTGCCAAAACTTAGAGTTGATCTGGGGCAGCGCTATAAGTCACTAGTTGACAACTAGTCTTAATGATTTTGAACTAAGTTTGACATGATTTATTGTTTTAATTTCATATTAACTGTTGTCAATTATGAAAAATAATGTTCTCAGAATATTCTGTTTCTGAGGTCTTCAGTGTGTTTTACACATAAGAAACTGTCTTAAAACACACAACAAATTTAGGGTGAATGAATAAACATTGAACTAAGCCAGTATTGTTTAACCAAATTTGCACAAGAAAAATGATTATGATATAGTTAAGTGGATGCATGTTGTTTTCTATTTGATGAAGCAATATAGTATGTATAGTATGTTGTTACAACAAACCAAGGACTTAACATGTATATGAACTTTACTTGTTCAGAGTATCTTTTTAATTTAATTTGCCGTAACAACCTTGTAGGCCTATATAGCTTACAAAATACACATGTAATTTTATTAACGAAATCTCAATGAAGACCATCAGCAATGAGTCATTACATTTTGATCATTTTGACTGTGGTTCAGAGCTCAAGTATAATAGACATGTATTATATAAGCCTATTGTATTAGAGGTTACACAACTGTTGAAGGCCATATCACCCAAAACACCCAAATAAGTTATCAGCTAAATATTTCTAGTTGATAGCTAGTTAGCAAAGTGTTTAGCAAGGTTTTATGAATAAGAAATTAGTTGATTGCTATGTAGCTATCAACTAGTGGATTTAGCATCTTGCTAAGCACTAGTTGGTTGCTAATTTAGCAAGGCTTTATGAATATCGGCCCTGGTCAATAAGTTCCCGCAACTATGGTGTATCTCCGCTCATGCATGACTTGGATGGCTGTTACTTACGCTAAATTCAAGTTTGTACTTTTGTCTTTCAAAACGAATATGTATTAGCGATGCTGAATGCTTGATTACGTAATGACATTAGCATAAACACAATAGCGTATGGGCACTGCCTGATTTATGGTGAAAAGTAGTCAAGAAAATCTCGCGCCAAATTGAGGTATTGTTACATAATTCCAAATATCTAGAGAATAAAAGTATAGAATCTGGCACGGTTTTTGCAGCTTTATAGAACGATAACATAGGCATGATGCTGGACTCTTTTTAGACATATACCATTTTTATTAAAGAAAAGAAATCGTGTTGAATATCTCCAATTTTGAGTAGGCTTTATCACCCATTGTTCTTTACATAATAAGAGATAGAAAGATTAATCGATGACAACATTTAACCAATGGTACCTGTTTTGATTGGGTATCTACTGATTATAAAAAAGGGAGGTCCCAGTGGTGAAACCATAAACATTTCTTTCTTAATAAACCCTTAATTTCAAAAGGTCATGTTTTTGTAATTAAAGTAGCACACCATAGAGAGGCTCTGGATTGAATAAGAAATTTGAATTTCGAAAGGTGTTTCTAATCTTAGCATAAGACTTGGTATAGCAATTCACTCACACAGCTACTGTTCCGCAAACCTTGTATTAGTCATATTTTTAGCGCGTTTTTGATGAATTTTTACTTTTTTCATACATTTTGGTACTTTCAATCATGCATACCATCAACGCATGCGCATATTTCTATTTTTGTTGCAACAAATTCTATTGGCCTGACTGTGATCTCTAATACCATACCAATAACCATATTTGGTTTTGTTTTATTTTGGAGATAATTTGGATTCTTTCTTCTGCCGTGTGGGCTCTTTTTCGCGATTTTCACACCATTTTTGCTTGTTGTTATAGGCCTATTTTTGGTGAAGTTCAAAGACTGTCCCTTTCCTCATCTGTTGACGGATACATTTCTTCTTTCACAATTATCAATTGAATATACTCAGATTACCTCATACCAAAAATAAGGCTTGTAAACTGCTTTGGTCCTTACTTCTGCTTTTTTTATTACACGTTCCTCAAAGCCAATTCAAATTTCTCGCCAATGTTGACAATTGTCAGTGTACATATAGCAATGACTTTATGCAAATGAGATTACGTAATTAAAGGTACTCTGATACTAATTGTAGTGCGTTTTGAAAGACAAAGGTACAAACTTTATTGATCGTAAGTAACAGTCATCTAAGTCATGCATGAGCGGAGATAAATAATGGTTGCGGGATATTATTGACCAACCCTCGTAACATGTTGAAAAGTAAACATGACGTGATGCATAGGCCTTACTCATGTGATGCTAAAAATGGCAAATTACTTGTTGAGAGAGAAATTCCGGGATTAGACCAACCAAATGCACATGCGCATGCTCACAGATAGCTACTGATGTTGATACTATACATATGGGCAAGTGAATTGGCCAAGTATCATTTGCATATTTTTCTCTTTAACATGTTAACGAAAACGAAGAAATATTTGTTCTTACTATTTTATGTAAGTAACTGTAAAACTATATCGTGGTGTAGATTATTCATCCAGTAGTTCAAAACATTATTTTGTAAATTAAATCTAATACTGGAACTAAAATTTGCAACTCACTTTGCTACGTTGCGTCCGAAAACTTCGGACTTCGTCAGGCATCTGATTGATGATGTTGTGACGACGTCAGGTGTTGTGACATCAGACGTCAAGGAATGTCTCTTAACGCCGGGTCCCATGCGTGTGACAACTGAAAACGGGGTCCCCCTTTCTTGTTGATGGCGGCCCATTGGCGGACTCCTCCACTAGCTTCCACTCTCTCCCAAATTGATTCTCTGACTCCTCTTTCGAACCACCTCTCCTCTCTATCAAGGATGACTGCTTCTTCAGGATTGAAGAAGTGTTCAGTGTTCTTATTGCAGTGGTTGTATACAGCGGAGTTCTTAGCCATACTGCAGTTACTGTCCGTTTTCCTATACACAATACACAGTGCTCTTACCATTGACGCGTGACCTCTATAAATAGCCTACGTTAAAAGTATGGGGATTTGCCTAGTTAAAGTCGCTGTGTGAAAAATAACCGGCCAATATTAAAAGTACTCTTCTTAAGTTCTAGAAAATATAGTTTTGTAACATGTCCTAAATTTTTAGCTAATTTAGATGTTTGGAAATATGCGTACTTTGGTGTTTTAGTGTATGTTATAGGTAATAGTACATTGCCTAGTTAACTTCGCTGTGTGTGAAAAATAACCGGCCAATATTAAAAGTACTCTTAAAATTCTAGAAAATATAGTTTTGTAACATGTCCTAAATTTTTAGCTAATTTAGATGTTTGGAAATATGCGTACTTTGGTGTTTTAGGAAGGATATTTAAACGACAGATAACACCAAAAAATATGAAGAAATTATTTCCAAACCATGTTAAGTCTGCAAACCACCATGCTTCTCATTTTCAAGAACGCTGGTTAACAATAAGCACGTATTGTCTCATTTCGTAAACAAAGACCACACAGAATTGTTCTCTAGCGCTCGCTTTATAATCGGTCACCCAACTGAAACTATAATCCCAGCTCATTGCTCCATTGTACGTGTAAAGCAGAAACATATGTTGTGTGTATTTAACCAGAGAAGATATGATTTAATCAGTTGAGCTGTTTTCAATGAGTGTTATCTTGGTTTAATACTAATAATAGCTTTTAATGGGGTTTAAGTCTTGCGCTCGTAGGGATTGTTTTCGGACGCAACATAGCAAAGAGGAGTCAGAGAATCAATATTAGATTTAATTTACAAAATAATAACTGTAAAACTCCCGGGGGGGGGGGGGCCCTTCCATAGTGGATACGCATCATGTGCCTCGGGAATGACCCCTTTTTCAAACCGGCTTGTACCCAATGACCCCTTTTTTGTGTTATGGTCCTACCTATTACCCAATGACCCCCTTTAAAAAATCCATGTACTCAATGACCCCCTTTTTCTATTTCCTGCTATACCCAATGACCCCCCTTTTAATTCCCAAATTTAGGTGGTATTTGTGTTCTCCTCCAGAAATAATGAGATTTTTCACATTTCCAAGGTGGCCAAGTTCTTTTTACGCAGTTTGGCACTTATTTATGTGTACTTAATGATACTCTTTTGGCAATCCTGTACTCAATGACTCCCATTTTACTTTTTGTTACCCCAATGACCATCCTTTTTCAAAGTTTCATACCGAATGACCCCATTTTTATTCAGGTTGTGTACTGAATGACCCCATATTTTTGTATTGTACATTTGACCTGAATGCCCCCTACTTTTAACATGGCCGAGGCACATCCCTGCCATTTCAGATAGGGAGTGCCCCCCCCCCGGGGTAAAACTGTTAAATGGGCCTCATAAAACTGTGTGCAGAGTACAGAATAGACGCCACATGCACCACATATTTTTTGAATCTTTTCTGATTGGCCGCTTAATAATATTGTTCTCGGCAGGTTTGGTGCAACAAAATACCAGCAAATACCACCTTCCCCCATGCGCTGTTGTTTGATGTGATCATTTATTAATTTTCCTCACAAAACATAATATTAAATTCTAGACGTGGATATTACCAACAGTTATCACACTAATAAACACATAATTGTTTAGCTATTTTTAAAATAGATTTTTGTTTCTATATGAAATCATTCATCTTTTTCTGCGTTTTGTTGCAATTGTTATTCTATAAACTGTACATTATTTTGTGTGCAAATTGAGGGCGCTATTAACATATATTTTGAACATATATTGAATTATATGAGTTATTCCCTAATTTCATGATTAAAGTTGTTTTAAAACTTTCCTTGTCATTTGTTAGTCTGATGTTGTAATACAATAATACATGTAATACATAATACATGTGCCTAGCCCTTAGGCCTTGGGCTACAAAGCTAAAAAACAGGGTTCACTACCAAAAAAGGGTACAAATGCTTTTTGAAAAGCTACATATCCGCGGTATGAAATGTCATGATAGACATCTGAAAGTAGTACCTTAGTCTCAGAAATCAGTCGATTTCTGAAAGTGGTGAAAACCCTTTATTGTCAATTGCCATACACAATACATAGGCTTAGGAACCGGTGGGCTGGGGGGAGGGGGCTTAGGTTTTGATGGAGGCTGGAATACCTTTCATCCCCCACCCCAATAATCCTATGTGAAGTTAAAAACTTGTGATAAAATAGAGGGAAAATGAGTGTTTGTGACCTATATTCACTGAGTTGCAAAATTTTCTTACTCCGAGGGGGGAAACGGGCACCCCAGGGTAGCCCACCACACATTTTTTAAGTTTCAGCCCCCCACCCCCATGTTGAAAATCTTCCTAAGCCAATGCAATATGGATAACAACGCATGGAATTTCCCCAACTAAATGACTTAGTAAAGGTTTTCTTATTTGGCTTAATTTTTAACCCCATTTTGCCATTAGAATCAAAGATGAAATAGGTTCTAAGTTAGCAGACAGTAAACATTTTCAAAAACGTATGTCCCATCGTCTAATTTCTAGCACTCCAATTTATATAATTTTAAAGTTATCATAATATCTTGTTTTTGTAGTATTCTGGTTTAAAAACAAAGTTAGATGACTTTACTTAGCAATGCACTGTTATCTTGACAACATTGCTTCTACATAAATCGATACTGCATTAACACTAGGTATTTATATTTTTGAAAACACAGCAACAAAAATCAAAATGAATTTCAATTATCTTGTTACTATCTTGATGTAACCATTTCAAATCTTGAAACGCTCATCTTCCCACATTCAAACAAGTTTCCAGTAATCTCTTTTGTTGCAATATTTTGGCGAGTTTTGGTTGGGATATCATATCAGTCAAAACTATAGTTCATACATTTTAAGTCGTTGCAAACATGCTGGTAACCAGTATTTCAAAAAAGGGTGTAGCTTTGAATTGATGTGATGGGATTTAATGCTGACACACAGATTGTTCTACGGTTTCACGATTTAAATTACTAAATGGCCCGAGAAGGCATTGAGACAAACAGTATGCATGTGAATTGTTTCTAAGGCTATCGAGAATGAAAAGAACAGATTAACTTTTATATCATGTTGGTCTCCCTATGCTATGGTGTCTGATCTCCGCCAAATTCTCCCTTTTATTATTAATTCCCCGATTTTTACTTACCCCCCCCCCCCCACACCTTTTTACAAATATTTCCCCCTTTCTAATTTCCCCCTTTTTACAAATAGTTCCCCCTTTTTTGTAAATAGTTCCCCTTTTTATTTTTACCCATTTTGTAAATAGTTCACCCTTTTAACAATTTAACAAATAATTCCCCGTTTTAAATTTCCCCTTTTTACAAATAGTTCCCATTTTTGTAAATAGTTTTCCCTTTTTTTATAAATAATTCCCCTTTTAAATTTCCCCTTTTTTTACAAATAGTTCCCCCTTTTGAAAATAGTTGTTCTATTTTTTACTTTCCCCCTTTCTGTAAATAGTTCCCCTTTTAATACCCCTAGTGTAAATACTTTTTTTTTCATTTTTACACTCAAGAATGGTTTATCCCATTTTCACTTTTAATAACATGTCGGGTTATATAAAGGTCATGAAAACGTTTTTAAAACGTTATTGAAAATATTTTGGGCAAACATTTTTTGCAAAATATTTTGTCAACCCCAAAATAACATTCTGCTTAGAATGTTTTGTATCAAGTTTTCAAGAATGTTTTTGGAATGTTATTAAAACGTTTTTGTACCCTTTATATAACCCGACATTTAAACGTTTTCTGTAAAACATTTTTGTTTGCTGAGCAGTAGATTATCAAAAATGTTTTTTAAGGTTATGAAAACGTTTTATACTCTTAATATACCCTTTATATAACCCGACATTTAAACGTTTTCTGACAACCTTTTATAACCTTTTGCGAATGATGTCGAAAACGTTTTGTGTTTGCTGGGATCGCCATAGCACCATTACCACATCAACAAAAATATAATTAGATTAAACAATTTACTGCAAGTCTTCAGAGAAAATTAATATACAAATATTTAAAATCACGTTTTACTTGCACAGCGTTTCTAATTGCAATTACAAATAAAAGCTGAAGTGAAAATAAAATAGTCTATTAAAAAAGTGTATTTTTAAAATAAATATTGTTTACACTAGAAAACAGGGAGGGGTGTAGGCCTAATCATTTATGACACAGGTATTTATTTATTTATTTATTTATTTGTTTGTTTATTGAAATACGTAAATAAATAAAAAGAAAGAAAGAATAAAGAATGAAATAAATAGCAGGCCGTCTTGGCAGTGAATGATAAAAACAATGAAGACAATCCAACAATTCACTTCATGTGTTAAAACATGTATTTTTAATACTCAATTATTTTACTAGGCATGGCTTTTACTATTGGGCATGGCCGTCCATATGGTAACATCATAACATTCATGTCACTACAAGATTAGTTAATTAACCCTCTCCATGCGGGTGTCAAGTCAAGGTGTTGAGTCGACTTCAGACGACAAGTTTAAAAACAAATTAAAAAAATTCAGAATTGTAAATTGTCATGACCATATTTGGAATCAGCATGAAAAATGCATTGAAATGAGTACAAACAAGCCTAGTATTGGTTCAGTGGTTCTTTAGATAGCTATTGATATTTTGAGAACTATCTCAAAACTTGAGACTTTTTATGCGGAAGGCAATGGCCAGCACGCAGAACATTGATGACATTTGCGGAATTTTACCGTATCTCGTATTAACATAATTATTAGAAGTCCTTCGGCTTTACCATGCATCCGTTTACGAGCAAAACTTCTCAGCTGCGAATCTGGGGTTTAGCGGCACAAGTGTATCATTTATCGAGCAAAACTGTGGTTTTGCTGCCCATTCTTGGGTTTAGCCACGAAACCCTAGATGATACACTTATGCTTCCATACACGTGTATGGAAGCATAAGTGTATCATTTCGAGCAAAACCCAAGAATCGGTCGCTTTACCCGGGTTTCGCCAGCCCATTCTTAGGTTTTGCTCCCCCAAACTAAGGAATAGCTCACCAAAACTCAAATCGGGTAGCTATTCTAGGGTTTTGCTGTCCATTCCTAAGAATGTGCAGCAATACTATGGTATAGCCGCCGAATCTTGGGTTTAGCCAGACAAAACTCAAATGCGGGTAGCTTTTCTAAGGTTTTGAAGCCATTCCTAGGAATAGCCCGCAAAACCAGGGTATAGCACCCGAATCTTAGGATTATCTCGGTAAAACTCAAATTGGGGTGCAAATCTAGAGTTTTGAAGCCCATTCCTAGAATGGGCTGTTGAAACCCAGGTATAGCGACCAATGCTTGGGTTTTGCTCCCCAAAACCAAGGAATGGGTAGCAAAACCACGGTTTGGCTCGCTAAATGATACACTTGTGCCGCTAAACCCAACTTTCGGTAGCGAATCTAGGGTTTCGTGGCTAAACCCAAGAATGGGCAGCAAAACCACAGTTTTGCTCGATAATGATACACTTGTGCCGCTATTGAAACCCCAGATTCGCAGCTGAAAAGAAGTTTTGCTCGTAAGGGACGCACCATTAGATACTCGGGGGGTAGTAAATTAGGGTCGGGTGAAGAAATTTTTAGCGATGTTGGGTTTTTTTCGCCGCACATTTATACACAGTTAGGTGGGGGAAGTTTTTTTTTTAGTGTTAGTGGGGAAAGTTTTTTTTTTTTGCTCATGTAGTGGGTGAATTTTTTTTTTGAAAACCTACCCCCACCCTGAGAATCTAATGGTGCGTCCCTAAACATGGTAAAACCGAAGGACTTCTAGTTATGTTAATACGACATTCGGTAAAATTCCACAACTGTCATGAATTAACTAACCTTGTAGTGACATGAATGTTATGACATTACTATGTGGACGGCCATGCCCAATAAAAAAGTGTATTAAAAAGCCATGCCTAGTATTAAAATAATCGAGTAAAATACATGTTTTAACACATATGTTGGATTGTCCTACACCCCTCCATGTCTTCTAGTGTAAACAATATTTATTTTCAAAATACACTTTTTTAATAATAGAATATTTTATTTTCACTTCAGCTCAATTAACATGATTAAGCAGTTGTATTTGTAATTGCAATTAGATACGATATGCGTGTAAAACATGATTTAAATATTTGTATATCAATTTTGTCTGAGGATATGCAGTGATCAAATTGCGGAATCACAACCGATTCAGTGTTTTCAGACCCGATTCAGGGTTTCCAAGCCCGATTCAAGGTTTCCATAGCTAAACCCTGGAATGGGGAGCGAAACTAGGGTTTTGCGGCTAAACCCTGGTTTTGCTCGCTATTCCTAGGAATAGCCCAAAACCATAGAATCGCTACCCGATTTAAGTTTTACCGAGCTAAACTAAGATTCGGAGGCTATACCATGGTTTTGCGGGCTATTCCTAGGAATGGGCTTCAAAACCTTAGAATAGCTACCCGGATTTGAGTTTTGCTTGGCTAAACCTAAGATTCGGAGGCTATACTATAGTATTACTTCTTAGGCTGCGTTCACATAGAAGTATACTATTCGGGTATACGGTGCACGATTTGCAGGTGCACGCGTATAGCTTAAATCGAGCAAGGCAATTTCACAGTACCGGGTCACATAAGGCTACGATCACATAGAAGTATACTATTCGGGTATACGGGTCACGTTTTGCAGGTGTACGCGTATAGCTTAAATCGAGCAAGGTAATTTCATAGTACCGGGTCACATAAGAGGGCACTATTCAGACTATTCGAAAAGGCCGTATACCTGCGTATAGTAGTATAGTGGGAATCGTGCGTGTTCGATTTTAGTGCAGCGTATACCGTCCTAATTTTAAAACTAAACCATATGTGGGTAAATTCATTTTTTTTTAATTAGATGCACTATCTAATTCTGCACATTATGACACCTCATTGAATGCAATGTGACCTCAAGAAGTAAAGTTACAAGCATTTGATTAGACGAAGAAAATTGGTAAACTGACCTATCATGCCTATACTCGCTATTATACCGCTATACGAAATACGCTCATTCGATCAGGCTGAGTTCACATAGTATACTCCTATTCGCTACTTGCACGGTTCCGCCATTATGCACTATGTGCGGGGAGAGCCTCGAACTGGCAGCATACATGTATGCTGCCAGTTCGAGGCTCTCCCCGCACATAGTGCATAATGGCGGAACCGTGCAAGTAGCGAATATGAACTCAGCCTGATCGAATGAGCGTATTTCGTATAGCGAATACCGTATACCGTATACTTCTATGTGATCGCAGCCTTAGGAATGGCCTGCAAACCCCTAGAATTGCTACCCGATTTGAGTTTTGGTGGGCTATTCCTTAGTTTGGGGAGCAAAACCCACGAATGGGCTGGCGAAACCCGGGTATATCGACCGATTCTTGGGTTTTGCTCGAAATGATACACTTATGCTTCCATACACGTGGAGTGTAAGCCTTGAACATTCTTCGATCGTGCATACATGTACTTCGATATTGAAATAGTCCAGCATACACGTTAGCATGTGATTGTCTGATACAAATTCTTGAGCTAAATAAAATGAATAAAATGATACTTATTATGTAATTTATGAATTCTATAATTCGAATCAATTAGATTAATATTAATCGTTAGTATTTTGGACTTTTAAAAAAGACTAGGGCTTACTACTTAATTCTTCATCTAACATATACTAATTCTTTTTAGATTTTACAAAATGGGGAAATTCAAGAAGGGGTATTACTTTTAAAGAGGGATAACTATTTACAAAAAGGGGGAAGTATTTTGCAAAAGGAGGGGGTAATTTAAAATGGGGAAATGATGAATAAAAGGGGGAATTTGGCGGAGATCAGACACCGTAGTATGCATAAGTGCGTATATTTATGGCCTTTACAATATTTTCTTATGTTGTTGATTAGGTATGAGGTATATATTAAAATAAAAAAATATAGCTATATTAAAGGTCATATATATTGCTCGGACAACATCATATCATTGGCAAGCTAATATTATGAGGACAATGAAAATGACTCCTTTTTTTGAGAAAATAAAACGTTTTAAAATTGATATTCCACAAAAACCAACTTAAGCGATGAGTTCCTTCGAACGAGACACATTTGACCTAGAAAAAAGTTGACGTTATGAAATGAGATGTGCCTGCTTTGAGAGAAGGGATTATAAACATTCTCAATGCACAGAACGTATACGGTTGTTGTTCTCAGAAAAAACTCTGAATTAAGTATTACAAATTTAATGGTTTTTCAACATTTGGAGAAAATCAGCCGCTTCTTTTTTATATATATATTAGTAAATTGTGATATTACAATTCATATGTATATCAATATCATGAGAAATATTTGGACTAAAAAATAAAGAAATATTTTGAGCCTAGAATTTCAGCGTGATCAATCTGAGACTAGTATATGTAGTCCACAAACTCATGTATCTGATATCCCTGTGCGATATTGCAGTGCTATAGGTATTATAGTTTCAGTTGGATGAAATATTACAAAGCAAACGCATAATAACAATACTGTGTGAGGCTTTGTTTCCCAAATGAAAACAATAGTCTGCATATTGTTATGGTAAATAATAGTACAACTCATTGTTGCTAATGTCAAACTTGTCAAAGTGATTGTGATTGTATCACACAAGTAAATGAGAGCATGATAGTGTCCGCTTCATTCACCGAATTCATCGGCCCGCTGCCTTGAAAATTAATTTCGCTTTGAACGGGGGAAGAACACGTACGAGCCCGAACTTTACCAACACAATTTCTCTTTTTTTTCAGGAGAAATACGCATAAAAAATTGCAACGAGTGTCAACTTGTAATGTAATAATTATTATCTTCGAATGGAGATAAACTTGTTTTTGCAATAGATATGCCCTTTAAATGAACTCCTAGTACAAACTAGAGCGGTTCTGGGCTTTCGCGGTTCTCGGCATTCGCGGTTCTCGGTAGTGTGGGTTGGTCCGTGTAAGACGTTTCTGTTCAGAACCTTGTGTGACCCTCATGTTTTGTTTTACCTCTGTGTTATTTAGGCTATGTGTTTTAAATGTATTTGTTGCTTGTCTGTCTGTGCCATTGTATTAACCAATGTAAGAAATATTATAGAATTTGATTTTAAGATGACCCTATGGTAGAGAGGACTTGTGTGTAGCACGGATTTGAAATCTTCATATCTTTTTGTGGACTGTAATTTGAGGGTCAATCACAATACCTGCACCTTGATGCGCGTTGTTGAAAAAAAAAATGCATTTTTTTTTATTTGAAAGGAATTATTTTTGGAAAAAATACTATAGGACCGGTCCCCAGCACCCGAACCGCCTATGTTATTGCTAGACCCCTCTGTATACTAGACAAAGTTGATATTGCCGCTAGCGTAAATCAACTTCGCCATTACAAAACATAATGCACGAGTTTCGATCAACATCATCCATAATAGCCATAAATTTGTCTGGTTGTTGCAGTACGACGGCAACTTCGTGACCTCTTTTGTTCGATAGAAAATTTTTACGGGTTGGTGAACACGGGTTACGTAACTAAATGTTGAAAATTTGGCCGGCAAACATGTTTTAGCGAAATAGCTCCAGAAATGGAGATAAGGGTCGTTTTTGCTTAAATTGTGCACCATGATCACGGATAAGATACCAAACATTTGTGCAAAGAACAAAAACGAGTAAAAGTTGAATAATTTTGAAAATAAAGAAGCTTGAACATGTCCAAAGTGGCCGGAAAATGAGAAAAATTGCATGTCACGATCACCAAAATGGTTATATCTACAACTATGAGCAAACGCCGGTCTTATGCTTTTCTGTAATGATAGATATTAACTAACTTGAGCTTGTATTAAATTTTCAGCGAAAATGATTGGTGGAACAATCGAGTCGTAGGTTGGAAAGTTACTCTCAAAACGGCTCGTGTCTCAATCGTGCGTGTCCCGTTAGTGACAAGTGTCACTAGCAAAATAGCAGCCGGCCTTGTCATTATATCGAATAATAATCGTCAGAATCGTCCAGTTGACTCCTGTGATATTTCTTTATTCAAGTAAAATACTGCATTGACTTAAAAAATATTGAAGCCAATATAAAAAGTAATATCACCTCATTTGACTGAACTTAAAAGCAGTTTTAAAAGTATTATTGTTGATCGAGTCCCTGAATGAGAAATAAGATTGCAAAAGATACGAGTATGTTCAAGCAGGTTGTGATGGTTTAGTGGTTGACGCCGTGGTTTGAAGTGCGAGAGGTTGAAGGTTCGAATCCTACAGCATTTCGATTTTTTTTCTCACTTGTTCAGTTAGGCCTATGGTGTAGGCCCGTCAGTATTTTGATCAATTAAAAATATTTCTATGCAACACGTTTGCAATGTTTTACATATTAAAAATAAGATAGCGTCAGCCATAATTTACGAATTTCAAACCTGATATTTTGGAATAATATTTTTAATATTTTTACACCGTTCTTACACCATACCCAGACATACACATAATTGGAATCAGCGTTTCGTTGTCTAGAGTAACTTTAATTATCTTCAATAGAACACCACAAGCGGTCAAGATAAAAAAAAATGATTTCTTTCATTTTACCTCATTATTTCTGCTTCAAATGATCAGAAACCCCCCGGGAGAAACCCTTCCTGAAAGTTGTTTACTAATATCATAAATATTTTCAACAAAAGAAGAAAACCCGCTATGGTAGGGTTCGAACTTCCAACCTCACGCACTTCAGGCACCGACTTAGCCACTACTGTCTGTTCAATTAGCTTAGATTCTTGAATGTTTAAGATATTTGAAAAAATATAAAATTGTGGCCAAAGTCATCAAAGAAAAGTGTTAGCACAGCCTTAGACCCAACGTGATTTATACTTTTCAAATTCCCAAGTTCAATTTAAAACCCAATTTCTTTTCAATTTTGCCTCATTTTAGGCAGTTACTTGGGTCCATCAAAAGGGTTCGCGACCTTTTTACAAATCGAGTGGGACGGTCCATTCTCAACTTAGGGCATAGACCCTATCCAATTTAGCAAAACAATCTGTCCACCAACCAATCTGTCCTGCCATTTCAATTGTTATACCGTTCCGGTTATTGGATAGGTTCTATAGGTGATGATGGTCCACCGGTTTTTGTTAAACGAAATTATATGGCGCGATTATGCATAACATTATTCTGAGCATTTTTTTTTCCTAAACAAGGACATTAAAATTATGGATTTCGTTCTTATTTCAACTGGTTTACAATGTAAATTGAGTTTTGTTTAATACCATCATTCCTTCCCAAGAATATCAGCATTCGCTTGACATTTTCAGATACAGTGACTTTACAAGAATTGTTTTCTGTAACCTGATTGTTTTAAATAACATTTTCTTGTACAAAAGTTCTTTTGTTTCCAAATGTCCTTCTCATAGTTTGTATATATTCAACAAACAAAACGAAATAACAAATTGAAAATAAATAGTTTTTATAGTGTAGTTTTATATTATAGGCCTATAGGCCTACACCTTCTCAGACCCATTCGCAAAGTAAATAAATAAATAAATAAATAAATAAATAAATAAACAAATAAATAAATACGCAAGGAATGTATTTATATAAGCTGGGCCTATTAGTTCATAAATAATATCGTAATGTTTCAACAGTAGGATTTCAACACAAATAGGCATACTGGCAAATATAACTAGTATAGCTATTTTGCTGGACAATACTTCTTGATGCGGATGGTCGAATAAATACTATCTCAGCGCATTGTGACATTCGTCCCCATTGCTCTAAATGGATTGATTCAAAAAGTTTATGATACCCGACGTTCTACGGCTTGTTATAAAAATATCGCGGAAAAGACCAAAATTGAAAAGAAATGGGGTTTTAAATTGAACTTAAGAATTTGACAAATATAAATCACGTTAGGTCTAAGGCTGTGCTAACACTTTTCTTTGATGACTTTCACCACAATTTTGTATTTTTTCAAATATCTTAAAAAATCAAGAATCTAAGCTAATTGAACAGACAGTAGACCATCACAACCTGCTAACTTATTCTCGTACCTTTTGCAATGTTATTTCTAATTCAGTGTATCGTTCAACAATAATCGTTTATATACGTCTAGCCCTTTTCTATTCACAGATTATCCATTATATTCCTTTTGTTTGAGGTTCGTTACCTCGACCATTACCTAGAGTAATGAAGGCAGCCAGCTGCCCAGAGACCGTTATCAACACAATAGCTCAAGATAACGGTCTCGGGCAGCGAGCTAAACAAAAGGAATACCATGGACATTCTAGAAACACTATGGAAAGGATCACAACATACATGTAGAATCTGAGTTGGTTACTAGTCTCAGATAGAATTTTGGAAAAAATGCATTTACAGCTCGATTTAAATGCAAATGTTACATGGCAAGAGAAAATTATAGAGGGCTCATGCAGTCCGTATAATAGTAATTCATATAACACCACTGGTGCTCAGTTAGATTTATGCAAATTAAAGTTTAATTAGCATAACAAAGTTTTTTAGACATGCCATGGTTGATAAGATTTATGTTCCACCAATTTGTATGAACTATTGGTGTAGAAGATTCCCCAATTACAATTTTGATTGGGAAAAGATTTGGGGTTCAATACCATGTTGTACCAGTGAGGCCAGACTTATTTCACTTAATTGGAAAATTATTCATAACATTTATCCTACAAAAGTTTTATTATGTAAAATGGGGAAAGAAGATACAAATTTGTGCAATTCCTGTAATGCTGTTGATCATCCAGAGCACTTCTTTTTCATTGTAATAAGACCACTCCTATTTGGGAATTTGCTAACAGGGTTATTACACAAAGGCTTGGTAAGAACTTTAGGCTTTCTGTTGAAAATGTTTTATTTAATTATCATAATGACATTACCAGTGATCGGTCAAAATATATCAATTATGTTATATGTGTTGGCAAATGTGCATTGGCAAATACAGATACGGGGATCATCCTTGTCTTCTGTTCCTCTTTAGGCAGGAACTTCGTATGAGAGGTTTGGTCTGCGATGACTTTAGCTAGTTGATCGCAGATGAACAGTTACTTGGATGACTTCCGTGTCTGTTCTTGGCTCTGTCATTTTGCTTAAATTATTTGTTTGATTTTCTTATTATATACATGTATGTAAATTTGTTTTATAACATCTACTATTATATATGGATTATGTGCAGTGCAATAACTTTTGTTGTTATAATATTTATAGTGTATTTAATGTGAATAAAAGGCATTTTGCCTGACATACTATGTCAAAAGATAAAAAAAAAAAAATAACGAAGTAAATATTCATAAATAAAAAGTAACCGTTTCGTTGAATGTAAACTCAGTACATGTATATAAACTTTTTATTGGTTTTTAGAAGGGAATCTGCCTTTATCCTTGCCCGACCCAAAACGCTCAACGGTCCATGCAAATTAGTTGCTAGGCAAGAACCCCGGATACTACCCGACCAGGGGAGCTTCGCAAACTAACCTGCGGTACTCATTACAAGTCAAGAGGCTGGGGGTGCAAAGCCTTACTGTGACCTACCCATAATGGGGAGCACCATTGGACACAACGTTACTAGGTCTTTCAAATATCTGCTTATACTCATATTTTTCTAAGATATAAATTTCATGGTGTTGAAACAGATTGTAGTCCACGTTGACAACTCTATATAATTTGCATTATTCATTAATTATTTAAATAACAATGGTCACGGGGTGAATAAACTCCAGCGGATTAAAGCAAGTGAATAACCTACCAAACCACTTCAAATACAATTGTCAATTGAGATCAATTCTGTATTGATTTGATTAAATCACTTGCATTTGTCATTAAATAGACTCTCACGCAGGACACATGGGAAGAATATTACACTATCTCGAGGTGTTTTTATTTAGGGAAAAACCCACAACTTTAACAAAATAATACATCAGTTTTTTCCATTTTGTTTTTTGGAAAATGAATACACTTTTACAACAAATTCGTTTATTTTTGCTCGCCGCATATGTAAGATAAACGGTTCAAAACAGACCATCACCATAGATAATCGGTGTCTTGTTGAGGTATGGTTCGCATGTTAGTCGCTCGGAAGGCTCGACCGCCTTCCGAGCGACTAACATGCTCACCATACCTCAACAAGACACCGATTATCTATGGTAATGGTCTGTTTCTCACCCTTTATCTACTACATAAACTGTTTGTAAGTTCAGTCAAATGGCTTGAAATTACGTTTTATATTGACTTCGATATTGTGTATGACAGGGCAGTATTTTGTATGAATAAATAAATATCACTGTAGTCAACTGGACGATCCTGACAATTATTAATCGATTATATGGACAAGGCCGGCTGTTAATTTTGCTGCTGACACTGGTCACTTATGGTCACGCACGATTGCGAGGGGAAGCCGTTTTGAAAGCAACTTTCCAACCTACGACTCGATTGTTCCACCAATCATTTTCGCTGAAAATTTAATACAAGCTCAAGTTAGCTAATATCTATCATTACAGAAAAGCATACGACCGGCGTTGGCGCATAGTTGCAGATATAACCATTTTGGTGATCGTGACATGCATTTTTTCTCATTTTTAGGCTACTTCGCGCACAATAAACATTCATTGTCTCCACAATAATTGGACTTTTACACGTTACTGTTTGCCTTATACTCATGTTTCATATCTTATCTATGGGCTCAATATGGAAATGAAGGGAGAAACCACTCGTGTATTCCATTTTTTTGATGTTTTCTGAAAAAGTGTATTTGCCACCTGATTTACAACATTACGTTACGTAACAGCAAAGGTCACGCCGGTAAAAATTACCGGAAGTGAGCTAAGGTGCTGTCGTACTGGTTGGAGGTTAGTCCCGACCCTATCACTCGTGCAGTACATAGAGGTGACTAATGTACAAAACTGGTCATATTCCATGTATTTACTCAATCGGGACGAGACAGAACACGAACTAGAATGCTATACCGTAGAAACCCGTCTATAAGGAATAGAAGCGACTGTGATGATAGCATATTTCACGCTAGCGCCCTCCACAATATTATATCATTATGGAATTTGAGCAAATCATTTACCGACACAAGCAGGTATACAATGTATTATTTTATCTTTATTTCGCATCTCACGAGCATAGCTCACTTGGCAAGGCATAAGACTTTGGTTCTTTAGATCGGAAGATGGTGAGTTCGAGCCTCATCACGGTCACACAAACTTTTATAAACAAAATATTGTTGAAACTTTTCATTTATATTTTCTTGCATTTTCTAAAGACTCCTTTCGTGATCATTTTTTTTTCATATTTAGTTTAATTTATTCTATTGTTTTTCTTTTATTGTTTCTTTTATTTGTCTTTTTTTCTTGTTTAATTTAATTTTTTCTTTATTTTTCTTTGATTCATATAATATTGGCAGGATAAGGAGAGGAGGGAACTAAAGACCCATTTAGTGATTTGCTCATCCGGACGATCGTAAAAATCATCAAAATTCACCTTTGTCATTGTCATAGATGTGGTAACATAGCCTGCTAGTGGTTCAGCAGAAAACCGTGTGACACATAATATACATTTGGCTACATTTTATTATACGATAAATACGAATTTATTAAACATGGTAACAAATATTCTCTAGCAGATCGGTTATACGATGGAACTGGTAGGCATAGGCCTATTATAAATTCGATATTAAATATCTTCCTGACGAGACAGATCTGCGCATGTGGTCAAAGACGATTCCTTACTAGCCACAGACCTATTCCGTGCACAGACCGTCCGCTGGAATTAGTTGAACATGAACCATTCGCTATGGCTGTTGGTCGGACCTCTCATCTCTCCACATCGATTGTGACCTATAATCCCCGACATTGCCCTTATGAACTCACATCCTCCTGTTTTATTCCAATACGCTGGCGAAGTTACGTAATAATCGGATTAACTACCATAGCAATAGGTGAAAACAATTTTTGAATATACCGCGTTATACACTGATACGTTCAGGCGGTACCTCTTCATTGAACCATATCATGCTGCACCTGTAAGATTAGTATCTTTGAAAAGACCAGTATTGTATTCAATCTATTATTGCAGACATACACAGTACAGGTGATGAGTGTAACCTGCTTGTAGCGCAGCGCGATATGTTCAAAATTGTTTTCACCTATTGCTATGGTAATTAATCCGATTAATTACGTAACTTCATCAGCGTATAATGGCCGAATAAATACTGACCATCACTTGGCTTGTTGGATTCGTCTATACAACAATTCGCTGTCGAAGTGACGTAATAATCACAATAACTACCATCAAGCAGATTGCACTAATCACCCGCGTATGTCACCAAACATAGATTGAATACCACTCTTTTCATAAATACTAATCTTACATGGCGAGTGATTAGCATTTCTTTGACAACTATGGTTCAATGCATAGGTGCCACGTGAACGATGAAGTGCAGGGCTATATATTCGAAATTGTATTCATCAATTGCTATGGTAGTTAATCCGATTAATTACGTCACATCGACAGCGAATAGCCTATGAGTATGGGTTCAAGAGGAACAAAAAATAGTGTATGTCCATTGCTAGCTATGGTAATTAATCATGTTAGTGTTTACATCACTACTTCGGTGAAGACAAGAGAAGTGTGCCTTCTCTACCAACGCCTGTGATATAACAGGTGCAAGCGAAACAAAATTGAATGACCAGAATAGTTTCCTTTGTCAGATAAATTGATTGACGTTTTTGAAGACACTCTATTCTTGATGGGACAATAGATTCAAATATGGAATAATTATTATTCCTCATCTATTTTTTTTTTATTGAAAAAACTGCAATTGTGGCAACAGAACAATATTTATTTTGATTTCATTTCAAGTAGAAACAAAATCGTGCTTAAGCCAAAAACGCACCCTACCGGCCATTCCTCAAGAATTGGGATGGCACAAAGGTGCAACATAGGTTTTTATTGCAAAGACGAGGACAGACAGTTTACAACACATCTGTCTAACCGTGGGTTTCGCTATTATTTAGAATAAATGCTTTTACTAGTTTCTATAAAACCACAAAATTACTAAAAAAACTATTAAAAAAACTAAAAAAAAAAAAAAAAATAAAAAACACGCCTAAAATTAAAAGTAGAAAGGTAGATTTGAAGAAAGATAAAAGAACATGTCAAAAAGTTAAAATTAAACGAGAATGAAAAAACGGAACCGGTGCCCGGACCATGCTCTCTTCAGCATGTCTTCAGTTCCAAAGTCTGACGCTCTATCAATTGAGCTATACGATCCTGATATACGAAACAGTCGTTATTATGTCAATACAATTGATTGGTGTTACAACATACTTAGATGGAATGCATAGCCACCCAGTGCCAGTATATATTTGCTCAAACTCCAAATACAAAAAGCAACCAATTTTATTGAGGGCGTTTCTTAGGTATATCCTTGTAGACGGGGTTTTACGGTATATTTGTACACAAATACGGCTATACCCGCATGTTATCGGTGTACCCAAACTTACAGTCCTTATTTGCTGAGGACTTAAAATAAAGAAATTGTAAAAAGTCGTCCAATTGGGCAGAAAATGTTTAAAAAGTGCAAGTCCAAGTCACAAGCTTTAATTGAATGTAGGTTGCACTGTCGCATCACTTAAAATAAAGAAATTCTAAAAAGTCTCCTCCCAGGGGAGTCGTCTATCTTACTCACCATAGGTTGCTGTTGTCAGTCTCTCTTACTCACAGTGAGGCTATGCAATATGATTAAGGGGAAACTATTCCAGAGGGAGTATGTAAATTAAATGGAACAGCCATTTCAGAGAGAGAGTATGTAAATTAAACGGAACAGCTTTTTTGGGGGACATTTTAGAGGGAGTATGTAAATTAAATGAAACAGCCAATGGGTATGTACTTTAACTGAACAGCCTTAACGCTTCACGCTGGTATTTCCAATTATGATATATATAATACGATCTGTCTGTTTAGTCCCACGTGGATGGGTGTGTGGGTGTTAGTAACAATATAACTCTCAGGTGCTATCTGTGTACAAATTCTGAGCCCGGAAGCTGCTTTCTTTGATGAGAAACGGCCCGCCCTTTGTTTTAACATTTGGGGCCTTGGGCCCATAATATTTGCCCCAAAGGCCCAAATGTTAAAAAAAGGGCCGGCCGTTTCTCAGCAAATAAAGTAGCTACAGGGTTCAGATTTGGTACACTAATAGGTCTTAAGCATTATATTGTTACATGTATATATCAGCCCAGTGTGTCACACAACATGGGCCCCAGGGCCCCAAACGCTAAAAAAATAGGACCGGCCGTTACTCAGTAAATAAAGCAGCTACAATGTCCAGCTTGTGTCTACTGATAGAACTAGAGAATTATACTTAAACATATGTAATTGAAACGCCAGCGTGAAGCGTTAAGGATGTTCCAGTTAAATTACATACCCATTGGCTGTTCTATTTAATTTACATACTCCCTTTGAAATAGCCCCAAAATAGGCTGTTCCGTTTAATTTACATACTCCCTCTGAAATGGCTGTTCAATTTAATTTACATACTCCCTCTGGAATAGTTTTCCCCTAATCATATTGCATAACCTCACTGTGAATAAGAGAGACTAACGACAGCAACCTATGGAGAGTAGGAGAGACGCCTCCCCTGGGAGGGGACTTTTACAATTTCTTTATTTTAAGTGCTACGAGAGTGCAACCTACATTAAATTAAAGCTTGTGACTTGGACTTTCACTTTTTACACATTTTCCGCCCAATTGGGGGACTTTTTATAATTTCTTTATTTTAAGTCCTCAGCAAAATTAGGACTGTAAGTTTAGGTACACCGATAACATGCGGGTATAACCGTATTTGTGTACAAATATAAGGCCGTCTAGTTTTTCATTGTATTGCTTTAACTAGGAAGGTATTTGCAAGTATACCGCAAGCAACGTGGGAGCCACAACTACCGGATATGTACCCCTAGGCCCATATGCAACCGAAAGTGATCTGCAAGTTGCAGTCAGGATAGGACCAATATCAGTTCTCATAGATTCCAGACATTCATCATTCCGGATGTATTCCAGTGGTAAGTACCCGGGGGTCGATGTGACGGGTAAGTTTTTCAAAATATAGAGCAAATCTTATCTTTTGTCCCCAAATTTGCCAAGTTTATATATAATACTATCATGAGTAGCTGATATAAGAGTTTTACTTTCATTCAAAATAGGCCTACAACGTGAACGCACGACATTGATTACATTAATAACAAGAAATGTCTTTAAAAAGACAATGCCTCAAGAGATTCCAGCGGGCACCATTTGTTATTAGCTTATAAGAGATACTTGAAATGCTAGCTTTAAGCCATCTTGCAATGGTAATAATTCTGATGTATTTAAATGTATTTAATGCAGGAATACCTGCATGCCGGGTGGTAGTGCGAATAATCAGTCCCAAAACTAAATATTCATTTACTGACATGATCGATGGAAACTGCATTTTTCAATATATTGATGTTGTAGCCTTCGTACTGAGTGAAGAAGGCTACACACAAGGAAACTAGGCTATAATCACGTATCATGTGCCCCGGATGCGTATAGATAATAGAGGGTCTCCTTCAACTCCCAACTTGTGACCACAGAAATAGCTTAATAGCTTGAAATATGGACACCAGAAACTTCAGGTTGAAAGTCAAAAGTGTCAATTGGTACACCTTTATACAGAAGTTATCATACAGTGATAGTAAGATTTTTTCAAATGAAATCTCTTTTCTGTAAAATTGATTGCTGTGCTGAAAAATGTTGCATAATGGGTACTTGCTTTTTTGTACAGTAATTCATTGTAAGGTACCGTCAATGATGGTCACAGAATTGGGAAAAATACATTTGCCCATTTTTTTTTTGCTAATTTATTTCCTACAGACATGGTTGACCCCTCATTTTTGAAGTTAAATAATCACCTTTCTAAACAAAACAATTAAGGCTGCTTGGAAATTTGATGATCATACCTAGCATGGAGGACAGGGCTAGGAAAAAAACCCTTTTTTTCTAATAATTTCTCCGCAAGCGTCATTTATGTCGACAAATAGTTCACAAATCCACAGCAAGGTTGCAAATATACCATATGTCACTCCGAGTGCGACATTTTGTACAGATAAATTTATCACAGGTGTTTTTCTATTAATTTGGCCATTCGTCTGCATATTACCAAAAGTACCGTCATTTATGTCGACAAATTGTTCACAAATCCACCGGTTAGTTTTAAGGATATAATACATGGCATAAAATATGACACCAGGACCAAAAAAAAGTACTAAAAAGGCTACTTGGAAATTTGATGATCATACCTATAGAAAAATTATCAAATTCGTGTAGGCTACATCGTGGAACATACTCTTTGCGTGGCTGTGCGTAGTAAGCAGTTGTACGCATATAGCCTCGCTAATATGGACGCGTAGAGTAGCGTTGTACGCGCGTGTAGTTGGCATGATTAGCCGTAGTTGAATGTTCCACGATGTTCACAAATTCAATATTTGTTCTATAGCATGGAGGACAGGCCTAGGCAAAAAAAACCTTTTTTTCTAATAATTTCTCCGCAAGCGTCATTTATGTCGACAAATTGTTCGCAAATCCACAGCAGGGGTGCAAATATACCATATGTCACTCGGAGTGCGACAATTTGTACAGATAAATTTATCACACAGGTATTTTTCTATTAATTTGGCCATTCGTCTGCATATTACCAAAAATAACGTCATTTATGTCGACAAATTGTTCGCAAATCCACCGGTTAGTTTTAAGGATATAATACGTGGCATAAAATATGACAATTTATCAAAATAAATTTATAATGAACGCTTTTGTGGATATTTTCCAATACAATATGTGACCGTACACCACGAATGAGCCGTAAATGTCCTCAATTGTATTCAGTTACAGTGTAAAATGGGCATGAAGGTCATATTCATAGGTATTTCAATTTGGTGCTAGGTGTATCTCATTAAATGAGGTACACGTAGCACCAAATTGAGGTACCTATGAATACGACCTTCATGCCCATTTTACACTGTAACTCAGAATACAATTGAGGACATTTACGGCTCATTCGTGGTATACGGTCACATATACATCTGACATGTGATTGTGTATATGATTTATGTCTTCAGTACGAATTCAGCTGAGACTTATCTCAGGTTGTAGTAAGAAGCTACAAATTTCAAATGTTTGAGGACTTGTTCTCATTGCTTACATGTATTTTCACATCATATTTTGTGGTCAAAATGATTACAAATGTGTAAATTTGCAATCATTTCGTCGTGTGTACGGCGATCGTTGTCAGTGCTACTAGTTCAACAGTTGACGCAAATTTTCTCCAACATGGCGGATGTCGATTCAAATGCTAATTTACGTACCCTTATCAGCAAAAATACAGCTGATTTAGCCAAAGTGAACATGGAGTCATCGGTTATAATATATATGCCGAGCATATTGAGCTAACACCACAGCTACTTGGTTTTTCACAATATACTAGTAATAAAATAAAGAAAATCAGTAAGCTTAACCCATCGAGCTCTATTAATAGCTCGATGCTTAACCTGATACGAATATACCTAGGGGAGACCGGGGCAAAGTGGAGCACATTTTTTTATCCAGCCTAATCAGGATTACGAAGGAAGGCAAGGCAAAACTTAAGGTTTACAAGAAACATATTTGGTGCATACGCACCAATATGAACCTCGCGCCAATCGGGCCGTCTTCACGTACCAGAGGTAAAGTTTGACATATCGCACGACTCTGGAATATTTGGTTAAAAAGATAGAGGTTTAAGTGCACAAAGTACAAAAAAGTAACTATATCTCATTAACCAATGATCCTACAGATTTACCCGGACAATCGTCACGCTGTTGGCAGCTGTGATCATTCAAGTCAAATGCAATTTTTACTATCATGCTATCGTAGTTTGTTTGTTTGTTTGTGTGTTTGTTTGTTTACCCAGGTTGGCCCGTGATGGACACATGCTATTCCATGGAAAATCCATGGACCGTTCCAAGCTCATACAATAAAAATACACAAGCCTGGATAGCCCGTGCTGACCCAGATAGTACTGTAAAATACGTTTATAAAATTACATACAGTTCATGTGATCCCTGGTAAGCACTTCTCCAGGCGGTTTCTGATTGATTTGGATGAGAAATTTTCATAGAAGTGGGAAAATTTTCAATTCTCATACTTTTGTCCAATTCTCATCGCATTGAAAGATTTCTCATAACTTTGAACTATACAGCCTGTCTCAAAAAAAATTGTGCAAGTGAAAGGCGCCCTCTTTGGCAATTAGAAAATACCGTCGTGACATGATGCTTACATCAACGTCAAGGGCACAGTCTTAGCTCTCAAATACCGTTTGTTCTGTTCAATTTGCTCTTTTTAATCTCGAGATTAGCCCTGGACCCAGTGCCGTGACCAGTACCCGCTGGAAGTAGTCCTCTGAAGTGGCGAACCGCTTCGCGGCCTCGCCGGGCGCGCTTTGCGCGGCCTCATAGTCCGAGGAACTGAGCCAGTTCTATCTCGAGATATGTTTAGTTAACAACGAAAGGGTAAAATCACAATTGTGCCAGTTTTACAGATAGCTGATGATAGCTGATGTTGATGCGTCTAATGCACTCCCCCTTTGGGACTCGTGCATTAGACGCATCAACACCAGCGCGCGTGCATTATTTTGTCTAATTTCATTAATTTGTCAAATTTCATGAACTTGTCAAAGTTCATTAACCTCAAGTGTGCAATATGTGTTTGTCTTTTAATGTATTTAATTTTACAGCAGAATGTGAAATATCTATTTATCGTTTATTTTGTCGTAAGTGGAAAAAGAGAATCATTATACCTTTAGCATGATAAAACATTAAAAACAATTTTGTATTGTTGTGTAATTGATGCATTCTTTTGATTTCACGAAGGAACTCTTGTTAAACTTGATGCTATCATTGATTTACACGTACAGCCCTCTTCCCTAGTAAAAGTGGCACAATTTGGATTTTACCCTTTCGTTGTTAAGTACGCATATCTCGAGATTAAAACAAGCAAATTGAACAGACTAAACGGCATTTGAGAGCTACGACTATGCCCCTGACGTTGATGTAAGCATTATGCCACAACGGTATTTTCTAATTGCCACAGAGGGCGCTTTTCACTTGCACAATTTTTTTTGAGACAGGCTGTATACTCCCCATTCCAGAAAAAAAACAGAACTAATTTTTTTTTGGATTAAAAAATTTATTATGATGTTTTGCCAAATGAAACATAGTTAGTCCTAACTAACAATAAAATTCAAATTTTAATATTTTTGCAATTTGAGGGAAAACGGTCCAAAAACATGCAATTTTGCATGCTTTCTTACACTTGTAGTCACAAAATTGTAAGACTCGGCACAAGTCTGTTTTCCAAAAATTAGAATGCATAACTTGAAATTAGCCTTTGTTCAAGTCTTTGGGCTTGATTGTCACAGAATACGAAAAATGTCGAAAAACGCCCTATGTTTTTGGCCTTTATTTCCAAAAATTGACCAAATATTAAAATTTTACTTTAATTGCAAGTTAGGACTAACTAAAGGATTAGGATTTAGCTATGTTTCATTATGCAAAACAGGATAATATTTTTTTAATCCCAAATTCATTTAAACCATCATATGCCCAAATAGCACATTTGGACGTAATATTTTTAAGTGAAAAGTTCACAAAGGGAGAATTTTTGGCCCGCTTTTGCTGGAATCGTGGAAATACCGTAAACGTTCGCCTAATGGCGCTATTGGATTCATAGAAATGTGCAGATGATGGTGGATGCGATATCGCTATTTTTGACGTCGCCATTGGATTAACACATAATCATGAAATCTTCACAAACAATTCTAAATTTGTTATGTGGTGTCAAAGCAAAATTATCTTACTCTAAAACCGGTGGGGTTCTGCAAAGTACCCCACTGCAAGTATGTTAATTGTCCATTTATAATCGCTAACCGTGTATTGTGAATGGGGCTGTCAGCCCTGTATCTTCGCCAGCCTCGTACGTCCGTGTTGCGTGTCCTATGCCGCCTGGAAATGTGAGAGCGCCCTCCTTGTAAAATCTCAACAGCATTAAGGGATCTGGAATGAGCGTTTTGACAGTATCTTTTGTGGGACATGAGAGCACAGCAGACATATCGAATTGCATTCTGAATACGAAGAATGTCTTTCTGATATCAAATTATTTTCAGTTTTTGAAATTTGTTTATTTTTAAAAGGCTTTTTGCCATTTTTTGGAACTGGTGAGGCGTATAGAGATTTAACTTGGTGGGATGGTGGTAAGGACAGTCTTAAGATCCCATGTGATTTTTGTCGCAAAATATGCAAATTAGCTACCTCATTTGCATATTTTTTTATTTTTAAAAACGTTTTTAGCTAGAATAGAAGGCTGACGCTGCGCCAAAATACGTATGTAAGTGTATAATAATTTAATGATAAATGAACTACCACTAAATGTTCCTGTCAGTGCTGCAGTGCAAAACTTCTCATGCAATTCCATTTTTAACATTACATTCAAACAAAAATTACATTGTAAATGGAACTGACACCAATTTTTTTTCAGGAATATCTTGTTTCAGGTATTCTCAAAGTGCCCTTGGCCTTAATTTGTAAATCGATTAATACGTTATACCTAACTCGTTTTGGTAAATCGTTCTATAACATTATAATTTCCATTTTGTTTAATATTCTTCAGTTCAAAATAACACCGTTCTACTGTCTGACCCGTTAGCCCAGTCGGCAGAGGGTGCGTCTTGAATGGTGAAGGGTACTGGTTCGAATTTTGATTACTGCCCCACTCTTATGTGAAGAAGGGTCAAGAATTTTTTTTTTAAATTTAATTTTAATTTTCTTATTTTTATTTAGATAAATAGGCACTGCGAACAAACAGAAACAAAAACCGCGGAAAAAATTTGCTCCGCCTGCTACCTGCTGAATAGTTGTCGAGTGCACATAAATATGGAAAGTCATTCAAAAGCGCCTTATAACATGTCCTCATTGTGTTGTGGAATCCTAGCCAGTATTCAATGATAGTCAGTCATTTATCTATAGAGGCCTTGCATGCGCTTATCGATTGGCTCCAAACAAAGGATTTGAACCGGTTTCTTCCCCGTAATCATGGGGCAGTGCAGTCCATTCAATCAAATGTTGTCATCAACCTATTTGATCGTAGTGCATTTTGGTATGTGTGTGAGACGAACTGTCGCGGTAGATGCAACCATGCTTTTGTTGAATGCATTTGAGTAGTCCGCCATAATTACGTGATGATACGTCATATGCACAACCTCTATTGGTCGTTGTATGATTTTGTTCGTTCACTCATTCAAATTTTATTTATATCATTTGAAGACTGCGCCTATTATAATACATCCTCCGTGGAACAGTTTCAAACAAATATAGCTAGGGATTATTGGGGCAGAGGGTATCTTTTGAATCCTCTTAGGTCATTTTTGTTGGAAGGGGGTCCCAAATTTACAAAAAGTCTGCGTCAATAAAATTGCGCACCCCCTATTACGGCAAAAAAAATTGTATGACCGCCAACCCCAAAATTGTATTGAAATCAGTCTTTTTGAATAAAATAAACACACTATCTGTGGTCATCGTGGGACTCCCTACATTTTGGTCATGACACATTGTATGACCCCTCCTATTTTTCTTTCCAAGAATTTATGACCCCCGTATATTTGGCACCCACCTTTCGAATAAAATGATACACTTCTTATGACCACTGAAGCATAGGCAAGGACACTCGCGCGAATTGAAAGACTTGTCGCTCGCGACAGTTCGTCTCACACACATAACAAATGCACTACGATCAAATAGACATTAGTTTGTAAATTAAATCTAATACTGGAACTAATTTGCAACTCACTTTGCTACGTTGCGTCCGAAAACATTGGACTTCGTCAGGCATCTGATTGAAGATGTTGTGATGACGTCAGATGTTGTGACGTCAGACGGCGAGGAATGTCTCGTAACGCCGGGTCCCATGCACGTGACAACTGGAAGCGGAGTCCCCATGGGACCCGGCGTTACGAGACATTCCTCGCCGTCTGACGTCACAACATCTGACGTCATCACAACATCTTCAATCAGATGCCTGACGAAGTCCGATGTTTTCGGACGCAACGTAGCAAAGTGAGTTGCAAATTAGTTCCAGTATTAGATTTAATTTACAAACTAATGTTTTGAACTACTGGATGAATAATCTACACCAAGATATACGATCAAATAGGTTCATGACAACATTTGATTGAATGGATTGAGTTACTCTATACAACGAAAAAGAAACGATAAAACCTATAGAAAAACAAAGAATCATACAAAAAGACACAAAAAAGATAAAATAATAAAAATATATAAACAATGTTAAAGATAAAATCAAGAAAATAGAGAATAAAATTTCCCCAAATCAGAAAAAAACATTGACAGACATCATAATCTGTCAGAAATTACTGCATGAGATTCGACCCACCAATCTTCCCCACAAGTTCTCTTTATCCTCGCACTATAGACGAATCCAAGTAGCCAAGTCATGGTCAGGATTTGGTCGGACATCTTTGGGTAGCCGCTAGCACCAACCTGGTGTTTTGAGCGTTCAATTGTGCAAATAAAAGCCGCCTAACACCTAGAGAAGATGCAAGGACGAGGAGGTTAATAGAATAATAGCTAATAATATATATAATGGAGAGAATTCCGCAGGTAATCCCGTCGTATCTACATAGTCCTTTTGTTCGCAAGTACATCAATGCATAGATACCGCGTATAGTTAATCCGATTATTATGTCACTTCAACAGCGAATAGACCATGCTGTGTGTTTTGTCGAAGGGAACTGTATTGTGTTATTCTTTTGTCTACCTGTGTTTTCGCGGAAGGTGTAAAACGGGTGATGGAATGCAGTTTAAAATTTCCGCCAAGGCCGAATCATTTCACATTTTGAGTGCATTGTAGCCGACGGCTACCCAACTAAAGGCTGCTAGTCAGGTGTAGGAATGCGTGTATTTGGATTCGTCTATAGTCTAATGCTCTGCTCACTGGGCCACAACGTATCAGGTGAATGATTACCGTATTTTCGATCATGAACAAGTTTGTTTGATCTTGTTCATAATTGTATGTGTCGATAGCGTTCACCCTACTACACGTATCCTTAATGATCAGTGATAGTCGGCTTTTATAGGGATGGCGCTCTCTCATTTCTATGAACTCCATAGCGCCATTAGGCGAACATTTACGGTAGTACTATTAGGCCCTGGGCTAGAAACCGAAACACTCCCCTCCACCTCTTTTTTTGGAAACCTTACCCATGTGGGAATTGAGATCAGGTTGTCTACAAAAATGTTGACTTTGGGTTAAGCGGTGAGGGCGCTTTTTTCAAAATGGGCGCCAGAATCCCATATAATGGCACTTTAATAGCAATTTGAAGTCATTGTGAAATTTATTTTATTTTATTTGCAAATATGGTGTAATATTGACCTAAGCCTACTTTTTTTTTAACAAAGAACAATGATAGAGGGAGATTTTTTTTATTTCAAAATGGCCGCAAAAAAGCCTTAAAATCCCATATAATGGCATTTAAATAAGAATTTGAAGTAATTGCTAGTTGTTTATTTTATTTTATTCTATTTGCAAATATGGTGTAATATTGATTCAAGCTCACTTTTGTAACTGAAAAGCTCTGATAGAGGGCGCGTTTTGGAAAATGGCTGCAAAATGCCTTTTTAGTACATTTAAAAATGTACTATAAATCTAGCTATTTTTGAAGTTATAACCGTAATTTCGCATAGTAATCCAAGTCGTGCTATAAAAAACTTGATTCAATGAGAAAACGGGTTTTAAAAGAGAGGTTATTGGTGCACTTCATTTACGCCGGGGTATAGCCGATTTATCGCTGCTAACAAAGAAGCAGCTGAGAAGATCATCTCTGCAAAGAAGCGATCTCCAAGGGCAAACTTTTCTCGTGATCCAAAAGTCATAACGGCAAAAAGCCATATCAGGGAGATATACGAGGTGTATCAACAGGACACTACTGGTAACAAAAGAGAGGAGTACAAGACGACGAAGAAAAACCTTGATGCAACAAAGTTATTGAGGCAGATCTAAATGGCAAGTTGCAAGAGGTTGAAAGAGCACATGTCAACTCCAAACATGGTGAAATGTGGAAACTGATAAACGACATCGCTGGTAGGAATGCATGCAGTACAGGTCTCTTGAAGGGAAACACACAAAGCGAAATGGTCACCAATATTGGCGTTTGTTTAGTCTCCCCTATATACAGATCTTCGCACCCACTGTCTTGCCACTGAAGTTATTACCTGCATAACCAAAATGGCTGCCACACCCAACTCGATCCCAATAAAGCCTAGGCCCTTGGGTGTATATGAATACGTTATGTACTGTGCAGGCAATACATGTTCACTTGTTCTTCAAACACTTTAATAATTATATTCTAATTGTTATTTTAAAATTTCAACAGGTGTATATTATGAGCCCAGCTGCAGTCAGACTCTTTTAGATCACGGAGTCCTTGTTGTTGGCTATGGAACAACTGAAGGTGGCCAAGATTACTGGCTAGTCAAGAATAGGTAAGGATGATGTACCTCGATCTACTTGCAGTAACAACTAGAGGGCCTTATATTTGTACACAAATACGGCTAGACCCGCATGTTATCGGTGTGCCCAAACTTACAGTCCTTATTTGCTGAGGACTTAAAATAAAGAAATTGTAAACGTCGTCCAATTGGGTGGAAAATGTGTAAAAAGTGAAAGTCCTAGTCACAAGCTTTAAATTAATGTAGGTTGCACTCTCGTAGCACTTAAAATAAAGAAATTGTAAAAAGTCTCCTCCCAGGGGAGTCGTCTCTCTTACACTCCATAGATTACTGTTTGTCAGTCTCTCTTATTCACAACGAGGCTATGCAATATGATTAGGGGAAAACTATTCCAGAGGGAGTATGTAAATTAAATGGAACAGCCTTTCAGAGGGAGTATGTATATTAAACGGAACAGCCTATTTTGGGGCCATTTCAGAGGGAGTATGTAAATTGAATGGAACAGCCAATGGGTATGTAATTTAACTGGAACAGCCTTAACGCTTCACGCTGGTATTTCCAATTATTATAGTATAATACGGATCTGTCTGTTTAGTCCTACGAGTGTGGGGTTGGTGGGGGTGTGTATGTGGGTGTTAGTAACAATATAATTCTCAGGTGATATCTGTGTAAGAATTCTGAGCCCGGAAGCTGCTTTATTTGATGAGAAACGGCCGGCCCTTTGTTTTAACATTTGGGGCCCTGGGGCCCATATTATTTGACTTATGAGGCCATGTACATATGTTATAAGTACAATTCTCTAGTGTTATCAGTAGACTCAAGCCGGGCACTGTAGCTGCTTTATTTACTGAGTAATGGCCGGCCCTATGTTTTAGCGTTTGGGACCCTGGGGCCCATATTATGTGATATATGTACATATCGTCGGTCGCAACACATAGTGACGTATGTGCAGGACAAACGCAAAATACATTTCCGAGAAAAACGCGTTTGAAGGAAATGCTACTAATAACATAGTCAGTACTCCTCCAATATTATCTCTCAGTGGACCGATTACATTTGAAATTTAAGTTAAAGGATTAAACTATTCAACTGTAACTTAAATAGTTAAAAAGGAACGCTTTTACATGATAAATCTAGCTCTAAACTTATACGCCACTATGTGAAACGGAAGATTTGGGGGTTTCGGTGGATTTTTGAAGCATAAGTCGCACGTACGCCACTATGTGAAACGGAAGATTTGGAGGTTTCAGCAGGTTTTTCAAGCGTACGTCGCACGTAAGCCACTATGTGAAACGGAAGATTTGGGGTTTTCGGCTGGTTTCTGAAGCGTACGCCACATTATTGACGGATGATGTGCCTAAATGTCATCAAATCCGATTTTCGCCGTTTCACATAATGGCGTATGATGATCGTACGTCAGTTTGTGAAAAAGAAGATATTGAATTCTTACGGGATTGTTAACATAAGTCAATTAATTAATTAACGTTATTTATTAATTAAGTATAGTTGAGCTTTCTAACTTGGTATACTTGAAGAACTTGATAATTTTTTTTTTTATAAATATTATATAAAACCGTCGGGCCAAATTTCATAAAATTGACCAAAATCACCGTACGCCACTATGTGTTGTGACCGACGATATAACAACGTAATTCTCAGGTGCAATCTGTGTACAAACTCTGAGCCCTAAAGCTGCTTTAATTGATGAGAAATGATCGGCCCTTTGTTTTAACATGTGGAGCCCTGGGGCCCATAATTTGTTTACTTATGAGGCTCATGTACATAGGTTTAAGTATAATTCTCTAGTTCTATCAGTAGACTCAAGCTGGGCATTGTAGCTGCTTTATTTACTGAGTAACGGCTTTCGGCCGGCCCTATTATTTTAGCGTTTGGGGCCCATGTTGTGTGACACATGGGGCTCATGTATACATATAACAATATAATACTTAAGACCTATTAGTGTACCGAATCTGAACCCTGTAGCTACTTTATTTGCTGAGAAACGGCCGGCCCTTTTTTAACATTTGCGCCTTTGGGGCCCCTAGCCTTGAACATCTAGGGCCAAAATGGGCAAAAGGCACATCTACAATTTAGGGCTTATACATGTGTCACATATGAGCCCTAGTGCCCTTGTAGCTTTAGAGCTAGCCTTGTCAATCTGTTGCCCCTTATTTTAAACATTTAGGGCCCTGGGGCCCATAATATATAACATATGGGGCTCATGTATACTTGTATTTATAGAGTACCCCTGGTGCTATCAGTGTACCAACTCACGGCCCTGAGGCTGTTTCATCTGATGAGAAACGGCATGGTTTGTGTTTTTACATTTGGACCTCTATTGAATAAGTGCGCCCACATAATCCCACTTTTTTTTTACTTACAATCAGTTATACCAAGGGGATGACACTAAATTCACGGTTGTTCTATTAGCAACGCAAAACCTATGAAAAATTCCACTGGTTTACTAGCTAGAAAGTGAGGCCAGTTATCGATCCGTTATGAATAATTCATGTTCGACCCCTTGGATCATGTTAATTGATATTAGCAAATAACAACGTTGTTAGTTTTGCGAACTTTGCCTGTTCAATGAGAGTATAGCGCGCCCCAATACATCTGGGCACAAACCAGGCGAAAACGATCCAGTTTAATGAAATGGCGGACGGGCATTCCCATCAGGCACCAGTGATATGTTTTTTTTCAAAGAAGGTCTATTAATTTGATATGAAATGACATTTTGCAATAGCAAAGTCAAAATTAGAACTTGAGGTCAATAATATGAAGGAAATACGTGACAGAGGCAAGGTGTGAAACACAAGTAGTATTTGAAGTTAAAATAACCATTGATACCCGACCTTCCATAGCTTTCCATCATGGCGCCTTGTTCGTCTTTATGTATTTCTATTATGCTCTCAAGTAAAATAAAATACCAATCTGCACTAAGCAGACAGAATATATCTTTTAAATGCTGACAAATCGTGGTTGGCTGCCCATATTATATGAAGAGCGTTTTTCCAGAACTCACTCAGTCCACTTTTTGTCAAAATGGAGTTGAGCTCATAGCATCCAAGTTTAAGGTGAGCTCTAGCACACTGACACTACCCATTGTTCAAAAGTCACTCGATCAGTCCCCTTTCTACAACCAAGGCAATACCCACTGTTTTTCCAAAACTCACTCATTTTCAGAGCAAAACTCACTCAGTCCACCAATCTCTTACACAGACACTGGTTCTCTGCATACGCGTGTGTATTGCTGTGCTGTGACATGCATAGTGTTTGCCACTAGAGTGTGTGGGGAGTCTGTTAAAGCCTGTAACCAGTGAAAAGAAGTTTATAGGGGAACTATATGGCAGAAATAAATGTTGCTTCTATGTTGGAAGATTTTAATACACTAGTTAGAGAAACTGCCAGAGGAAGGAAGAGAGCCCGGGGGGGCACTTCCATGACAGATATGCATCATATGCCTCGGGATAGACCCCCAGGCTTGTACCCAATGACCCCCTTTTTTGTGTTATGGTCCTACCTATTACCCAATGACCCCCTTTAAAAAAATTCATGTACTCAATGACCCCCTTTTTCTATTTCCTGCTATACCCAATGACCCCCCTTTTAATTCCCAAATTTAGGTGGTATCTGTGTTCTCCTCCAGAAATAATGAGATTTTTCACATTTCCAAGGTGGCCAAGTTGTTTTTACGCAGTTCGGCACTTATTTATGTGTACTTAATGATACTCTTTTGGCAATCCTGTACTCAATGACTCCCATTTTACTTTTTGTTACCCCAATGACCATCCTTTTTTTCAAAGTTTCATACCGAATGACCCCATTTGTTTCAGGTTGTGTACTGAATGACCCCATATTTGTGTAATTGTACATTTGACCTGAATGCCCCCTACTTTAAACATGGCCGAGGCACATCCCTGCCATTTCAGATAGGGAGTGCCCCCGGGGAAGAGAGGTAAAAAGAGATCAAAGAGGTATAAAGCCGGGGTAAAGTTGAAAGACCTCGAGTGGCTTGCAATCACATAGGACAGCATGCATCTACTTGTTCAGCTTCTGATGTACAAGGTTAGTCTAGTCAATAGAGAGCTTGCGAAATGACGTTACTTTAACTTTAACTTTAACGTCTAGAGGATTATAGAGGATTATGTATTCAAAACCACCTTGGTTTTGAATACATAATCCTCTATAATCCTCTAGACGTTAAAGTTAAAGTTAAAGTAACGTCATTTCGCAAGCTCTCTAATGTATCATATTACGAATGAAGTGCTGTAATGCATTATTGCATGCATGGGAATGGTTGTACATGTATTAAGCCAGTGCATCGACATTATGGGTATGATGGTATGTATGTTTAAGTCCATGGACTGAGTGAGTTCTGGAAATATTGTTCACTTTCGGCTACCATTTTTTTTTGCAAACAAATACTTATTGATTTCTGTTGTTTTTATGTCTAAGCGTTTTAGCTATTGGTCTTTAACTTAAGTCACTCGTTAATTCAAAGCAATTACAACTACAATTAAAAATAAACAAACAAACTTGATTTTCTCAAAATGTGGTCAAGTGGACTAAGTGAGTTCTGGAAAAACGTTAAATTCAATGTTTTATGAATATAATTCTACCACGCAGAGGGGGTCACACAGCATAATTTCACACTACACGATTTAGCTAGATTTGGAGCTCTGCACTTCAAATTCACGTCAATTTCAAAGTCTATACACTTAATATATTTAATATAATACTGTACTTATTTTTTTTTTATAACAAACTGGAACACGAAATATACTAGCTATTACCTATACAGAAAGGGGATTTATACACATTCACTCAGCAATTCGACATGCCTGGCGCATCAAGACATTCTCTGTCCGTATAACATGACTGTCGCCCTCAATACGTCTGGGCACAAATTTAAATAACAATACGCTATTTACATATGAATGCGGCATCATGCTAATTTCTAGTGCCGCTTCCAGGTATTGTTCTATGGTTATACATAAGCCCCTTTAGCCAATCTTCCAAAAAATAAGATGGGATCATGTTGGCGCACACTCTTATTATACGAAGAGGAAGCAAGTACAGAGCTAAACATCACATCTCTCCATCAAAGACGCCAAGTGGCAGCAGCAACAGTCTTCTACAAAATGCACACAAACTCGTGTCCGCCAGATCCGAAGGCATAAACAACTTATTTCACGTGTATGATGTTTAATACTGTACTCCTAAGCTGCTGTGAACCGCTGATTGGTCAATCTTGTTGTCTTTTGTAGTGCCTATGTGTCTCTATAAATTCTTGAACTGTGTCGCTCTTAAAGGGCTATTTTTCACTCTAGCATTTTATAAGTTTAAGCCCATTCGGATAAAGTTTAAAATTTGGCATTTGACCTTTGACCTCCGATTTCATAACACTCCGAGTTTATAACACTCCTTGTATTTTTCTCGATCTCCCGTATGAATTTGGCGATATTCGCATCAAAACCGATGGAGCCTTTTACACACATACCCACCCCCTACATACACCCCACATAGGCACGTCCCCACACACAAACCCACCCCACCCCCACACACACACCCCAACACCTACATACAAAATACTAGTTCTATTATAATAGGTCAGTGCTTTGAGAACCATTTTGACCTATTTCAATCCATTACCAGGTTTACAACTACCCGAATTTAAATATTTTTATCATAACAAGAATAACGACTGCGTCAAGACTTCTTCACACAAAACACAAAACTATAGGCCTACCTATGCAAACCGACTTATTTCCGTAATATCATGTTTCTGTATAGTCCGACACGCCGCTAGTCCGACAACACAAATTGCCTATACTTGTCGGTCCGAAAATGAAAGGCACGGCGCTAGTCCGAAAAAAGCAAGCGCTAGTCCGAACTTGGATGTGATATGCATCATTTTACATAATGCATTCCTCTCAAGTATAAGAGAACATCACTTCTTCTAAAGGAGAAGTCCCTATACATAATGACGATTAAACATTACAAGTTGTTACGAGTCGTTGATGACTCAAGTCCAAAAACAACTTTTACCCAAGGCCAAATTCACTTCAGAATGCACAACAAAACACACTGTTTGAATAAGTTAACAATATCTGAATGAAAAGTATGATTTAGCAATAGCTTTGCGAGTGAACATAAATAACAATAAACATCTACCAAAAAGTAATTACCCCCTGTAAAGTGTGCTGAGGCTTGTGGATCAACGTCTAGGCGTTGTGCCTGTGCGTAGCGCACTTTTAATCACTGCTTTTTTTTTAAACAATGGCCATTATTCCTAAACGGTTAAGGGATCTAGAATGAGCGTTTATTGCGTTTCGACAGTATTTTTTGTGGGACATGAGAGCACCTCAGACCTATCGAATTTCATTCTGAATACGAAGCATGTCTTTCTGATATTAAATAATTTTCATTTTTTGAAATTCACTATATAATACAAATTTTATGACAAATTATAAAAATTTTGATATATAACAGTCCTCGAAGTAAATTATATAAATCTAATGATATATTCTTAAAGTGTATGTAGCTGGGAGGAAAAAGCCGACGGTCAATTGAAAATTTTGACCTTTCATATTGAAGATATGGATTTTTTTCCCAAAAAGACCTAATATTTGTTGGTGTTTTTGGAAAAAAATCTATTATATTCAATACGAAAGGTCAACATTTTCAATTGATCGTCGGCTTTTCATCCCACCTACATACACTTTAAGTATAAATCATTAGATTTATAAAGTTTACTTCGAGTACTGTTAAATATCAAAAATATCAATTTTAATGATTTGCCATAAAATGTGTATTAAATTGCGAATTTCAAAAATCAAAATTATTTGATATCAGAATGACATTCTTCGTATTCAGAATGCAATTCGAAAAGTCTGATGTGCTCTAATGTCCCAAAATAAATACTGTCCAAACGTTCATACCCCAGCCCTTAATTGTATGCCAAATTTGGGATATGCAGATGAAGCAGAATTTATTCTGCGCATTATAACACCTCGGTTGTTTCAAAGGTCCCAATATCCATGTTGCAACGTACATTTTAATGAAAGTAACCCAACATTTGAAAGTTGCAGTAAAATCCTATTGCCTTGTATTCAGTGTTACCGTGTATAGAGGCCATTTTGGTTTTGACATAGTTATGTCACCAGTATGTGTGTAATTATCTTACCTATTAAACCTGATCATGATTTAATGTTTTTATTTCTTTTGTTTCACAGCTTCGGTACAAGCTGGGGTGAAAATGGCTACATCAAGATGGCACGTAACAAGAACAACCATTGTGGTATAGCCACGGATGCTAGCTATCCAACTGTATAGAACACCAGCCCAGAATAGCCTACCACAACCCCCTTACAATTACATTGGTACTATATTTTTGCTGAACTATGAAATGGTATAAGCCTACATGTATATTAGTGTATGTTACTTGCTACTAACTTACTGAGCAACCTTTTGGTCTGAAATGGACATAGGCTCAAAATACCACAAATGTATGACCCCCTCACTCTCGAGTGGTATCCTATGAAAGAGAAAAAAGTAAAGAATATAATGAAAGTATTTCCCCACCTGGGGTGACACTCATCATAAGACCTGGGTCAATATTGATATGGGTCCTTTTCACATCTCAAAATGCCACGAAGGTATAACCCCCTGAGTGGTGTCAAATGATTGATTGATTGATTGATTGATTGATTGATATTATTTTATTGTAAATTCGTGGCCCGAGGGCCAAATTACATAAAATAAATTACAATATCAAAATACACATATAAAAACAATCAGAATTAAATATTAAAGCAAGAAATTGCACATGATAAGAAACACGCAAAACTATAAAATTTGAATTAACATTATTTTAGAAAATTGCATATATAAAAGTCACAGTAAAATTATTATGAATATTGCACTTTTTAACATTTTAAAATGACATGAATAGATTAGCATAGAATAGTATAGTACATTGCATGCAGAACAACTCTGGGTGGCAAAGAAAAAGCAAAAATTATTTATTAAGAATATCAACAAAAAAGGAAGAGGACTATTTTTGAAGCGGTTAGTCCTGGTCCTAAACTGAGAAAAATTATTACTCTTGCGCAAAGAACGGCCATGACACTCCTTTCTGGTAGGAGGGATAAGGGAACTTGTGCGATTAGTTTTGGCAAGCCCTTCGGCAAACCTAAGACAGTGCTCGTCCCTCCTATCAGAAAGGGTGTCAAACTTGCAAACTTTAAGCGCATCACTATAGGATAAATAGAGCCGACCCAGGATTGTTCTGCATGCACGTTTTTGAATGGCTTCTACAGTTAGCAGCCTGGACAACCGATTCTTTTGTTATGCAAGGCTCACTCAGTCATTTAATGAGGCAATACAAACGATCGAATTTGGTGTTGAAATGATCGGCCGGGTCAGAGCACAGTTTGCCGTTGACAACAAATGATTTAACATCGGGTTCTTTTTTGCGACCACGAACAAAAGACCAAAAGCGTTTTTTACTGTCGTCAGCAGTGAGGAGAGAATGAAGGTAGTTACTGTAAGCAGCTTTTATACCATTTGATACCCTGTTACGAGTTTTTTTAAATGCAGCCCAATCAGTTTGTGATTGAGAAGACTTCGCCTTGCGAAAAAGGGCATGTTTATGAGTTATGAGTCTGTGCATTTCTGGTGTAATCCAGGGCTTGGGACGTTTTCTTTGAGTGCGAGAAGGTATGGAGTCCCTAACACATGCCATGAATAAATCGAGAAATTGATCCCAGGCACCATCGATGTCGAGGGGGAGCAAGACGTCCCATGCAGTCCGGGAAACAAGATTTTGCAATTTAATCTTGTCAGCCTTTGCATAAACAAAGCATGTCCGGAGAGGGTTTTGAAGGCGACTCGGAGTACCACGGATGCGAAATTTCACACCCAAGTGATAAGACTTGCCAAGCCCATCAGTGACGTCAACGTTGCAAATACGGTCCGGTCTTGATGTAAACAGCAGATCTAAGATGGTACCATCTTCAGAGTTAATAGCAGAATGGCGGGGACAAGTAACCTGATTAACAAGTTGATGGAAGTTATTTGCATTTGCCAAATTGGCAAGTTCAGGAAACAAGGGGTGATTGGAGTTCCAGTTTATATTAAAGTCACCTACAACTAGGATACCACTGTAGGGTGTAGCAGTCAGCTCCCAGAGCATGGTTTCAAGGTCTTGGATACCATTTGTAACTTCCTTAGGGCGGTAGACTACACCACACAACCATTTCTCATTTTTGATTGTAAATGACACCCATTTGGTTTCAAGCAGGGTATCAGTGAGAGGGTGTTGACAACAATGGGATCTAATTCAGGTAACAGGGCTAGGAGAACACCGCCACCTCTGCGGTTTGGACGATCACTGCGAAAGATTGAGTAGTTCTGAAGCACAACTGAGTTTGGAATTGAGTCATTCAACCATGTCTCTGTTAAAGCACAAACTGATGGTGAGCTTGTCTGAATAAGTGTTTGAAATTCGCAGAATTTGTTCTTGATACTCTGGGCATTGAAGTGGAACCCCAACATATAATTGTCGGAGTGAGATAATGTAGAGTTAATAGTCTGAGATAACTTGTGAGTCCGAAAACTCCGAAAAACTTGAACCAGAAGAATTATTGAAGAAAGAGTCTGTAAATGGTGGGAGTGGATCCGAACAAGTTACGCAAGTCCAGACGAGTGAGTTCAGAGAGTGGAACTGTTGCATAGACAAACCGCTGCACCTGCGGTGGAAGTGATCACAACATGCTGTGCACTGAACACGGTATTTATTGAATATTGGCGTATTACATGTAGAACACTCTTGCCGTGGTCCAGCATCTAAATTTTGAGTTACGCCTTTTCAATGTAAAATTAATTTTCTCGGCCAAATGAAAAGCAATCCTTTTCATTGTTTCAGTAAATGTCAGGAAAAACTGTAGTGCTTGATACTGTATTTTTTTTTCAAATCCTAGTGTTAAACTTAGGCGTGAAATTTAGTCATTTAGTGTAAGATTTTCGATTTTGATAGGCTTAAACTCTGCCCGCGAGCCTTTTTTTTGGATCAACCTTTTAGCTTTTCAAAGTAAGATAGTTCGCTAATGAAGGATTTTTCCCAACTTTCTAACGCACTAAGCGATATATCATAGTTTTGTCAGAATTTCCGTTTTGATTTCACCATCTTTCACTGTTGGCTGAAAAAATTTCAAAATCAACGCTGAAATCTAAGGCTAGTACTAGCATTGTGGATCGATATCCCTGGGTTTAATAGGAATACCGGCATGGCTATAGTGTTGCCAGAACTTCAATATAGCAAAGAAATTCCCAGACCTATAGCGCTCCTACTGATCATGTTTAACCAGAACACCCAATTGGGGATTTAATCGCTGGTCGGGCAATTTGCTTTCAATGAAAAATTGACCTGGATAACAACAAAGGAAATATTGACTATTTCTGCTGGTTGCTCTCGAGATCAAAGTACTGATTTGACATTTTCGGAGCATGAATGGAAAAAGGGTAAAACAAAAACGGAAATTCTGACAAAACTATAACATATAGACGCACACGATGTGCTTTACAGAGGTGGGAAATATCTTTCTGTAGCAAACTATTTTAGTTTGAGACGCTAAAACATGAATTCCGTAAAAAGCTCGCAGGCGAATTCAAGGCCTATAAAAATCAAAAATATCACACTAAAAGACACAATTTGATGCTTAATTTTAACACCAGGATTTTTTTTAAATGTATATCCAAGCACCAAGTTTTTAACTGACATTACTGAAGAAAAAAAAAATTATTGCTTTATATTTGACCGGAAAATTAATTTCATAGCAAAAAGGTGTATCTCTGAATTGTGCTGATTTTTACATGTATCGATCGACTTTTAGCGCGACTAAGCATTTCTAAAGAATTGGTTGTCCAGGCGGCTGACTGTCTATTTCATTGCTCTGTCATGTCTGTTTAGCAGAGATACCAGAATGCCACACTACATCAGCGTACTCAAGAATTGGTCTGATATATCCACTATATACGACACCAAGCTCTTGGGTGGAGAAACCAAATCGTTTCAAGGTTCATAAGCTTTCATAGCATGAACAACCGGGAATTAGCCTTTTTTAACATCACGTCCATCTGGACATTCCATTTAAGGTTGTTCTGTAGCCACACACCAAGAACCTTGGCTTCGGTGACGTAGGATAGTGGTTCAGTCCCAATACTTATAGTCGCGATGTGGTGGCAATGGATTAGAAAAAAACAATTTGCATGGCTTGACACTTGCTGGGGTTCAATTTCAGGTGGCTGTCACTAACCCACTCTGAGAACTGATCAAGATCATCCTGAAGTGAACTAGCACAACCACCGGAAAAATTCTCAGCAAATGTCAAGTCATTAACATATTTCCAACAGCGACTACTAGCTTCTTGGGCAGCTTCATTTAATAATGAAATGAAATTTAAAATGAAACAGAATAAGTAAAGAATAAAGAGTTGAGGGATATGTGGACAGTGAGCTGAGCAGATCTAAACTTATGCCAGTGCAAACACCCCTGGTTATACTATAGGGTGAACATTTTATATAAAGGTATATTATTTAGACAAAAAGGTATGGTAAAACAAGTGTAATATTTAATTTACAAAGTAGCCAATATGGCTTGCATTCTATTGATAACTATGGTGAAGTTGTCGTTAAAAGTCGGGTTTAAAGTTGTAATATATATCCCTGTGGCCTTACGAAACAGTTCTGCAAAGCACTATGTAGCTGTATCAAGTCCAATTAATTAATTAGTATTATTATTTATATCAGGCTTTTGAGCGATACAATAAAACTGTATATTGTACAATATTTGCAAAATACCCGGATGCAATACAATATTTCTTGAATATTGTACGCGTATCGCGTACGCGTCGCACGTTACCATGGTGACGGCACCAACACGCGTCATGATACAACAGCACAACAATACACTACAGACATCGTAACAGCTCACAGGAGATTTCGTACTGTATAAACAAGTAAAATCACAAACTTAATTCGCGGCAATTCTGGATGAGGATAACCTGAGGAAATATAATCCACATCTACAAATAAACATATATATAATTATTCCGCAAATGTCTTTGGAGAGTAAAGAGCAGAAAACAAGAAGGTCAAAAGGTAAGCTTACATTACAATACACATTGGTTACACCCGGTGGCTAGGTAAGCTTAAATTTTAATTTTACCGCATAGCAAAAGCCTGATATAAATAATAATAATAATATTGAATGGTTTATTTTCGTGTGATACAAGAATATATTGCACTCGATAGAAAAATATTGCACTCGTCTTCGACTCGTGCAAGAATATATTGCACTCGATAGAAAAATATTGCACTCGTCTTCGACTCAATATTATATAAATACCGTAAAACCCCGTCTACAAGCATTATAGTGTTTTTTATAAAACCTTAATTAATTCGAAGCAAGCGTTAATATACCAATACAATAGATCGGTCTTAAAATAATACTTGATTGTATATGCTTGGATCCGTAATTTATTTGCTCAAACTCCATAATGGCGACTGGATTAATGTAGCTTTCATCAGAAGCACACTATATGCTTGTAGACGGGGTTTTACGGTATATCACTCTGTCATTTATGCACCACATTAGTTTTTTGTATTGTTTATCACCCATGCATTTAATTGTACTTTCATAGAGCGTGTTTATAGTGAATATACCGTATTTTGAGTATACCGTACACGATAATCCTTGTATATATACCGATACCCTTGCTGTTTATAGTGAGCGTGTTTATAGTGAATATACCGCATTTTGACTATACCGTACACGATAATCCTTGTATATGTACTAATACCCTTGCTGTTTATAGTGAGACACAGTTACCGGACAAATTATATACCAACTAACATTATCGTACATTTGCAATGACCCCGAGGTCACACGGGGAATGTGTAAATATTGTGGCGCGAGCTATAAAGAGCCCATTCAACAATATGATCATGGCGGTGAACATGTAGCTTCTGTTTTGATAACTCTTGGGGGTGAGAATCGTTCCGAATGTCCTGCGCGCATCCTACGCATCATGAAGAAGCTCCCACTTCCAGTAATACCGCACACAATTTATACTGGTGTGTTTATAGTGAGAATATCTCGCCACAATATCCTTCGGTTTAGAAGGATATCGATGTACCGTACATACATATACTGCTAGTGTTTATAGTGGGCAAGTATCCGGATAATCTCTAACCGGGTAGAAATTGTACCGCAATGTACCGCACATCTGCTCCCACTATAAACACGCTCAATCAGCGTGTTTCTACTGAGCAGACGGTTGCGGGTTAATTCGAGTGAATTCGGGGTGATGCGAGGAATACGCGGTAACGGCCCCAGCAGAAACAGATCGGGTGAAGGTTAATGCGCGGTAATGCGAGTGAATCCGTCAACCACCTATTGAGGTGGTTAATAGTGGTTAATACGCGGTAACGTTCGCAGTAGAAACAGTACGGGTGATGATTTTGCGGGTGACACCGGAAGTTAGCCTATTATAATACAGTGTGAGCATTCAAAATCTGACCTTGAAAGGTCACAAAAACTATTTGCTGGACTTCCGCCTTCCCACTAAATATGTGGGTAGTGAATTGTTACCCTGCATTAACAGCGCAGTAGAAACGACCCAGTGAATGCGAGAGGATTGAAATGCGGGTGAAGGTGAATTCGCGGTAATGCGAGGTGCTCAGTATAAACACGCTGAATGAGACACAGTTACCGCACAAATTATATACCAACTAACATTATCGTACATTTGCAATGACCCCGAGGTCACATGGGGAATGTGTAAATATTGTGGCGCGAGCTATTCAGTATCGAAGTTACGTAATGTTACTATGTCAACGGGAGCACGCGCTAGAGTAATGAACCACGATCGAAATGATCACCACATAAAGTATATGGCACTCGAAGGCATACCAAAGTAGCGTGATCCGGTAACCAAGAGAATTACGTAACCACTTCGATGCTGAATAAACAGCCCATTCAACAATATGATCATGGCCATGATGGCGGTGAACATGTAGCTTCTGTTATGATAACTCTTGGGGTGAAAATCGATCCGAATGTCCTGCGCGCATCCTACGCATCATGAAGAATCTCCTACTTCCGGTAATACCGCACACAATTTATACTGGTGTGTTTATAGTGCAAATATCTCGCGACAATATCCATCGGTTGAGAAGGATATCGATGTACCGTACATACATATACTGCTAGTGTTTATAGTGGGCAAGTATCCGGTTAATCTCTAACCGGGTAGAAATTGTACCGCAATGTACCGCACATCTGCTCCCACTATAAACACGCTCATAGAGCGTGTTTATAGTGAATATACCGCATTTTGAGTATACCGTACACGATAATCCTTGTATATGTACCATTACTCTTGCTGTTTATAGTCGGACACAGTTACCGCACAAATTATATACCAACTAACATTACCGCACATTTGCAATGACCCCGAGGTCACACGGGGAATGTGTAAATATTGTGGCGCGAGCTATAAACAGCCCATTCAACAATATGATCATGGCGGTGAACATGTAGCTTCTGTTTTGATAACTCTTCGGGGTGAGAATCGTTCCGAATGTCCTGCGCGCATCCTACGCATCATGAAGAAGCTCCTACTTCCGGTAATACCGCACACAATTTATACTGGTGTGTTTATAGTGGGAATATCTCGCCACAATATCCTTCGGTTGAGAAGGATATCGATGTACCGTACATGCATATACTGCTAGTGTTTATAGTGGGCAATTATCCGGATAATCTCTAACCGGGTAGAAATTGTACCGCAATGTACCGCACATCTGCTCCCACTATAAACACGCTCATTGTGAACCTTTTGGCGGGAGTTGAGGGGTTGGAAATTGAAATCCTTTCAACGATTTTCAAAAATACATGGGATTGTGTAGTCATGGTAGTCATCCATTCCAATGTTCACATAATCTTTCAAGTCATGTATAGAAATGCTGCTATACAGTTTGGATCAAATCTATTGATATCCACATAAAATTGATTAGCATAAGAAATAGCTTATAAGATATATATAGCTTATTGGAAAGTGGCAAGATTACTTTCCCCCAGTTATAAGCAGATTAATTTTTTCATGTAAAACGATGACAATGCAAAGTAGTGTTTGTGCACATTAAAGCCATTATGTACGATCTTATAATATGAAATTGGTTTGTTTTTTTTAACCTGATTTTTTGGCATATTTGTAATGTTTACACATGTCCCAACTTGCACCTAAATGAAATCGGCCAAATTTGTTGTCTTTGTAGGTCAACAGAGCAAAAGTTCGACATATTATCATAATTTAAAAATTATGATAATAATTATGTCCTCCCATGGGGTTTCTTTCACTTTACTTTGTTATTTCAACCTAAAATGGACAGCAACCCTTCCCGTCAGTTATTACTAATATTATTTCAACATTTTGAATAAAGAATAACAAAATCAAAATTAGACGGAAATCGTACATTAAGGGGGTACTACACCCCTGCCCAATTTTATGCCTATTTTTGCATTTTTCTCAAAAATTATAGCGAATTGGTGACAAGTAAGATATGTATATTATAGGGGCAAGGACTACAACTACTGCACTGGAGATTTTATTTCAAAACAGACAACAGTTGTGGAGTTACAGTCAAAAATGAGGGAAAACCAATATTTGATCAATACTTGCCTTGAGTTGGCCGACTTTTCAGTGCAGTAGTTGTAGTCCTTGCCCCTATAATATACATATCTTACGTGTCACCAATGTGCTACAATTTTTGAGAAAAATGCAAAAATATGCCCAAAATTGGCCAGGGGTGTAGTACCCCCTTATGGCTTTAAGAGCTAGTCAGATCAATGTTTGATGACATTGTGCTGGTCCTACAAGTCTGGTTAGTGTGAAGTTTGTATTTTGTGTCAGTGATACTCTCAAATCACTCATGATTATGGTCTAACAGACTTTCTTAGAAGTAGAGATTACAATTCCAATTTGGAGTCGTAGAATCTTAAATTAAGCTGTAACACCGCATGATTTATTAGCTTTTACTTTTTCATGAATATGAGACAATCTACAAAGTCACATTCATAGTGTCATCAGCCATTAGTCTGAATATATAATTTGCATAACAGATAAAAATAACTTTATTACAGCCATGGTAGACACTGTGCATGTGAACTATGAAATGATAGATATGCTTTTGCTGTGACTTTAAGGGGGCACGCAGGATCACTCAATGTCGGAAATTTTAGACATTGTTTTGTATTGTATCTTTAAAAGTAATAACAATAAGTACATAAAAGTATACATTTTCAGAAAGGAAATGACACGAGTAATCCAACTAGCTTGGCAGATTTATGCAAAAATGAGCATTTTTTGAGAAAAAGCGCCAAAATTGATTTTCCATGCAAATTTTTTTTCGGTCCGCCATAACAACTTACACTAAATATCAAAATGGATGAAAATTGTAAATTTCTGTTCTTAAGACACAAACCTAGAAAGTGTTTTCTTAAATTTGTGAAATTTTGATGGTAAATTTCAATGGTAAAGAAAAACATTTCAAAAAGATTGAAAAGTGACTATATCATGCTTATTGAATCATATTTGAGTTGTATAATAAATAATGTCATTATTGTATCATAAAAGTTATTATAATATTAAGTTGTGAAGTGCAATTTTTTTCCATTGCGTCATTCTTTGACTGTTACTCCCGATTTCAGGAAAAAAACAGCGCCATTTTTTGTGGATTAAAGAAATATTATTATCGGGAAATGAAATGTAGCTAAATCCTAATCCTTCAGTTAGCACTACCATAGTAGCAATAAAAGTAGTTTTTTAATATTTTTGCAATTGTAGGGAAAATGGGCCAATAACTTTTGCAAAGTTTTCTTACAATTAGCAGTTGGCACGAGTCTTAAGCATTTTTAAAATATTGAGTATAGGTTAAGAGTTTGCTCATAATGTTAATATTAATTTTATGCTAATTTCGATAATTTATTGTAGAAGAGATAAGAAAATGCTTGTAATCAGTCTCCAAGTTTTTGGGTTTGTCACAGGATACGGTGCTATATGATGCACGTTTTTGGCCCATATTTCCAAATATTTCATGATTTGTCAAACATTAGACTTTTATTGCAGATTTGGCACAAGAAAAATATTTTTAAATATTGATGTTAGGGGGCTGGCATTTTCTTTGGAAGGGGTTGGGTCACAAATATACTGGGGTCATAAATTTTTGGAAAGAAAAATAGGGGGTCATACAATTTTTGATGACCAAAATTTAGGGAGTCACAAGATGCCCACAGATAATGTGTTTATTTTATTCAACACTGATTTCAGTACAATTTTAGGGGTTAAGGTGTATCGGTGGTGGGGTCATAAAATTTTTGTTTCAGAAATAGGGGGTCGCAATTTTATTGACGCCAACTTTTTGAAAATTTGGGACCCCCTTCCGAAGAAAATGCCAGCCCTCACCATCCCCCGCCCCTCCTATTATTTTTCTGCAATCAGGAGAAGTTTCGAGCAGTTAAAAAGCAGGGCGAGCAGCAGCGAACAGCAAATACATTATGCAAGAAGAAACAACAAGTCCAGATATACAAAACAGGACCAGCAGAGTCCTAGATACCTAGACAAAAGGCAAGAGCATTAGAATTGCATGTACTGTGGAAAAGAGCACAAACTAAGTAAAGAAGCATGTCCAGCTTATGGAAAAACCTGTACCAAATGCAAGAAGAAGCACCATTTCAGTGCTGTGTGTTTATCACAGAAAACAGTTAACAGGGTCGACCAAGGTGAAGATAGACCAAATCTCAAATGACTCCAGTCATATAAAAAGCACATTGTTTTCAAAAAGGTGCCCACAATTGACCTCAAGTATTTGACCAACATATGACATTATAACCTGACACAAAAGCCTCATTTGAATACAAGTCACACTATTATTGACAACTAGCCACTTCCCACAAATCAATGCAGTCAATACATGTGTGCTGACGCGTGTACTATTGTATACGGCAGCAGATCTGTGATGTGAGCACTGCTATTTGGATAAAGAGGTGTCAAAAGCAGGTGAATTGTGGGATGATGTTCAATATTTCCTTGGATGCTGAAACAGGTGTTATATCCAAAGAGCTTTTATTAATAGACATAGAGTGACAATAGATTAGGTAATGCTTTGTTCGTTTGATGCCGATCAGAGTTTGCGACAGGCTATTCATAAAAGTGGTACCATTGTTTCGAACAAAGGGGCTCCGCCATTAAATTGGTCACTGATCCGGCATCATATTAACGCTCTACACAACAGGGTGTAAGGGCATTTATGTGTAAAGTGGTACCATTGTTCTCACGTATCCCAAATGTGTGCTTGTGTGGGTCTGAAGTCTATAAAGGAGGCTTTAGCTGTCGATGCAATCATCTTTACCAGTCACCTGACATCAGAGAGCGTGTTTATAGTGAATATACCGCATTTTGAGTATACCGTACATGATAATCCTTGTATATATACCGATACCCTTGCTGTTTATAGTGAGACACAGTTACCGCACAAATTATATACCAACTAACATTATCGTACATTTGCAATGACCCCGAGGTCACACGGGGAATGTGTAAATATTGTGGCGCGAGCTATAAACAGCCCATTCAACAATATGATCATGGCCATGATGGCGGTGAACATGTAGCTTCTGTTTTGATAACTCTTGGGGTGAAAATCGTTCCGAATGTCCTGCGCGCATCCTACGCATCATGAAGAATCTCCTACTTCCGGTTATACCGCACACAATTTATACTGGTGTGTTTATAGTGCAAATATCTCGCAACAATATCCATCGGTTGAGAAGGATATCGATGTACCGTACATACATATACTGCTAGTGTTTATAGTGGGCAAGTATCCGGATAATTTCTGACCGGATAGAAATTATACCGCAATGTACCGCACATCTGCTCCCACTATAAACACGCTCATTATGTATTAAGGCTGCCATGTCCACATATCTATATTACTCTATAATGGAATTATACATGTAAGTATACGAGGCCTATAAAGGTTGTTTTTAACAAATTTCCATTTCATTTCATTTTAAGAATATTGGCGTACCCAAAGAGGAGAAGGGGGTTGGGGAGTGGCAGATTCACCCCTGTGAGAAATCTTGGGAGGGGAGGAGGGAGGAAGAGGGGAGGAGGGGATATGGAGAATGAGAGAGGGCTGGAGGAAGGGAGAAAGAGGAAGAAATGAAGAGATATAATAAAGACAAGTGGGAAAATAATGGGAATGAGAGAGGGAGGGTGAGAGGGGAAAAGGAGAGCGAGGGAGTGATAAAGTGTAGATCTATGAAACAATAAGTACAGAAAAAAAGAAATGAATGGTGAATACATTTAATAATTATTATTAGGCCTATATAATAACTAAACACATAACAGCAATGGGCAGCCATTCGATGATGTTAATGCCTATATTCGTTACGTAATTCAAACGCCCAGTCAGATGTATTTCACACCTGCCAAACACAAGTCACCCAATAGAGGTTATCCATCCAATTTTTTCTATAAGTTGCATATCCTATCAGCGACTGCTATACCTTGTTGAGGACTTTCAAAAGAAGTACCTGCATATGCATCAATCACTGCTTGAAAATAGCCCGCCAAAGTCAATTCATGCCGATAACTCCGAGGTCGAGCATTGAATTGGTTTGAATGAGGAATATTACGTGAATCAGCACCTTTTGTTAGTAGTTATAGAAGTCACGCATGAGTAAAGTGGATAACCTCTATTTCGAAAACTGGACGTTGAATGTACACTCTCATGAATACTGATTGGCAATATTTTCCAATATGTCAGCGTTCTAATCGGAAACAATAGAACAATAGACCCTGCAGAGCGTTGGTTATATCATTGTCTGGATTATCGTTTGTTGTGAATATATTGATATTTATGGATTTTCTCTGCCTTGTGATTAAAACATATTGTCAATGAGAAGGGATTTTATGCTCAGCTGTGTTAGAAATGTTTATGGCGTGATCTGGCAATGTCACGTGCCCTCACCATGCTCACCTAGCAACTGTAAACAACATAATTATATGTAGCCTAGGGCAAAAATGAATATACTACAATCATTTTTAAAAGCACTTTTTAGGCACAAATTTTGCAATTTGAATATCTGAAGTGTTTAATACATTTATGTACTTCATAAATTTGCAAAAATGGAAAGTATGGACAAGTTGGATGGAAATTATGGAATTCATGTATCCTTAAGGTAATATATATTGGAAGATAAATAATTTAGTATGCTTGCTGTCGTTGGTTATATATATTTATATTATGCTATAATTGCTATGAAAGTGCTATGAAATACATCATTATTTATCTCAATTATATTGTCTTAATACATATAAATTTGTTGAATTGTTACAAATAGCTTATTAAATGGTCCGCATGACTGTGAGGGCAATGCTGAGTCTATTCCTTGCTTTGTTAGCTCTTTTGTTGTGTTTCCTAATTCTCGAGACAATTAGTTCTGTATTTTCTAGAATCATTGTAGCTAGTAAATATGTTCTCAGTTTGCCCAACCAGTTGCATGCACTTATGCAATCTTTTGCAATGAACTAGTGTTATGTATTAAAATACTACTTGTACAATAAGTTCACTTTTATTGCACTTGACTAGTAAACCCACACAAATTGTGCGGTTATTCAAAGTTGCTTCAGTACTAAATCATTGAACCTTGTGGTATATGGTTCACCTATTCATGAGTTTGGCTTTAGTTGCATAATGTATATGTTCCACCATTCATTTGCATTATATCAACAGGTAAAGACGCTCAGAAGACCGTGAACTTGTCGTGTGACAGTACTACTGTACCTGCAAACCTAGAACTGTGGTAAGTTAATCTAATGTATCTTTAATAATACTATCCACATGATATGTAGAGGGAATTATAAAAGCTATGGTACACATATACTAGCTACATAATGTAGGTTCATCATCCCAAACACCAATATGGTTTGAAAGCTAATATTTCAACATGTTCAACTTATGAATAGAATTACGGTATATATTAATTAGCAACCAAATTTCATGAAATTTTCAGGCAAGCAAACTTCAGTTTATATTATTTAACACGACACCCGCTTTTGATATCCGCAGTTTTCTTGCTTGAGGATATGAACATTCTTGTGATTGTGGCACGCATTTTTCTCATTTTTCGGCTACTTTGGGTATGTTCAAGTTTCGTTATTTTCCATATAGTTATGGTGCATTGATTTGGTGGTGTGCTCTCTGAAGAGAAGGGTGTTTGCTACCCTTGCATGGTGGGTGTTGCAAAGGGCAAAAAGAGAGGGTACAAGCACGACGGTGTGTTCAAGGGTGACCAGGAGGCTATTTGCACAGACCTGCTTTATGTCTTGTTTCAGATAGTTTCTATGTCCTGGATGTTTAATAGGTTTTGGGGTAATATTAAAATCTGCGATGGTTCCTGTGAAAGAATGTTTGCTTTTGTATTTATTTGTAACAGTCCTTATTTGTCTGGTATCTTTGGTATGCTTTGACATTGTGGTGATGAGTGGGTGTGTGACTGGCTGCAACAACATACTTCTGCACCGGCGCGGTATTTGGCCGGGGGGGCGGGCACATCAAAAAAATGTTGGTGGGTACGTTCCCCCGGAATTTTGAGCTGGTGGGTCTTTGGGAGCTGACGACTTGCCGGTAAAAGAGGGTCTTTTGGAGCTGCGAACAAGTAAAATCCAAAAGCGAAATCCAAAAAGGGATGTATTTCCGGGGGAACATATACCGGAATGGTCATTTGTGTTAAGTGCCCGGGGGTATTTGGTGGCCTGACTATTCTAGATCTTCTGACAAGTGACATGTCTCCTGATCCACTTACATTTTCCTTGCAACCCACATGGCAAACCCATCCCTTGAAGGCGAGGGTCTCAATTACTTTTCATCCTTTGTGAATTTTTTTAATTGTGAATGCTTTGTATGCTGCTAACATGACACACTGGCAACTATGCATGATTACACAGAGACACCCAAAATTCTTGTACACATTGAAAACCAGTCAGGTGAGGCATGACACTCCCTAGTCTGTCTGCTTATTTTGGTTAAGTTCCCAGTCAGTGCATTCAGCAATAACCCATACCACCAAATTTAAGTTGTGCACCCGGTTGTGTACTATTTTACCCCATAACTGCGTGGGTTCAAATTAACCAGAACTTTTAAACCTTAATGTACGATCTTTTTTCTGAATTTATCTTTATTTTTTTTCAAAACCGGCATATTTGTAATACTTATACATGTTCTAACTTAAATCTATGAGCAAACTGTCAAATTCGCCCTATTTGTAGTAAAACGGGACGATTTTCTGTTGGTCCGACATAAAATCATAATTTTTTAGATTATGATTTTCGGCCACGATCGCAAACCGTAGTCTCCTACGAAACTAGTTTGGTTCCGCTCCTTCCACATGTGGAGGGAGCGTAGCCAAACTGGCCGCATAGGAGACTAACTCTGAGGCCGCACTCGCTGTCCTAATCCAAATAGTGCGAGATATTTCGAGTGATAGAGGTGAAGTTTATGATGTCGTTTTTTTGCAAATTCCCAATGTTTTTCGCGGTCAAATGTATTGGGAACTTTCATAATGATTGCATATTATCATTTTGAAAGAAAAAAAGAAAAATCTAAAAATTTAAAAAGATCGTACATTAAGGCTTTTTAATTGATATTGTATTCAAATGAACTTGCAATGTACCACCTTGCCAATAAGCTATGAATTATATGATGAATATACAAAATACAGTGAACTGATGAGTCAGACACTCCCACATAGTAATTAATGCCCTGATCTGTGCCTTGGTTAAGTCCTCAGTTATATATGTGTAACAGTGTAACATGTGTATGTTCATGATATTTGACACCACAGGTGTTCCAATATCTGTGTTGCCACGTACTGCATACTATATTTGACACCCCAATAGTTCCAGCATATAGCCTACTAACATAGTTTTCATAGGGATGTGATCTTCAAAACCACTAGTCTAGGTGATGATAAACCTAATTTGATCTCTTTCTGTTTTCAAGAATTGTTATCATTGATGTGATGTACATGTTAGTAGGCCTTACATGTTTATTTTTGTTTTATAATATTGATTTGATAGGGATTCGAGTATTACACTCTAAAATGTGTTAATAATTGATTAAGAACCTATCAACACTAATGTTTTTAGAGTGTTTATATTGCAGTCTTCAAGTATGTAGGCTATACCCCACATGCAGCATCGCGTTAGCTTAATTTTTGTTCAAAGTGGTGTCAAGCCCGGGGGGTCACTCCCATTGTGGCCTGTACACCATCCGCGATAATCAACTTTTGAAAAGCACCCTAAACAAGGATTTAACCCTTGGCTAAAACAATACCCTAAACAGGTAACGGTGCCTGTTTTAACGCCTTGCATCTAATTTCATACCCTAAATTTCAGTTCTGTGTATTTGCCATTGCAATTTTGCTACCCTTTTTCCGATTTTTCTTGTTTTTGACACCTTAAACACGATACGCGCGTATCGTGCCTACCCACGAAAAACTACCCTTTTATGCGTTTTTATTATCGCGGATGGTGTACAAGCCACAATGGGAGTGACCCTCCCGGGTGTCAAGCGCATTTGATGTAAACTGAGCATTGATAGTCGGATTTTCATAAAATGTGGTGCATGACGTTATCACAGAACCTAAAGCGTCAAAACCATCAAGGTCATATCAAGGTTTACAGTTTCTGATTATTGATAAGCCTTTGATAGTTGGATTGTCATGAAAGTTGGTTGATATGAAATCCATTAAGCAGCAAACATTCCTAAGATTGTCTGAATATAGATTGCTGGATTGTTGTAAAACTCGGAGGATGTGATTTTAATTGAGCTGTTTTAAATGTAGACCTATTTAGCACATATTTTTCAATTCAGCTTTCAACATGAAAAGTTTGAGTATTTCCTAGTATGTCATTGGTGGTATTTACCAATAAATGCCAATATTTCGCACCCGGTTAGTTGTGCAAAACATTCAAATTTACTAGCATTCCAAGTACATGCAATGCAAAATTATGAAACATGGTCGTCATCCATGGCGTTGTCTTTTTAAAGACATTCTTTGTTTGAACTTGATGTCAATCAAGAATAATATATATTGGGGGGGCATCTGCAAATGTTCCTACCTCCCTATCACTCACTTGTGGACCTCTCTCTTCCGAAGAGCATTAAACATGTTGAAGCTAAACCACTTGACGGATATTTTTGTACTTGATGTCAATCAAGAATGATGTTTATATTACATGTAGACTAAAAACTGAGTAGGTGGGGCATCTGCAAATGTTCGTACCTCCCTGATATGTAAGTGACAAATAACAGCAAAAACAACTCACATATTTGTCTATAACTTTGGTCAATGGAACAAGCCAGGGGATTTCAAGTGGGTGATTATTGATTGGCAAGTGCCATATTTAGGCATAAGTACAGTCCACCATTCAATGTAGAGGATGGGCTAGACTTTCTCGATTGATTTTGCTGGAGTAATTTCCTGTTAACCAGGTTTAAGGGGGTACTACACCCCTCGATAAATTTGTGTCTATTTCTGCATTTTTCTCAAAAACTGATAACACACTGGTAACAAAATTTATGTATATTATAGGGCAAGGAATTCAATTACTACATTGGATTTTCAGTGACCCAAGACAAGCGGTTCGTTATTTATGATAAGAAATAAGGTACCGCTAAGATGTACCTCATTTCCAATCATATATACTGAACCGCTTGTCTTGAGTCACTGAAATTTCAATGTAGTAATTGGATTCCTTGCCCCAATAATATGCATAACTTTTGTTACCAGTGTGTTATTATTTTTGAGAAAAATGCAAAAATAGTCACAAATTTACCACAGGTGTAGTACCCCTTAAGTACTGCAAAGGTCGAATCATGTTTGCTGTGCAGAATAACTGCACTATGCGTACAATAAAATTATCATTGTATGCTCCATTTTATATAGTTTATATTTGTCTTTGTCTTTTTCAGGAGTATTGTGTCTTGGATGTTATCCAGATATAAATGCTTGATCATCAAAGCACTATCAGTGTACTAGTTCATATGGGAACAGCAACATAACAATGGCAGATAAGAAGTACAACCTGAGTAAGTATGATAATAATTATAACGATCAAATACTATGAAGATATTTTTGGGTGAACTTTGTAGGAAAAATCAAGTTTGAGAGAATTTGACATCATAGAGGGTGTCCTTGAAACAACTATATCATTGGAAACTTTAATTGTTAGGTATTTTAATGTTAGAACCAAACATAGCTAAAAATCGATGTTTGATTGCATGTAATTGCTGCTCCGTTCTTGAACAACAATTTCCGAATCACTTCGCAATTTTTGATCCATTCCTCTGAGTCACACAGAAGTTCTGTGAACTCAAAACTAAACCATACTAATAAACCAAGCCTGATATACTTGTACTGACTAACCCACCAGAAGAAGGCCAATAAAAAAAATCACCCACCACTAATAATTGCAACTGAAACCATTTAATCATCATTCATTTCAGAAAAGTATATTAAAGAACATATTAAAAGTCCTCGAAAGTCAATAGCGGAACAGTGCCTAATTAAATCCAAAATCGCTGCTTATGCAGGGGTGAAATTTCAAATTTGGTCAATTGTTGTTATTGACTGTTTGGCTTAGCGCAATATGCTCATTGCTCAGTCAAAACTAATGGGAAATCCAAAGAACTTTTGCAATGGATTATTACATTGACTCGTATTCGGAAACTATGAATGGCCAAGTGGTACAAAAAGCATGTAAGACAAACGTGTAAGGTTGCATCTTATACGCGTAAGATTGCATCTTATACGTGTAAGATTGCATCTTATACGTGTAAGATTGCATCTTATACGCGTAAGATTGCATCTTATACGCGTATGATTGCATCTTATACGTAAGAATGAGGTTGGATTCTTAACTTGACGAATCACAGAGTAAGAAATCACAAACATCCAATCATCTTACGCGCAGCAAACGTCGACCAATAATATGTAAAGACGTTTTTAGATTTGTAACACCCACGACTACGTGTAAGATTTTGAATAATAGTGATGGACGATACGCGATATTATTGGCATTTTCTAAATTTGTTTGAGTGTTACAATGTCCTGTATGGTATGCCGAAATTCTGTCAGGAATTGTTTCGATTTGTTGGACCGTCATGGATACAGCCCGATTTATCTCACTTTCTAGTTACTTTTTATCAGTTATCGGGAGTCAATTTGTACTCAATATCAGTTAATTTCAAGAGATGTAAGTAAAATCATCACGTTTGCGAAATCCACTGTTGTACATATCAATATCGAGGCTGAGATTATTCGACCATCCCTAATAGGCAATTCTTACGCGTGTAAGAAATGCTATGCGATATTTCATTGGTCGAAGATGAATACGCGTAAGATGATTGGTTGTTTAGGTATTAAATATGTGTTCTTTAAATATGATTCGTCAATTTAAACATCCCGCTAGATTCTAAGACGTATAGATACGATCTTGCACGTATAAGATGCAATCTTACACGTGTAAGATGCCATCTTACACCACTTGGCCATTCATAGGAAACTAATGACTCAGACTCGGACTCAGGCAACTCGATTACAACACTGGTACATGTAACTGTAGCCTTTTTCCAATCTGCTGAGACAAAATTACAAATATATGATACAGAGATATGCCTACTTATGTAGGGAGCTGCTAATATAAACAATTGAACTATGAAATTATATCAAATTAAATTCATGTAGAAACTTACGAATGTGATCATAGACAAAATCAGGAATCATGTAACTGAAATTAAAAATTACTTATTAGTTTTGATACATGTAGTGAAGGATTATTATTTGATCATAAACTTACCTGCAAGACGAGTACGGATTGAAGTAAAATACTCATTTTAAAAAACGTTTGCAGTTTCTTTCTCATTGATGTATGCACAGCCATTCTCACTTTTAACACTAGAGGTTGTTGTATAAGAATTTTTAAGGAAGAAGTTCCTTGAGCAGATCACGATTTCTTATGGGAGAAAAGGAATAGCAGAACATGGCGAAAAATTACGTACTTTTACAAGGCAAAAAGCAACTTTTCTAAGCATTGTTGACATGGTGTCTTCGCGAAAGAAAGATTCCTATTATGAAAGACCCAACTTTTGAGACGGTTTGTATGTTTGAAGGTGCTACATTAAAAATAAGGCGCCCGGTTTTACCGCCGCGTTCAGCAACTCATATCATCACGACATTTGTGAACAAACCGTGCTCGAGTTTGATTGACAGATGACGTCAGACGCAAACTAGTCCTTTTATCTTTGTCTTTCATTATAGTAGCTGTTTTTCAGCAAATAAGCAGATTCAGATCGGATTGTCGGATAGACCTTGAGCGTTAGGTCTATTGCCATTTGGTCTAATACAAATTTCTTGACGCATGAAAGATTTGTGCATACCTTGTATAAAGTGCTTAAAAAAATTACATGTAATTTTCAAGATCGGCATTTCTTAAAGGTTTCAACTTTTTGTAATTCAGACTGACGTGAAGCAAGCGCGAAGCCATGGCCGCCCTAGATCCGCCCAGTACCACCCCAACCCACCCACAACGCTTTCCTAACGACAGCGTTTACAAAGTTTGCCCGGAAGCTTTCCATTTGCTGCAGGCGTGCAGTGACTTTTTACTCCTAAAATAGCCCCTGGGCGGATGGTTGAGTTTTTAATATTGTCTAAACGAGATACACCCAGGATTTTTCTCAGACACATCATCTCGAAGACAAGCAGACAGTTCTCATCTTCCTTTTTCAAGGCCCGGGTTTCTGCACCATATAGCAGGATGGAAAGAACAAGTACTCTGGACAGTTCAACTTTGGTTAAGCGGCGAATATCCTTTGCACTCCAGATTGGTTGTAATCTTTGAACTGCACCTAGCGCTTTGCCTATTCTGTGTTTGACATCCCCCTTGCATGTTCCTCGGCTAGATATTTTTCCCCCGAGGTAGATGAATTCGTTTACTTGATTTAGATTTTGTCCATTAATATTGATGTTGAGCTGGATTTCTTGTCGACTGATGACTTGAACTTCTGTTTTGGAGATGTTGATTTTGAGCCCTAGGTTGGAGCTATTTTTGAATACCTTGTCCACAAGTATTTGGATGTTTCCCTGGGTGTTTCTGCTATAAGAACAATATCGTCGGCGAAGCGGAGGTTTGAAATAAGCTGGCCTTGAATATGTGCTCCTATAGTGATGTTTTCAGTTGCATAAAGCATAACCAGTTCGAGGAGGATATTGAAGAGTCGGGGCGAAATTACGCATTCTTGGCGTACACCCACTATTGTATGGAACCATTCCGTAAGGTCACTATTTACTCTCACTGCATTGTTGGATTTGCTGTAGAGAGCCTTAGCATATTTATTATCTTAAGTGGAAATCCAAAGAAGCTAAGTGCTTTCCATACGCCCTCGAAAGCCTTCTCAAAGTCTATATAACAACAGAATAACTCCTTTCCCTGTTCAAGATATTTTTCTGTCGCAGTGTGAACAGTTGATCCACAGTCGACCTTCCTGGACGGAATCCCGCTTAAGATTCGGAGATCACTTCTTCAGCTTTCTTTAGTATTCTTCTTTGGATAATTGTGGTGATGATTTTACCTGCATGGCTTAGTAAACTAATACCCCTATAGTTACCACAGTCCAGTTTATCCTTCTTCTTGTAGATAGAAGTAATGATGGCTCTGCCCCAGTCGTCAGGAAATGTTTCATTTTTCCATATCAATGGTGTGCAATATTTCCACGCCTATTTCTCCGGTAGCTTTTAGTTCTTCAGCAGTCACATTCTCATAGCCAGTCGCTTTGTCATCGGTAGCACTGATAACCTCCTCTTTCAGGATATCTGGTTCTTCCTCATTCATAGCCATTTGTGGAATGCTATTGGCCATTTCAGTGTTTATTGGATTTGTTTGTTGTAAAGTTCTTCGTAGTTCTCTTTCCAGCGACTTTTCACATCCTCTATATTCGTTAGCACTTCCCCCTGCTTGTTTTTAACAGTTTGCATTTTAATGCTGTGTTTAATTGTTATCTTCTTAATGGTGGAGTAGACTTGACACATAGATCCTTCAGCCAGGCATCTTTGCATCCCTTTCTTTACGTTTTATATCTCGTGTAAGATAATTGTATCTTTTCCGTTTGCTTGTATCTGTTTTCATCTGCTGTTTCACTTTTGATCGCTCTTCGCTCAGACTGATGACCTCCTGGCTGATCCATGGCTTTGGTTTTTGAGGTTTTTTGAAACCCAGAAGCTTTTTAAGGTGTCACTTATGGCAGTTTTGATACCATTCCACATGGTATAAATACAATGTGTTTTGTTTTTTATCCCCATTTTTTCTTGATTTTATCTTTGTAAAGCACCTTGACTCCGGTTTTCCGATTTAAGGGGCTTAAAAATTACTATCACATGTATGATGGGCCCAAGGCCAGTGGCGTAACTAGGGGGGGGGGCAGTGGGAGCAACGTGCCCCGGGCGCCACCCTTAGGGGCGCCAAATTGACCAATTCAGCATCGATTCTGCGCCCCTCCGAACGATGAAAGTCAACATTTTCGCGTGCTTGGCGCGCATTTCAGCACAAAATCAATTTAAAAACATTTTAAGACCAATATTCAACTTCTAGTAACCAAAACTAATTAGTGGTAGGCCTTTTTTGTCCAAATTTCCCCGCGCTCCGCACGCAATTGTTTCAAGAATGGGGGGCATTATGTATCCTTAGCCCTGGGCGCCACAACCCCTAGCTACGCCAATGCCCGCGTCTAAGATATTCTCGGGGGCGCCAATTTTGTTTGTTGCCCCAGGCGCTAACAACCCTAGTTACGCCACTGCCCAAGGCAGGATCTTAGCTAGGATTTGACTTTCACCAAAACTGTCTGTCCAATTGTTCCCCTGAAAACATAAACATGTCTCTGTCCATGGGGGTTGAGTCAGTTCAAATAGCTATTTGGTCCATTATTTGCATGGTCTAGGTTCGAGTTCACAGAACTTATTCAAGCATTATTTTTAGGATTTAGCACATCATGTCACAGTCATTAATTTTGCCTGTCCCGGGAGTGTCCAAAATGAACATCCTGGCCGCGCATTTTAAAACAAAGGGGTGGTCGTTCGTCATCAAACAAAGCAGCTTCAGAGTCACAAGTTGATATTATGGACCCAGGGCCCAAATGTTAAAATATTCACAAAACAAGTTAGACCTATGTGCAAATGTAAGGCCCTCTAGTGTTATATTTTATCTTAATCTGTTATACAGGGTTACGTCAATTGAGGTTGAAACGGAAAGCTCTTAGTGTCCGACTACAGCTATGTGCCAGAGACAGAAGACAGGTGAGTTTCTTCATCATAAATTGCAACCTACTCCGGATACCAAAAATCAAGTTGACCAAAAACCACATTTTTGACCAAAAATCACATTTTTGACCAAAAATCACATTTTTGACAAAAAAAATCACATTTTACCAAAAATCGCATTTTTTAGCAGAAATCACATTTTTAGCAGAAATTTTAAGCAAAGTCATGTTTTTACCAAAAAAATGTTTTCTACTAAAAATCATTTTTTTTCACTAAAATCATGTTTTTGACCAAAAAAGATTCTGAAGACATAATAATGATAAAATTGGACGGATACTTTCGCATGACACCTGAATTTATCGATCTCCTCTCGCGTGATATTTGAAAACTCTAGAAATTCAGGTATCACGCTCAATCCGGCTGTGAAGTATGCTGCAGAAGAGTTTCCCTGCGAGGCTTAGTAGGATATTGTGCCTCTATAATTGGCACAGTCTAATCTGTCCTTTTTGAAAATGGGAACAATGATTGCTTTGCCCCAGTCCTCTGGTACACATTCGGATTCCCAGATCCTTCGGCATAATTTATGTATCATGTCTATTCCTGTATCACCAGCAGCTTTTAATTCCTCTGCTGTGATACCATCATGTCCAGCTGTTTTCCCTTCCTTAAGGTGTTTCAAAGCTAACTCCACTTCCTCTCTGAGTATTCCTTGTTCAGGATCACTGGATTGAGTATTGGATAATGTCTGTAGTATGGTTGAGTCAGTTGGACCTGGCATGTTATAAGTCTCAATAATTTTCTCTCCATCTATCCTTGATTTTTTCCCTCGTCAGTGAGAATATTTCCTGCTTTATCTTTTACACTTTTCATCCGGAGAGTTTGTTTCCCTGTTAGGGTTTTGACTTTTTGGTAGGCCTGTCTAGTTTTAGAGGCTTGGTGGCAATGATTTACCAAAAATCACATCTTGACCAAAAACGCATTTAACGAAAAAAATCGTACTTTTGACCAAAAATCACATGTTGACCAAAAGGTAACCACTTATTGAACAAAAATTGAATTTTTGACCAAAAAGTAGTAGGCTACATGTTGCCACACAGATGTAGACTGGGGTCGAAATCCGCGTTCTAAGGGTTTTAACCCTTATATTAAAATATGGCATCATTATACACCAATCCGAGAAGCGTTTACTGTATTTGGCCCTCTATTGACGGCAACACAGATGTACCAGAGCGGGAGATTTAATTCGTAATTCAATACTCATGATTGTGTATTGAATATCACTGTTGTGTACAATTCCCGGGTACAATTCTGTATAGCACACAATAAATAATGGATGGAACCCCCGACCTCGGGACACCGCAGTTTTACATCGGGGACACCGCAGTAATGGCGAAGTCGGATAGGTGTATAGGTTGTTTGATTTTTGTTTGTTCTAGGAACGAGCTATTCTCCAGAGAAGACTTCGAACAATGTGGCGTCAGGAATGTCAGTTACGAGATAAATATGGGAAGTATCTTCTTCAGCAAGACCTAGAAAAAAGTGAGAGAGGACATGGATGGGGGAGTGACAATGGAAACAAAGAGATTGGAAAGGTAATACAGATATCTGTCTGACTACACAAATTGATTACATCATAATTTGTTTTGTTAACCGTCTAGGGCACTTAACAAAGTCATTTTGAGTGGGTGCTTATTTTGCCACCCCCCACCTGACACATCCCCACACATGTGGGGCATATGTTATCGCCCAGCTGGTTGCACACGCAGGCGACGTATTTATTCAGCACTCGATCAGTGAGCTCAGAATAAAACCGGGGATACTCGGTTTTCTTATAAATGTTAAATTTTATTGCAATTAAAGCACTTGCTTAGTCTTCCACAGGGCATTTATGTACACCAATGGCCATTACAATGGTGCAAAAAGTAGAAATTCGAAAAAAAAGGCGTTGCTGTGGAGCAACTGTGCCGCTCCAACACAATAAATGATCCACTTGGTATGGTGATAGTATTATGGTGGCCTGATGCGCTGTATAGTTTTATGTCATGTTATTGGCATATTTATTATTTGTATCAAACCTGTGTTATATACACACCATGAATACGATATATATGATCCACAACTTATACGGTGTAAGTTCCCCATAACAGATTTTGAAATAAATCGAAAAACATTGTCCAAAATCTAAAATGTGTGGCGCATTGTGAGACGCCAAGTGCAATACGTTCTAACTGCCTTTGGTGCGCATGATTTGAACATAAATCAAACAAGAAATATCACAAACCGATAACTTTGCTTTCATATGCTTAAAAATATAAGATATAAACACAAAATAACATAATAAACATAAAATGGTATAAATTATTGGCTAATTTGGGGATGCTTTAGACACATAATAGGCCAAACACAGTTTAATTTGTATCATGCTCCACAAAAATAGATAATACATAAAAGATTTAAAAAAATTCTGGCCTAACTAAAATTGGCCATAATGTAATGCATCTTTAAATGAATCTGCCTTGTGATTGATCGCCCATATCTCGCTATGGTTTTTAAAAATCTTCCCAGGCGGCGGATGACATGATCGAGCCGGCAACTCGTGAAACCGCCCGGCCGTATGGCATTTCCATATACTCGGTTAGTTTTGTGGGGTTCATTATCGAACCCCAACGGTTTTAGTTTGCATTTATATTATTTATCAACATAGGCCTATTTATTTGTGATATTTCAATTCAAGCGTTTTAAAATTTCAAAATAATCCCATTCAATTACACGGTTGACGATGAAAATTTACTGAATTTAGAGAATGCAATGCGGCCACCAGCTGCATAATTACGTACCATATCTCATAATGTAGCTAAAAGTACGCTTTACAATGACTGTGTTACGTGACGTGTCATGCATTAGAATGATTTACGTGGACGCTGGCCGTCATATTAATGCATAGACTATGCCATAGTCGAATTTTATTAAAATTATGTTATTATTAGTCATGATGAATCCATTTCGTTGAACTCAAAATTATACTGATTTAAAATTTAAAATTAAAGTATTCAATAGTAAAATTGTCATAAAGAGTTAAAAATATCAGATGATTAGTGACAATAAAAGTAATTGAATGCAACATTATCTTGCATAATTATAATGGCTCACTTTAATACTGAACAATTATTCTGATTTTGGAATCTACCAGTTTATTGATAGCGAGCCCGTGAAAATCCGACTATGGACTTTGAATTTTAAGCAGAACTTTACCCCGGGACTTTGCTCTCTAAAAACACACTGTCAAGCACATTTGTTAATCCAGGTGATGGCCGCATTGCATTCTCTAAATTCAGTAAATTTTCATCGTCAACCGTGTAATTGAATGGGATTATTTTGAAATTTTAAAACGCTTGAAATATCACAAACAAATAGGCCTATGTTAATAAATAATATAAATACAAGCTAAAACCGTTGGGGTTCGATAATGAACCCCACAAAACTAACCGGCTATATTGGAAAATGCCATACGGCCGGGCGGTTTCACAAGTTGCCGGCTCAATCATGTCATCCGCCGCCTGTGTTTATCAGTCCATTAACCACAAGTACTAAGCATGGTATAGTACAAGACGCGCTAGATGTTTGATAAGAAATTAACTTTCGCGTCAACACAAAAGCGCCGCAAATACCACAGATAGTTGTGTACGGTGTAGTTAATGGTAATGGCGTGGGCCCGGAAGATTCAGGTGGTGTATGACGTGCAGTCCCTAAATTCAGTAAATTTTCATCGTCAACCGTGTAATTGAATGGGATTATTTTGAAATTTTAAAACGCTTGAAATATCACAAACAAATAGGCCTATGTTGATAAATAATATAAATACAAGCTAAAACCGTTGGGGTTCGATAATGAATCCCACAAAACTAACTGAGTATATTGGAAAATGCCATACGGCCGGGCGGTTTCACAAGTTGCCGGCTCGATCATGTCATCCGCCGCCTGTAATTATGCTTTTTCAATAACCTGCATTTGCGTTCGCGTATTTAAAAGTGATCAGAGACCTTGCGAAATGAAGTTACTTTAACTTTAACCTTAGCGTCTAGAGGATTATAGAGGATTATGTATTCAAAACCACCTTGGTTTTGAATACATAATCCTCTATAATCCTCTAGACGTTAAAGTTAAAGTTAAAGTAACTTCATTTCGCAAGATCTCTATTATCTGAGATTTGATTGAACACATTGCGTATATTCATGAAGTTAGGAATGCTGTTTTAACATGAATTATTTTTGGCAAATCAGTTTATATTACAGTATGACTTATAATGTAAAGTATTACTATTTTCTGTTTAATTACAGATGCATGAAAGAGGAAGGTGTCGACAGCCTTGCAAGTTACTCCATGGCTTCTTTGAAGAATCATCTAATCTCACAGCCGTTTTCAGAATGGAGCCAGGTGAAACCACAGTACAACTCAACGGTTTCAACAGCAATAACAACAATAACAGCAGCGGGAAAAATAGCAGCAGCAACAGCAACAACAACAATGCCAACAATGGCAGTAGCAGTCCAGGTAGTAGTAGAGTACAAGTATTAACAAAGGAAGGACTGTTTCGCAACATTCTTCCAAATATTGATGCAATGTCTGTATTAATAACTGATTACAAAAGTCATCAAGTTCTGTGTTCTGTGCCTTTCAGTGAAAGAAATGAGCTGCTCTCCCAAAATATTAAAGTTTTTAAAATAGGTGAGCTAGAACAGGACCTGAGTGAGTCATATGTTGGAGAAGGGGAATCCAGCATTGGGCCAGAGAAACAACAAAATGCTTCCCGCCATGGTGTCTTGGCTTTGGCATACATTGTTGAATTAGAAAATCATTTTGTTACTGTCATTTTAAATCACAAGTACCGGTGTGTTTACTTTATTGATTCTTTGCCAAACACAAAAGGTCTGCAACAGTATCCTGAGTTGCAGGGACTTTTAAGCTTTTACTATCCAGAAAGCTGTTTCAGAGATATTTTCTGCCCTGAACAGAGTGAAAGCAACTCTTTAGCTCATGCATATTTAAATGCTCGTGTATTGACATGGGGATTTAATGAATTGATATCAAATGAGGAAGATGTTCAACCATTTCTTACCAATGTTGTTCAAGATCCAATATTGTGCACGGCAAATGCAAACTCGTTACAATCATATGCTAACTTACATGTTCTGTATGATGAACAGTATTTGAACAATGAAACAAAAGTGAATGCAATCATTGCAGAGAATGTTCATAAATATAACACACTGGAAAGAGTTCAGATACAACTAGAAAACCAAGGACTTGTCAAAACTCGTAGGGAATTCTATTACGTAAAGAACAAGTACATTGAAAAATGTTTAGACTTGTTTCTTAGTGAAGTAGAAGATTTGTATGGAAACAAAGCTGACCAATTAAATCACGCAATGCAAACAGTGCATAGTATTGATGGGATAGAAGGTACTGATTTCGACAAGATAGCAAGTTATACATTATTCAAACAGTGCAAAGATAGCTTGATGAATGAAACACAAAAACTAGAATTTTTTTCTAAATTTTCAGGAACGTGTTTGAGAATAGGGATGCATGCTAATGAACTATTCAGAAAGAAGTCTCACTTCATTAGAGAACTCATAAAGTGTCTGAGATACTGCTTTGTAAATAACTTGTTTGAAAAAATAGTAGAAGTATCAAACCCGATTGACTTCATCAATGAATTATCATCAGAACTGAAGGATCTCCCAACATTCAAAAACATATATGAAATTGTTTGCAGCTCTCAAGATGATGCTTTACAGGAAGCCATTTCTGATGATTTTAAGTCTGTGATGAATGCTATCAGATCCCCTCCACATGTATCTATTGAGGAAACTGGAGAAAAGATATATGTATTTTATCAAAACAGATTTGTCAATTTAAAAGAGGCAGTTGAAGAAATAGAAAAGGAACTGGGAGACAAACAGATCAAAATGGATGATGTTACCGAGATAAAGATATTTGCTGTGAAATTGTTAATTGCAAATGTGAGCTTTCACTGGCATGGTACAAATGTCATAATAGCATCACAAGAAATTGTTGTAGACCATGTAGACGGAAACTGTGTCTGGGATGTATCTGGTGAATCAGCAAAAAATTATCAACCTGATAAAGCACTAGATGGTAAAAGGCCTGGTGAAGATGGTCTGGCAGGAAAGCATGGATGTCACGGGGAAAGTGGTGGAAATGTATTTATTGTAACAGATTGCTTGAAAAATGGACAACATTTAACAATAAAATCAAATGGGGGAAATGGATGTGATGGACAACATGGAGGCAATGGGTACACGGGAATGGATGGTGATAACGGGGTAGGGTTAGATGAAGATGAATTCAAAGAAAAGTTTCCTGATCCAGCTGTTCTTGGTGTTAAGTTTGGTTCCAGCTCAGGGAATGCAAAAAAGTGCTACAACAGTGCAAGAGAATTGGAAAGAAGCTGTGACGACACATGGATATGGGGAAAAGTTGGATCTGATGCGAACCACTATTTTAGAGTAACCAACCGAAATAGTAAGGATGATGTATGTGTGTCTGGATATTACACTAATCCTAATGTACAAAAGGCTGCAATTGTTACGGGGATATTTACTCTAGGGATTGGTTTCCTTGTTGGAGCTACAGCGTCTGATATTAAACAATCTTATTGCATACACTATGGCACCAAGGGCAAACCTGGACAAAAAGGTGGTGATGGTGGCAGTGGAGGTGATAAAGGTCGTGGAGGATATCATGGAGATGTGAAGTTTGATGTGCCTTTCAGAGAAAAATAAAGCATGGCTTGAAGTGTTTAAAAAGGTTGAAGTAAAAAAAGGTGAAAAGGGGAAGGATGGTTCAAAGGGTGACGATGGGATTGGAGGTGCTGGAGGAAAACATGGTAAGAAAGGTCTTGATAACGCACGTGTCACAGAATATGCACAAAGACCAACAAAATGGTATGGCCCTGGTCATCTGAAACTAAAATATAATGATGACTATAACAAAAGAGGATATTATGCTTGGTGCCCAAATAAGAAAAAATATGCTAATATCATTAGATCAAAGGGCCATGCTGAGTATGATGCTGCTGAAGGAGATGAGGGTGAGAACACAAAAATTTCATCCAGGAAAGAGCGTAAGAAGCAATCTCAACTTCGCAAAAAGGATCCAATTGTAACCACTGATGTTTTGAATCAGTTTCAAGAAGTGATGAAAAAGAAATCATTCGATCAAATGGCTACATTTGAAACTATTAATATGAAGAATGTAAAAACAGATGATGCGGCAAAGGATTGTACAAAAGAGAAACAGAGTCAGCATAAAAAGGTTTTCATGACAGATGACAAATTTGACTTAAAAGAACATGCAAAATTGTGTATTCCATCATTAAAGCAGCATGAAGAAGATTTAGATAATCACCAACGCAATCCTGATGTTATACAAATAATATCTGTGAATCAAAAGCTACAGAAAGTAATAAATGCATGCAATGGAAATGATACATCTCTCACAGTTTGGTTGGATCAACTGAAAACATTGGAAGACATCTGTGACAATACACAATGTTTATGGAGCAATCATACAGATCAACTTTGTCTGGTAAAGTTGTTGAAAACTCTCGAGCACGTTCTATCAGGTAACATTCTAGACAAAGCACAGACTGAAACATTTTATGAATTTGTAATTAGAACAACAAATTCCATTAAACACAACATAGTAATCTGTACCACTGGAGATTATAAGAATGTAGCACAAAACCATTTTGAATCAATATATGCAGAGGTAGGACAAAACCTTGGTGATATTGTCACGTGCTTAGAATCAATACGTAAAGTGTTGCTCATTAAGTGGAAGTATATATCACTGCAGGGTGTTAATGAAAGTGCCATCACTTTATTAGAAACAAATTACCAAGATATTGAAGCATCTGATCTTGAGGAATGTATCCGTCAGCAGAGCCAGCAAGGATACACACATGTGGTCAGTGAAATCATGCAGAAATGCACTAAGCAAGAAGTTGATGAGTTTGTTGAGCAAAGTTTAGATGAGCAAAAAAAGTGTTTCACCAAAAGACTAAGAGACCACATAAAAAGAGCATGTGGAGAAAATGAAAGTGATGGCATTGATGATATTATTAGTGAAGAATCTGAAGATCTAAGTGTCAGTGATGATGACAGCAATACTGAAAGTGAGAGTCAAGAAGAAATTGAAAGTGGAGCAGAATTGACACAGGGAAGAGATGGTGATGGTAGGAGCAATGCTAAGAGTGACAGTAAAGAAGAAATTGAAGAGATGGTTGATATGCAGGGAAGCGACAGTGATGACGAATCTGATGATGCCAAAACTGACTTTGATGATGAAAGCAATACTAAAAGTGACAGTAAAGGAGATATTGAAGAGGTTGAGAGTGGTGCAAGAATGACACAGGGAAGCGTTGGTGATGATGAGACCAATGCTAAGAGTGGCAGCCAAGATGAAGAGTTGGTTGAGATGGAGGGAAGCGACAGTGATGACGAATATTATGATGCCAAAATCGATGGTGAAACTGACAGTGATAATGAAACTGAAGATGAAGACAGCAAAAGAGTCAATGATGATGAGATAGTCAGGTTTAATCAAGGTATCAGATTATTATCAATTTCTTCTGATGTAAAGTGTTGCTTAGAGAAGTTGTCTTTTGTGCACATAGAGGGAATCGAATTATTGAGAGAAGTTTTACTGAATAGGATTTATTGTGAAGGTTTACACATACCCCTTGGAACTCTCAAACTGTTGATAACATCAATCATTGGATATGAGGACGATGATGATGCTGATGATGATCTTAATGTAGTGTCTGAATTTACAAGAATATTTGCTTTTACAAAGCAAAAAGAATGGTTACAAGAATACATACTTGCGCAACTGAGAAAAACACTCAGTCATGTTCCACTTGAAATGGAATGTCTGCTACGTAAACAGTTGTCAAAGGTAAAACACCAAGCATGGCTTTTACTATTAAGTCAAAGGTTAGCTTCCTGCAGTGAGAGTAAATTGTCATTTTCTTTCGATACAATCAAAGAAATTGTCATAGCTGTGCAAGATGAAAACCTAGATATACATACAGAAGCTGAGTTACAAAAGATAAATTTGCGTGATTGGCCATCTCAACTACGTTTACTGCGTGAGTTTGTTTACTTACAGTCATTGTCCGTGAAATGTGCAAGTGATTTGAAAAAAGTAGAAGTTGCATATTATGTAGGCAAATTACGAAACAGACAGGGAAGTGAATTCCTGGAAAATTTAAAGTCAAAGCTCAATACCCATGAGGGAGATATAGGAGAAATGCACTTGGTAATGCTTTTTAAAAATCTGTCTTCCAATCGCTGGCAATCAGATAGTGAAACCCTTAACATCATTAGTACAACACCAAGCAGTCAATGGGAGCATGCATTGAATAGTCGTCCGTGTGCAACAGAAGATCGCAAAGTTGGCGAGTTACTTGAGATGATGCTAAACAACTCCAACAACTCACTTTCTAAACAGAAATATGATGAAGTGAAAGAAATGTTGCAATCAATGCAAGATATGACACAGTTGCCATCAAAAATCATAAAAAAGCATGCAATGAAAACTAATGAGCAGACTGAAGCAATCCCAATATGTAACTTTGATGACAACAACATTGGCTACTGGAGGAAAATACTCAAATCCATGAGACAGGAGAATGAAGACATAGTCCAAAAAAATATCCCAGAGATATTAGCAGTCATAAATAGAGCCATAGAACTCAAGAAAGGTTTCAAACTACGGGACAGTCAAAACACAGCCATAGCATTATTTTTATTAAATGAAGAGAAAGGTATGCTTGAACAGGTTTCAACTGGCGAGGGGAAATCTCTTGTTATTGTTGCACTTGCTATCATCAAATGTTTGAGTGGTGAAAAGGTAGACATCATTACAAGCTCTTCGATTTTAGCTAAACGTGATGCTGAGGAGTATCAAGAAATATACAAAATGTTTAATGCAACTGTCTCACATAACTGCAGTGAAGATACTGATGACAGAAGAAATGCATATAAATCCTCTATTGTGTATGGAGAAATAGGGACATTCCAAAGGGACATACTTCTAGATGAATTTTATGATAAGAATGTCATGGGTAGTCGTGGGAGTGAAAATGTTATCGTAGATGAGGTCGATAGTATGCTGCTGGATAAAGGACAAAATGTTCTGTATCTATCACACAATGTAGCAGGGTTAGACAGTCTTGAACAGGTATACGTTTATATTTGGCTTTTTGTCAATGCCAAAGATATGGTAGGAACAAGTGAAGATGAAGAAACGGTCTATGCTCTAACCATGGATGCTATGTTTGGAACTGTAAGAAAAGATGACATTCAATCAGCATTGCGAGAAGAGATAACATTATCATCAGATGAGTTGGAAGAGCTGTGGCAGAATCTTCTGGAAGGGAAACTGATTGATGCAGATGGTAGAATTTTGATGACAGAAGCTGACATCAATGAAAGCACAATTCAATGTCCAAAAGATGCAGAGGGAGAAGAATATATTGTTGCTTGCACAAAGTGTGCTTTGAAGGATACGATACGCAAAGGTCCAGCATTCTCTGTTCCCCGTTATCTAGAACCATTTATAAAGCAACATCTAAAAGCTTGGATAAGGAATGCTTTTAAGGCAAGGTTTATGAATGAATCAGAGCACTATATTATTGACATGGACATGAGCACAAACTATCAGGAATATTCACAAGTCATTATCATGGACACTGGCACCGGGACAGAGCAGTATAACTCTCACTGGAACCAAGGTTTACACCAGTTCTTACAACTTAAACATGGTTGCCGAATAAGTCCAGAGAGCTTGAAGGCAGTTTTCATGTCCAATATAACATTTTTCAAGCGATATAATCCACATATCTATGGGTTAACCGGAACACTAGGGTCGGAGCAGGAAAGAAACTTGCTGGAGGAACTCTATGATATTGATTATGTAACAGTGCCTCGTTTCCGCCGATCTAGGTTCATAGAAGAAGATGGTATTGTGTGTCCAACACAGGAAGTATGGCTCTACGAAATCACACAGTATGTATCAAGCATTTCAAAATCAAGACCAGTCCTTGTCATTTGTGAAACAATCAAGGAAGTGGACATGTTAGAAAAATACATGCGCCAGAATATGAGCATGACGAATGGTATGAAGTTGCATGTTTACAAACATAGTTATGAAAAGCTTGACATCTTAGAAAACAAAGTTCAGGCAGGTTGTGTTGTCTTGGCAACAAATTTGGCAGGGCGTGGAACAGATATCAAAGTTGCAGATGATAGTTCTGGTGGTTTGTTTGTTTGTCTGACATATTTGCCTGGTAACATCAGAATTGAAAAACAAGCAACTGGACGCACAGCTAGAAAAGGACAACAAGGAAGTGGGAAAATGATAATTCTACGACCCTCTGATGATGACGATCATGACTCAAGCAGCAGCATTGTCTCGCTCATGACTTTACTGTCTCAGAGAAACATGCTTGAACAAAGGCGTATTGCCAAAATAAAAACTGACTATCAATGTAAGACCCTTGAAGAAGAGAAAATTTTCCTTAAATTTCAAGAAGAATTTATATCATTTAGAAATGAACTGCAAAGAGTTAAAGAAAAGGAATATAAAGAAAGCTTAAGTGACATGACATACATCCGTGATGCTGCCTCATCTTTACTCCAAAATGTTACAGGAAAGGAAGGTGGCAAGGCATATGAAAGTGAGGTCTCACTTTTACTCCAGGGTCTATTAGACAGGTGGGCACTCTGGTTGGACAGTGTAAAGGAAGACATAGAAAAAGGCAATAACGTATCAAAACAACTAACAGAGTTCCTCAATATCACCATTAAAAAAGCAAGAACCAACATGACCAACTTGGCTACTGACAGCTTACATGAACTCATTGAAGGCTACCCAAATCTCACAAAATTGGGGAAAGTTCTGATATTTGATCAGGAACAAAATGATAAAGCTCAAAGGATGTTTGACAAAGTAATAGAAAATGAACCAGAATTTTCGGGAGCAGCATATTATTATAAGGCACACTGTCTAGTGTTGAAATCAAAACAGGATCTAAGTACGACTGTGGGCTTAAATGATAGCGAAGAGTCTGATGTGGACACACAAAGGAAGGAAATCAGGAGTTGCCTGAATCAAGCTAAACTATTAATGGAAAAACAAGTAAATGAGTTGCAGTCAGCAATAAATTTGATTAAAACTGTCAGTGAGCAGTATACTAGAGGTCAACATAGTTTCCTTATGGAAGACGGCTATGAAGAACAAAAAGAAGGCCAAGTTGGCATATATCAAGTTCATTTACAGTCAATTGACAGTGCATATGGATATGAAGTGACTCCCAGAATGATACAAGATATTGTAAATGATCCTCTACATGCCAGAGTCATCTATGATGATTTATTCAGAAGAGGAGTCTTAGTGGATCACGAAATTGGCTCCAACTTTGAAGAGAAACTCAACAAACTTAAAGAGAACTATGCCTTGGGTTTCAAAACAATACAAGACACTCTGCTCAGTCTTTGGGAAAAGGGGGAAGTTCCGTCTGTTGACAAATTTGAACAAAGCTTACCCAGTAGAGAGGAGTTCTGGGATTGTTTGAAAATGGCAGGCATTTTGAAAGGTGAAGAAGAATTTGTTTTAGTTGATAAGAAAAAGATTTAGAGCAAGGACAGTACCTTTTTTACTTCAGAGGAATTTCTTGATATAATTAAGGGGAAAGAGCGGCCATTGGTCTCACCATCAGATAGTGTAGTGTGGCTTTATCCTGAACAAGTAGAAGACAAAATGTTGATAAAGAAAGATGATTTTGAATCTTGCCTGGGTCATTTAAAAGCATGGACTGATTTAGAAGAACAAAATATCATCAAGATTAACAAGAGGGCTGAGATTGAAAGAGAGATACAACCAGAAGATGTATCACTAGAAAAGTTTGATCAGATAGATGATAAGGCATTCAGCATCATTGATGGTATTGATGATTTGGCTTCTCAAAGAATCATTAAAATGCTTTGTGATCAAGAAATATTGTCTGTTAGGGGCAAGATGAAACGATTGACTACCACAGACCTTACTCAAATACAATTGGACACATATCAACACTATCGAACAGAGGTGGTCAATGTACTATTATGGTCCTTTCAATACCGCATAGCATTGAGAAAATTTGTCGCAGATGGACAACATAGCTTGCTTCCGAATCCTCGCATATCTTTGTTTCAAGAGTTGATCAGTCATGAAATAGTGACACCCGTAAGAGTAAGTAAGGAGTTTGATGAAAAGAAAATCAAGGAAGATGTAGAAGAACTCTATGGTGTAGACCCGGGTGTAGATCGGAATTTGACAGATAAGATCCTAGAATTTGGCGTAATAGCAGCTATTGGGACAGATGAACTGCGGAAACAAAACAAACTTTCTGAGCATGCATTATTAGTCAAGGAGGAAATAGACGAGTTTTCTGAAATTCATGATTTCAAATATGATATACTTGACACATTGACACGGATCGGATGGGTATCATTGGACTGGAAAAATCGGTACAGAATAATAGTTGATGAAAAACAAATACGAGAGGAAGGTGAACTTCTGAGCAAACTGATGGGATCTCCAAAAGAAGCCGCAAAGATAATTGTTCCACTTCAAAACTTGCTGCTGGGAAAAGTGTTGACCAAACAGTATTGTTCTGATATTCAAGATAATCTGGTCAAGTGGAAAAGTGGCTTGGAGAAGTATGATTCTCTTGATTCAACACTAACTGATCTGAGCGAAAGGCTTGATAAAAATACAAAGCGCTCGATGGCTGCTGAATTGGATATTTTTGCAAACAATGGGCTCGATCATGTTGTATCCCTTTGTGAAGAGAAATGGTCATGGAAATGTATTTTGAAAATTGCAACTATAGTAGCAATAGGAGTTTTGCAGATTGTTGCAGGAGTTGTGCTTGAGATATTCACTCTGGGTGGGGGTACTTTAATTGCCAGTGGACTCATTGCTGAGGGTCTGGGTGACATCATGTTTGCTATAGAATGTGCTTTTTCAGGTTACTGCACATTTGAAGCATATGCTAAGCATAAGTTATTCAGCTTGGTAGTGACAGTTATGACTGGAGGAGTTGGTGCTTGGTATGCACGAGGTGCTCAGTTTTCAAGGTTTGGTTACAAAATTGGTGGTGAAGCTTTGAAGAAGTGTGCTGGAAAGGCATTGGTTAAGGAAGTAGGAAAGAGAGCTATAACAAAGCAAGCTTCAAAGAGAATTGGTAAGAAAATAACAGAAGCAACGGCCCTCGGCCTAATAAATGGAGGAATAGATATAGCTATTGAGCATCTAATTAGAAAAGAACTGAAACATGCATGTGATTCAGGTATCGGGGAATTCATCACCGGTATCGATCAGATGATTGACAAGTACAATCTGAAGGAGTCCATAGATGCATTACAAAAGGAAGTTGGTAGCAATGAAGCTAGACGATTAATTGATAAAATCATCAAAAAGGTTTTAAAAGAGGAATGTGAAAGAGAGGATGTGTGTGGTAAGATCAAGCAATTAGTTGAAGGTATCTCCAGTGGCATTGGAAATGCTGCAAAGAAAATGTCATCCTGTGGAAACGAAAGAGCAAAAATACTTTCTCAAGTAGCACAAATAATGTCCAGAAGTATTGAAGTAGGGGGAATTGTGGTGTGTATTGTAGAAATCACAACCACCTTGGGTGACTCAATAATCAAGAAAATATCAAAACAGATTCAAGAAAGAATAAGTGACAGCACACATGGCAAAAAGTACCAGGTTGACAACAAATTATTCAGCAAAATTAAAGCAGAATTGAAGCAGCAAATGAAACAAAAAGTCACAGAGAAATTGGAGACTGATTTAATCAAAGTAGTTCTGAACAAAGTTGGCACAAAACTAGTACATTATGCTGGACAAGGTGTCAAAGAAGGATATCGCAAGACAAAGACATTCTGTCATAATCGGGAATTTGACAGGCTAAAAGCAGGCTATCAACGTCAAATGGAAGAACGTACTTCTCCAAAAGCAACCAGAGATGGGCATTCCAAAACAAACATATCAGAAAGTATACACAATGAATACATCAGGAAGAATCTGAAATTACTGAGGAAAGTAAGGGATCCAAAGTTGTTTGCAAGTATTGTAAGAGAAGGTATCCCAGCTGATATTCATTGTGCACAAGCTGTAGCTGAGGTCATAGGTAGACCTATCAAAATAAATGTACATGGTGGAGATGATACAATGACAATTCCTGGGGAATTTATACCAAAAGGTGGCTCAAAACAAGGCGAGCCTGTTGTGTTAGATTTTCATGTAGGTAAAGATGGTATAGGTCACTTTTCAACACCAGTAGATGCCAAGAAGTCACTAGGATCTGAAGGTGGTAACGGTGGGAAATTTGACTGTCTATTTGAGGCACTGAAGGAGCAAGGAATACCTATAAATCGAAATCAAATTGCAGACAAAATTGAAACAGATCCTCATATTCAGAAGCTTGTTAAATCAGGTATACATAAGCACTTTATTGGAAAAGGTGGCGTTGGTGGACAAAGAAGAACCGATGAACAACAACAGAAAAAGAACGATGTGATGAACAAACTATTGCAACCAGGAAACTATAATGGTCAAGGTGGTAGAGAGAAGTTATTGAAAGATCTTGTTGATTCAGGACTTACCAATCACGAGCTAATACCCAGAAGCATTATAGCTGATTTGTATTTTAACTCACCGAATATATTTCAGCAAGATAAGCAGAAATGGAAACAGTTACTTGATATTCATTTTAATTACCGTGCGGACTATCGTTGGACATTTTGGTTGGATGAAAACAAGCAACTTCGTGGTCACACTAATGCATTTGTAACGAATACAGAAGTAACAAAGACACAACCCAAGTTTCATGACAACATGAGGGAAGAATTTTGTACAAAAATACAGGGTAAGTGGATACTAAGGACAGATCGCAGTCCTGAAGTATCACTTGTTCACGCATTATTGAGACATGTAAAAGAGACTGACGTAAATGAAATAAGAACTGCAAACCTAACTGGTTTACCTCAAACAAGCACAGGGCATAATTTAAATAACCAAACGCAAAAAGAAAATTTTTTGTTAGGTTCGAATCGTGAGAGATACAAGCAGTTAATGGTTGCACAAGAATACATGAATAGGAATGGAATTAATGATTCCGCTTTGTCACAAGAACTAGATACCCTTATAAATAAAGTGAATACACATCTGAAAGTTGACAAGTTTAAGTCTGACATTGATAGTGAAATTCAAAAGGCAGACACAGACCAGAAACTTGGAAACCTGCTTATGTCACCTGCTACTCATGTTGTTGACCCAGGTACAAATTTATTCCTGGACATCCACCAAGCAGGTGGTATAAAAACACAAACAGGACAACAACCACAGCCAAAAACACCAGCTAAGAAAAGCCCTAAAGCAGGCAAAGCTGCTAAAAAAATTGCAACACAACCAAAACCAGCTCAAAAAGCAAGTCAATCAGGTATGAAAGGAAAACCGGCTAAAACAAAAGCAGCACAAATACAAACAGGACAAAAACCAACTCAAAATCCAAAACAACCAGCTATGAAAGGCCCTAAAGCAGGACAACAGGCTAAAAAAAAGGCAACTAAAAAATAGGAAAACGGCCCCCAAATCTAAATCACCTTCAGCAAGAATTTCATTTGAATGAACACAGTATGATTAACATACACTGTCTGAAGCGAAGTGAATCCATCTCAATATGCTTTCAATTAAATTTATACACAAAGTTGTAATAAGTATTGTTTTATTAAAACAATATTGTTCATTAAAAATGCTATGAAAGAAAAGTAGGCCTATTTTTACATCTTAGGACCAAACATATTTTTTTTAATTTTCAACATCAGCAATACGTTTTAAAATGTCTTTTCTATTAAACCTTATCTTATTTAACTGTTTGAAAACAGGTTTTAGCAACCTATCAAATCAAAACAACTGACCCCCTTACTATCTTGGATTTGAGCACCCTAAATTGAAAAAAGTAAAAAATAACCAAAGTTTCTATACAAATATTTATATTTCTATATAAAATGAATAGTGAAATATTTCATATCTTTAGCAATTATACATTAGTCATTTTGATTGGTGCTGTCTAAATTATCTAAAATTGTTGGTAAATTGGGTCAAAATGGTATTTGTTGGCCAAAGACCTGCATAGGGTCTGTGTTTATGGTATTGTTTTACTGGTAGGTTGAAACTCGTTTTATTTTTATTTGATTTTTTTTTTTTTTTTGGGGAACATTTGATCATGCATGTGCACTTTTCTTGCATACTTAAGTGGTTCCCAATTAGGAGAAGGCTATAATCGGTTTGATGATCCTTCTGTGGCTTTTCACAGCACCACAAGATCCTTTCATAGCTCATCCTAAGAACAAAATTGTTTTCTGAATTGAAGAATCCTGATTACATTTTTCATTGATATGATTCATATCTGTTAACAAGGGGGCATATTTTTCTGCAGTATCTACAGGGTGTCCCAAAATGATCAATACCAGGAAAGTATGAACAGCATTATTGATTTTACATAATTATATTAAGCTTATTTAGGAATTTTAGATTTTAAAAAATTGATGTTTCTAATAGAAGTTACTGGATATTGGGGAAAAATGGTGAATCCCTAGTTTTGACAAAACATCCTATTTTAAAAATCTATAAAATTACTCACCATTCAGCACAAAGTTATTTGGAAAAATGTATGCAGGTATTTTTGCTGTGTCCTATTGTTACTTCCACTAAAAAGGCAATATCTATTGATTATTTATGATGTTAAGAAGCAATCTTTGTACGGAATAAAGTATTTGTTACACTTGAGTAACCTTAATGCCATTCTTTCTTTGGCGGCAGTTTTGATAACTTTTGCGGTGTGTGAGTTTTATCATTTGAAATGCCGGTAGAGATGAATTTGTCATAAAAAAGTATCGAGAAGATTCGTCCTTACTACATTGCAGAATGTACGGTATTTATGTTCACAGTATTTTGGCAAACTGGCAGCTACTTAAAGGTGAAGATTAAATGTGCTGCAAGGTTTCCTTGAGGACGTTATATCCTTTGTAATTATGACATTCGTGGGTAAAAATTGTGGTCAAAGCACATAAAAAGTATGTTTTTCAACCCGAATATCTGAATTCATATTTAAATGTATCACTTAATTCCATATGAAGATTTATTTTTTGTGTTATAAGCATTACATCTATACCAAATTTAGTGTATTTCCTGTAAAAGGATTTATGATTTATCCAATATATTGCATGGTACGGCTGGACGATGGTGGTAAACATAAAGTGTGTTATGAGCACTGTAAATTACACAGCTTGAATCAGGCATTTTCACTGAAAGTCACTAGAATAAGTATGTGACATGAAATGTGTGTCATTATATTGCACATATTAAAATAAGATATGTTGTTGATAATATATTTTAAATATTTTGTTCAAACATGGTATAGATCATTATGGGACACCCTGTACATGTATACATTTGCCCATTGAATAGTTTCTGGGTGAGCAGCTCTTTTCTTTTCACATATTCATGTGGATTACAGGTCTTGTTGACTCCTTTTTAAATATATTAATTTATGATTTTAGTTTTATGATTTATTCTCATCATGTTTCATTCTTACATGAGCGAGATGCTGATTCTCTCACCGAGAGTGACTCTCCACGGTTAAGTCGAACATTAGTCGATTGTATATTTGTCTTGTGTGCAATTTACATTGTGATTTTGCATAACGAACTGTAAATACTTGAGGGTTTAATCATGATTTTTGAACTTGTTTTACCTTCATTTAGATAATGACGATTGTATTTATATTTTTACTGCTGTATATGGCCATAGATCTTTGATCATGTTTAAAACTTTGCTTCTCTTTGCAATGTATTTGTATGTATAATTATGCTAATTATTCATATATTTTAAGATTTGCTCTGTGAAACGTATCAAGACTTCTCTTTGTATAATACGCTATCAGTTTGTTTTATGACTATTATGTGCAGGGTGCAAATATTTTGTATGTTTTATGCAATAATGTGTATTTTTTAATAGCTTTTAATTACAATGTCTCGTTTGATTTTGTACATTTTTGCAGTTTTGTTGTGAAGCTCATTGAGGGATCAGTGATCCATAATATGCTATATAATTCTGGTTGTTTATTACTACTATACTAAATTGCATGTATAATGTTTCTCATACAATGATAATTTTTGACATCAGAGAAAAAGTTGCTTTCACCTTTACATACTGCTTTTATGCATTATGCTAATGTTGCGATTTATTATATAAAGGCAACCAAAAAAACCCTGGGCCTGACCGTCCCAGATTTTATGTATCGGGGACTGTGTTTTTGCTTCAGCGGATTGATTTTTACTGATATTTTTGATAAAAATTCAAACAATTTTCAAAATGTGTTTACAACAAATTCTCATATTTTTTTCAGAATTTTCAAGCTTTTGATGATGTCCACCCGTAGAACAGGTGTTCATCACCCATAAACTGTTATGTTAATACATTTGAATACACCCATGAATACAAAACCCGCCCAAATCCATACTTTGGCCAAATTGAGTCTGTAATATGTATAAAAAACTTAACCCAAATCCACCATCTACGTGTCTGTATTGAGAATGTGAATGTATGATACCCATTGTTTTTATAATAGTTCAAAATCTCTTTCCATGGACTTGGGTGGGTTTTGTATTTAGGTATTCATATTAATTTATGGAAAATATGGGTGATGGGCTGGTTGTTAGCATAATAAATTTGCATAGTTCAACTAGCCCATCATCCAAATTTTGCATAATTGGACATTTGAATGAATAATGGCCAAAGGCCTACAAAAAAGCAGAATTAAAACCTCAAAAGTGAACTCATGCACCAGGATACGTAATGTCTGGATAAATGTTAACAAAGACGATTAAAAAAAAAAGAATGCGTTTGTGTTCAAAATCTGTTACATTTTAACATACCATCTGAAGGTGTTTATAATTTTCAGATTAAATATATACATGTGGGGGTGGGGTGTGTGTGTGTATAAAGAAAAGAATTGTTTTGGTCTATGTTAACCCTAACTCTATAAAATCTTACAAAAAAACCACTGCGCATGCATGCATTGCACATGGAGGCGTGCATGACGCAACCAGCCTTTACCCAGGGAATTGCTGTCCGACAACGCCGCGGCGGTGTCGTAGCTACAGGTCGGTGATCTTGTGCGAGGCACCTGAGGGGTCTAAGGTTCGAATCCCGGGGTTGCCAAGTAAAGCATTTTGTTCATCTTTTTCGTTCCTCATTTCCTTTCCGATAGCCAAAAAGAAAATTATATACAAGAAGCTAGAGTATGGTGCAGAATTAACATGATTAAGTTAAATATATTAAATTGTATTTTTCCCCAAGCATTTTGTCATGCATTTACAAGGTTCTGGGATAAAGTACACTAAGTTGTGCAGTTTTGTAAAAAAAAAAAACCATTCTCATTTTGTGTGCCTTAAGTGCTACACCAGGCTGGATTTTTTTATTATATTTAATAATTTGTTACATTCCTGCAAATACAAAATGTTCTTGAAAACATTTGCCAAATGTTAGAAAAGGCTGCCAGAAAACGAAATAAGTTTCAGGTTATACAAAAAACATTTTGTAAGTAACATTCAGAAACAAATAAATGTTATTTAAGAGTTATTATTTTTATAATAAAATGTTTGCCTGGATCATCATAGTTTTTCAGAATGTTTGTACCCGTGCTTGTTAAACCTGTTTTACTACATCAGCATAGGCCTAGTCTACATGTATTCAAATAACATTTTGAATATGCATGAGTGTGAGCATATATTATTCATACAGACAAAAACGGTCCCTTGAGGTCCTGATGTAAGGAACATGCATGGGCATGAGAGAGCGCCATTATGTGAGGACCCTAGTAGAAAGCATGTTGTTACTATACATTTTTTCAGGCTTTACTGAAAGAAATGTTACTTCTGTATTTTGACAGTTTTCCCCTAACTGTTAACATAGTTCTTTTTTGTATAATACCAAGAAAATTTAAAGTGTTAGACTCACATTTTAGTGACATTTCACACGCTACAACAGTGGTTTCATCAGACTGAGTATAACACCTTCGCTTTTCTTGGAATTGTACAAAAAGAACTAAAAATACAATGTACAAAAAGAACTAATTTTACAATTGCATTTAACATTTCAAATGAACTTGTCCAGAGGTTCCACCCCCTAAAATTAAGGTTTTTAAAGCCATAATGTATATAATGTTTTTAAATGAGTTCGGTTAATTTGTTTTTCAAACCTGATTTGTTGGCATATTTGTAATCCCAACGTACATTTAATTGGATTAATCCAAATTTGTTGTGCTTTTAAGAAAATGGAGCAATTTTGAATTTTGAAAGAAATCTTGCCTAACAGTTGTTACTAAGAATATTTTTTAATATTCTGGCAAAGAATAACAAAATTCAAATTTGACCGAAATTGTATATATATAATAATGTTATAATTATAAAACGTTTATAATGTATCAAATGCATTGCAATTTGAATTCCCTTACTTACTTTGACCAACATAATATAACAATGATGAAAGAGTAAGATCTTTCTATCTTCACTGAAATGTATATGGTATTTTGTTTAAAGGTAAATGTTGGGTTTGTAAGCAAGAATGATGTCTCATCATATGCCTGGGATACGTGCTTCAGAAGTTGAGTTGTTCTGTATATGAAATAAAGGGAAAAAACAATACAGGATAATATTATGCGACCCGTTACTACAAAACTTGGAACATGTTGGTAGACATAATTTTGAGAAAAGGTCTTCAAAGATATGTTATTTCTAAAATGTCAAAAATCTGAAATTGTATGTTTTTGTGATTTTTGAGATGTGATGCACATCAAGCACATGTTTTAGAAAGGAGGATTGCACATAAGTCTTTAAGAAAGGAGGAGTATACATAAGTGTTTTATAAAGGTGGAGTGCATAAATTCTTTTAGAAAGGAGTGCACATAAGGCTTTTATTTTGAAAAGAGGAGTGCATACAGTATAAGTCTTTTAGGCAGTACACATAAGTCATAGAAAGGAGTGCACATAAGTATTTTGGAAAGGAGGAGTGCTCATAAGTCAGTTAGAAAGGAGGCGTGCACATAAGACGTTTAGAAAGGAGTGCACATAAGTCGTTTAGAAAGGAGGAGCGCACATAAGTATTTTAGAAAGGAGGAGCGCACATAAGTATTTTAGAAAGGAGCAGTGCATATAAGTATTTTTTAAAAGAGGAGTTCACATCAGTCTCTTAGACAGTGCACATTATTTTAGGACGGAAGAGTGCATACGTATTTTAGACAGGAAGAAGTATTTTAGAAAGGGGTATATACATAAGTATTTTGGAAAGGAGGAGTGTACATAAGTATTTTGAAAAAAGTAGTGTACGTAAATATTTTAAAAAGAGGAGTGCATGTAAGTTTTTTAGGCAGTGCACATAAATATTATAGGAAGGAGTCTTTTAGACAGTGTACATACATATTTTAGAAAGAAGGAGTACACAGTATAGACTTAGAAAGGAGGAGTGTACATAAGTCTTTTAGAAAGTGCACATATTTTAGAAAGAAGGAGTGCACACAAGTATTTTAGGAAGGAGAAGTGCACATAAGTCTTAGAAATGAGGAGTGTACATACATAAGTATTTTAGAATGGAGAAGTGTACATATATATTTTAGAAGGAGAAGTGCACATAAGTATTTTAGAAAGGAATAGTGCGCATAAGTATTTTAGAAAGGAACAGTGCGCATAAGTTTTTTAGAACGGAGGAGTGTCCGTAAATATTTTGGAAATGAGGAGTGCACATAAGTATTTTAGAAGTGTATAGACTACATAAGTATCTTGGAAAGGAGGAGTTTTCATAAGTATTTTAGGGCGGAGGAGTGCACATAAGAATTTTAGAAAGGAGTGTACATAATTATTTGAGAAAGGAGGAGTATAGGCCTACATTAGTATTTTAGAGAGGAGGAGTGCACATAAGTATTTTAGAAAGGAAGAGTAATTTTAAAAAGTAGGAGTGCACATAGGTATTGTAGAAAGGAGTGTACATAAGTATTTTGGAACATTAAGTATATGATCCCCATTGAGTCAAATGTATTCTTTGGTTTATTTCTCGGAATTTCATTTTATATTAATTTCCATATAAGTATATACAGCAACAAATAATTAGTGTCAAATTATTGGCATTCTAATCATCATGACTACATACAAATCTCAAACATTAAACTTTTAAGGTGTTCCAGGTTTTGTGGGAATGGGTCACATTATAACTGACTAGAAACAGGGATAGCGCGAGCTCAAAAATGTAAAGGGCCCATTCAGTTGAGTTTTTCCGGACCCTAAGTCCTGCAAAACCAAAATTTAAGGGGTCCAGTGAGAATCTAAAGGGTCCGAAGTTCTGAACTTTGAAAATAGTCAATACTGATTTAGAGTCCACTAAATAACTTTCCCGCACAATATGTCGGTCCAAAACTTCTTTGATCTATAAACAATGGATTTCATAAAATACAAATTTTGTAATGATAACTGAATATAGTCTTTTCTTCAAAATAGGATAAACTATGAAAACCTTTGTGTTGGTCACTATCCAACACAAAGGTGTTATTTATTTGAAGACAGGGCTAGCCTATGATCGCCTATCATTACAAAAATTTTGTTTTTCTCAGTCTTGGGAATATTTCAACCTACTTAGAAATCGGAGTCAGACTCCTCATCATCATGAAGTTATATATCTGACGAAGATTTCTTAGGTTTTCTTTGTCATAATAGGTTCCTTTTTTGTATCAACAATGACGACATTTTTATGAGCTACTCAGCAAAGAAAGCTAAAGAATTTACAAGCTTCTGTGCATCTTAAAATTTAAGGGGTCCATGAAGTTTTGGTCAGACCTGTTGCACAGTTTCAACTTGTAATTTAAGGGGTCCAAACCAAAAGTAAGGTGTCCCCGGACACGCAGACTTACACGAGAATTTTGGGGTATTTGCAAGATGACATTGTTGTGTATTAAGAGTTAAGTATTTTGGTAATAAATTTAAAACAATCAAAATATTGTCTCATTGTTTCAAGTTAATAAAATGTGTGTTCTAAGATATAATTTCCATTATTGTTCAAATAAATTGCAATTATTAAATTTCATGGTATGAAATAGTCTCCTCATCTTTCACCAGAGGAAAATGTGACGGGAAACTTCCATGTGAAATCGAAAAGTTACTGGCCTCCTGGGCAGATGTGGTGCCCTGGTTGAATTCCTTTCCCCTCCATGGAGTGCATCCTGCATTCCCTTCAGCGAGCAAATCTCACCATTTTGGGTGTACAAAATAAAATGTTAGGTTATTTTCCCTGGAGAAAATGCCTCCACTGCTCCCGGATGAATTTCATATGGACGATTTTGACACTGGGAAAATTTACTCGAATTCATGTGAGCCCCAAAGACGGGTTATGCTTCGCTACAGAAAAAAATTCATCTGATGGGCCCTACTGTTGAATCGGCGATTTTGAAAGCCAACACCTTTTTGAACAAGTTTAGTGCAATTCAGTCCTAAATAGCTTTCCCTATACTCCGTATTCCAGAAAAATACAGCACTTATTTTTTGGGATTCAAAAATATTATCCTGTTTTGCTAAATGAAACGGCTAAATTCGAATCCTTTGATTAGTTCTAACTGGAAATAACAGTCAAATTTTAATAATGTTTGCTATTCTAAGACTTAGTACACGTCTAAGCAATTCAAATCTTGATAGGCTAAGTGTTAGCATAGGAAAAACGCCTTAAAAACACACGTTTATGGTCCTTATTTCCCATATTAAAATCGACTTTTATTGCCAGTTAGAACTAACTAAAGGATTAGGATTTAGCTATGTCAACAGGACAATATTTTTTAAATCCAAAAGAAATTGGTGCTCTATTTTTCTGGAATAGGGAGTAGTAGTTAGGCCTATAGCTGTCAACAAAGTGTGAAATGTTTGACCAAGTTGACCCCCCCCAATTAAAGCATTTTCCACCCTGGTGTGGCAGTGATGTCAAAGCGTTGAGGCATCTGTATTATTCGTGGTGCTCGCTCGGTGGTGCACATCTATGGAACGTGAATGTCTTTAGCGTGTTTATTTTGAACATTTTAGATTTCCTAATAAATCTTTAAGGGTGTTCTTAACCCTGGAATTATGGTGCAAGCCATTTTTGGCAGACCATTTAATAATTCACCACCCGGGGTAGGCTACACATTGCACATATATACCTTAGTCAAATGAATGCTTAGGTAGGCATATTTTGGTGTTGTGCGCCCATAAATGTCCTTTTGTACAATTTCATTTTCCGTGGAGGTCCGGATAAAGGAAAGTCTACACACTCACCAGGTATGCCTATGATCAGTAGGGTGCAGTGAAAAAACAAAACATTTAGATATGATTTTTGTGTAGTGATAAAAACTTGCTTAGACATCAAATAAGTAACCTGGCAAAAATTGGAAAATTTGAAGTAGATGTCCTCAGTTTGCACAATTCACCTGAAAAATGGGGATTATCTCATTTATCTGACCAAAATTACCCAAATTTATGCATCATGGCACGAAAGTTGAGATGTTAATAGTTTCATAAGTAGGGCCTACACCCCCTAGAACTATGAAATTTGGTATATATGGCTACCTGACTCTGCAAATTCCAAATATGTAGTCACAATTCGGAAGTGACTTTCCGATAGGACCAGAAACATGTTCAGGATATAGAAGAAAAAACTCGCCGCTACATGATGAAGTAAAATTTAGAGAAAATAATGTAAAACATTACTTCTAGAGTAGAAAGATGCAATGAATTGGGATGAGATTCTAAATGCTATCTTCAGTAGATATAGCGAAAATATCCTAAAACGCGCACGGTTACTCTGCGCGAATTAAAAATCGGCATTCGGCCTATATGCCGCGCTATTAAAAAAAAAAAAAAAAAAAAAGGGGGGAAGAGGTAAAATAGAGAAACAGGTAGATGATAATCTCTGCTTTATAAGTTTTGTTTTAAATTTTGGTAAGCTTCGTCATTTTTACATTTCTTTATAGCTCTGCAGTCGGCCTAATGCCGATTTTTCTCTGAGCGCGCAAATCCGTTCAATGCAGTTTTGCCGCTTCGCGCCGTACTGAATCATCATCATATACAATGCGTGCTAGGCAATGTTTTTTTTGTTTTTGTTTTTTTTTAATATTATTATTTTTAATATTTTTTGCTTGCTATCTTCTAAAGATAGCAATTTTGGTCAGCTTCGTCATTTTAACATTTCTTTATAGCTTTGCATTCGGCCTAGTGCCGATTTTTATACTAAAAGAAAATGTGGCGAGACATGCCGTAATTTGCTCGATTCTGGTGCCGGTGTCTATAGAGCTCCTGCATTGATGGGTAATATTAAAATTGAAATATCTCAAGAACCGAAAACCGTATGACAACGAAACAAACTTTGAGCTTTTACCTTTCTATATCTGTTTTATGTCATTTTGGTGTTTGTCGGATTCGTGTGATTTTGCTATCAACTGCAGATAGCTCAAATTTAAATACCCGTTTGGTTGTCGTTTTTGTCTGCTGAACGAGATCAAGGGTACATACCACAAAAAAGCTTTCCAGAGACTTTACATGCTAAATAGGGGTCGCGTTTTGGCCATAAGTCGAGTTTTTTTTTATTTTTTAATATTATTATTATTATTATTTTTGCTTGCTATATTCTAAAGATAGCAAGTTTGGTCAGCTTCGTCATTTTAACATTTCTTTATAGCTTTGCATTCGGCCTAGTGCCGATTTTTGCTAAAAGAAAATGTGGCGAGACATGCCGTAATTTGCTCGATTCTGGTGCCGGTGTCTATAGAGCTCCTGTATTGATTTACATGGGTAATATTAAAATTGAAATATCTCAAGAACCGAATACCGTATGACGCTGAAACAAACTTTGAAATAAAGCTTTTACATTTCTCTATCTGTTTTATGTCATTTTGGTGTTTGTCGGATTTGTGTGATTTTGCTATCAACTGCAGATAGCTCAAATTTAAATGCCTGTTGGTTGTCGTTTTTGTCTGCTGAACAAGATAAAGGGTACATACCACAAAAAAGCTTTCCAGAGACTTTACGTGCTATAAATAGGGGTCGCGTTTTGGCCATAAGTCGAGCTACGTCCAACTTTGAAATATATATTTGATATCATCTTAACTAGAACAAAATTCTGCATAGCATTTCTGAAAATGACTACACATTTTAGGTCCGATTAATTTTTGAGAAAATTAGTGCTATAAAAAGGCCAGATTTTCCCGTGTTTACATCCGACTGCTAACCGCGTTCTGACCTCGTTTGTTCATGGGCACATAATCGTAAATACCCGGGGGGGTACTCAGTACAAATGACCATACGGGGACGTGCCGCAAACATGGGTAGCATTTTCAGCCTTCTGGTATATCAATGGCCCCCTTTTCAAAGCCTATTTTGGTATATGAATGGGTCCTCTTTTCAAAATTTTCTCAATTTTTTCGGAAAACAGCCCAATTTTTCCTTAATCTAGCCAAAATTTTCAAAATTTTCCCAAAATTTTGGGAAAATTTGTAAAAACTAAGACAATTTTGGGTAAATTCGGCCACAAATTTTGACTTTTGGTATATCAATGGGTCCAAATTTCTTGAAAAATTGGTATATTTATGGGTCTACTTCCAAAATCTCAGCGGCACGTCCCTACCAAAACCAAACTTGAGTACCCCCGGGCGTAAATATCACTCAAATTTTCGCATTTTCTTTTCAAATTTGTAGAGATCACATTCACAAGTTCTAGTAAAACACGATTTTCAACACTAAAATTGTTAATATTGTACCGATTTTCTAGAATTTTTATGCAAACTTTGGGACTATAGGCGTTAATTTGGGACTATATGAGATTCTAAATGCTAGGCCTATCTTCAGTAGATATAGCGAACAATCCTAAATCGCGCACGGTTACTCTGCGCGAATAAAAAAAATCGGCATTCGGCCTATATGCCGCGCTATTAAAAAAAAAAAAAAAAAAAGGGAAGAGGTAAAATAGAGAAACAGGCAGATGCGGAAAGTGATGAGTCTGTAATATCGCTTTAAACTTTCTGATCGGGACTGATGTATTAGAAAGAAAAAAACTCGCCGCTACATGATGAAGTAAAATTTAGAGAAAATAATGTAAAACATTACTTCTAGAGTAGAAAGATGCAATGAATCGGGATGAGATTCTAAATGCTATCTTCAGTAGATATAGCGAAAAAATCCTAAAACGCGCACTGAGTCTGCCACGAATTAAAAAATCGGCATTCGGCCTATTAAAAAAAAGGGAGGGGAGGTAAAAATAGAGAAACAGGCATATGATAATCTCTGCTTTATAAGTTCCGTTTTTATTTTTGGTCAACTTCGTCATTTTTACATTTCTTTATAGCTCTGCAGTCGGCCTAATGCCAATTTTTCTCTGAGCGCGCAACCCCGTTCAATGCAGTTTTGTCGTTTCGCGCCGTACTGAATCATCATCTAGGCCCTACAACGCGTGCTAGGCAATGTTTTTTTATGGGTTTTTTTCGTTTTTTAATATTATTATCATTATTATTATTATTTTTTGCTTACTATCTTCTAAAGATAGCAATTTTGGTCAGCTTCGTCATTTTAACATTTCTTTGCATTCGGCCTCGTGCCGATTTTTATACTAAAAGAAAATGTGGCGAGACATGCCGTAATTTGCTCGATTCTGGTACAGGTGTCTATAGAGCTCCTGCATTGATTTACATGGGTAATATTAAAATTGAAATATCTCAAGAACCGAATACCGTATGACGCTGAAACACACTTTGAAATAAAGCTTTTACATTTTTATGCCATTTTGGTGTTTGTCGGATTCGTGTGATTTTGCTATCAACTGCAGATAGCTCAAATTTAAATGCCTGTTGGTTGTCGTTTTTGTCTGCTGAACGAGATTAAGGGTACATACCACAAAAAAGCTTTCCAGAGACTTAACGTGCTATAAATAGGGGTCGCGTTTTGGCCATAAGTCGAGTTACGTCCAACTTTGAAATAGTGATATCATCTTAACTAGAACAAAATTCTGCATAACATTTCTGAAAATGACTACACATTTTAGGTCCGACTAATTTTTCATAAAATTAGTGCTATATAAAAAGGCCATTTTCCCGTGTTTACATCCGACTGCATGCTAGCCGCGTTCTGACCTCGTTTGTTCATGGGCACATAATCGTAAATATCACTCAAATTTTCGCATTTTCTTTTCAAATTTGTAGAGATCACATTCACAAGTTCTAGTAAAATACGATTTTCAACACTAAAATTGTTAATATAATTTGTACCGATTTTCTAGAATTTTTATGCAAAGTTTGGGACCATATAGGCGTGATAAACTTTTACCGGAAACCGCTTCACAGGCGGATTTAGTGGTATATGAACCCTAAAGCGATATTTTATAGAATCATGTTACTGAAGATCAAATTAAAATTTCAAATGTTGCTACATTTTGTTTTGGTTTATAATTTTAATTGCATGTGGGTTTTTTGTTCTACCTACTAAATACTATATAGGCCTAGTATATAGCTGAAATAAAATGTTTTCATTGTCCCCTGCGCGAGATATATATATTTTCGAATCGAATTAGGCCTACTGGTGCTATGTCTCAGAATCAAATTAAAATTTTAAATGTTGTGACATTTTGTTTTGGTTTAATTTGGGACTATATAGGCGTTGATTTGGGACTATATGATATTCTAAATGCTAGGCCTATCTTCAGTAGATATAGCGAACAAAATCCTAAAACACGCACGGTTACTCTGCGCGAATAAAAAAAAATCGGCATTCGGCCTATATGCCGCGCTATTAAAAAAAAGAAGGGTGGGGGTGGGGAAGAGGTAAAAATAGAGAAACAGGCAGATGCGGAAAGTGATGAGTCTGTAATATCGCTTTAAACTTTCTGATCGGGACTGATGTATAGTCTGACCCTTTTCCCCCGTCCTTTTCCATAGGTTGTTGACTTCGATCGGGTGAGCACTTGTTGGATTTTAAAACTGTGGATTAAGTTGTATTAATTGGGTCATAAGTTAAAATCAAACAAGTCAAAGGTTATTAACAAGTTGTGCAGGCCTATCTTATTTCCACGTCAAGATGCACCCTTTACTTAAAATAAGGACGTAATTGCGAATCTAGCAAATTTCACTAGCATTTGTGTGTCTGTTGAACCCTTCGATGATTTCTTCTCAGGTAAAACATGTTTTATGTTGTTTCGAAATCCCAAGGCATGTCACGGAGCTCAAATAGGAACAAAATATTTATCCTGAGTTGGGCAACTGCATCTTAAAAATATTTTTATGGGGATTATCCAAAGCTACAATCAGGCCCGTACGCAGGATTTTTTTTTGGGGGGGTGCTGATTTTGAAAAAGTAGACCTTTTTTCCAGGGGGCGATTTTGTGAAAAGTGGACTTTTCCTCAAAAATTTGGACCTTTTTTGACCAAAAAAGCGTAAAAACCCCATTTTTTTGCTCGCTACGCTCGCAAATTGTCATATCTTGGGACTTTTTGTATACTTTTTGGGGGCCCTGCGTACGGGCCTGGCTACAAATGATGCTTACTAAACTTTTGGCTTTACTTTTTAACCGTTTTCTGACGTACCAAATCTGTATTCGGTTTAACCATCATCAGTCGGCTGCGGAGCAGGCGACTACAAGCTTTCTCCAACTAATGCGATCTTGGGCAAGCGAAACAATTTTGTTTGGCTGCCGCACATGATCCCTTCAGTATCTCCCAGGAGGTGCTGGACATACTGTAAGTACAGTGTGCGCGGTCGTCCTGGTTTCCTCTTCCCATGTGGTGGAATATAAAGCGCATATTCTTTTTTTTTAAATGACCTTTTTTTTAAATGGAATCTTTGGGTGAGAACCGAAACAGCGCCACAGAAACCTCGAAAATCGAATTTCTAGTTCTAAATGGCTTCAAATTTCTTTGTTTTTTCAAAATAAGTAACAAAATCAGTGATAAATGAAAGTTGCTGTTCAAATTGAACTTGTAAGGGTCTTTGGGTGACAGATCAAATGGAAAAATAGGGGTCTTCGGGTGACAGAGCATGTGTTCGTAAATAATATGGGGTCTTTGGGTGACAGCGATGCTGAAAAGGGGGTCTTAACAGCCCAACATACGCGTCACCTCCAAAGTTGGAGTGCCCCCCCCCCGGAGTATCATTAAGTTATATAGGCAAATTCCCACCAACATTCAAATTCACAATAAAAGTAGTTGTGGAAACGGTTTTGAGTTTTCATACGGTGCACGTGAGAATTAAAAATCCGTGCTTAAAATATTTTTATATTATTCAAGTTTCAACCACACAGGAAATTAAAGCAGTTCACCATCAAACACAAAACGTTTTACAGAAATGTCGGAAAGACCAAAGCGTATTTTTTAATTGTGTTTGCTGAGTTCTCCTATCCTAAAAGCAAGACTGATAGAGTCAACAAATTCTCTGCAAAAAGGTTTAATTTGTGGTAATCTATCATTCATTTTGCAAGAAAAAAAATCAAGCAAATATTGCCTTACAACACCTATTAAACGCCCTTTCTCCCAATTTTTCGATTGTTCAGGGCGGAAAGCTTTGACACAAGCGGATGCGCAACATGCGTGGGTGGGGCAGAGTGGTCAAATGTGTGTCTTCCGTGCTACTTGCGCAGAGTTTGTGTGCGTTTTTGCATTCTATTTATAAAACATCAGTAAACCAGCTGAGTACTTCATTGTGATGCACTATATAGGCACTAGATCCCAAAATATATATTCAATTAAATGCATTGAAAATTTAAATGAAAATCTACTTTATTTTCTGATTAACATTTTACAGAGATTAGGCCTACTCTATGAAATTGTAGGCAACTGTGTGCAAATTTTCATTTTGTATTTTGTTTTTGCATTCTGATTAGCATTTTTTAATCGTTAACTTGGCATTAGTGAACCAGGTGTGTACTTTCATCGAGTTCTAGCTATAGGTTCATGACAAGAATCGGGCCATAAGTATGCACTTAACCCGGGCACTTAACTTAAGTCTCTGTATTTTATGTAGCTATTTAGTGATTGCAGAAAAAAGTCAAATCACAAACTAGTGAGAATGTTAAAAGAGTGAAAAACTCACTCCCCAAAAGAGTGATTCACCTATAAGACCACTAAAAAAAGAGTGAAATGTGTTTTTTAAACTTTAAAACCACTCAAAATAGAGTGAAACCACTCTAAAAGAGTGAATTTTAACTCTTTCAATGAGTTAAATGAAGGACAACTCGAAAAATGTGTTGTTCTTCATTTAACTCCTTGAACGAGTTGAAATTCACTCTTTTAGAGTGGTTTTCACTCTATTTTGAGTGGTTTTAAAGTTAAAAAAACACATTTCACTCTTTTTTGAGTGGTCTTATAAGTGAATCACTCTTTTGGGGAGTGAGTTTTTCACTCTTTTACATTTAGAGTCTATGTTAATTATTTGAAATAATCCTAAGCATGTAACCAATCGTGGAAAATATTCTTAGAAACAACAATAAGTTGCCGAAAGCCGTATTAAAGACAAAATAGGACATAAGTTGGGACAAATCAGGTCAGTTTATATTAACCATGGACTGTAGAAAGTAGATTTTCCTTTATTCGGACCTCCACGGAAAACGTACGGTATTGTACGAAAGGCCATGAGGGCGCACAACACCAAATATGCCTACCTCCTCCACACCCATTTGACGATAAAGTGCAGTTCATACCCCCGGGGTTGTGAATTGTTAAAATGGTCTGCCAATAATCGCTTGCCTCCTGGCTGTGCCAAAATTTCCCCTCCGTAAGTGCTAAAAATCTTTGCCCCACAACCCGTGACCCCCATCCCTTGTAGCCAGATGTTTGGACATATGATACGCGGGCCGGCTCAACGAGCAGAAATTTTTACCGGTTAGGTAAAAATTTCTGCTCGTTGAGCCGGCCCCAGGAATTTTCAATAGAGGGGGCGCCGAGCCACCGCCACCGCCGCCGCGGCTCGGCGCCCACACAAAGTCAGGCGCCACTCTGCAAAAATACACAGAGTCAGGCGCCGATCTGCACAAAATAGAGGGGCGCGCGCCGCGTGCGCCCCTCTAAATCCGCCACTGTAACCTACCGTATATCTACACCTAGAGCGCAATTTTGAAACGATGTCCAAATATATGCAATGTTTGGCATTGCGTGCCCCCCTTTCGACATGCCAAAATAATAAAAAAATAAAATAAGCTTCCCCATATTTTAGCTGGTACGGTATATGATATTTCCCATAATTATTTCACCATCCCTAACCCTGTATACTGTTTTCCCTATAAGCCTTAGGGGTGGTGCAATAATTATGTGTACCCCTGGGGTGGTGAATTATAGGGGAAGGGGGAAAAGAGTTTTTGGCAGGCCAAAAGGGGGAAGCATTTTTTGGCAGGTCGAAAGGGGGGTCAAGCGATTTTTGGCAGGTCGTAAGTGGTGGGGGCAAGCAATTTTTGGCACAGATATTTTGGGCACCGTTTCTATATTACGCCCTAAAAAGGCGTAGGAAACAATGACATTAGGAATACGTTCAAATATGCAAAATTTCCTGCCTGCGCTCGCATTATATGATAAGACAATTTAAGGTTTTAAATTCAGTTTCCCCAAAATCTTGCATGTGTGTGTGGGGGTGTGTGTGTGTGTGGGGGGGGGGTTGGAAGATTTTTGGCACGCCAAAAAAAAAGGGGGCAAATGTTTTTGGCACGGCCAAAGGTGGGGAGGGCAAGTGATTTTTGGCAGACCATTTTGAGAATTCACCACCCCGGGGTACACATAATTATTGCACCACCCCTTAGAGCGGTTTATAGTAGCGCTCCATGAATGTGTGCCAAACATTGCTTCCCCCTCTTGGCTTGCCAAAAATTGCACCTCTCCCCTTTTAGCTTGCCAAAGATTTCTTACCCCTCCACATGGCTCATAAATTTATTGCATGCATATATATAGCCCCTCATCGCCTATCCATCTAGACAAAGTTTGCAAATTGGGAACCCAACAAATCGTGAGCATGGTGAGGGCCCGGGGTGAGGGGGAAAGTATTTTTTGGCATGCCATTTAAAATCATGGGGTTCATATGCCTCTTTCCGGGGCCTAGTTTGAAAAAATATTTCATCGCAAACAAATTTCGGCCCCCCTTTTCAGATCTCCAAGATTTCAACCCCCCCACCTTTTTTTGACATGAAAATTATCGGTCAACCCCATAGATAAGCATATAGGCCTATAAACTCAATTTCCAGGAAAATTTGTGGTCATTTTTTTCAGGGCCCCCTTAGGAGGGTCAAAAATTTTAAGGGCCCCCTTTTTGCATTGCATCAGCCCCCTAACAAGTGTTTGTGAATCAATCCCGGGGAATCAATTTTTTAAGGCCTTGTATAAAGCGCGGTTGATCCAGGACCACAAGTGGCGGTCAAGAACTAATAAAAGCGAACTATTTATAGAGGTACGCAGCAGCAGAATAGCTCCGTTAATTGTTTGGGTCAATCATGTGAAATAATACTGATTGGAACCAGCTGGGGGTCTTGTTTACGTACATTTACGCGCAGGACAGTCAGTCAGTCACGATCACGTCCACGTTGAACACCACGAGTGAATTTATACTACGAAATACCGCTAGTAAACAATCCAAATTTTCCGTGTTTTCTTGTGTTTTTGAGTATTCCTTGTGACTCCAAGCATGAGTGGGGATTATAAACTGAATCCTGAGACATTACAGGAACTGATCGAGAGCTTACATGTCCTGTTTTCTACTGATAAAGTCAACGTTGAAGAAGTTCAATCAGTAATGGAAAACTACAAAAGTGATGAAGATGATTGGGACAAATTTGCCAAATATGATCATCACAGGTAAGGAAATTACATGAATAAAGTCCAAGGGATGTTCAGAGACTGTTTGACGATGCCATTTTTATCGATTTACATTCTTTCATATATCTAACTCTGGTTTAGCATTTTTGAGAGGGTGTACCGGTAATTGAAATTTTTAATAAGCTTATAATATAATATTTTTCTATTCAGAATACTGCATGCTGTTCAATGCATATCCATCATTAATGATATCAATCATGTCAATGGCAATGTGCATCATCAGACTGATAGGCAAAATAACTCATGATTCATGAACTAATTCTCGATCATGAGAGGATATGTACCTTCTGTACAGTTTGCTCGAAAAGTCTAGCCAAGAATTTGCTCACCGATAGCTTCACATTTAATCGACTAGGGCTAGGCTAGTCGGATTCGCGGAAGAAGCATGACACCTTGTGAAGCAATGGAAGTTCAGAAGTAAACACAGGTGATTCGCATCAAAAATGTTGGCTGTTGCTAAAATTACACTTCAGCAAAATTTTAAACTGTCCTAAATACTAAATCTAGGCAAATCTTGCTCAAAAGATACAGTGACAGTCATTTGACTCATCGAAATAACTTTCATCCAAATTTCAACATTAACAGAATAAATAACCTCCGGTGCAAAAAAGTGCACCGCCGCCGTCCGACCGAAAAACGATAGCAACGTACTCTAGCATCGAATGCGTAACTATCGTGTGCAAATTCGAAGCTAGAGTTCTCGAGTAAGTGTCAGTGTACTTTTCATAGAATAACACGATCGCGCGACCTACAATCCTACATCATGATCGAATCTTGACCTTGCCTAGCAACGATATTGTCATGATTCTGATTGGTCAATCCTCATAAGTTGTGTTTGGTCTGTTTGCGCCATAAGTGCCGGACTTTTATGCTTTGCATATATAGTACGCTCGACGCAAATACCTCTGACTGTGTACGTATACATGCAAGTTGGCAATGGCTCTCATGATTGAGAATTAAATATTTTGCCTATAGGCCTACATGTAGTCCCTATTCGATATCTTTTGCAAATTTCCTTGAACAAATTAAGCATATTATTATTGCTAATTATTTTGCACAAGCTCCATGTACACACTTGATATCATGCCATGCGCATACATGTACATCACATGGTTATAATATTTTGCAGTAAACATTTCTTGACGAGAGCGTATTTTAAGCGTACATCGCGTATTTACTACATGTACGTTGAAACGCACTTGTCTCTGATTGGCTGCTGAGGCGATCTGCTGTTACCGAGTGGAAATTTATCCAGTGAACTTTGCGCCGTATGCGATATGCGTTGTTAGCGCCGACTTTGAAACATTACATGCTCGTCAAAGTTTTACTGCAAAATATTATAACGCTTGAACTTTGTTTACAAGGAACCTTGCTTGCAAAAGATTACACATGAATCTGTGATTTGATCAGTTATCCATTAGAAAAATTACGGAGGTTGGTTGGCAATTTTTTTTGTAAACACAGTAACACACACATTTTAAGCTGTAAATTTCGTATGATAAAGGCGTTGCAACTTTTTTGTTTCTTTTTTAAAAATTTAATTATATTTTTTAATTAAAAAAAAAAATTGCGAAAAAATAGAAAACAAGTAGGGTCGGGCCTATCTTAAGGGTCGGTCGGGTTACGCCAATCAAACAATTTTTTTGTTAGGCCTAATTCATTGATAACCTGATGATTATTGAAAATCACTTTGATATGACTTGATCAAGATTGACAAGTCTATCCATAATCCATTTAGGTCGCTAAACTGGCGATGGATGATGATCGTCGAGACATGATGATGTGAGCTCATAAGTTACCACTCGCTCAGGCAGGTGCTTTCACATGACTTTCTTTTGAGCATTGTAAAGCATTAGGCCAAGTTAAATAAATAAAGTGTCCGGACTTTCTCAACATTTGGTGATGGAGGCCCTTATTATTATAATTTGTTACTAAAAAGAGTCATTTCTGTGTAAAATTGCAAAATTTTGCAAAACTTTTGTCAACATATTGATATTGGAATATATTTTGATGATTTCTCCGGAAATATACCGATTTGGAATTGGTGTTGGTAATTTCATTCAATATATGTCAAATGAGAAAAATATGAGCTTTTACCTGAGTGATTCAAAATTCTGCATTTTTATGGGTAAAGTGGGGGGAGGTAGTAGGGTCGCATTTAAGGAGTTTGCGCGTCCAGGGACTCCTTATTTTTTGATTTTGCCCATTTTGGACTCCTTAAATCTCAAGTTGAAAGTGACCAAAGGGTCCGATAAAAATTGTATGGACTCCTTAATTTCTCGATGCACGGAGACATAAATGATCAATTAAAAATAAAAAAATAAAAAGATCAGTAAATCTTTTGAATCACCATAGGCCAACAACACTAATAATTTCACTGGAATATTTGACAAGTTCTGAAGTTTAGAATTTTGGACAGATGGACTCCTTAAATTCTCATCGTACCCCTTAAATGTTGGTTTTTTCAGGTACCAAAGGGTCCAGAAAAATTAAATTGGACCCCTTGATTTTTTTTGTGCTCGCGCTACCCCTGGGAGTGAGGCTGTCAATCAGGTTACCCACCTTTAATGGGGTGGAACCCTTTTGTCCTGAACAGCATGTCGGCAAAGGAACAATGCGTTTCGTGATCTATATACTTCACAAAGGATGAAAGGGAAATTCCATCGCATTGATCTTGTACTTATTGCATGATATTGCATGATCTATAAGGTCGTGCGTCATGAATTGGGGTATAGGAAAAGGTGGCGGTGTTACATTTTTACAATTTTTTCAGGACATTCTATACCAGATCTCAAGAATGGAGAGGGGTACTGAACTAGTTTTGGTCTCATTTTGTTCCTAATTTATCTAGCTAACATCTTGGAAAGTAACAACTTCACACTACATTTCCTTCTTGAGATATTGCAATTCAAACAAAGTAGTGTCACGGGTGGCGGCGAATACGGTTGAGGCGAATACGGTTGAGGCATGTGTTAAAGTATAGGGAATATTGATTTTGAGTGCCTCTCGAATTTATTTTTTACTGTAACTTTGTAACCCAGCAAGGTAATGGGATGGATTATGTACCATTGTTTTGGTATTTATGTCTATTAGGTAATGTGACCAATTTTACTCCAAGCTAGTATAATTTGTTGTAAATGTGCTGCATTCTGTGTCATGGGTTCTAGGCTTTTCCTATACGTTACTGTACTAAGCATGCAATTATGCTCCGAAATGTTCTGAATGTCATATTTCTTGAATAAGTTACCCTACTTTTGTAAAAGTTATCATTTCTTAGAAGGAAATTTGATGAGGAATTCAAATATGCCATTGGTTTTTGTGTAAGGCATGAAGGAAAAAAGTTTTGATTGAAAATGTAATAAAAATCATAGAAATTTTGTACGACTTTTGAACACCCTGTATCTCAGTTAGGCAACATAACTCATCATTACAAGTTTGCTTTTTTTGAAAGTCTACAATGTCATTAGCACATCTAAAAAGGTTTTAGCAGATCAGGTGTTCATGTTAGTAAATAAGAGCTGAACAAAATTGTATACTTTTTGAACCAAAATTTAACTTTTCCACCCTATATGACATTTGTGTCACCCTGTATATTGACCAATTGTTTGTGTGTGTATTCCTGGTACTCTAAGCTAAATAGTGATATATAATTTTATAGGGTTTTGATGAACAGTTTATGAATTAGATCAGTTTAAGTACAAAAACATGTAAGACAGGGTTCGAGGTTTGAGTACGGTTTCACTGCCAAATGTGTGAAAAAAATATTTAGGTGTGAAGAATACTTCTAAAAATGAGCATATATATTATTTCTAAGGTAAAAATGTCTGAATTTTCAATTTTTCTAACTTAGAATACTGTATCTTAAGTCGTTTTTGGGTTAAACATGGATTTATGGCCATTTTTTACTGAAAATGACCAGTTTTAGGTGAAAAAAAATTTCACCATTAATTTTTAATCCCTCATATTTTCTACTATATAGATAAATGTTGTCTTTCTCTGTTATTTTGTATTACCTGATGGTTTATTTGTTCAAATAAAACTGTTTTTAATTGATTTCATTGCTTACTTTGTATACCATACCCGGATAAGTTGAACTTGAAAGTGAAAAACGAAGCCCAAAAAGGTCATTTTCGAGAGATTTGTATCTTAGTTTCAGCCATAAAATTTGATCTAAAGGGGCTAGAGACCTCATTAACCCCTCATTTTAATGATATTTCAATTTGCCACACACTGATAATAATTTTAACTTCCTTCAAAAAAGAAAAATTGAAGAAAATTGCAAAAATGTAACCCCTACCCCTAAGCGTGAAAAAAATATGGCAAATTGTAAAAAAAATTATTTCGGAAAAACTTATGGAGGTACAGCTCTGAAAAGTTGATCGATTGTGCACTCTACCAATCCCCACAATCGATTAGATTTGTGGAATGATGCCATGTATACTTTTTTCAAAATAATTTTTTTTTACGACTCAGATTTTGCCCCATTTTGAGGTTCACACCATTTTTCTGATGTATCAACCCCTTAAACCCAAAGGTCACACCCATAAAAGTTATTCCAGGAAGAACAGTCAATGCCTTTCATGTTGTGCCCTCAAATATGTAATTATAAAGGGATGATCTGATGATAATATGACCACCGATGATGAAGAATCTTTCACACCGGAGATGTAGTATGGGCAAAGCATGGTTGCTTCTGGTATCCAGCTAAAGTCATTTCCCCAACTGATGTACCTGAACATCTGAGAAGTTCTATCCTGAGAAAACTGAAACAAGTATTAGTCAAGTGGTATGGTGAAGAGAACTTTAGTTCTGTACCAGCTCATCACATCAACCACTTATCAGAAAATAAAGTTGATGCAGCCCGTGCTGCTAGATCACACAATATTCAGTTGCGCTATCAACAAGCCATTTTTGATGTCAGGGGTGAATAAAGTGCTATGCTTCAGTATAAACATTTTAAGATTGTGTAAAGGTAATCAGTTATACATTAACACTTTAAGAACATAATTTCTTTATGAGTTTAGACATCAATAGATTTATTGTCTTGACACCAAACCTGACCGCTATATGTTTACTAAATATATAGGAATACAGGGCCTCAGTACCAACATCATTTCATTTTCATACATGAGAACAGTGTTTAAGCAGTCTTTATAGTTTGTTTAACATATTTATAGATTCAAAACAACTTTAACTGAAGTAATAATGCTCTGTAACTTTTTTAAAATACAGTTGTGTTCCAAGTAGACTCCCAGGATTGGTTAACATTTTCATATCATTCTTCGTAAAAACAACATGCGCTTAGAATTTGTTACATATCTTTAAAATGGTGATAGCCTGTGTATTAAAAACTTCAGAAATGGACTCAGCACAAAATTCTAGTCCAGAAAACATGTATAATGTTATGATAACATGAACTTCATTTTTCCCCCATTTTGGCAGTAAAACCGTACTCAAACCTCGAACCCTGTCGTAAATTGTTCAATTTTTTAGTATGTAACGCATTTGGCCCCCAATTCATGGCGCACGACCATAAGAAAATACCCTATTGCCATAAATGATGGAACAAGTCTAGGTTCATCTTTGGATGACGGCCAATAATTCCATCACATGTGCATTACTTATTTCTGAGAATGTTGCATAATAATCATATCCGTGAATGTTGTGCAATAATATCCCCTCCCAGGTTATGCAATCTGTTTGGCACCAAATCAAAACAAATGTTTCATCTGAGAGAACTGAAACATTTTTGCTGAACTATAATATGGTATCGGCCTTATGTATTAGTTACATGTAGTTACTTGCTTACTGGCTAACCTTTTGGTCTGAAAAGGAAATAGTCACATCTCGAAAAAGATATGATATGATGCCAGAGTGACCTACATTGTAGTGTCAAATAAAATAGAAAACAGTTAAGAATTTTTAATAAAAATATTCTCCACTTGGAAGTGACACTCATAAACCCGGTGGGTCCTTTTCATTTCAAAATGCTATATAATCCCCTGAGTGGTTCATCTTCTCTCCTTTTTTTTTTTTTGACACCACTCACTGAGTGATAAACAAAAAAAAAGGAGAGAAGATGAACAAAAAGTCACTTGGTACCATGAGATTTGAACCACAGACCCCTTGCATACCAAGCAGAAGATCACCGACCGGTAGCGACAAGGATGTTGTTGGTGGGCCAGCCAACGATTCCGTGGGTTTATGACTTGTCGCAGTATGTAAAATGCAGCATAAGGACTGGAACCGGAACCTGAAATATTTTGTTTTGTTTTTTCACACAGATACACAAGAAATTTGGTTGATGAAGGCAATGGAAGATTCAATCTCATGATACTGGCTTGGGGAGAAGGTCAGGGCAGGTAAGAATCCTAGAGACGAGACAAAATATAATAGAGAGCTTGCAATTTCCAAATGTGTATGTATCATATGCTCCTGCATCTATTTAAAATCGCCCTCATGTGACGGGATTTTGAATAGATGCACAGGCCTATGATATGGACGTTTGGAAACCGCAAGCTCTCTATTATGCTGTATTTAGGTTAGGGAAAAAAAAAAAGGAATTGTTTGATTGGTGTACATGTAGCCTGACCCACCCTAAATATACTGCTGAGTGCTGACCCCAAATATTTTGGCCAGCCAGCCCAATTCATTTATGTGTATTGGCTTCAATGGGTTTATCAGCTTTTGCCATAATTTGTGTAATGTGGTCTTTGTCATAATGGATCATTTCTGATGCCAAAGCTCCCATACACAAGCTTCTTTTAACACTTCTAAAGGCCTTATATAATGTCTCAAAATCCACAGCCGACTGTGAGAAAAATACCCCTTTTACGTGAATCTTTGGAGTTTGGACGTGCCTGATCAGATACCCCCTTGCCCCCCCTCAAAATTTTACCTCAAGTTAGATTTTGTACCCTGTGCAATCTAATTCTAAGGCCATTCTTCTACAAGTACAATGTACATTTGAGATGAAGAACTGTGTCCTGCAGGAAGGAGGTGATTGAGAAAATACTCACTGAAAGGTCACATCCACAAATAGGAGGCAATAATTGTAGTTTACAGTTTCAGGTCAATGTCATTAGAGGCCATGGTCACATCAGGGAAGGTCACTTCAATGGACATGACACTTGTTTTAAAAGATCCCACAATGCATTTTAGTTTCCTTTAAGGTAGCACTATCGGATATAGATTTTTTTCTAATTTCAATATGGTCGCATGTCATAAGTTGGGTACAATTTCCATTACATGGTAAAAAATGAAAAAAAATGTATTCTTTGATATGTTGTATATATTGACAATCTCTAATAATTAACACCATTTTTAATCTTAACACCTGCCTAATTTTTGAGATAATGCTTAATTACTAATTAATTAATACACAGGCGTCTATGTAAATCTCAATTTTCAAATGCGTTTTTCTCAAATCGGACCTCAATTACAAAAATGACTGTAGAATTTTTATTTTATGCAAGAATGTCATCAAATTTGGAGGATATGTTCTCAAAACATTAATGCTTCAAATGAACTATTTAAAATAATTGTATGTATGTTAATTACATTGTAAAGGTCAATGACCTTTTTATGAGTAATTAGCGAGATGGTTATTCTATTATTGAGGACATGAATATCAAGAAGAGAATTGTACATTAGCATATTGCTAAAAATACTGAAATTCAACTAGGATTTCATTAAAAATGAAAAAATGGAACATATAACCCTTTAAGGTGGTACTACACACCTTGATAAATTTGTGACTATTTTTGCATTTTTCTCAAAAAATAATATCACACTGGTAACAAAAGTCATGTATATTTATAGGGGTAAGGAATCAGTTACTACACTGGAATTTCAGTGACTCAATCCAAGCGGCATGCGTTATTTATGATAAGAAAAGAGGTACCGCTAGAATGTACCTGACTTCTTAACATATATAATGAATCCCTTGTCTTGAATCACTGAAATTTCAGTGAAGTAATTGGATTCCTTGCCCCTATAATATACATAAAACTTTTGTTACCAGTGTGTAGTTACTTCTTGAGAAAAATGCAAAATTTGTCACAAAATTTATCAGAGGGTGTAGCGCCACCTTAAGTAGTCAGTAATTGTTTTAGTTGTACAAATTCAACATTCAAAGCTGTCAATACATCACACCCTCCCTAGATTTGAAAAAGTAACCAGTAGTTTTGACATGCTGACATGTGAATTTTCACATAGGCCCTATTGCACACTCCCGCATCCGCCTGCTCCACATCCGCCTGCTCCTCCACCCCTGGCATTTTTTATTTCAACTGATGTGATTTTTTTACTGAATAATTTATAATTATGTGCTTCAGTAGACTGAAAGAGTATAATATTAGGCTTAAAATGAGGTATCAACCACTGCTGTAGGATATGGGGTTACGGAAAGCCAATCAAATTTGTATCGCAATTTTCAGAAAAGTGTAATCCCTCCACCCTTTTAGCATACCCAACTTATGACATGCGACCATATGTGAAAGTCCATGCTCTCTTGATTACAAAACTGAAAATTTTATTTTAATCGGGACATTCGGTTCTCGAGATGTGGCCTGTCAAAATGGCGCCAAAACCAACAAATTATAACAACTTTCTTTTTTATTTTCTTTATTTTCGCATGCAATGTTGTTAGGTAATTTTCTAATTATATATGCATAAATTATGCAAAGTAAAGTTTTCAGATACAATTAGAAGAGGTATGGCACTGAAACTTGGTACATGAGTAGTACACATGAAATGCAACAAACCTACGGTCGCGTTTGGCAAATTTCCATTTGCATAATTAATTAGGGCCCTAATCAACTTTTCTAATTAGTGGCCCTAATTAATTATGCAAATTGAAATTTGCCAAACGCAACCGTAATTTTGTAGCACCTTGTGTGTACTACCCATGTACCAAGCCTCAGTACCATAGGTCTTTTAATTGTTTCTGAAAATTTTACTTTGCATAATTCATGCATATATAATTAGAAAATTACCTGGCAACTGGACTCAAAAATATAGAAAATAAAAAGAAAGTTGTTTGTTGGTTTCGCGCCATTTTGACAGGCTATATCTTGAGAACCGAATGTCCGATTGAAACAAAATTTTCAGTTTTGTAATCTACAAGGTAAGAGCTTTAACATATTTAAATTGAAAGAGAATCTAAATTTTTGCATTAGCCGATAGGGCCACCTTAAGTTTAAATTTGCAATTTGTCAAACAAAAATGAATTGGAAGGAAGATTATGAGGTAATATTGGAAAAGTATTGGGATATGTAGTGTATAGGCCTACACCAACTAGCCCTACTCGTATAGGGCCTTTTGAATGTGGTGATCCAAAATCATGCTATATAACTTGGCTATATATCCAGAGAACTGCTAAACCCTGTGACTGCTATTCCCCAGAGTTATAGCCAAAATTGTAGGGCCTTTTTTTCCCCCGGGTGGAGCGGTTAGTGGGTTTTAGCAGTTCTTGGATATAGTGTGTTTAAAAGGCCCTAGTAGGGCTAACACCAACCCCCACCATGCAGTGGAGTTTTCTACTTCAAATTTAAAACTTTTGCAAAATTTTGACCGATTTAGACATTACTTCTTTTTCATATAGCCCCTATAAAATTATAATATTTTGATACCCCTGTAAAATTGTAATATTTTGAGTAAGATGAAAAGGGTTCGTTCATGAATCATGGGATTGGATAATACACATGATGGCTGGGTTAATACCATACTTAGTATTTGGGGCAAGATTCAGGTTGTTTGAGGGAGGAAAAGAAGAAAAGAAAGTCACTTAAATTTGATAATCATTTTTGTAGGTTACAAAATTAATGCTCTAAAGATGGAATGAAGTATTTGCTCACTGTTTGAAGTGAAAAAGAAGAATTGATCACTGTATGAGATCAAAAACAGACATTTATGTTACGTGGTGCAATTTTTTCTATCAGATAGCAATGTTTGCACAGTATTTTCGGTGGGACATGAGAGCACATCAGACACATCAAATTGCATTCTGAATACCTGGGAATGTCCTTCTGATATCAAATAATTTTGAAATTTGCGATAATACAAATTAAAAGTCAAATTATTAAAAATGTAGGCCTATATTTTTGACATTTAACAGTCCTCAAAGTAAACTTTATAAATCTAATGATATCTACATGTACCTAAGGGGGTACTACATGTACACCCCTGCCCAATTTTGTGCCTATTTTTGCATTTTTTTCAAAAATTATAGTGCATTGGTGACAAGTAAGATATGTATTATACATGTAGGGGCAAGGGACTATAACTACTGGACTGGAAATTTTATTTCAGCACAGACAACAGTTGTGGAGTTACAGTCAAAAATGAGGGAAAACCAATATTTGATCAATAAATCAAATTAATCAATAACTACTCGCCTTGAGTTACTGAATTTTCAGTGCAGTAGTTGTAGTCCTTGCCCCTATAATATACATATCTTACTTGTCACCAATGCACTATAATGTTTGAGAAAAATGCAAAAATAGGCACAAAATTGGGCAGGGGTGTAGTACCGGTACCCCCTTAAAGCTGAGACTGAGGAAAAGCTGTCTATCATTTGAAAATTTTGACATTTTGTACTATTGAAGATATACATTTTCCCTCTAAAAGACCTAAAAATATTTGGTTCACTAGCTTCCAGAATGATCAAATGTTCCGTCATTTTTCGTCAGTATGTAAGATTTTTTTACAGGCTGACAAATTATGCATTGACCTCTTCCACTAGTTAGTCAATCGCTTGTAAACATACACGCTTGATTGCGCATTGAGTATGTGACTGACTTCTATTATGTGCAAATGTATTGCTTAAAAGACTCTAAATACTGGTACTAAGAGTCTATGCTGATCCCGTATCAGTATATTATTACTTGAAAATCCTTGTTTTACATGTTTCTTGCCATGTTGTGATGCCATCCAAAAAAGCAAAAACAAAACAAAACACCAAAACATAGATTAATACCTTTTTTTTTTTTTGAACATGTATGTTTTTTCATGATCTGGACATGTTTGTTTTACATGTATGTATGTATTACAAAATACATGTATCCTGTTTTGGCTCATGAAACAAATATTTACAATAGATCCTGCTTTTACATCCGCAATCCGCATCCCTTATTAACATCCTCAAACATCCTTTAATTTATTAAATGTTGTCCTAACAGTAACAGGATTTGAAGTTTAAAAGTGTCACTGTATAACGGGACTAATGTTACGTATATTTTTTAATCCCCCTGGCAAAAAAATGGAAATTGCTTCTATTTTAAATGTTGAAACTAGTAACATGTAAATAAAACCAGAATTTCCGTGTCATCCTATAGTGCAGAGGCTCCAAAAGTTTTTAATAATGGGGGGGGAGGGGTACATGTAATTGAGGGGCCCTATATGGTACTTGCCCATAGCCACCAAAATTATTGCCCCCCCCCCACTTTCTCCGGAGCCATTGTAGTGTGTGCAAAAACATTACATCCATAAAATTGTATCATGCTTGCCAATTTGGCACTGTCCCAACAATATGAATGAATTTTATTTCACAAGAATTTTGATGAGAGCAGTGTTGTATATTTTTACAAAAGGGCTTATTGTTTTTTCATACTTTCAATTTTATGAGATATTTATTTCCATAACTTGACATCAATGTTTTTCAATAGGTGAAAGGCCCAGGTTTTCTTTCAGAACTTCCAAAAGTGCTTATTTTTTTGCTTACCAAAAAATAGGGAATTATCAAGTGTATAACCCTGGATGAGATCCCAGTTGAAACCCGTTCCCCTTTAGTACTTTGAGCCACCTGGTATCATTGCATACACATATTATTATCAGTGGTCTTAAATACATTTCAGCCACATGATCAGATCGTGTGGGGCACATGTATGAGTTTTTGAAACCAAATTGCACAAGCTCATTTAAAAAATAATATGACTGGGTGAAACAAAAATTCTGATCTGAGTAGTTTGTTGAACCACAGATTATAGTTGAATCTGTGGTTGAACATAATTGATATGTATTGTAATTTTCTTTCACATTTTGTTCAGTATTTTATAACCAAGCTAAATGCAAAATTTTACATTTTCATTATGATAATGTTTAACTTCTAATGAATGTTTTGATGCCATAAAATCATGACATTTTCACCAGACACCTGACATTTATAACATATAATTGATTTTCTGTCAACAAACTTTCGTTAAAAGATAAAAATTAATTGAAATAGATTAAGTAATGAATTACTTGTGTGTTGAACGAATATTGTACATCAAATATTTTGAGTCGGTATGGCCCGTTAGGTCCGTCCCAACCTCTACACACTGTCACTGGTGTCTACATTCATGTTGAGCTAATATACCCAATTACAATTGGTGGACATTACTGACAACACAGACCGGTGTACTGTGCATTTTAAAAACATATGCAGTGAGCATCGAACTACTATGGGAAACCTGCCACATGTATGCGATTGTTACTCAAGGGGGGGGGGTCCAAAATTGAATTTTAATTGGCATCATTAGTATAGAGATACACAGATACAGGATAGTGTTTAGTGTACACTATTAATTAGCATTATACACAGAGGCGGTAAAAGAACACAATTAAAGTTTGCTAGGGACACGGCCAAACTGCAATTTAGTCTCATTCATACAAATTTAGCGCAACACATAAGACCGATGGACAAATATATAATCTTTCATAATCTTCAGATTCAGAAATAAGTCAGAAATGTGGATCCAAGATTTATGAAAAATAAAACCGCGGCACTAGAAATAAAAACAAAGCAAAACATGGAAATCTGCGGAAACAAGGCGACTCTTGCATCCCTACATGTATGCACACTAGTATGTGGCTGCTGGGTTTCTCTATCGTAAGTCCAAAAAGACAGGTCTCCTACTAGCTTACACCTTGTACATGAGACAGAGTTCATGAGTCTCTTGCCATTTATTCAATAAATGGTGTAGATCCAGTTCTTACAAGTACTAACATTGTGTGGACATTGTTCTATTGCAGCTCCATTCACAGCCATTCAGATGCACATTGTTTCATGAAGGTCTTAGACGGTACGTTGAGAGAGTCGCTGTTTAGTTGGCCATCGGAATCAGAAAAGAGGAGAGCGATGAACCAGATAGGGGTGAATGATTATCAACGAGATCAGGTTGCCTATATCAATGGTAAGGTGCTGTTAGAATCCACACAAATAATGCACTATTAAACTATTCACCCCCCCCCCCCATCCAGGGGAAATGATGGTCTTGTAATTTTTGGAGTAATAGTACATTTTTATGTAATTATTTACAAAGTACATTCCTTGATCCCTGGGACCACTGTTATAGTGTGTCTCATCTCAAGTTGAGGGAAACGCTATGTTTTCACAGTGACAGATTCGAATCATTCTGTTAAAATGTGGTTGTATCACGTCGCCGCGCCACTGACCACCATACAGACAAATCGCCCATCTATGGGGATTCATATGCCCTGCAGGATTGGGTTACCGTGCAATTCGAATCTGCTAACTACGAAACCAAATCATGGTTTTACTCTCAACTTGAGACAAGACACACTATTGCATGTCCCACTATTCTGTTGTTTCTAATACCTTTGTCAATCTCCCTGGTTGCAGGATTAGATACAAGACGTTGGCCACCCCACGCCTGGGGCGCATCAACTGCCTAATCCCCATGTAATCCCAACTTCTATTCTGCATTGGTGCCCCACATTACCCAATTGAAAAGTGCATAAGGTGAATTATGACTTGGTGGTAAACAACTGAATGGTGACTAGCTTGGGAGTGTAGACAAACTTGACTTGATCAGGAACAGAATTTCGGCGAGAATCCGAGTCTCGAAACAGATTTGCGTGAATCAAAGTTCATTCTCGCAAAATTTTGTAGTTACACAGAAGTTAATTTGCAAGAATCAAATGATTCCCGCAAATTTATTCTGCTTGGTTTTTCGCACTTTGAAACAAAATTCTGACCCTGCTTAATTGTTGAGATGAACGAATAGTAAAAGAATGTAGATAATAGTTGAATCAGACCATATAATTAATGTAAATAGATGATAAACAAGATTGGGAGTTACAATGATTCAGTATCAGTATGTCAACACTCAACGTTAGGGTGTTTGTATTGTTAATCAATATGGTCATTTTCACGGTAAAGGGTGTAACTTTGGATTTTTAACATTTTGATCCGTAGTTTTCTAATAAAGCCACAGAATTCCATGATTTTTGGCCACATAAGTCATCTAGTTAGCAGCTACCTTGGGTAGCATAATCATCTTCGGAGTTACTGCTCAGTTTTAGCAGGCTTAAATGTACCTAATATTGCCATTTTGAAAAACTGTAAAAAACAGTAACATTTTGGTAAAACCCTGTGTTTTCTTCAGTTAGTTCATGGATAATTTTTCTTATCCTGAAAGTACGGTCATATGTTCAGTAAACACTGCCACATTAGATTTAATTGTGAACAGCCCTGTATTTTTGAGAACCGGACTTCGATATTTGTCGCTTCGAGGCTTCATTTTCCGTTAACAATTGTTAACAAACTTTGTGGGTATAGCTTTGGTTCATAATTCTTGGTTATTTCTTCACTTCTTCTTGATTCATAACAGTTGATATCTTAACTTGAAATGGGTAACAAAAATTAGTTGATTTGCAAGCTTTTAAAATTTTTATAAAATCTTGACTTCAAAGAGCCGATTTTCCGTTAACTTTTTGAAGCCTCCAAACAAACTGTTCAGCAAGCTTGGGCAAATATAAATAAAAGAGCTCATCCAATCTATTTATCAAAATGTAGCAAAGTAGATCCTCAAGTCACTTGTTTTTAAATCATGGAGATATATATCACCGCTTGAAAATGGGACCCAATACAAACTTTCCGTTAACAATTGAAGCCTCCAAACAAATGAAGCCTCCAAACAACAGTAAACTTAATTATCATCTATGCATATCTAAATTTGTATGTTCCATATTGATATCTGCATTGTAATTGTTGCATGATATGTGCAGAATGTCATAAATTTAAAAAAATTGATATTATGGTTAATGCTTGAAAAATATACTGATATCCAAGAAAGCCCGCTTTGGAGGCTTCACATGCAAATAACACCATACTTAACAAATGGGTGAAAAAATTATCATGTTATAAATCTGCAATATCTGCCGCATAGAATCATTGATTCAATACACACAAGAAAATAACAGCTTAGATGATCCCAACAGTGTTGTTTTCAAAAAAACTACTTCTGCCATGTTTAACCATTGTAAACATGAAGCCTCCGAAACAAAAAAAAATGACTTGCTGTGATAATTTAATTTTTGTCACAACTGAAATTCAATACTTAGAAGCAAAGCATGAAAATTGGTAATTGTGATATTTTTACCTATTTTTTCATGTCAACTTGTAGTAGTTAGCCAAATATTTTACTTTTATGATCACCTGTGTTGTTAACTGAAGCCTCCGAAACACAAATCGCTTGAATTGCCAATTCTAAAAAATAACTCCAATTTCTGTGAAACTTGGCTGGGAGGTTCCTTTCATCAAGTAGTATTTGTACATGAAGTTAGACATTTAAATTATTTTAGGAACCCAATTAAAACTTAAAAAATATGTTTAAGGTTGGGAAATTTCCATTGCAAATGACCCTTGATGTTAAAAATTTTCAAAATTGCAATTACAAACATAGCAAAATATGGTATAAAATTTAACTTATATCTGTTGACTTACTTTGGAATGGGATTTCACATGTATTCCAGCTTTCATGTCATAATTTTCTGAGCTTATGTAAAATACATTTTTTCTTAGATTTTAACCAAAATGTTATGGAAATGTCAAATTTTTATCAGAAATCAAAAGGTTTAAGCCTTGAAACACTATTTTACTGGAATTTAAGTTGCTTCTATGCATGATTACAGTAAACAGAAACATATTTAAGTGGTTTGAAATTTTGACCCTAAAAATCAAAAGTTACACCCTTTACCGTGAAAATGACCATATATGTCAAATATTGATATAGATGACATTTGTCGGGAGGTTGATATAAATTCAAGCATTAAGTACAGAATCACTGCGCAATGGGTTGAAGGAGACAATCCTTTTCAACACTGGTTTACCATTGAAGACAGGGATGTAAGATCTTTGTTTTAAATTATGAAAAGGGGTGTATTTGGAGTTAGCCCGTTCTTCCTCCAAACAGATCAAGATTCTATCATCAACTTTTACCTTATAAATTGCAATAGATAGATAGATAGAATAGATAGAAAACAGCTTCAGTGACAAGCACTGCTTTCCAAGCAGGCCCTCATACAAAGTACATTATATACAAACATCATAATTATTTAAAATTTACACAAGATGTACACATTAAAAAAGTAACATCAAGTAACTAGAAATACAGCAAACAAGTTATGTGATAATAATGAAATTGATTGAAAATTACAATGTACACAAGGATAAAACTTTTCAAACAGGAGCTTGGTAAGCATGGTAAGCTTCTGATTTGAATTGGCCTATTGAAATATTCTCCAACTCTGTTCTAACTACTGGAGATAAATTATTCCATGCATAGGCTGCTCTCACATGAAATGTACGTAGCCCTGAATTTGAATTAAATTTTGGCACAATCAATGTATTTGTACTATGATTTCTAGTTAGGTGGGTATGGATATAAACTTGCAAATAATTTTCCCAATTTTGCCCAAAATAGCTGATGCTATCTCAGTAACGGAGAATGTCGTGTCCCGGGTGTCGTGTTAAACTGATATCACCAATTACCAGAAAGAGCGCCCTCGGTTTTAACTGTGATATGATCTTATCTGAAGTTGAAGTTAGAGGGTTTTACCATAGAAGAGCCAAACGGAGGCCCGTTTTTTTTTTTTTCAGATTCCTGTTTTCAGGATTTTTTTCCTATTACACTTTACAGCTATTTAAATCCCTGTGAAATGCACAGGAAAATCATGGTCAACTAGAGCGCAGAAATTATACTAGAGAATATAGTTGGTGCTGGAGGATATAAATTTTAATATACTAGGAGGATAATCAGTGTTTAATTTATCACATTATAGACCTGAATACTATTTCGTAATATGATGCTAGCAAAAAATTAGAAATGTCGCATCATTTTAAAATCTTTAAAATCTTGCAATCTAACAACTGTCACAAGTTGACACACAGCATAGCATGACCACAGCATGATGTAGATAGTGCTTTTTCTTTTTCAACCTCTTTCACTAGTCTGGAAAATAAAGTTGCCTGCAGTCTACTGCGTTTATCTCATTCAATTTAATTTCTTTTCAATTGTATTGATGTTCATTTTAAAGTAAACCTGTGTTGTATTTTCTTTTATACAGATTCAAAAGGCCTTCATAGAGTTGAGAACTTGAGCCATAGTGATAGTGCATGTAGCTTACATCTGTATTCGCCGCCTTTTGATTCGTGTAAATGTTTTGATCAAAGAACGGGAAAGTGTGCAACCAGCAAGGTGACGTTCTGGAGTAAATATGGAGAGAGAACGCCATTTGTAAGTATTTGTTAACAACATTAAGGGTTGAGTTTTTAAGGCGGGCACAACATAGCTCACCTTTTTTTTTTCAATTTTAATTCCAAGGTTTTTTTTTGTGGCTTCAGAGTCTCATGACTCCCTCGGACCCAAATGATGTTAATCGGCCTGGTTGATTTGTCACAAGAAAGAAATAACAAAATATTACAATTTACTTTGACCCATGATGAAATGGTAACGATCAATTGGTTCAGGTGATGTTTTGGAGTAACCATGGATAGGGAATACCAATTGTAAGTGTCAAATTTGTTAGCAACATTCTTGACTTTATCCTGTTGAGAAAGCATTGAGACACCTAAAAATGTTACAGGGACAAACACCTTGGGGTGACATCACCTCCACCAGTGCACCACCACTAAGAATGTGACATAGTTTTGATTTAAGTTCACAGACAACATTTTACATTCAGTGAATGCCAGAGTTATCCAAAATTGCAGTGCTGGAATGAAAGCAATAATGTACAAAAAATGTATACAGGATCAAATTAAGACAACTAGCCGATAGGTAGACTAATTGAATGAATGTAATATATGGAGTTGAAACTCACATATTTTTGATTGAGATCTAATACTGGAACCATGAGTTTTTGGCAGCTTACACTATGTTGTGTCTGATACCATCAGTATATCATGCTGCTTAAACTATTTTTGTAAAGCTATCTGGCCCTGATTAGTCCTCGATGAAGTCGTTATCTATAAAAATAAAAAAAACAAGTGTCAAAACCATGACCTACATTCTCTGAGGCATACTAGATTATGGCAGTGAGTTGTCATTAGATATATTTTGCGATCAGAGGGAAGGCGCAGTCTCAGGACTTCAGTGATCAGAGGGTTTGTGTGTAGTTTGTGTCCTAGTCACTAGACTGGACTTATGTCATATCATGAGTGCTCTGATTATGAGCTGTAAATTCAGTGAGAGTTAGTCAGAGAATCTATTCTCCCAACGATTCTCCTATACATGTACGTATAGTAGGAATTCCAATTGAATGAACGCAGCTTTCAACAGCTGTACTCCATCCAACCGCGATCGTATGTTAAAATAAATAAATGTAGATATTTATATAGCGCTTTATGCCGTAAGCAGCCTCAAAGCGCTTTACATTTATTCTGCCGTTATTAGAATATGTCGGAACCACGTTTGCAGCCTACAATTGGTGCAGGGTTCATCAGTACAATGACTGTGACTACCCCTAATAGCTTCCCATTACACCTGGGTGGGTGAGGCAAACGAGGCAAAGGGCCTTGCCCAAGGGCGCAACACGGTGGTGGGACGGGGACTCGAACCAACGCACGTCGAGCAAGCTCTCAGATTATGAGTCCAAGGCAGTAACCACTGAGCCACCGTGTCCTGTGTTGCGTATTTCAGTTTGCGAGAATCAAAATTGATTCTCTTATAATCAAGCCTACATGTATTCCACACACAGGAAGTTAAGGGGGTACTACACCCCTCGCTAAATTTGTGTCTATTTTTGCATTTTTCCCCAAAACTAATAACACAGTGGTAACAAAAGTTATGTATATTATAGGGGCAAGGAATCCAATTACTACACTGGAATTTCAGTGACCCAAGACAAGCGGTTTGTTATTTACGACAAGAAACAAGGTACCGCTAGGATGTACCTCGTTTCCTATCATATATACTAAACCGCTTGTCTTGAGTCACTGAAATTTCAGTGTAGTAATTGGATTCCTTGCCCCAATAATATACATAACTTTTATTACCAGTGTGTTATTATTTTTTTGAGAAAAATGCAAAAATAGTCACAAATTTACCACAGGGGTATAGTACCCCCTTAACTTGATTCTTGCAAGATGAGTTTGTGAGAATCAATTTAATTGTGATTCACAAAAAGTTCTACAAAATTACACCTTGTTGGAAACTAATATTGTTCTTAAAACTCTCCGTCCTTTGTAAATGTAATTCCTTTTCTTTCTTTGTTTTAACAGAAACCAGGCGGGGGCTGTCAATCAGCAGTAGTTGAGTTTGAGCAACCAGAAAACAACTGAAATGAATGACTTGTAAATGAAGAGCCTTACCAAAGAGCAGCTAATATGTGTGTCAAGCATTTGATGAAATAAACTAAGTATAAAGTGATCAAAATTGGTATTCGACTGTTATGGTCAATTCATATGAAGTTGTAGTGACTATTAGCATGCATGGGAGACATAGGCATATTTTTTTAGTGTAAATATAGAGGCTTTGAGTTCAGTTTCTATTTTGTTGTACCTTTTAGGCGACAAAAAAAGAAAACCCTGTTCTACGGGCCCGACCGACCCAGATTTTAAACAAAAAAAAAAAAAAAAAATATCCAATACAAATGAATGCCGACCCAAATTTCGGAAATTTCAGGAACAAATTTTTTTTTTGTATTTTCTCAAATTGCAAATTATTTACAGATTTTGGTGATATTTTGGGTCATTTCAAAAAAAAAGAAAAAGAAACAGCCGACTGACCGACCCTACTTGAAAGGTCCGTCCGCCCGTAGAACAAGGTTTCTTTTTTTCGTCGCCTTACTTTATAAGAAGTTTACGAGCATCTTTGGTGATAAAGTTTAATCAAAGTTCTGGATATCAAACGATTTTGTTTCATTGCGAGCTTTTCGCCGTACCTTCATCCAATCGCAACATTAACTAAAACTGGTTGGTGAGTCCAGAATTTGGATTAAACTTAGTTACATACTATTGAATGACTCATAACCTTATCTTTATTATTGCTTTTTGTACTATGTTGTAAGCTTTTATTTGTACGGGAGATAATTATCAAATGTGATGTAATTGAGCATATGAAGCGACTTGTGTGTCAAATGAAATCAGAATTGATTTTGTCATTTCTTACTTTTGCTCATTCGTCAGACAACAAATTACTGACAATTTCATTGAAATTGATTGAAACCTTTGATCCTGAGAGATGATTAGAGTTTCATGTTGCGGAAATTAATACACACAAAGTATTTAGAGCCTGCTTTCTGACATCCCTTCAAATCGGTGTTAGCGATAAACCACTTGTTTTTCCTGATCGTGTTACAAATGATGTCGTCATTCAAAATGACAAAATAATATTTGAATTGCATGATACAATGAAACTTGTGGGATTATCAGATTGCATTTTGTAATCACCGCATTCATTCCATTAACCACCCATTGCCTTACAAATGCCCACCCAGCGACTTTACTACACATGATCCTCTATCAATCATTATGTGCAGGTTCCATGGAACTACATGTGTATCAAACACAGCACCATCTACACCTAAAATCTATATTCTGGGTTATTTTTTACATGTAATTATGTAAACGATATAAAAAATAAGCACCCACCCAAAATGGCAAGCGCCCTGAGCAGTTAATGGAATGAATACGGTACATAGTACACCAGAGATTTTACAACTTTTATTTCTTACTTTCAAACTTATATCCTTACATACAGGATCAGGATATAAGTTTAGGAAGTGAATTTCATACCACAAGAACCACTTTGCTCAGCTGGTATAATTTTGTTTCATTAGCCTATTCCAGTTGAAATCAATACACCCCTGTATGGACGACATGATCTTAATCTTCCACACAGGGGGTGTAGATTTCAAATGGAGTCACCTATCAGATAACCCCATATGAAATTCACACTCCCTGTGTAGAAGACTAAAGTCTTGTTTTCGACACAGGGTGTATAAATTTCAACTGGGATGGCCCATTTGTGGCGTGATGCAGCTAAAAGGTAAATAAATCTAGATTGATTGTACATTCTAGAGAAAGTGGCTGAGTTTGTCCCAACTCTCGAGTTTTAAACTGTGTACTTATTCCTTATAAAGTGTATTTTTGTTGGTACAGTCCAACTTCTTTTATCCGGATGTAATGGGACCAAGCATATGCTGGATAAGTAAAAAATTCAGAGGAAGTGAATTGTGTGTTATTATATTAGCTCATATGGGGTAGTAACACTGGAAAGGGGATATCTAAGGATTACACGGTACTGTACATAGTACTGTACAATGCTTCAGAGCATGAAAATAAGGTGTTGGAAACATGTTTCCCTTTGAAGACATTATGCAGTCATATAATGGAAAGATCTGTATAAATGAGGTCTGGATAAGGAGGTTGGACGGTAATTTGGACACATTTGTGAGTAAATGAAGAGGCTGATATTTATGGTTAGTAATTGTTTTGCAAATTTCACTTCCTTGTAGGATATGTGTATGATCGAAAGGGAAAAAAATCTACCAGGGGAAACAGATTCTGTCCAACTTGACAGAAACTAAAGTAGCTATTCCAATGGAAATACATACAGATGACCTTAATCTCCCACATAGGGACTTGCCGAGGGAGTGTTTCAAATGGGGTTACCGGAATGGGGTTACACCCTCTGTGTGGGAGATTAAGGTCATGTCTTCCACTGGAGAATGGATTTCAGTTGGAATAGCCATTAGTATATAGGCTAAATACTGTTATGTGCATTCAAGCACATTTTGTAAATAAGAACCTTGCCTTGCTTGTAGCGTTTTACTTTGTATTTAATCATCACCTCGGAATTGAATTGTTATAACTTTTGCTGCCGGAGGGTAAAATTGTTTACTTCCTAGTAAGAAAATTTGAGGTGGATCCAGTACTTGAAAATTTATTTACTAAAGGGTGTTAAGATATAAGCTGAGAGTGCTATTTTGACTGTTAGCACCCATCTTGCAGATTCAACAGAGGTCTGCTATACTATGAACCACAATGGCCTCATCCCAATGGCATAGTTCAATAACCTCAATTAAACAATCATTGTGCACAATTTGACCTCAAGTTGCAGAGTACGAGTTTTTGTATCCCAATTTTCAAAGGTCATTCAATGAATATACAAATGTATTGGGGTTAAAGAACTGCACCCTGATAGATGAGCATGTTGTGGATCCTAGTGCTACCCCCTTTGTACCCCAGATGTAAACAATGTAACCATACAGTTATTTTTGTTGAAATATTGCACTAGTTCTACGCATTCATTCAGGCTTAGTATTCATACCATGTATCCATGAAATGTGCAGCTATTGTAGTTATAACAATGTAACCCTGAGGTAGTGAGCTGGTCTGCCCTCGCAAATAAATATGCATGAATGCTGAATGTTGCTATTATTTCTTCTTGGCGAGATAGTGACATTGAGGCAGCTGTGTGGTGTGTGCATCTATTTGGCATCTTAGGCCTCGTATCCATAGGCTGTTCTCTTGTGGCGTGTGCCCTTGTTCCGTGTTTACTTTTTCCCATGTGACCTGCCACACAGACAACAAACCTTTGTTTTGCTTAGTGGCCGCTACGGTTCGTTGTCTGTGTGGCAGGTCACATGGGAAAAAGTAGACACGGAACAAGGGCACACGCCACAAGGGAACAGCCTATGGATACGAGGCCTTAAAAGTATGGGTGTGTACCCCAGTGTGTTGAATGAATGTTCATAAGTTAAGAGTTGTGCCCAATGAAATGCACACTGATGTCACTGTCTTGCCAAGAAGCCAGAAAAGTACAGCAGTCTGTGATCAAGATTTTGTAGCAAAATTGTTTGTGGTGAGAACTTTCTGTTTTGGAATTGTCTGAAATAAAATTTAATTTGAATAATTATAATAATATGATGTTGATAGTATTTCCAAAGTACTTAAAAATGGCCGCTTATATTATGAAGACCTGAGCGCAAGAAGACCGAAAGTCCACTTGGCCCCTCAACATGTATACACAAAAGTTGCGTATAGTTTGGTAATGTTTTATACATGTTCAGGGGCCAAAACGAATCTTTCACAACCTTTCATGATGTTTTCACCCTGGAACATGTTTTAAACATTATAAAACCCTAAGAAACTATACGTAACTTTAGTGTATACATGTTGAGGGGCCAAGTGGACTTACAGTCTTCTTGCACTCAGCAGGGTGTTAGCTAGCCACCTGTCCACCTGCCATTTTAGATGGGCAGTTTGCTCCTGGGACATGAAACATTTGTACCTTTGACAGGTGTTAAATTCTAAAAATAATGCTTGAATTAGTTCTGTGAACTCAAAACAAGACCAGTCTAATAAATCAAGGATGTGACATCATGAACTGGCTGAACTCCCAGGTGTAGAGCTCTGTTTTTTGTTTTCAGGTTCAAATTTTGGAAAGGATATCTAGAAATCTAGACCTAGCTAAGACCCTGTTGGTCAATGTGTGTTTGGGTATATTGCCCGGGTATAATGGTATGAAAAATAACTTAATTATTATATGTGTTCATAGAATTTGTACTAAGTCCAGTCTTCTAATATTAAAGTCTTGAAATTATTTTTGGATATTGCATGCCATCCTGTATATGAAATGAAAGGGCAAAGTTATCTGAAATAGGTAAAAGGGAAGTTGAATTTTATATATGATTTGATTTAATTCTATTTTTAGGTCTTAAACAGTTCAGTTTCACCAAACAATCAAGATAAATTACAATCATTGTATGCTTCCACAGACAACCATGGTTTGTGGAAGGAGGTGTTTTTTTTCTATGTAAATAGCAATGCTATCTTATGCCATGTTCCAAAAATATGTCTTAAGATTTAAGATGGGTCTGAAAGGTTGATTACAGTAGGCAACATGAAGTCATTGTGTTTGTGTAAGGCTCCCAGCAGTCAATATTTGTATACTATCGCATGGGCAGATTATTGTAATCTTTAATAATGAATTCTCCATGTTATATGGTATTGGACTACGCACTAGATACCTTATAAAACGCATCCCCTATGTGAAGGACCATTTGCACATATCTTATGAGCAAGGTTTTGTGATCCTTGCATTGAAACAACTGATGCACGTACTTTTAAAACTTCTGGCCGGGGATGCAGATTACTTGTTATACATCTTAATTATTATAGGCGCTTGTAAATGGCACATCAAACATATTTTGTTGGTAAATTGCAAGAAAGTTAACTGTAATTTATTATCGCAATTCTCAAAATACATAATAAATTTTGTTCCAGATAGAGTAGACAAACCTTCTATGTGCATGTACACTGTGACCTATGTAGCAAATAGGCAAGCAACAAAACATACAATTCAAAAATGTTGGTGTTTTGAACAGACACACAACCTACCTAATTGCTCAAATATAGTGACAGGGTTCCCACGGTCCTTGAAAGTTTTTGAATTTGAAAACACCTTTTCAAAGCTTTGAAAGTCCTAGAAATTTGCACAAGGTCCTTGAAAGTCCTTGAAAATTGGAATTTTACCTAAAGTATAATTTTGACAAAATTTGGGGAGTGGAGAGGAGCTGTCACTTTCGTTAATACGCAGCTTTTTGTATTGTGGTAAGTCCTTGAAAATCATGCTTTTGGACCTTGAAAGTCCTTGAATTTTAAAGGCTTCAAGGTGCGGGAACCCTAATTAAGTGTATAAGGTCACAGTGTAAATGCACATTGGATTTTTGTCCTGCCTAAGGACGTTTTAATGCTATCACATTTTTGCGATGATGTATAACTTCATGATGATACAGATGTACACAGTATAGAACCTGATTAATATGTTGAATATTCTTTGTATTTATTCATGATATTGTAGCAAACTTTTGTTCAAATATTCTAGATATTGATGCTTTTTTCATTCTGTTATGAAGGTTTTGCAAGGTAGATTGAATTTGTGTGTGTTTTGATACCATCCATCTGCATTGCAGTGATATTTGGTACTATGGGAAACAGTAACTATTTGTATAAGGTCAAATTCTCTGTACTGTTTTCGGGAAATTGTACATATTGTTGTTTTAAATAATTGACGTAATAAGAGCATCAATGGTTCATTTTGGAATTGAAACTTGTTATATTTCATTAAATGGGCTCTTCCAGTTTAAATCACACACTCCCTATGGAAGATTTGACATGAATCTCCCACAAAGAGGTGTGAATTCCAAATGGTGTTACTTGAATGAGTGACTCCATTTGAAATCACACCATCTGTGTGGGAGATTAAGATCATGTCTTGCATATGAGTGTGTGGATTTCAACTGCAATTGCCCAATGTGTTTATCATTCAGTGTTCAGAGTCTTCGGTCTCAAATTTTTGAGACTTTATGGCAGACTCTGATCAAAAATCATTAGAATGGTATGCACGCCGTTAGACACAACATCTTTGCTACTGATGCATGCTTATGTGAGCGTAAGTTGCAACTTGATTGTAGTAACAAAATCGGAATGATTTTTGCCATTTGTAACTGTAAGTCTTAAGAAATTATAGAACAGGGTGGGCAACTATCCAGGTGTCATGCTTTTTGGAACAATGTGCAAAGTCTGTGACTTTCATAGCATCTGTTTTAGTACAGGATTTTCATATTCGCCAGGAAGCCGCCAGAATCTTTTCACCAGAGGCAAAAGTATGACAGTGTTGTCTGCAACTTGTGAGACAGACCACAAGTGAATCTCCTCATATAGCATGGCTATTTATGTGGTCATTATTTCAGTATTGTATGTATCTATTTAATACAATTGGTTGTCATGAACCAAGGACATACCATGTGGGATTGGCATAGCCAAGTATTTGTTTGTCTTAATTTACAATCTTTAAAGGAGCATTCAGAGATCCCTCAATCCCAAACTACACTTTTCACAAGTGACTTTTGTTGCACTTTTAGCATATTCACTGATGTATACTTATAGTCTGTATACCTTCCTTGAGTCAGTAAAGTAAAATTCAATATTCAAAATTCAATAAGGACACAATCTCAAAGACGGGCGTAACCTTTCTGTTTTCTTCATATTTTGTCGATAATTCTGAAAAGAAAGTGGTTTAAAAAAAAAAGGTATTTCCCTGATTTATCAACCATTTTTAAGCAACTTCAGAACATTTGACATATCTTTTTGGCTCTCCACAGATCTCTGAAAGTCCCTTAAATTTTGTGACATTTCCATTTGTTCTTTACGAGATAGAAGGGATAGAGACAACTGTAAATTGATATGCTCTAGCTAGGCCTATATGATAACACAGTACTGAGTAGCAGGCAGAAAAGAACAGTGCTCTCTCGCACTAATTGATGCACATGCTCTGTTGATGAGTAACATAGATGGGGCTTTGTTTTCCATCACGAGTGCCAAACAAAGTTTTGATGTGTAATCGGCCAATCGGTCTGTTGTTGTGATTGTGGGTTAACCAATGAGAACCCCACATCTGTGTGTGCGTTAAAAAGAGTAAACAAGTGCGGTTCTTCTCTGCAAGCTAGTGTATAATAAGTATATTACTTGCTACCCTAGGCTATGAATGAGGTGAAGTTACCTACTTGTGACACTGTATATATCATAGCACAGGTTGCAGTCATAATAAATGTTCCAATTTCGACCAATTTGCTGTTATAGTGTGACATCAAAATCAATTGTTTCCTAGTCAAATGGTTCAAGCTATCTGTGTTGGAACCACAATCAAAATGTAAAACAACACAATTCAATGAGTTGCTAGGTGTGAAATGTAAGCTTGAACCAGTAACAAAGTTATGATGTATATACACAACGATGATGAATAACCTATATCTAAACAATAAAGATTGTATTCTTTTCATCAACTCTACACACAATCTTGTGATTCCTGTTCTGTAGTCTATTCCAGTTGAAATCCATACACCCCTTATGGAAGACATGAACTTAATCTTCCACACAGGGAGTGAAAATTTCAAATGGGGTTACCAGAATTGTGACTCCATTTGAAATCTACACCCCCTGTGTGGGAGATTAAGGTCATGTCTTCCATAGGGGTGTATGTTTTCAACTTGAATAGACCATTATGAAAGGCAGGTGACAGGGCAGTCTTTGGAACCCTGTGATCGGTTTGTAAAAGAAATATTTAACTTTTTGACAATCTGTGATTAAACTATTTGACAATCCATGATTATTATTTCATTCAAGTATCCAGTTGTAAGCTTGCGCATGTAAATTAAAATTGGCAGTAGATTGTATTCAGATTCTGTACTTAATTCAGCATGACTCTTATATAATTCTACATTAATCAGTAGTGGCTGATATTGCGTTATTACAGTTAAAATACATACACCCCCATGGATGACATGACATAGTGTTAATTTCAAATGGGGTTACCTGAAAGGGTGGCTGAATTTGAAATCTACACCCCCTGTGTGGAAGGTTAAGGTTATGTGTTGCATAGAGGGTGTATGGATTTCAACTGGAATAGCCCATTTGTACTTTTTCACCTTGATTGAGTAGAAAATATGTGTAGCAAAAACAAACACATTTCAGAATTTGTATAGCAATTGTGTATTTATATACAAATCAACATAAAACTGTGTAGCACTTTTCTTAAAATAAGGAGCATGTCATACCAGTTATATTTGGTCCTCTCTGTGAGGGGCTGTCATGTTTTGGGAAAACCACCCTAAACAAGCATGTAATATGTGCATTGTAGTTTTATCTTCGTATTATTTAAACATCAAGTTATGATACCCAGAAATGTTAATAAAATTGAGCATGACTGATATGTTAAAGATGTTCTGCACATAGTGTTTGACAATTTTGTTTGGTTTTGTTTTGATCATCAGATTTAATCAGTTTCGCAGGTGAAATAAATATCATACGAAGGCTAGAGAAGTGATACATTGAAAAATCTGGGGTTTCTTTGCTATGACTTTTGGTACAGGTCGGCAATAAAACTCGAAAAAAAAGCTTTACAACTATGATATCTACTAAACTGTTTTAGTATGCATCGATTCTATATACGGTATTACCAAGATTAACAATCTGGGGTTTCTATGACTTTTGGTACAGGTCGGCAATAAAACCCGAAAAAAAGCTTTACAACTACAATATCTACTAAACTGTTTTAGTATGCATCGATTCTATATATTACCATGATTGATTAAAAAAATTTCACATTCCATATCGTTCAGATGTTTTTCTATGGTACACCAAGTTCAAATTTCTTGTCTTCACTTCCACGTTTTGTTTTGGGAATGTTTTTCTTGTTATTTTGCGATAATGAAAGACAGAAAATGTGCCAAATAGTATTTGAATTGCAGTTTAGAATGTGTACTTTAGAATTTTGCCATTCTAGATTTATATTTGAAAGATAAAAGTCATAGAAAACATGGATTAAAAAGTGCAGTAGTGTAGGCTAACACTATGTGCTAACATAGCCTGCTAGTGATTCAGCTGAAGGCTGTTTATTTAATTTAAGACAAAATAAGGCATTTACATGACTCTGTAATTTATATACGGACAGTATATAAGTTAGCTACATGTATTTAATTGGGCTTCAACTTCGTCAATACTCACTGCTGTTTTTTGTTTGTTTTTTGCCAAATTTTTCATTTGCAAAATACCAAATGACAATTTGAATGACTTATACTTCACTTTCAAGCAATTTATAAACAATTTTTTTTTTTTTTATACTTGCGCTGGGATCACTGAATCAGAATGTAAATGTACATTTGATGTTATTTTTGCCACACAAATGACTCTGCAAGAAATGTTTTGGACATAAACATGATGTAGCTAGAGCTTTGCTGTGGTATAAAAAACTCAACTTTTGGTTAGAAAAGTGGGAGGATGAGGCTGTGGATCACAAAATGCTGCTCATTTCTTTGTAGCAGAAGCCTTTTGATACAAAAGTTAAGCATGGGCACTACCAACATCTCTAATTTTAGATTATTTATATCACATTAAATGTAGAAAAGGCTGAATTTTATGAAACCATATTACTGCTAACTACCCTTTTGATTTCATTTATTATCCAGCTGCACTGAGACGTAAATATTTATATTAATAATTGTACCCAATAAGCTAAAATAATTACAAGTACTAAAATATAAAATAAAAGTTAAAGCACACACAAACCACCTGTAATAACGTTTGTTTTTTGTTTAAAAAAGGTCAACTTATTTTATTTTTGTCTCGCCTGATAAAGCAGGAGACTATATGTGACTGAACACCAAGAATCAGTGGTAAAATCGGCCCCTGGTCAATTTGGTTTTATTTCGTGTTTAGAAAATATATACTAGTATCATAAGCTTTAAAATGGTATATCATTTGACTTCAAATGATATCCAGAAGCGGGGTTATGGTTTGTTGAACTCTTCTTCTTCAACAAAATGGTACCTTTTTTTCGGTTCTACATGTGTCTTTTTTTTCCACATTGCTGGTAATAAAGTCATAATTGGCGGTCATTTCAAATCACCCCCAAGTCAACGAGGTTCAGGAATCCTCTCATTGTTGTTGGTTATACATACCTAGACAAAATACAATGCAATTGTAACCCACCACTTGAACAGGATTTAGCCAAAGCAAACAAAGACTATAGCTATTTAATGATTCTATAGAAATAGGTAGAAGATTATTATCCTCTTCAGCAATAGAATTATTGATTGGTTAAAACGCTATCAAATGAGAAACATGTCGCACCAAATTGAGATACCTATGAATACGACCTTCACACACATTTTACACTGTATCTCAGAATACAATTTGCTGAGTTTACGGCTCATTCGTAGTGTACGCTCACATATAATCAATTTTCCGTATGTCCGGCTGTGTGTATGTTAATTGGAGCATTTAAAAATGATGATTTTAGTGTCAATCTGATTAAGTTTATCACCAAAGCTAGACTCCATGTCGCTGAATCAAATTCATTGCTCCATGTTTTTCAAAGAGGATATATAGGGTCCATAACTTATAAGTTCCCCCTAATACTTTTTAAAATAAGATAAAATGTAAAAAGGTACGTATAGCCCTATTTGTTTTACACATGTGGACCAATTTGTAGCGTCACACATCATTGCGTTCAATCACAATGGCTAATTGTGTAAGAAAAGAGGCAGTTTTAAAAGTTGCACCTGAGTACATAGCAGTCCGGGTTTCTTTAACAAACAACATGAATAAACCTGGCTGACTGTATTGTTTGAGAGTTGAATCCTATGGACTCAGATGCAACTTTTAGTACTGTTTAAAACATTTTTTTTTTACACAATGAACCATTGTGACTGAACGCAATGACGTGTGATGCTATAATTTGGTCCATATGTGTAAAGCAAATAAGGCTACCCATACCTTTTTACATGTTTGCATTTCTTCAAATATTTTTCGATTTATTCTCAAAAGTATTTAGGGGGGAACTTATAACTTGTGGCCCCTATACTAATACATCCAATTAAAGTGATTCTAGCATCCTCTTTTGATGACATTTTCAGTAGATATCCATGAAAAAAGCTTATTCCCAAAATTTCAGTTGATTCTAATTTTGTGTGTGCAAGTTATGCATGATTATGTGTATTAAACTGCTCCATTGGCCAATGTATTGTAATTTTGTTTTGTTAAGCCATGAGCCTTGTCAATGTCTCTAATTATTTTAGATTATTCATACAATGTAGAAATTACTGAATTTTATGAAACTATATTGCTACAGAGTACCCATTTTATTTCATTTATTGCCCAGCTGCACTGAGCTATAAACATTATGGTACCTAAAATAATTAAAAGTACAATAAAAGTTAAGCACACACAAAAACTACCCTTAATAACATTTGTTTTTTGCTTAAAAAAGGTAACTTATTTTATTTTATTTATTAATTGTAATTACAGTGAAAATACATTACAAGGGTTCAAATTCAATGAGAAAATCAGGGAATCAATTATTGCAATTGACAGATTTGAATCTCTTGATTCTGATTATATTCACCAGACAAAAAAACTTGATGAAATTCAACCTCAGAAAGTAATTAAAAGCTGTAAATGTTCTATTGTCTTTGCTGTTCATTATTCATAAGTGTGAACTGTGATTTGTCTAAATGTGTCACATGAGGGTACATACACTGTGCACAACTTATAAGTTCCCCCTAATACTTTTTAAAATAAGTCGAAAAATATTTTACGAAATGTAAAAAGATATGTATAGCCCTATTTGTTTTACCTCTGTGGACACACATTGCGTTCAGTCACAATGGTTAATTATGTAAGAAAACTAAGAGGCCGTTTTAAAAGTTGCACCTGAGCCCATAGCAGTCAGGTTTTCTTTAACAAACACATAAATAGGCCTGGCCTGCTGTATTGTTTGGGAGTTGACTCCTATGGACTTTACAACTTTTAACACAGTTTAAAACGGTCTCTTTTTTTTACATAATGAACCATTGTGACTGAACACAATGACGTATGACTATAATTTGGTCCATACAAGTTATTACAAGTTTGCATTTCGTTAAATATTTTTCGATTTATTTTACAATTCTGCAATAATTTACACTGGTTGCATTTGAAATGCATTTAAAAAGGGAAATAAGCATAGTGATTTATAGCTAATAAGATGGCTGCATCTTTTTTAAGAGGTGGAAGTCTTGTTTTATATGGATGGAAATGATTATATCTTAGAAGTGGAAGCATGAGTTTCTTCATATGGAAACCTTCAGACAGTTAGGGTCATCACCACTCCCTTCTCACTACTGGTGGCATATTGTGCTTCAGCTGATGGGAGCTGTTTATGGTTCAATCTATATGAAGATTGTCTATATTCTCAAGTTTTGAAAGCTTGAATTTCCTGAATTTCACTGCTGGTGGCACCTGTGTATCTCTAGCTTATGTATAGTTTATCCAGATAAAAATTGTAATATCCTTTCAAGAGGGGGTAGCCTAAGTTTCTTGATATGAAACCCTACAGATAGTAGCCCCACGACTTTCACTTCTCAATGCTAATCTTCAGTTGGTGGGAGCTGGTGTATGGTTAATCTAGATAAAAACCTAAGTATCTTGATATGAAAGTCTTCGACTAGCTGCATAACTTTTCCTTCTCAATGCTGTTGTCAACTGGTGTATCTCTTGTAACTTCGGATGATAGGAGTTGTTTATGGTTTATCTAGATGAAAGTGGTTATGTCTTTTTCAGAGATGGAAGCATAAGTTTCTTGATATGAAAGCCTTCAGATAGTAGCCTCAAGACTGCCTCCTTTTCGTTACTGGTGGCATCTATTGCTTCTCTTATGACACTACCACCAGCTGATGGGAAAAGTTGTCCAAGCCAAGACATTTCAGAGTCTGAAAAAAAATATACAGGCATGAGAATACATTAATAAAAAAAAAAAAGAGGAAAATTCTAAAAAGAAATGAGAAAAATAGAGCAATTCTTGTTTATAACATGAAAATATCATGCTTGGAGTCAAATTAGTTAACTTTCAAAGAGGGCTAAACTGGTAAATCATCCTGCTGATGCACTCATGAAACGTACTTCACCATGACAAATGTGCACAGAGAGAGTGTGAAAGGCTGCAGTTCTTTTAAGAACACTATTTAAAGTGTTTAAAAACACTTAACCTAACAGTTTTGGAAAGTAAAGAATATCTGGAACCAAATGTTGCAGTTCTTAGCTTTACCTAATATATAGGACATGGATAAGTATACAAGTTGAAGGTCTTTTACTTTTTCAGGTCATGATCATGCAGATCAGACAAAGACTTGAAACTCTTGACACAAGTAGCTACAAGTCAAACTTTGCTATAATCCCAGAACATATTGTTACTACAGGCTGTATCAAAATGATTGGTACCCATCAATATCAATTTTGATATTTATTGAAAAGCCTACCTCTTCCATTGTAACATTGGATACTCTTACAATGTCCAGAATGTATAGTTTATGACTTGTTATACAATTAATCTTCAAATTATTTGGATCTTATCATTTGTATATTGAATTTTGATGTGTCAGACTCCATTATCAATGAAATGGGTATCAATCATTTTGATACGTACAGCTTGTAACTAACTTGTCTTGGTTCGAGGCTTCTGGGCTCTGGGATGGTGTGTGTGCACAAGAAATAATTAGAAGGAGCCTACAATGCACTGAGAACTTTACAGTGTTGTGAGTAAGACATAAACACTGGTTGGAATCAGCAATTTTCTCGGGTTATTTTCTCAGACCCATGACAACGAAGAGGTAGTAAGAGGTAGTAATCTGATATTATCATGTACAGATCAGAGGTGGGTGCATGGACAGGATATGAAGACACATGAATAAAAAAATAAATCGAGAAGCAAAAAAAAAAAAAAAAAAAAAAAAAGCGAACAGAGGCTAGTAACTAACCTGCTTGAAGACTAATGTGCGAGTGCATATTCAGTACTTGTTGCCTCTGCTCTGCTACCTTAGCTTTCTGCCTCCTAGCTTCTTTCCACACTGCAGCTAATCTTGTGGCTCTTTGAGTCATATGCTTAGACTCTGATGACACCTGATTCTGTACAATCTTACCCACTGTAGATACCAGAACTAGCCCTAGACTAACTGCAAGGATATAGTACCTACATGTAAATAAGAAAGAACATGATATAAAAATAAACATATATCTTTATCAAAACTTTATACAAAAAGGTGAATAAAAGTTCCTTGGAATTTTCAATGGGAAGGGCAAAATTGGGCTATTCTAGTTGAAAACCACAGTGTGAATTTCGAATGGGTCTACCAGAATGGGTAACTCCATTCAAAATCTACACCCACTTGGCGGGAGATTAAGGCTATGAGTTCCATAGGAAGTGTATGGATTTCAATTGGAATTGCACATTTTCAAAACAAATAAATACAGTGGGAAAAATCAGTTGTGCAACTTCTGTTATTCCTGGAAAGTCTTGCAACCCTGGCTAGAATTTTGAGTTCACTACCCAATTTGTGGTCAAGAAATAGCTTTTTCTTCATGTCATGTGTACCCAAGTTATGGAACTCTCTTCCTTGTTCAATGTTATAGCTCACTGTGTGTTTTCAACAAAAATCTAGAAACTTACCTATTCAAATGTCCTAAATTAATCATGCTGGTTTGGTGTTAATGTATTTTGTTAATTTTGATATATTTTAAGTTTTGTTTTATGTGCTATGTCAGAAATACAGAAATAGGCTACCTAGATAGATGGCACAAATGCATTAATGCTCTGCCTGATACTAGTGATAGCCATAGGCCTCAACATAAAACATAAAACATCCAAGTTTCAAGTTCAAATATTTTCTTAAAATATCAAGAGCTATCTTCAAAACTACTGAACCAATAATAATTGAAACTTATTGTCTACAGACGACACCCTTGTAGAGAGAGTCAATTTATCTGCTTTTAGTACTAACCAGTTGATTTGCATCCATTCTCTGACATCATCAACTCCCTTCTTGGTGAATAATTGTCTCAGTCTGTGCAATGCACTGTCACTGTCCACTATGATACAGTTACCATCAACATCACAGTAACCTGTGTAGTTATTACATGCACTTCCTGTTGGTTGTATTATATCATGTACATGCAATATATCTGGAGCGATGGTCGATATTGGTATACAGGTGTCATCCACCTGACGAAAATAAATGAGCAAAGTGTCATTTATATGCTTTAATTTACAATCAAGAGGGTGCTGATGAGTGTATCTCATGGATTCAGGGATATAAAAGCCTGTATAAAATCTACAAAAACCATGTATTATTGGCCTAATTTGGTCTATGATAAGAGCAGGCTGGTATGTAGGGGTTGCAAGGTGCTGCAGCACGATGCTGCAACCCCCCTAAAAATAAGGCATTCAAAAATATAAGGCATTCAAAAAGTCGAAAAAGGATAATTTTTAGGGAGGTTAAGTCTACTTTTTGCAAAACAATGTATGCAAGTGCACTTTTCATTTGAAAAGGTCCACTTTTTGAAAGTTTGCACCACCAAAATAAATCCTGCATAATAGCGTCCTGGATGAGAGCCATGGAGTACAGTTTTTAATGAATAGAAAAACACCTGACAGTGTAAATTCCTTGATTTTGCCATGGGTGTTGAGATAACTTGGACCTGGCAAATTTCAGTAGCCCTAGTGATAGCTAGACTGTTGGCCGTTATAGTCAAACATTCCTCCAGCTAACATCTTTCCTTTATTATTGGAAGACAGAATTCAAAAGACTAGTTTGCGTCTGACGTCAGGGCAATGGTGTGATTGGTTGCTAACCTGCGCAGCACTGTATTTGAATCTTTTGAATTTGGTCTTCAATTATAGCAGATTTTAGCATGCTTACCTGACAACATACTTCACACATGTTATCCTCTACACATTGACATGCCAGTAGCCCTATAGTAGCACAGATTCCACGTTGACACACACCATTAAGACATGTCTTAGCACTACCGCAGTGTGTCCCGTTGGCTTTAGACTCCGCAACTGGGCAGGTGGTGTTCTCTCCAGTAAAATGGTATGGTTAAGGATGGTATTTGGGTAGTTCTTGTAGGAAACTGGTCATCATAGACATTCAAGAGGGGTTACTTGGACAAAATGGCTTTGCTTTGTATCTGAACATAGCGAATTGTCCTAAGAAATGCATCTTTAAAGGAAAATTTCATTTGGAACTGCATTTGGCTGACACAGTACCTGTTTAAAGCTATAATAGCTGTTAAAGTACGTACAGTTCCATCAAATTTTGATTTTGTTATTCTTTACTGAAATATACTGAAATACCATAAACGTTTGCCTAATGGCATTATGGGCTCCCTTTATATAACTGGAAATTTAGACACAAACTAAAAGTGCCCTCCCATAAAAATCCCACCAGCAAATAAGGGCACATACCCTTAATTCTTGTTGGCATTTTTAGAGGAGGGAGCTCTCATGAAATTTACCTCACTGAGCCAAAGGGGCCGAGATGCGCCATTAGGCAAACATTTACGGTATATGCCAAAAATTAGGTTTGAAAAAAACAACAACAAAAAATAATAATTTCATATTATAAGCAGGTCAAGATTTGGAACACTTTCCTGCTTGATGTACGCATTTATTACATATACGTTTGCAAGCCTACATTTGATAAATGCCTAGTTCTTTCAACACAGTGGTTTATTGGACAGTATAATGTTTTTACAATGAAAATTTGTCAACTTCTCAGCTTGTTACAAGGACTCAATAAAGGAATGAGTGATGCCATCAATTTGTAGGGGTACAGGTTGATAGTCTGAAGGGTCATTAGTCCAAACCCCCGAAAAGCTAATATAAATCCAAATCCAAATCCTGACCCAAACCCCAACCCTAAACCTAACCTATAATTGAAGCCCTAATGCTAACCCTAAACCCAAACATAACCCTCCATAAGCTTCCATAACCGTAGTATAACCCTGATTATTAAAATCCTAACTCTGACCCTAACCTGGCTTAACCCTATACCTAACACCAACCCAAACCCTATAATACTAACCTTAACATTAACCCTAACCAAAAGTACCTTAAACTTTATCTTAAACCCTTTCTGGACTGTGAACCTTTGGACAAACATGTTGTTCCCATTTATAGGAGTAGCTTTCATTTACCAGCCTGAGGTGTTGCAAGAGTTCTCCAAGGGGGCCAGGGTTATCTGGTCTGATGGTGAGGACAATGAGCTTGATAAATTGAGGGGCACCAGTAATTTTTAAGATAATTTTCAATGGAAATTTTCATATTTCACTTTGATTGGGCTACAACCATGAGCCTGCAACCAGCCTACAACAAGGCCAGTATATGCCTATTGAGTACCCATGGGCATATTTGGGGGGTAAAAGTGGAGGGGCGGGCAAAAGAGGAAGGTGTGGCAGAAGAAGAGGCAGCAAAAACAGTTACTAAAGAAAAAAACAGTCATTAAAGAAAAAAGGGTGCAAAATTGTCAAAAATGTTTGAAAAACTTTCTGACTATAATTGCTCTTCTATTTTGCTCTTCACTTTTTCAAACTACCGAAAAAATGGATCAACCTTTTGGGATGTTAAAGTGGAGCTAAGTGGGGCAGCAAAATTGCACCTTTTCAATTTTCTCCAGCCCCCAGGGTAGGAGCGGCCACAGAACGCCACTGGTAACAAACACATTTCTCAAAATGTAAAGGATATTTACAAATGGATGGTTCAGCACACTGTGTCTCCTCCAAGCATACAAAACCTTCAGATGCTTCTCTCACCTGGCAATCCTCACTGCAGCAACTTGAAGAAAAAGGACTGCAAAAGATATAACATAATTATTATTAATTATTATGAATTCATATGTTGCTCTAATTTATTAATAGAAGACAAATAGGGGCCTAACTTTTGTGTAGCGAGCACAATTTTGTGTAGCGAGTTTATCAGTGACTCTATCAGAGCTTATCAGGGGTAGATAGCAAACTTCTGTGTAGTGAGTGTATTGGTGGCTATATCAAGAGAAGATAGCAAACTTCTGTGTAGTGAGTTTATCAATGACTCTATCAGGTAGATAGCAAACTTCTGTGTAGTGAGTTTATCAATGACTCTATCAGGGGTAGATAGCAAACTTATGTATAATGCACAGGTAGATAGCAAACTTCTGTGTAGTAAGTTTATCAATGACTCTATCAGGGGTTGATTGCAAAACATCTGCGTAGTGAGTTTGTCAGTGGCTATATCAGGGTAGATAGCAAACTTCTGTGTAGTGAGTTTATCAATGACTATATCAGGGGTAGATAGCAAACTTCATATGTTGCTCTAATTTATTAAAAGAAGACAAATAGGGGCATAACCAGTTGGGCAGACTGCTCTCATAGAAAAATATGATGATGGAAATAATGCAAGTTTTATACAGCCATTTCAGATTGTGTTTCCCCTCCGTCTGGAATAAAGTCCTTAACAACAAGACTGTTGCCCCATCAGAATGTAACATGGAAAAAGAAAAAAGAAAAATGTGGACCCACACTGTCAAATCTTTGCTGCATGTTCCTTTATTTTTTCCCAAAAAAACCTACAAGTTTAATTCGAGGACTGTTGAATATAAAAAATAAAATAAAATAAAAATATAAATTTTTGATAATTTGCCATCAAATTTGTATTATATCTCAAATTTATTTGATATCATCAGGTCATTCCTCGCATTCAGACTGCAATTCGATATATCTGATGTGCTCTCATGTCCTACTAAAAATACTGTGAAAATGTTGCTATTTGATCCCTTAACTGCAAATAATTACCTGCAAACACTGCCAATTTCTCTAGCAAAAGTGCATTCCATGTCACTTGCCTCACCGCCTTGTGGTGTACAACATCTATCGCTGAGTATACATTGAGCTGCTGTACCACAGTCGCACTCCTCACCATCCTCTACTAATTGATTACCACAGTAGGGACCGGTATAAACTGTCATATGGAAAGATGAAAAACTTTGTGATGCTACCATAGTGCTAGTAAACTATAAACTTTAATAGCAAGCAAGTGGCTGATCCAAAATTTTAAAATAGAGACTCTAAATTATACATACAAACATTTGAGTCATAAATACACCAAATATTTTTGCATGAAAGGCATCTTAAACTAAACACACTTTATCTATCATTTTCTATATGAAACCAGGCTCAGATATTTCAAAGGGGGAACTATTTCACAGATAGTTTGACAGTTAGTCTTTGAAAAGTTTACTTTGAATTATTAATTTTCCCAAATCTAAATTTATAATGGGTCAGAAGAAAATTGAAATGATAACATTTGGTAAGTCCAAATGAAGGGTTCAAATACAAAATTTTGAGATATAGTCAAATATAGCTCTTCAAAAATAAAGAACATAATAGGAAAATATGTGCTGTTTTTTTTATCATAGTTTTAAAAATATACATTGGATATTTTAAAGTAGGGTGTCAATTTAAAGCTATTATGATAGGGAAGATATGTTGGTGGCCTTATCACAAAGAGCTTGAAAAGAGTATATCCTGTTTTGCATCTGAACGCTTCAAATGTTTCAAAAGAAGAACAGGAAGAGCACCTTTCATCACTTACATTGGAAGCACATAGGACCCTTAGCTGCAATCACTGGTGCCATATAAGATGTAGAACATGGTGAGAACTGTGTATTAAATGGTTTATCTCCATCTGTTGCCTTGGGAAACATGATGTAGTTACCATAGCTACCATCAGGTGCACATTCACTGGTTGAAGGATCATGCTGAAATATAATGGATATCAGAACATATGGTGTCACAATGGAATTAAAAAACAGGTTTATAGACTTTGTTCATAAATATTACTTGCTATGGGATATTATATGTAGGAATTTTATCAAACTCATTAGCGGTAAAGTTATCAATGGCTATATCAGTGGTAGATAGTAAATGTGTAGTGAGTTTATCAATGACTATATCAGGGGCAAATAGCGTTTATCAATGACTCTATCAGGGGTAGATAGCAAACTTATGTGTAGTGAGTTTATCAATGACTATATCAGGGGTAGATAGCAAACTTATGTATACTGAGTTTATCAATGACTATATCAGGGGTAGATAGTAAACTAATATGTATAGCGAGTTTATCAATGACTATCATGGGTAAATAGCGAATGTATGTGTAATGAGTATATCAATGACTATATCAGGGATAGTAACAATCAAGTTTATCAATACCATGTCAGGAGTATACAGCAAACCTATGTGTAGTGAGTTCATCAATGACTCTATCAGGGGTAGATAGCAAATGTATGTGTAGTGAATTCATCAATGACTCTATCAGAGGTAGATAGCAAGTCCGAATGAACAGGTTTAAGATTCATTTTATTATGTGTAGTGAGTTCATCAATGTCTCTATCATGGATAGATAGCAATCTTATAATGTATAGTGAGTTTATCAGGGACTCGTATCAGGGGTAGATAGCAAACTTATGTGTAGTGAGTTCATCAATGACTCTATCAGAGGTAGATAGCAAACTTATGTGTAATGAGTTTATATATCAGGGGTTGATAGGAAACAAGTTTATGTGTAGTGAGTTTGTTAGTGGCTATATCAGGGGCAGGGTTGATAGCAAATTTGTAATGTATAGTGAGTTTATCAGTGACTATATCAGGGGTAGATAGCAAGCTGTTGTGCAGTGAGTTCATCAAACACTCTAACATGGGTAGATAGCAAACTTATGTGTAGTGAGTTTATCAGTGACTCCATCAGGGGTAGATAGCAATCTTTTGTGTAGCGAGTTACCAGTGACTCTATCAGAGCTTATCAGGGGCAGATAGCAAACGTATGTGTAATGAGTTTATTAGTGGCTATATCAGGGGAAGATAGCAAACTTCTGTGTAGTGAGTTTATCAGTGGTTTTATCAGGGGTAGATAGCAAATTTGTAATGTATAGTGAGTTTATCAGTGATTATATCCTTCATTCATAGATTCTTGTTCATTGATTGGTTAAAAGTGTGTCACATGATCAAAAATAAACACACTATTCTATTTACGTCCGTAAATAGTACCTTCAAGCCGTAAATAGTATTTCTGGATATTTACTATTTACGGATAGCAGCATACCCACGTCGCTGTCAATAAAGCCTAACAATAACATTGAACGTCGACATTGACTATGAGAGTATTTTGTCACTGCCGAGAAACGACAACACAAAAATGGCGAAATATAAATCAAGCTGGAGTGGGCTGCTACTGCTGAAGAAAATTCACGATTTCAGCTGTTTAATTTGAAATGTTACCAGTTCTAGCGCAGGAATATGTTTTAGACCAACACAGTCAGATTCAGAGCAATACTGACATGGTAAGCTTAAAAACAAACACTGACAGTGCGAGACTAGTCTTGGACCGCCGGCCGCCTAGCTAGCCGGCCTAGTGCCGTGCGTACGGAGGCCTATCCCGATGCATGATGGCCTTAGAGTTTAGGCCTACATGTAAATCTTTTTACATGTACATCTTTTCACTAATCTTTGTACAAATAATCTATGAATGACATGAATGAAGGCAAAGTGGATTGAAGATACAACTTGAACAAATATACACTGACAATGAGTAAGCTTAAAAAACCATGAACACATGGACCGCCTAAACCTGGCCTACCGTGCATAGTCTACCTAGGCCTTTCTCGCAACATGGTGGAGTTTTCATGTAATCTTTTAACCAATCAATGAACAAAAAATCTATGAATGAAGGATATAAAACAAATTTATACTGCCTTCATTCGAGGTACTAGTTAAAACTATGGTCCCTCGCTGAGATCAATAGTACTATTTTCCTTGGGGCTGCGCCCTCAGGAAAATAGTACTATTGATCTCACCTCGGGCCCATAGTTTTAACCAGAACCTCTCATGGCAGTATATATTTGTATAATATATCAGGGGTAGATAGCAAGCTTCAAGCTTATATGCAATGAGTTTATCAAAGACTCTAACAGGGGTATATAGCAAACTTATGTGTAGTTAGTTTATCAGTGATTATATCAGGGGTAGACAGCAAACTTATGTGTAATGAGTTTATCAGTGGTTTTATCAGGGGCCGGGTAGATAGCAAATTTGTAATGTATAGTGAGTTTATCAGTGACTATATCAGGGGTAGGTAGCAAGCTTATATGCAGTGAGTTCATCAAAGACTCTAACAGGGGTATATAGCAAACTGATGTGTAGTTAGTTAATCAGTGATTGTATCAGGGGTAGAGAGCAAACTTATGTGCAATGAGCTTATCAGTGACTCTATCAGGGGTAGACGGCAAACTTTTGTGTAGCGAGTTTATTGGTGGCTTTATCAAGGGAAGATAGCAAACTTCTGTGTAGTGAGTTTATCAATGACTCTATCAGGGGTAGATTGCAAAACGTCTGTGTAGTGAGTTTGTCAGTGGCTTTATCAGGGGTAGATAGCAGTGCTGTACGGTGCAAAAACTGATTGAGGAGCCAATGGCTCCTAACTTTATAAATTTAGGCGCCCAAATTTTGCTCCCAGGTAAAACATCTGAGGTGCCAACGTAAACTGAACAGCCACGTGTGTTGAATGTTCATAGCTGCTGTACTCTGATCTACATATTCCCATTGAACGCTACATACTTCATACGCAGCATGTACAGTGTAGGCCTATATGTTTTCCAGGAAGTCCCCATTGAGACATGATGATAAATGCATATTCATAGCATACATTCGTACTCTTGAATGCGACATTACATACATGTTTTGTTTTGGGCGATTAAAAGCTTCAGCAGTTGGTCGCCATTGGCACCAGGGATTGAATATTTAGTCGCCATCAGCAAAAATCTAGTCGCCAATGCGCCTAAAATGGTCGCACCGTACAGCACTGGTAGATAGCTAACTTATGTGTAGTGAGTTTATCAATTACTATATCAGGGGTAGATAGCAAACTTCTGTGTAGTGAGTTTATTTATTTATTTTTTTAACGACATGGCATAACTGGGCATTAACAGCAGAGACAAAAAAATCATTTAGAAGCTGGTGACGAGGAAGCACCCAGAAAGCGATTAACCTCCCTGCTGAAGCTGGCCCTCGATCTAATGGCTGGAATTTGGGCAGGAAGATAATTCCATAATTGGGCTGTAGATGGTAGAAATGATCTTTCATGGCTGACAAGGTTTGATCTTGGGACTTCCACTGCTAGGTCATGGAATCTCACAGACCGTCGCAACCTGGGGTCATGGACATGGATGTCTGGCATCAGCTGGCATAATAACTCAGGGGCCTCCTTGTAGAACATACGATGACTATATCAGGGGTAGATAGCAAACTTATATGTAGCAATGTTATCAATGACTATATCAGGGGTAGATAGCAAACTCCTGTTTAGTGAGTGTATTAGTGGCTACATGTGTATCATGGGTAGATAGCAAATGTATGTGTAGTGAGTTTATGTAAGCAATGTTCTCCAGGGAATGTTCATTTGGAATAACTTTTGCAAACATTTTATGTTTAGCTTTTCATTTTAGTTAACATGTGTTTGTGCTTTATTTTGGGTGTATGATACATTTAAAATTTGTTATTAGGCTCAGTTTAGGGTGAGATACATATTATCACTAGTACAGACTATCATCTTTGGCTTGGCTCTGTACACCTTGCCATGTATGATTTCTTGACTAGAGATCACCTGTATCCCACGACCAACCATGTCTAACAAATAATATTATCAGTAACCATGGTAACACTTACCAGACTGCCGAATGAATGACCAATCTCATGCATGACAGTAACGGAAGTAACTTGTTTAGGAACCCTATTACCATAGTTGATTGTGGTGACTAAAGCTGTGTTAAGACTACTAGGCAGATCATCATCACGGTAGATAACACGCTGTTGACATACACCTACAGAAACGGAATGCATATATCAGATACAGGGTGAGACTAGAGGGCTTTATATTTGCACACAAATACGGCTATACCCACATGTCAAATATCGGTGTACATAAACTTACAGTCCTTATTTGCTGAGGACTTAAGTTGCTGTTGTCAGTCTCTAATTCACAGTGAAGCTATGCAATTTGATAGATTGAAATTCACAATATGCAATTTGATTAGGGGAAAGCTATTCCAGAGGGAGTATGTAAATTAAATGGAACAGCCATTTCAGAGGGAGTATGTAAATTAAATGGAACAGCTATTTTGCGACCATTTCAGAGGGAGTATGTAAATTAAATGGAACAGCCAAAGGTATGTAATTTAAATGGAATAGCCTTAACGCTTCACACTGGTATTTCCAATTATCATAATTTATAATTATTATAATACGCTACATTATGTGTTTGGTGGAGGAGGAGGAGGAGGAGGAGAAACCACAGGATGGCAATTACCCGTCCATGCTTCGCATGCGGGTATAAAAAGACCATTACCAGAAATAATGAGCACTGTTTGCAGATCTGGTGAGATGGTGGTTGGTTTGCGGTTGAGATCTGCTAGACCAAGCACACCATTTATGCTAGTAAACACAATACCAATTCAATTAGGTATTAAAGTTGTACCCTAACTCCCTTCCTATCTCACTGTTCTCATATCTTACCTCCAGGAAGTCCATATGGATCTGCATAGCCATCATTGAAGTCTACGCTAGTAAACACAATACCCATGCAATAGGCATCAAAGTTGTACCCTAACTCCCTCCCTGTCTCTCCATTCTCATCTTACCTCCAGGAGGTCCATATGGATCAGCATAGCCAACCCAAGCTAAACCAAGCACACCATCATTGAAGTCTACGCTAGTAAACACAATACCCAAGCAATAGGCATCAAAGTTGTAGCCTAACTCCCTCTTCTCAACTTACCTCCAGGAGGTCCATATGGATCAGAATAGCCAACCCAAGCTAAACCAAGCACACCATCATTGAAGTCTACGCTAGTAAACACAATACCCAAGCAATAGGCATCAAAGTTGTACCCTAACTCCCTTCCTGTCTCTCCATTCTCATCTTACCTCCAGGAGGTCCATATGGATCAGCATAGCCAACCCAAGCTAAACCAAGCACACCATCATTGAAGTCTACACTAGTAAACACAATACCCAAGCAATAGGCATCAAAGTTGTAGCCTAACTCCCTCCCTGTCTCTCCATTCTCATCTTACCTCCAGGAGGTTCATATGGATCAGCATAGCCAACCCAAGCTAAACCAAGCACACCATCATTGAAGTCTACACTAGTAAACACAATACCCATGCAATAGGCATCAAAGTTGTAGCCTAACTCCCTCCCTGTCTCTCTATTCTCATCTTACCTCCAGGAGGTCCATATGGATCAGCATAGCCAACCCAAGCTAAACCAAGCACACCATCATTGAAGCTTACACTAGTAAACACAATACCCAAGCAATAGGCATCAAAGTTGTACCCTAACTCCCTTCCTGTCTCTCCATTCTCATCTTACCTCCAGGAGGTCCATATGGATCAGCATAGCCAACCCAAGCTAAACCAAGCACACCATCATGAAATCTACGCTACTAAACACAATACCCAAGCAATAGGCATCAAAGTTGTACCCTAACTCCCTTCCTGTCTCTCCATTCTCATCTTACCTCCAGGAGGTCCATATGGATCAGCATAGCCAACCCAAGCTAAACCAAGCACACCATCATTGAAATCTACGCTAGTAAACACAATACCCAAGCAATAGGCATCAAAGTTGTAGCCTAACTCCCTTCCTGTCTCTCCATTCTCATCTTACCTCCAGGAGGTCCATATGGATCAGCATAGCCAACCCAAGCTAAACCAAGCACACCATCATTGAAGCTTACACTAGTAAACACGATACCCAAGCAATAGGCATCAAAGTTGTACCCTAACTCCCTTCCTGTCTCTCCATTCTCATCTTACCTCCAGGAGGTCCATATGGATCAGCATAGCCAACCCAAGCTAAACCAAGCACACCATCATTGAAGTCTACACTAGTAAACACAATACCTAAGCAATAGGCATCAAAGTTGTACCCTAACTCCCTCCCTGTATCTCCATTCTCATCTTACCTCCAGGAGGTCCATATGGATCAGCATAGCCAACCCAAGCTAAACCAAGCACACCATCATTGAAGTCTACACTAGTAAACACAATACCCATGCAATAGGCATCAAAGTTGTAGCCTAACTCCCTTCCTGTCTCTCTATTCTCATCTTACCTCCAGGAGGTCCATATGGATCAGCATAGCCAACCCAAGCTAAACCAAGCACACCATCATTGAAGTCTACGCTAGTAAACACAATACCCAAGCAATAGGCATCAAAGTTGTAGCCTAACTCCCTTCCTGTCTCTCTATTCTCATCTTACCTCCAGGAGGTCCATATGGATCAGCATAGCCAACCCAAGCTAAACCAAGCACACCATCATTCGAGGTCGACAGTAAACACAATACCCAAGCAATAGGCATCAAAGTTGTAGCCTAACTCCCTTCCTGTATCTCCATTCTCATCTTACCTCCAGGAGGTCCATATGGATCAGCATAGCCAACCCAAGCTAAACCAAGCACACCATCATTGAAGTCTACACTAGTAAACACAATACCCAAGCAATAGGCATCAAAGTTGTAGCCTAACTCCCTTCCTGTATCTCCATTCTCATCTTACCTCCAGGAGGTCCATATGGATCAGCATAGCCAACCCAAGCTAAACCAAGCACACCATCATTGAAGTCTACACTAGTAAACACAATACCCAAGCAATAGGCATCAAAGTTGTAGCCTAACTCCCTTCCTGTCTCTCGTTTCTCATCTTACCTCCAGGAGGTCCATATGGATCAGCATAGCCAACCCAAGCTAAACCAAGCACACCATCATTGAAGTCTACACTAGTAAACACAATACCCAAGCAATAGGCATCAAAGTTGTAGCCTAACTCCCTTCCTGTATCTCCATTCTCATCTTACCTCCAGGAGGTCCATATGGATCAGCATAGCCAACCCAAGCTAAACCAAGCACACCATCATTGAAGTCTACGCTAGTAAACACAATACCCATGCAATAGGCATCAAAGTTGTACCCTAACTCCCTCCCTGTCTCTCCATTCTCATCTTACCTCCAGGAGGTCCATATGGATCAGCATAGCCAACCCAAGCTAAACCAAGCACACCATCATTGAAGTCTACACTAGTAAACACAATACCCATGCAATAGGCATCAAAGTTGTACCCTAACTCCCTTCCTGTCTCTCCATTCTCATCTTACCTCCAGGAGGTCCATATGGATCAGCATAGCCAACCCAAGCTAAACCAAGCACACCATCATTGAAATCTACGCTAGTAAATACAATACCCAAGCAATAGGCATCAAAGTTGTACAGTGCAAATGTGGAGAGATAGTCATCTGCTTCGTGGAAGGTAGAATGTAGAATGTAGTTCTCAGCGGTGACGCTTTCAAAAAATTGTTACACCATCGATGGACAGACCTACATTGTCTCCTGCAAGATAATGAAAGAATAGATTTGAATCATTTGAAATAAGAGCACCATTAATTTTAAAACCCTTGGTTGAAGGTTGAGAGGATGAACCATGCCGAGAATCAATCTTGCATCAAGTCAACTCAAGTTTCCAGAGCGAGTTGGCGCAGCGGTAGTTCCCTCGCCTTGCCCCACTGAGGTCCCGGGTTCAAGCCCCAGCGTGGCCCAAGGACTCATGTGCACTTGGTTTATCCCGATTCCATGCTCGCTCTCGCAGGTTTTCTCCGGGATCTCCGGTTTCCTCCTGTATTACAAAAATCTGTGATTAGTTGTTTGGTTATCAAAAACTTCCTTCACCCAATGGAATTTGGGGAGCTGCACAGATAATTGGTGGATGTTACGATCTAAGTGCGGATAGGTTTGCGCCGTTCGGCAGCAACTGGCCCAGTTGATGCGATCTGATTGTGATGATTCACCATGGCAGCAAAATTACAGCGCTTTGAGTCCTCTAAGATCTGGAGAAAAGGCGCTATATAAATCCACAATTTAATTTTTTTCCAACTCAAAACATGTAACACTCATGTAAAATAAATTTCCTAATTGTTCAGAGCTATGTGTCGAGCATATATTTATGAGCATGAACACAAAAAGTGATAAACAATCATGCTGTTTGGCTGCTCAACAATATTATGACAACAACACAGGTGGCCCATTGAGACTTTAATTCTTCGTTTGATGATCACCATCAGTACTCAGAATGCAGACAAAATTGCAAAATTTGTTTGAGTCCTATTGGGCTATTCCAGTTGAAATCCACACACCCTCTATGGAAGACACAACCTTAATCTTCCACACAGGGGGTGTAGATTTCAAACGGAGTCATCCATTCAGGTAAGCCCATTTGAAATCTCACTCCCTGTGTGGAAGATTAAGGTCATGTCTTCCATGGGGGTGTGTGGATTTCATCTGGAATATCCCAATCTGACAACACCCAGGGCCGTCGCTAGACCATTTTCTCTGGGGGGGGGGGGGGGGAGAGAAATAAATTTTGCTGGTATCGGCCTGTAGCCTGATTTACCTTTTACTGGCACTTGCGCAACATGATTGCCACCCCTGGCGCTGACACCCCTTACCCTCCCCCACAACTGTAACCCAAGTTTTTCCAAGCTGTCCCCAGAATTCAATTACCGGGAAACTAAGTGAACCAAATATTGATAAATTGCGCGCGTAATGCACAAAAATTTGCTATTTTAATGCTAAAATTCAAAGGGGGATGTACCGGAGTCACCGGGCCAGGGGCAACATTTCCAAATTGTCCCACTGATCTGCTACGAAAAGAACATTAATTGGATAAATGCGCGCTAGGCGCGCGAAAGAATTGCAATTTCAATGCTAAAATGACTTGAACACAATGAGGACAATTGTGTCCTAAAATCGTGCTGAAGGAAGATGCATAGGCCTTTGTTTTGATCCAGCTCGTGAGCTTTATTCCAAACGTCAGAGGAGCTGCCCTACTAGTAGCACTCATTATGATTTACATAATAGAAAGGATGGAATTATAACTGTCATTTTTAAGACTTTGTGATCGTGTTCAAGTTTGAGGTGCAAAAAAGAAGGAATTTCCTATGGGGCGACTCACAGAATGGGTTTGCCAAAATAAATGCGCGCGTAGCGTGCGGCAATTTTGGCATTTTAATACTAAATTTCGCATTTTTAAACTAAACTGGTGAAGTACGGATCAAAAGTGGAATAAGTTCGCGCTAAGCGCGCAAAAATTTGCACTTTTAAGGTTTATGTCACAGAATTAGAGAATTTAATTCTGTGGTTTATATAGCCAAATATGAGGTTAATTTGGTCAGAAACAGGTGGCGGTGTCAACATGTTGGGGTGATTGTATGGACCATTTTGGGGGGATTTGTCCCCCATTCCCCCGGGATCTACGCCTATGCCCATGGCTAATTTCCATTGGTGCTGATGAAGGGCGCGGTGCGGAGGCCGTCATGGGATGCGCACATAATTTTGTCGATCTTGCAAAATCATTAGTTCTTTGTGCACATCACCTCAACGCACCTGGCCAACATCATTGTAGGCCCCATATACCGGCCCAATAGGGCCTATATTACGAACTGAATGTAGTTTTTCCCCTACCCTCTCCTCCTCCTCTCTCTCCTTCCCTCTCTCTCCTCTTTCTTCCCCTTCTCTCTCCCTTCCTTTCTTTCTTTTTTCCTTTTTTTAGGGATTGCCAGGGGGGTGTCGCACCCCCTACCCCATGGCGACGGGCCTGACAACACCAGCCACCAGCTACTTACCTACACCGTCTCCATTGAAATCTGTCCCTCTATACACTGTATCTGATTCTTCTACATGATAAGCCACCTCTGCTAATGCTCTCATTAAATCCCTTCCAACCATCTCAAAGAATGTATGGTCTATTACAACATACAAATTACATGTCCTTACAGTCTCATCACCAGAATCCACAGATCTTTTCCATCTTGTGTCATTAGCATTTGACACATGTTCTGTCGTTGTGTCAGTATCTAAAGTATCATTGAAGAATTCCTTTGAGTTGTTAAATATGGGCGAGGCAAAAATATTTGTGTCTTTGATCGGAGTATTGAATGGTCTGTGATCCAGATGTTGTATATGGTGAATTTTTTCAAAATGATCGAAGTCTCTGCTTGGTCTGCCAAATGGTTCATTTCCTTGGTGATGTTGATGAAATTGGAATATGACATCACTTTCTTTGTAGATGACAGAGTGGTAGGAGGAGGAGATGTTGGTGTAGTACCAAGCAGGTTCAAGGAAGAAGTTTTCATCACTGGTCTTTATTACACCATCAAATGTGCCATTGATAATGCACCCATGTACGTGTGAATGGGCATCACCTACAGACAATAAACATGGATAAAACTTATTACACAAAGGCTTGCTATCCCTTGATATAGCCATTGATTTAAAATGCATTACAGAAAATTAAATTTCATTACACAAAAATTAGCAATTTACCGCTGATATAGTCAAGGATAAACTTGCTGTGCATAAGTTTGCTATCTACCCCTGATATAGTCATTGAAAAAGTCATTATTTACACATAAGTTTACTATCTACTCCTGACATAGTCATGATAAACTTGCTGTGCAAAAGTTTGCTATCTCCCCTGATATAGTCATTGATAAACTCGCTATGCATAAGCTTGCTATCTACCCCTGGTATAGTCATTGATAAACCTGTTACACATAAGTTTGCTATCCACCCCTGACAGAGCCATTGCTAAACTCACTGCACATATTTTGCTATCTACCCCTGATATAGTCTTTGATAAATTCATTACATATAAGTTTGCTATCTACCCTTGATATAGTCATTGACGAACTCACTACACATAAATTTGCTCTCTACCCCTCACCCTGATAGAGTGAGTTTAGCAATGTGCGAGGGCACGGTGGCTCAGTGGTTACGGCCTTGGACTCATAATCTGAGAGCTTGCTCGACGTGCGTGGGTTCGATTCCCGTCCCACCACCGTGTTGCGCCCTTGGGCAAGGCGCTTTGCCTCGCTTGCCTCACCCCACCCAGGTGCAATGGGAAGCTGTTAGGGGTAGTCACAGTCGTTGTACTGATGGACCCTGCGCCACTTGTAGGCTGCAAACGTGGTTCCGACATATTCTAATGACGGCGGAATAAATGTAAAGCGCTTAGAGGCTGTTTACGGCATAAAGCGCTATATAAATGTCTACATTTATTTTATTTTAATAGAGGCTGTCAGCCTTTTTCGCAGGATCCGTTATCCGGGTACTACCGTTCTGCATGTCATGCGTTAGACATTACGCCCCTGATTATGCGGAAGTTGCAATGCGTGACGCACCTCTTCAGTCAAGCGTCAACGCGATGATCTTAGCAACAAGGCACTCCATACCCACAAGATGGCGGCGTTGACGTCACAATGACTACCTCTATTGATGCATTACACATAAGTTTGCTATTTACTCCTGATATAGTCATTGATAAACTCGTTGCGTACACATTAGTTTGCTATCTACCCCTGATATAATTATTGATAAACTCAGTCACTGCACATAAGTTTGCTACATACCCCTGATATAGTCATTGATGAAGTCACTACAAGTAAGTTTGCTATCTACCCCTGATCTAAGGCCAAAACAAATATTGTTGTGTTGCCCTCAAGTGGGAAAAATGGGAAAGTTGGGTCGGTCAGATTTTCTTTTTTTTTCTTTTTTTTTTTTACCTTCAGTTTTTAAAAATCCCCTCAAATATTAAATGATGCTTCTTCAATTAGGGGACACTTGTCAATTTTGACTTCTGGATACTTGTTAGACATGTTAGATAATCAATTACAGACTAGTCTTTCAATAAAATATTAATTTTAAGTGAAAAACATTGATTTTTTGAACAAATCTATATAAATCATTGTTCAAAAAGAAAAAAAAATCCAAACCTGATTTTTCAGGATTTAGGGTCTGTCGATTGAGGGCAACACAACATTATTTTTGCGCAATCGTGCTAAGGTCATTACATATAAAGTTTGCTATCTACCCCTGATATAGTTATTGATAAACTCACTACACATAAGTTTGCTATCTACCCCTGATATAATGATAAACTCAATGCACATAAGTTTTCTATCTACCCCTGATATAGTCATTGATATAATCACTACACATAACTTTACTATCTACCCCTGATATAATCATTGATTAAGTTTGCTATCTTCTCCTGATATAATAATTGAGGAACTCACTATGTTCACATAAGTTTGTTATCCACCCCTGATATAGTTATTGATAATCTCACTGCACATAAGTTTGCTATCTACCCCGGATAGAGTCATTGATAAAAGCATAAGCATTACACATAAGTTTGCTATCTACCCCGGATAGAGTCATTGATGAAAGCATTACACATAACTTTGCTATCTACCCCTGATAGAGTCACTGATAAACTCATTACACATAAGTTTCCTAAACTCATTACATATAAGTTTGCTATCTACCTCTGATAGAGTCATTGATAAACTCATTACACATAAGTTTGCTATCTACCCCTGATAGAGTCATTGATAAAAGTATTACAAATAAGTTTGCCATCTACCCCTGATAGAGTCATTAATAAACTCATTACACATAAGTTTGCTATCTACCCCTGATAGTCATTGATAAACTCATTACATATAAGTTTGCTATCTACCCCTGATAGAGTCATTAATAAACTCATTACACATAAGTTTGCTATCTACCCCTGATAGAGTCATTGATAAACTCATTACACATAAGTTTGCTATCTACCCCTGATAGAGTCATTGATAAACTCATTACACATAAGTTTGTTATCTACCCCTGATAGAGTCATTAATAAACTCATTACACATAAGGTTGCTATCTACCCCTGATAGAGTCATTGATAAACTCATTACACATAAGTTTGCTATCTACCCCTGATATAGTCATTGATAAACTCATTACACATAAGTTTGTTATCTACCCCTGATAGAGTCATTGATAAACTCATTACACATAAGTTTGCTATCTACCCCTGATATAGTCATTGATAAACTCATTACACATAAGTTTGCTATCTACCCCTGATAGAGTCATTGATAAACTCATTACACATAAGTTTGTTATCTACCCCTGATAGAGTCATTGATAAAAGCATTACACATAAGGTTGCTATCTACCCCTGATAGTCATTGATAAACTCATTACACATAAGTTTGTTATCTACCCCTGATAGAGTCATTGATAAACTCATTACACATAAGTTTGTTATCTACCCCTGATAGAGTCATTGATAAAAGCATTACACATAAGGTTGCTATCTACCCCTGATAGTCATTGATAAACTCATTACACATAAGTTTGCTATCTACCCCTGATAGAGTAAGGGATCATGTCACAAAATGCACGCAAATCTGTGTGGAATTCTGGTGGCAATATTGCACACAGCCTGCAAGCACTGATAAAAATATCCGCGTGCAATTGGGTTTTGTATCAAACCCACTGTAGGCTGCAATTATCTGGCCCAGTATGGTCCTTTTCCCAAAGGTAATCTGGAGTTGGAGGAGGAACTCGACCTTATACTTAACCCTCCCCATAAAAATATATTCCCAGTGCACATTCTCAGATTTGGCTGGCAAAGTTTATAAACAGTTTGCCTATGTTTTACAATAATATTATAGGGTCTATGATTTTACCACAGATGTGATATAATGTTATAATATAAATTTTGTTACAAAATAGAAAATGTGTGAATTATGCATTTTATTCTTTATATTATCCCACCAACAGTCTTTTTTGAGTTAGGTATTCCTTATATGTATTGCACTTGGACATAAACTATATCTTATTACAATAGCAATGCATTCATTAACATGAATTTGAGAAAGATGAAAATTTTCTTTTAATGCACAAGTGATACACAAAAATAAACAAGAGTCTTCCACTCTTCGAAGGTAAGACAATAGTATATATTTGGGTAAATTTTAATGTATCAACCAAATAAGTCTTATTCTTTAAAGTCAACAGAGGCAGCACTTAATTAATTTAAGTTTTTAATTAATAGGTTATAATTATAGAGGCACGGGCACTGAAACATTTCAGCATCCCATTATGATTATCAAGCAATATGTGTTCTCTGTTGATTAATATTTTATTTCAGATACTGACGGCTAACTTACAGTTACCATGTAAATACAGCCAAATTAAAAAATCGCCACTATAGTTCCATGAGTTTATGGCAAAATGATTTATATAATAATTTTCTATACACTTTCCTTCGAAGGTTGATGCCAAATTTGATATCAAAAGCTTAATCATCGTGAGCATTAGGAACCGTTGTTTGGAAATTAAGTACAATACCACATTGTCTTCAACATTGACTGGTATTAAAACCATTGCAATACTAATGAATAATAACACAAAATGCTATAAATATAAAGGAAACAATTTCATAAATATAAAATAGGACAAGGTCTATTGTACAGTACAGAGAGCTGTGCAAAAATTTGAGTGTCAAATATTATCCATCATTAGTTGTATTGGTAACTATTGTGGGTCAAGTATGATACTGTATGGAACCAAATTGCTGCCAATTAAAGTACCAATATCTGGACATATCATGGTTTTGGAATAAGTTTAATGCCATTTGTGCCTTATTATTTTAAAATGACTGAACACAAATCAAGAAAAACATTACGAAACTACATTTCAAGTATTAAAAAACTGTTAACAAAATACCAAAACATGTTTGCCATTTAGCATTATGCTAATAGGGGGGGGGGGCCCTATGTTTCCTCTAGTTTAATCAAAACTTACTCAATATGATTTTTGTTTTCTGGATCAAAATTCAAAGCTGTCAGCGGCGCACCAGATAGGACTGGTGGATTTTGTAATGTCAGAGAGGGTTGTTATCCCCATATAGGCCTATACTAGGCACTGAACAAGTGCTAATTAGTAGAGGCATATTCACATAAATATGTAATAAAATGGAATGGCAGAAGAAAATTATGAGAATGACAACATCACCACAAGCATGTGTCAAATATCACTGGTTTGTGTTGCACTGACTGTGAACTCCCTGAGGTAATTACTACGCTATTAGCATGGTTAGGGGAGAGACCAGTTCACAGTCATCAACAGGTCAACCTCCTCCAGCGTGCCAGTGCTAGGTCGCAATTTCCAGTGCAAGATGTTATTGCCTGCATGCAAATAGCATTATCCGTGTGTGCAATTTTGCACTCTAGCCAGCAAAATTGCACACAGAAACTGCGTGCATATTGTGACATGACCCCTAATTGATAAACTCATTACACATATAGTCATTGATAAAAGCATTACACATAAGGTTGCTATCTACCCCTGATAGAGTCATTGATAAACTCATTACACATAAGAGCTAAATTACCTTACATCCAAGCAAATAGATCAATGAAGCAGTATGACTTTCATCACATTTTACCAAAATAATATGCTGTGGGTGTAAGTGCCAGGATAGCTCAACATATTCTAAATGAGAAAGAACAACATACCCTGTATATAGCCTTGATAAAGATGAACAACTTGCAAACTTTGATCTCTTATTGTTCCTTCTGAACTAACAATTTGTAGAGTGGCATCACTGGTAAAGGGCCTCTGGTATTGATACATATGAATTTTAAAGAATCTGCAAGAAAGAAGAACAAGATTTTTACATGCACTGCATTCATTAAACTTTTTAAGTTAAGTTGGTGCACTGCAATTGCTAATTGGAAAGAGCACCATCCCATAATCTGTCTCGACTCAAGTAACGCCATGTTGGATTTCACAGATTGGCAGATTTGATTTCAGCACTACAGGCTAATCCCATGGCGGGTATACACATTAGGGCCTACACAAGTGTATTCACACGCTGTAGGGCAACTTGTGCATTATACAAAACACTTCTTTACCCATAAAAATCAAAATATACACTGCCAAACTACTGTAAAACCTTGTCTACAAGCATAAGCGATGCCTCTAAAAAAGGTTTTTTTGACGAAAGAGACAAGACACAGACACTCTCCAGGTACAAATGCATATTATTGTAAGACCAATCTATTGTGATGTGTTTGTGGGGGTATATGCGCAGTGGTTTTCCTTGTAAGATTTTGTAAGATTTTTAGGTGTTAGGGTTAATTAAAGTGATTTAACTTGACAAAAATAACCATGTTTCTAAAATATGGAAGAAAGTCATTTCATAATTGCTGGACCCAACTGGCTTGCTACCTTTAAAAAATATTTCAATACAAGCTCCACAATGTCAAGGTACCAGTTGTTTCCGATGTTGTTTTTTTGTGTGAAATTGAGGATATGAGATTTTTCATAATTTTTTTTTAATTACCTGCCAAATGCTGTGAACGACATGTGTAATGATGACCCATTGGTGAAAGTCTTTTCTTGGTATACATCCGATTGCCTTTTCTTTATATGAGATTTGCTGAGGATCAGCTGATCTACACCAAGCGGCTCATAATACCTGATGAAGCTGCTAGACTTTGTACCTAGAACATGTTTTAAAAGAAAAATGGGAGAAATTTGAGAGGATTTTAAAAAGTGTGGCTTCTTGATCAGGCATTCCATATCTAGGCATATTCAAAGAAAATTGAGCAACATTTTAATTTTGCCAAATTAAAAGATGTATGGAGTAGCATAGATTTTTTTTGACATTGGGTCATTTGGGGGATGGAAATTGGATCTTAGTTTGTGAAACATGGTGATTGTGAATGTCTTTTGCTCCCAGAAAAAATTGATTGATCGGCTTGATGCTCTGAAAACGGAAGTAAACAGTTACACATAGCATGCGTGAGAATCGTTTTTCTGCAAAAGCTATCAAGTACAAATTCAGCTTAAGGGTATTTGTGATAATTTGTCCAGTACATACAGGGTTTAATGTGCACCCCCCCCCCCGGACTCTACCAAACCAACATTTTTAGCTTCCTTTTATGGTCCTATAACACATTCAAGATGTTAACAAAAAGTAAATCCCGGCACTTCGGCCATATTCAAGGTTAGCGGTCAACACAGTGATCAAATTTCAAAGTTCCTCAAATCTGGTTTTAAACAAGCACACCAAATTATTCCTCTTATTGCAATTGCAAGAATTCAGAAAAAGTATAGTTTGACCTACCTGCGACATACCGTTCTTGATTTACAAGAAAAAAGGTTGAATCTTGGGGGGTTGTCAGTTTTTTTGCCAAACAGGGGCAAAAAATTAAAAATGCTCCCAATTTCAATGCAAATGGTCTCAAATTGCTCGTCATGTAAAAAATATTGTTTGCACTGTCTCAAATGCTTCGTTATTGACAAAATTGGCCAATAAATAAAGGTCTTTCCCCATACAGCCTATTGACCACAACCTATATTGTGATGTTTCCTAGGTAACGAAACATCCTACATGATTACAACTATTCCTTATTTGACTTGTTTTTACATGACAAGCAATTTGAGACCAATTTCATTGAAATCAGAGCATTTTTAATTTTGGCCCCTGTGTTGCCCCAAAAAACTGACCATCCCGGCCCCCAAGATTTGACCTTTTTGCTAATTCAAGAATGGTATATGTCACAGGTAGGTCAAACCATACTTTTTCTGAATCCTTGCATTGAGAGGAATCATTTGGTGTGCTTGTTAACCAGATTTGAGCAACTTTTGAAATTTGACCACTGTGTTGACCTACCTTGAATATGACCAGAGAATTGTTTTTGTTAACATTTTGAATGTGTTAAATATTATAGGACCACATCATAATATGAAGCTATAAATAAAGTTGGTTTGGCTGGTCCTGGGGATGTATGATTAAACCCTGGTATGTATGGACTAAATGGAATGCTGCTGTCCTGCTGTAATTTATAATGTGCGCAGAGCACAAGAAATATTGCATGAATGCTACCAATTTGGTTACATACAAAGGTACAATTTCAACAAAGGTCAATTTTGGTATTAAAAGTCAGACTTTCATTATCAATTATGGTTAAATATGCGGCTTTTTATGCGCACAAAGCAAAGCATGCATTTTTTTTTATCAATAATGGTTAAAACTTTTTTGACCCCCTTAAATAAGGATCGAGTCAAACTTTTTGGTCCCCCCTTTTGAAGACCTAAAACCTTTTTGAATTTATCCCCTCCAGTTTGCCCAGCCCCCTCACCAAAGTAATCATGGTAATAGGAACACTCACTCAGTGTTCTTAGTCGGTTAATTAACCTCAATCTTAGTCTTACCGGTTAATTAACCGGTTAATTAACCGCATCACATTTAACCGGCGGTAAAATAGGTTAATTATGAATTTTGAATTATTCTGATGCTTTGTAAAGTTTTAACATTTTAGTATCACTGGAAATATTAAAATAGTATTTTTCTTCTTGCTCTCTAGTCCTTGAGTGTCATGCAGCACATCATAGACCATGCAGATACATGTATGCAGACTATATCATGGTCTATGAGCACATGTACCGCAATGTACAAATCCGTGGGGGGGGGGTCTTTGACAAATTTTGTACAGGGATGTGCCACACAGACTTTTGGATGCTGACTTTCTCTACATGTATGTACCTACTTCCAATCAGAATTTGTTTAAATATCAAACAAAAGCTAACACTTTTACTCCCTAAAAACACTTTTCCCCATTAGATCAACTGATCACGCAATTCAATGTTATAGCAGGTGAATGTGGTAAATATGTTGAAAACTACCTATCCATTCCAAGCACATTTTTTGACCAAAATGTAGGTTTTAAAAGTCAAAACCTCAAGTGTTCCTTGCAATATTTTTCAAATTTTATGTCATCATTTGAGGAATCATTTGGTGTGCTTGTTAACCAGATTTGAGCAACTTTTGAAATTTGACCACTGTGTTGACCTACCTTGAATATGACCAGAGAATTGTTTTTGTTAACATTTTGAATGTGTTAAATATTATAGGACCACATCATAATATGAAGCTATAAATAAAGTTGGTTTGGCTGGTCCTGGGGGGATGTATGATTAAACCCTGGTATGTATGGACTAAATGGAATGCTGCTGTCCTGCTGTAATTTATAATGTGCGCAGAGCACAAGAAATATTGCATGAATGCTACCAATTTGGTTACATACAAAGGTACAATTTCAACAAAGGTCAATTTTGGTATTAAAAGTCAGACTTTCATTATCAATTATGGTTAAATATGCGGCTTTTTATGCGCACAAAGCAAAGCATGCATTTTTTTTTATCAATAATGGTTAAAACTTTTTTGACCCCTTAAATAAGGATCGAGTCAAACTTTTTGGTCCCCCCTTTTGAAGACCTAAAACCTTTTTGAATTTATCCCCTCCAGTTTGCCCAGCCCCCTCACCAAAGTAATCATGGTAATAGGAACACTCACTCAGTGTTCTTAGTCGGTTAATTAACCTCAATCTTAGTCTTACCGGTTAATTAACCGGTTAATTAACCGCATCACATTTAACCGGCGGTAAAATAGGTTAATTATGAATTTTGAATTATTCTGATGCTTTGTAAAGTTTTAACATTTTAGTATCACTGGAAATATTAAAATAGTATTTTTCTTCTTGCTCTCTAGTCCTTGAGTGTCATGCAGCACATCATAGACCATGCAGATACATGTATGCAGACTATATCATGGTCTATGAGCACATGTACCGCAATGTACAAATCCGTGGGGGGGGGGGCTTTGACAAATTTTGTACAGGGATGTGCCACACAGACTTTTGGATGCTGACTTTCTCTACATGTATGTACCTACTTCCAATCAGAATTTGTTTAAATATCAAACAAAAGCTAACACTTTTACTCGCTATAAACACTTTTCCCCATTAGATCAACTGATCACGCAATTCAATGTTATAGCAGGTGAATGTGGTAAATATGTTGAAAACTACCTATCCATTCCAAGCACATTTTTGACCAAAATGTAGGTTTTAAAAGTCAAAACCTCAAGTGTTCCTTGCAATATTTTTCAAATTTTATGTCATTTTAAATGAATATATTGTCCACACATGTATACTAGCCTCATTTTAATGAGCAATGGCCAATTCTCTTTTAAAAATTTGAAATTTGATACAAATTGATATGACCCAAAACGTGCAAATTTCGGCGTTTTTTGCGCATCGCACATTTTCCCTGTCCTTACCCATAGATATACCAAAATTGCTGAAAAGGTACCCCAAAACCATGGCACATCCCTGTATACCTTCAACCAGGCAGAATGCCACCCCCCCCCCCACCACCACCTGTTGTACAAGTACCCAAAAATCCACAGCAGAGTGAGCAGATTATACCATTTTTGCCCAGGATTGCTTCAATCAATAAGAAGTTGATAAAATTAAAAATGTATTCACAGACTTACTGTGTCAATGAGTGTAAATTTTTTTAAACAGGTTGAATTGACATTATAAGTTTATATGAAAAGAATTTGTTAATTTTAAAATTCTAAATTGGAATGTTTTAAAGTTAAAGGTGGACAAGAACACTTCATCTGCATGTTAAATACTTGCCCAATGTTCTTCATTATGATGGCATATTGAATTCCGAGCTCGGATTTATTATATCTTCCAACCATAATAAACCAATCTTACCGGTTAATTACCGGGTAACGTTAATTAACCGGTTAATTAACCGCCGTTTATAATTAACCGGTTAATTAAGAACACTGGGAACACTCGATATCCCTATCATTTATAAACACATTGACATTTTCATTACAAACACTTTCTTTGAGCTAGCATGCTAGGAGTAGGGCTTTGAAAATATATAGGGGCCTCCCCGTTTTTATGACAAAGTCACAAAGCTTTTGCAAGCTTTTGCAATTTACAATAGCTGTAAATCTAATTCTAACAAAAGCTAACAAATTTACCAAATTAGGGCCTCCCACCACCAAATTTTGAGAAAGTCCAGACGATATATGTATACATCATCCATGTTATTTATTTTACTTGGTGTGTGTTGGTCTAAATGGCTGCCCATGCAATCATGCTATACTGATTACTGTGCATGTATAGCATGATGGACACGGTAGAGCATGCAGTGCATGAGATTGCGAGAGCCAGCCTACATGGCCTAGCATTTTTCTACTACGACTAGCATCAGTGGCGTAACTAGGGTTAATTGGTAGCGCCCGGGGCAAGAAACAAAATTGGCGCCCCTACCCCCCCAAGAATATCTTGCCTCCCTCCCCCATTCTTGAAACAAATTTGGACAAATAAAAGGCCTATACACTACTAATTAATTTTGGTTACTAGCATGCTAGAAGTCAAGGGTGAAAATAAGATTATGATGAACCAGGGGCTCCTTTTTATGCAAAATGGCCCCTGGTTCACTTCATTCAACATGGAACCAGGGGCCACTTCTAACCAATATTTGTTCTGAATAAATTCATCATGCATTAATGGCTATGCCTCCGGGCTATGCCTCCGGGCTATGCCTATGCCATGGAATTGAATTTTTGGGTGTAGTGACCAGGTCCAGACCAGGGGCCAGTTTCTGAAGAAAAGTGTCCCATGGACATGGTCAGCTTAAATTTAGATGGGACCAGGGGTCATTTCAGGGTTTCTGGGGGCTAAACGGCTCCCGTCTCCCACTTATTTTTGCCCTTGCTAGAAGTTGAATATCGATCGGTCTTAAAAATGTTCTTTCAATTGATTTTGTGCTGAAATGCGTGCGAAGCGTGCAAAAATTTTGACTTTCATCGCTTGGTCCTTGGAGGGGTGCAAAATCGATGCTGAATTGGTTAATTTGGCGCCCCCCCTAAGGGTGGCACCCGGGGTATGTTTCCCCCCTCTGCCCCCCGGTAGTTAAGCGCCCGTCATACATGTACATACTTTCCTGCCGCTTGCCGCTGCGGCAAGCGGGAGGGTGTTTCAACCAATAATGACAAGCCTTTATTGTGTCCGTTTGTCTGCAATGCTGCGTGCATACGCCCGCTCAGCGGCAGGGTAGTATGAAACCAGCATTACGCCACTGACTAGCATGACTAGCTACTAGCTAGCCCCCAAGCCATTCTAGCCTAGCCTGGCTAGCCCTACAGCCTGCCTATAGTAAGAATTCCAAATGAATGAACGCAGCTATTAACAGCTGCACTCGATCCAACCGCGATCGTATATTGCGTATTTCAAACTACAACGCGAACACACGACCTTGGATACAATGCTATCCAATCACGAGTGCGTTGGCATGGTTGGGTTCACTTCCGTGTTACTCACGCACAGTCGCACACGCTGGCGTACATCGCGCAGTGTACGCACAAATTTGTCACGCTATTGAAAGCTGCGTTCATTCAATTGGAATTCCCACTATAAGTTAACGGTCATAAAATTCATGAATTGTAAGCTTGTCAATAATTGGAAATAACTTGCAAAATAAGTTTTACATTCAAGCTTAAATTTAATTGATCATTGTAATCATAGTGTCATGCATGCATCCATTGTTCATGTGTTTAAGCTTACCTGCACTAGGCCTACCCGAAGTCAATCGCACAGGCCTAGGCCTAGTCCTACTTCTTGCAGCAAGTACAGTACGACTACTTGAGATTGAGAATGCTGCAAAAATAATTATAGTGAAAATTAAACTTGTCTGTATTTGACCCAACATCATTTGAAGTCGAACAAAATTAAGTTTCAATGGTTTTGAGCTGCCTGTCAAAAATGTCTGTGGCAGGCCGCGGATCGCGATCGCGGCATCATCAATCAATAAGCCCAATCGGCATTGGAAGTTTGCAATGCATTGTGGGACAGTTTTTGCAGTTTTAGGACACTTTGTCCTTTGACCTATCAGGAAAATTGCTGTAATTATTAATAATTTATTTATTATTGTCATAATGTTATCATTAAAAATATTTAAATAATTTATTTATTTAATAATAATGTTTTTAAGTTTGTTTTTATTCTAGTAACACGTTTTAAATTATATTTTGTACGCACAAAACCCAATTTTTTCTGAATTTTCCAGATAGGTCAAAGGGCAAAGTGTCCTAAAAAAACCGGAAGTTACAATAGCGATTTGGCTTAATTGGCGACCGGCAATGTATGGCATGCCCATAAAGAAAATAAAGAGAAAGCGCACATGTGTCTATTTTCTATAAGGAAGTGTTCATGGGGTGTGTGTGTGTGGGGGGGGATATATGGGGACTCAAAGAGGGATAAAAAAAAGGGGAATACAAAAATTCAGTCCGGGGGGGTAATGGGGGGGTAATGGGGGGTAATGGGGGGTAAAACAATTGAGGGTAAAAGTCTGGGGTAAAATGTACCACAAACGGATAGCAATGTTTGCACAATATTTTTTGTGGGACATGAGAGCACATAATTATAGACATATCGAATTGTACGGGGAATGTCCTTCTGATATCAAATAATTTAGATTTTTTTTAAAATTAGAGATATAATAAAAATTTTAAGGCAAATTATTCTAATTTATTTTTGATATTCAACTGTCCTCGAGTAATGTACTTAAAGTGTATGTAGCTGGGAGTGGGAGGAAAAGCCAACCATCATTTGAAAGTTTTGACCTTTCATATTGAAGATATACATTTTTCCCCAAATACCTAAAAAAATGTTTGGCTTTTTGGGGAAAAATGTAAAAATGCTGAACAGCGCAAGTCAGCAGCCAATCACACCACGCCTTTGGCCTGACGTCAGAGGCAAACAAGTCTTTTTAATTCGGTCTTCAATTATAAGTACCATAGGCCTATCATTAGATTGATAAAGTTTACTTCGAGGACTGTTAAATGTCACTTTTTAATAATTTGCTATAAAATTATTTTGTATTGCGGTATTTCGCAAATTTCAAAAAATCAAAAGCCGTGCCCGTAATGTACCGGTAGGCCTACGATCTTATCATGAAATTGTTGGTTTTTTTTAAACCTGATTTTTTGGCATATTTGTAGGGCCTAATGTTTACACATGTCCCTACTTGCACCCAAATGGATTCAGCCAAATTTGTTGGTTTGTAGCTAGTCCAGCAAAGTCATGATGAAATGACTTCATGTCCTCTTACAGAAATAGGCCTAGGCCTACATGTCTTAAATGACCAGTAGGGTTTCTTTCACTTTACCTTGTTAATTTGAGCTCAAAATGAACAGAAACCATTCCCAACAATTTTATAGTAGCTTTTAGTATTTATTATTTCAGCATTTTGAGTATAAATTTGAGCTACAATAACAAATTTAAAAATTAAGTGATACGCGCCCTGAAACTTCTCTAGTACCAGGTGTTGCTTTAGCTTCGTTCACAACATACAGCTGAATACAGCTGAATTCAGTCCTTATCAGCAAAAATGTTACCGCTGTTTTGGAAAAAAATGGAGATTGTTTTGATCGGATTTCGCCGGCAGCTTTTATGTGATAGGAACACTAGTATTTGATGACAATTCCTTCCTTTCCTTCAACACCGCCAGCTCCAAATTTTTTTGAAGGTAAGGTACTATATAAAATGTTGCAAATTGAAATCCCAGCTTGAGCTGAGACTGGTTCATCTTCGAGACTTCGGGTCTATGTATGCATGCCTGTCGAATTCTGCAACTTTATTTTGCTGATTATCTTTACTGATCATGCTGATACTGTCCACGATACGGTCGGGGTTGTTCCATCTATTGCCCTTGCAGGAAAGTTATTTAATATGTGTTCAACCAAGAACTTAACACTTTGCATGATTGGCTAAAACAGGGCTGTCAACTTTTTGGAATTGCTGGTTGGCGTGAGTAGACTCGCTCGCCAGTCCTACGATACATACCGTACCTAAGGACTGGCTCACGCCAGTTTGTCTGTCTATGGAAAAAACACACTTAACGGTTTGCGCAGGTCAGATATACGAAAAATTTCTTCAAAATTTCATCAAATGTATATAAAATTGGTACCCACCTTATTCAGTTATTGTGCTTGCTAAATCAAGACTCGGTTGAAACAAAATTAAGGATCGAATGCATTTTAGTGTCCAAAAGGCAAAATTATCGTCAAAGTTCTGCGAATTCTTCACCCCTACGAAAAGTGCAGAATTGGAATCGGGAATAAAAATATCCGATCTTTGCGATCAAAAACAAAAATTACAACTTTGGACGTACTATTGGCAAAAGACATTATTGCCAAACAATATAGAATAGAACATTTGATGTCAACTTGTCAAAATATTGAAGAAATGTGCTACCTAAACTTGTGGCGAGTAGGCAAAATAATTCCCATTCAAACGCATGGGAAACAGAAAGTGCATAACACCGACTAGGCGTGAGCATTGCCTTATTGGGCCACTCAATCATTGTTTATTGGCCATTGTTAGTCCGAATAATCAGACCCAGAACAAAATATTAATTTCTAATTCTGACATGATCCTGTTCTGGGTCTGAACTGTTTCTATTCGAAATCTTGATGGCAAAGTGGACAAAAGAAGCACATGACCAGTCCTACTTAGTACTTCACAGTTTTTAATCTTCTTCTTCTTCTTCCTTATACATGTTATAAGTGCCTCCCTCATGTATGAGTATTGTCGCACTGCGTACAGACAAGCTGTACTTATTTTTTACTCTGGAACCTAGAGTACAATGTAGCTAGTAGATGAGTGTATTTTGAAGTACAGTCAACATGACCGGGATGATCCCCTGCTCTTTTCGAATAGCCTGTGACGTTCTTTAACGTGCACACTACATTAATGTGAGAAAATATGCATGTACACGGGACCGACAGCTTAAAGTGCCCTCCGAAGCACTAAGCAAGTAGAATGAAGTGTCTTGCTCAAGGACACAAAGAGCCAGACCTGGGATTCGAACCCTTGACCCTTGGGTTCACAGTCCTATGCCTTAACCGCTAGGCCACGCTCTCCTCTTCAATCGTTGCGTGAATCACTCTATTGTGGACCATCCTTTTGATACTTGAGTGTTTGGACAAGCGGAACAGTTTTGACAGACCCTTTGTCTACCTCTCTGTTTGTAAACAAACGAGGAGGTCGAAATCACCCTCCTCGCCGAATAGGAAAGTCAGCGTAATACATGTAGTACGGCACTGGAGCATCGATCGTGTGAGAGGAAATTTGTGTGAGACACAGGCGTAACGGGATGTTGTGCATTTATTCTCGACCAAATGAGAGCTGCACAGTAATATGGAAGGAAGAAAGGAAGGAAGATTTGCCGGGATCTAGCTTTTTGCGTGAGATTTATATATGGCCATGCGTTTTGAGTTGGGCCGGTAATGCGTTACATGTTTTTGCAAGATGAAAATTGCATGTTTTTTCATTTAGATATGAATATCTTTCACATATTATACCTAACATATATAAAAGTATACATTTTCTGGCTGCAAATGAACCAAGGAATCCAAAAATGCACTTTAAAATGACACAGGGTGTAACACTAAGGAGCTATGAAACTGAAAATACCAAATATTTTAGGGATAAAATGTAAAATTTGACAAATTAAAAAAAAAAGTTAGCTTCACTCCACATATTTAAAAGTTCCATATTTGAATTCCTCTCAGTCAGAGCTTTAAATACATATATAACATCATAGGGTTCAATAAAATTAAAATGATTTTGCGCCAGCCTCTTTCAAGGCATATTTTCCCATTGACTTCAATGTGTAACCCGAATATGCAAAATTGCTTCTCAAAGCAAATTAAATTACCTGGAATATGATTGTATGGTGTTATAGTATGCAGTTTAAAGTGAATTGTAAAAATGTGAAAAAAGAAATGTACCTCTTGCATCATATGACCCCTGGGGTCACTTTTATTAAATTTGCTCCTCCTGATCCTCCTCCTCCTGATCCTCCTCCACCCCGCACATTATGCTAATTAGATGCAAATTATTCAAATGTTAATAACTTTTACAACTTTTTAAGGTTTACTGTATTGGTCTCATCACAAGCTTTAATTTGACACCAAATTTAACTACATAGGCTGCATATTAACTGAGAAAATTAAAAAGATGAACCCTAACATGTCGCGCGCATGTAACATCTCCACCTATTTACTGGCCCAACTCAAAACGCATGGCCATATACCGTACTAAAATTTTTTTTTAAAACTTCTGTGGTCCGGGTACGCGCTGGTGAATTGCGATAGCGTAGAACTTAGTGACAAGGTCGCATACTACGCGCCGCGCCGAAGACCAATGGGTCAGCCGGCTTGTTGTCAAGTGCATTGATCAGCCAATTGACAGCGTGATTGTTTATTGCTTTTGCGTTTACGCTCGTGTACGCGATACGCACAGGCACAACCACAGAAGTTTAAAAAAAACAACTTTACCTTGGCGTGAGACCGGGAGAAAGTGACACAATGCGTGAGACTCACGGCCAATGCGTGAGATTTGACAGCCCTGGGCTAAAACGTCAACGACATCGGGTCCCTGCATGCAGACACAAGTCTAATTAATTCTACAGCGGGCAGCCTTATTTCTATAGATCTGCTGCGCATTCAAATTGCATTGTATTGCATCATAATTTCATTTGTGTCCATGCTAATTATGTTTACACAACATTAATTCACATGTTTTCAAGCAAATTCGCCGATAATACATTGTAGGTGATCAAAACAAGCGATCAGAATGTTACAAACTTTGTGTTGATTACGTAATAATGTGTTATGGCAAGTTGCAATACATTTGTAAGTACCGGTACAATGAAATAATGAGTAGGGCGGGTTCCAGGACGGGTTTCTTAGAACTTTGTCTTATCATAACAGTATTGTTCTCCAAAAAAACCCGGGTTCTCTACCATAGATGGCGCTCTAGCTGAAATACAGCAAGATAATGTAAGATAGTAAATTGTCATTTTCACGGTAAAGGGTGTAACTTTGGATTTTTAACATTTTAATCCGTAGTGTTCTAATAAAGCCACAGAATTCCATGATTTTTGGCCACATAAGTCATCTAGTTAGCAGCTACCTTGGGTAGCATAATCAGCTTTGGGAGTTACTGCGTTCAGTTTTAGCAGGCTTAAATGTACTTAATATTGCCATTTTGAAAAACTATAAAAAACAGTAACATTTGTGTAAAACCCTGTGTTTTCTTCAGTTAGTTCATGGATAATTTTTCTTATCCTGAAAGTACAGTCATATGTTCAGTAAACACTGCCACATTAGATTTAACTGTGAACAGCCCTGTATTTTTGAGAACCGGACTTGATATTTGTCGTTTGGAGGCTTCATTTTCCGTTAACAATTGTTAACAAACTTTGTGGGTGTAGCTTTGGTTCATAATTCTTGGTTATTTCTTCACTTCTTCTTGATTCATAACAGTTGTTATCTTAACTTGAAATGGGTAACAAAAATTAGTTGATTTGCAAGCTTTTAAAATTTTATAAAATCTTGACTTCAAAGAGCCGTTTTCTGTTAACTTTTTGAAGCCTCGAAACAAACTGTTCAGCAAGCTTGTGCAAATATAAATAAAAGAGCTCATCCAATCTATTTATCAAAATGTAGCAAAGTAGATCCTCAAGTCACATGTTTTTAAATCGTGGAGATATATCACTGTTTGAAAATGGGACCCAATACAAACTTTCCGTTAACAATTGAAGCCTCCGAAACAAATGAAGCCTCCGAAACAACAATAAGATTAATTATCATCTATGCATATCTAAATTGGTGTGTTTCATACTGATATCTGCATTGTAATTATTACTTGATATGTGCAGAATGTCATAAATTTAAAATTTTTTTGACATTATGGTTAATGTTTGAAAAATATACTGATACCCAAAAAAGCCTGTTTCGGAGGCTTCACATGCAAAAAACACCATACTTAACCAATGGGTGAAAAAATTAACATGTGATAAATCTACAATATCTGCCGCATAGAATCATTGATTCAATGCACACAAGAAAATAACAGCTTAGATGATCCCAACACTGTTGTTTTCAAAAAAACTACTTCTGCAATGTTTAACAATTGTTAACATGAAGCCTCCGAAACAAAAAAAATGACTTGCTGTGATAATTTAATTTTTTTTTTATTTTAAATTCAATACTTAGAATCAAATCATGATAATTGGTAATTGTGATATTTTTTACCTATTTTTATGTCAACTTGTAGTAGTTAGCCAAATATTTTACTTTTATGATCACCTGTGTTGTTAACTGAAGCCTCCGAAACACACATCGCTTGAATTGCCGATTCTAAAAAATATCTCCAACTTCTGTGAAACTTGGCTGGGACGGTTCTTTCATCTAGTAGTTTTTGTACATGAAGTTAGACATTCAAATTATTTTAGGAACCCAATTAAAACTTAAAAAATATGTTTAAGGTTTGGAAATTTCCATTGTAAATGACACTTGATGTTAAAAATTTCAAAACTGCAATTACAAACATAGCAAAACATGGTATAAAATTTAACTTATATCTGTTGACTTACTTTGGAATGGGATTTCACATGTATTCCCGCTTTCATGTCATAATTTTCTGAGGTTATGTAAAATACATTTTTTCTTAGATTTTAACCAAAATGTTATGGAAATGTCAAATTTTTTATTAGAAATCAAAAGGTTTAAGCCTTGAAACATTATTTTACTGGAATTTAAGTTACTTCTATGCATGATTTCAGTAAACAGAAACATATTTGGTCCCGTGTCATATGGTGGGACCCCAAAATAGTGGGAGGCGTTACATTTTTCTCTCCTCTTTCAGATTTCACTTGTTGGTACAGAGCTATTCTTTGTCCAATTGCATTAAGTTTGGGCTCACTATACAGCTTGATTATTCTACTTTTCAAATATATTTCACAATTTGAAATTATCATTTGTTTAATTTGTGAAAAATATTAAAATGTTAACGAGGATAAACCTGGAGGATAAGCGGTGGAGGATAAGCGGTGGAGGAGTATATGCAATCTCTATGAGAAATATTGTGGAAACATAATATCTTTTTGATTTTTAAATTTTATCATTGCCAAATTCTGTGCTATTCATGTAAATCATATCTCAAATCAAAGCTTGTTCATTATTATATTATTATATATTATTCATATTCAACTATTAGTTTGATCTATTTCATGTTCACAAGTACTCACTGAGAACCGCAAGTCACAAGACCCACAATTTTTCCCTATTGACTACACACAAATGCCAAGATTTTCAGTCACAACACGCGTTTTGGCTTAAAAAATTGTTTATCTTGAGAATTATACATCCTAAGATAGGAAAAGTATACATTTTTGGAAAGCATTTTACCCCAGGAATCTAAATATGCAGTTAAGATAAATTAGGGGTTCATTCATATATTTTCATGACTAAACGGTTGTTTATGCCCGAGGGGCCGCTTGCGGCGCATAAACAACCGTTTAGTCATGAAAATATATGAATGAACCCCGCTCATACATACCAGAACAATTTGTGATTCTTATTTCATCAAAATATTAACAAAAAACCAAGAAACATCATTAAAACCATGAATTTCGTTCGTTCTCCCTACCACTGCAATCGCACATCCGGGCCACCGGGCATAAACGCTGTTTATGCCCGGCTCTCGACCAATCACGCGCGCCGTTATATAGCGTGTATTTATGAATGTAGATACACTCTAAAGAAAATATTTTCAAAAATGTAATCACCATTTTAACACCCTGTATCACCACTTTGGTCAATCATAACATAGCAAAAGTATACATTTTATTAAAGCTCATAGTGTTGCCTACCACAAAATTAGATTACATTAGAGGTATTCCATATCAGTAGCAAATGCAATAAATTATCAATTTACTAGTAAAATTAATTTTTTTCATGGTATCACCCTATATATTTTCTTACACACCCTGTATACCAACATCAATTTTGCATTGATGGATTCCTTGAAACATAAGCTTTCCGAAAATGTATAGTTTTGTTGGTGTGAGATGTATAGTTTTAGACATGTATTAATTTAAGTGAAAATGAGGACAAATTATCAAAATCAGTGCCTGTAACGCAAATGTGCCCCACCATATGACACATGACCATTTAAGTGGTTTGAAATTTTGACCCTAAAAATCAAAAGTTACACCCTTTACTGTGAAAATGACCAAATGTAAACCTGTATTTTAGCTAGAGTATCTCGAGAGCTACATGTAGGTCCCCGGGTCACAAACCAACCAGTTAAAGAAGTAATGTGTGATTTGCATAACGAATAGATTCTTATTTAAATGTTTGTTTTCACTGATCATATTATCCCCTTTTAATTTGGAGCCAAACAAATGAGGTATAATGAAGAAAATTGCGATTCATTCCAACTTCTACAATCATCATATTAAACAGTCAATGCGTGTACTACATGTACACTCTCCGATAACTGCACGGAGCATCGACGCATTGTGCTTGACGTGTGTCGGTGTGTACACGGTACATGCTAGCAAGTACTTGATCGTTGAACTCTGAATAAAACCGGGTCGACCCGGTTTTCATACAAAAAGTTAAATAGCAATCCAAGTAAAATTGAGGGCATCGCTATGAAGCAAATCACACATATGGCTTTAAGTTTACAATTACACAGGGTCAGAAATTTGATTCTTAAACTTTGAAGAATAAATTTGTGGGAATCATTTGGTTCTTGCAAATCAACTTATGTGTAAGTAAACTACAAAAGTTTGCAAGAATCGTTAGGCCCTTTGCACTTGATTATTAGTTTCCTGTTTACCGCCCGCATCCAAAATTGCAAATCTCAAAATAATTAATTATTTTATTTTTATTTTTAATTTGCTCCTGTAAAATAACTTTCAACTACTTCTACTTGTCATTTTCCGACTTATAATATCAACTATAATGATGAATGAGCAAAGAGTACAACTCCACCTTCACTTATTTATAAAATCAAATATTGTTGTGAAATAATTAAATACCCGCTCTAGTCAAAATGAGTTTAAAATAGTTGCTTGTTATAGAACTATAGTTCACACTAAATAAAGAAAATAATAATTAATAATTAAAAGTCACCTCGTCCTTTTTTCAAAATCTTTAACAGGAAACTAATAATCAAGTGCGAAGGGCCTTATTGAAAATTTTGCCTTGGTGGAATGTGCATGGGTGCGCTGCCTTTTTGAAAGCAACCAAAGGCAAAACTGCCATGCTCCCCATTGCTCCTTTGAGCATAAACTTTGTTCCCTGTTAAGGGATATCAACAAGCGTGTTCATGGTCAATCATGGATGCCGCCAGGTAATTGAGGTTTCTGTGTTTGCAGCGAATAGGTGTACTTTTATTTCTAATTTTTAAAACTTAGATTTTGATAGCAGTTTGAAGATATAGAAAACATTGTTTTTTATGTGAAAGTGGCATTTCAATTTCATTGTTCTAAATCTTTAAAAAATTTTTATCATGTTTAAACTTAAGTTCAAACATAGGTGACCCCTCTGGCATAAACAACCGTTTAGTCATGAAACTATATTACAAAGTTCAATGAACCCCTAATTAACACCTCAGTTTTAATATCAACCAAAATACTTGTCACCTGTACTGTACAATATGTATTAGAGATTTGTCCAAAGTAGGCCTACTGTTTGATGTGAATTCAACTGTACAGTACTTACATGTATCAAATCCATTTTTTGGTGACAACAGTTTCAAGCTATAGGCTACTTTATAATAGCCTTGTTTGAACTTCTTTTTTTCTAGTGCCACCAACGACCTAGGAAAGAAAAAAGCAAGGTAGGCAGGGTTGTCGGTCTGATGAAGAGCTGCATAGCAGCTGCTGTGACATTTGTGAATTCACTGAATTCACATGAATACCATTTCTTATTTCACAGATACTAGGCTAACCTCCTATAGGCTCCCAGAAGATGTCCATGCTGAATCCAGGGACAAGTATTAACTTTGATGGCCATGTATTGGAGGAGCAAGCAGAAGCGGAACTGGAAAAAGAAGATCAAAGATGTCAGCAAGAGGTATTATTGTAGGCTTATGTTATAACCACTGACCAGTAAGGCTGTGATTTACGGGTTTACAAGTTTGTGCATGGGTACCTTATTTAATTTACAGGTACCTGAGGTACAAGTATCACCAGGGATAATGCTGGTTTCATACTTTCCTGCCGCTCTGACACAGGGTTCGCAGGTTTGTTAAAACCACTTGGCAAAAACAGTTTTTGCCGGTAAATATGGCAAAAACTAAAAAAGTGATCTATAGTTCAGTTTTTTCGTCTCAAAACAAATTATTAAGTTACGAAAATTATTTCCTGAGTGTAACAAGGTCAGATTTTGTAATTATAAGTAACATATTAAAAGAAATTAAAGATATGGGTTTTCATTGCTCAAGTGCATTTAACCGATATGTGGCAAAAATCAAATTTTAAACTTGTTCCTTTTAAGGACTTGATAAGACAAAAAACTATTGAATGATTCACTAAAAGTTTTGTGATACTGTTTATGAGCTTTCTATGTTGCTTTTTAATATTTGAGTGACTATATGTGGGTTTTTGCCGGTTTAAACCAGGCAAAAACAGGTTTTTGCCAGTTTTTGCCACTTTGCCGGCAGGCAAAAAACGAACCCTGGAGCCTCTGAAGATGATTTTGCTTCACTATGCAGTTGCACCAGAAACGCCGGCGGTGACCAGCGGCAACCCGATATATTGATCACTCCACCGCTCTTTCCTTTCTTTTTTTTCTTTTTTAAAGAAAAAGGCTTAGTGGTACGACGGTTGTTGTTTTCAATTACATTTTTTGACCACTTTTTTACTGCTAAATTTTCAAGCACTTTGATAACATGGGAAGGGGGTAAAAATATGTTCTCAAGCAAGTGCATTATTTTAGAGAAGCAGTAGGGCCCTACACACAGGCACACTGAGACCCGGGCTGAGACCACCCTCCCCATTAACCTCAACATACTTGACTCCTACACCATGTAAAACTTATAACACTTGAAATAAATCACAGTTCTGTACATGTAAATATAAAAATTTTGTATGGTAGGTCAGCTCATTTAACTCTTCCTGTATTAACTCACCTTTTTTGAACTCACCCTTGACCCACTCCTTGCTTCTTCATAGCAAATTATACTATAAATAGCCACTTAGAGATCAAGATTGGCGAACAAAAGAAACTATTTTCAATACACTAATCCTGTAATATCATTGCTTTGAAGATCTAGAATATTAAATATCATTGATCTAGGCCTATTAATTATGTAATAGTTTGCCAAATGCGTGCAAGTACATGTGCCATTATGTTTATTTTTGTTTTGATGGAAATACAGTGATGCCAATACCTATCATGGCAAGATAGGTGATCAGTAATTCAAAAACTTTTTTGCTGTTCAAACAACTTACATTTTCTACCTGAGATGAGATGAAAATACCTTACATGTAGGTATCAACTATTTTTTCTTCCATGGTATCAACAAGTAAGCTGTTTATTTTTTTGAGAAAAACTTTATCAAAAAAAAATTGAAAAAACTTACCATTAGATTTTTCCTACAAAATGTTTTGTCTTTTCAATAAACAATATAATGTTTGTCTATTGAAGAACTTCTATGCCAAATGCTCAGTAATAAACTTTACTTCAGTGAATTCATTAGGTTTGTACTTCAAATTTTAAAAATATTAATTAGAAAATACTTACTGGTTTTGTCAAGCAAAAATTACCATTAAATGATAGATAAACTTTTGTTTGAAAACTGAAGTTTATTGATAACTGAAAAAGTAAGCTTAAAGCATGGCTTATTTCCTTCCAAATGCCAAATATTCCTGGGAGGGAGCAATGAGGGAACCCGAGCAATGATGTGTACTCAATACATTCACTGGCAGCAAGTTGGCTCATCTTCTCTGCTTTGAACAACAACTCTAGTACTATAGCCAAAATAATTAATTCTCGATCATGAGAGCCAACTTGGGTACGCAGAGTTATTTGCGTCGAGCGTACTACGCAAATACCGGCGCTTACTGCGCAAACACAGCTTCTGAGAATTGACCAATCACACGGTCGTTGCTAGGCAAGGTCAAGGTTCGGTCATGCAGGTCGTGTGATCTTGTTATTCTATGAAAAGTACGCTGACGCAGAAGGTACATCCTATCATGATCAAGAATTTGTTGTTTTGACTATAGTATTATCTCGATGGTAGTTTACTAATATTATATTCTGCTTTATTCATCTTCTAATATCAATATAAAAAAGCACACTTCTATTTCATAGTTATTGCCAGATTCATAATTTCTGGATCATTAAGCTTTAAAATGGTATGGTATGTAACTCAGGAGTCAGGATTGCTCCTTCAATTGGAGTATGAGAGTCAATATCTCAATTCTTTTGTTTTCTAGTATGTTCAATGAACCATATCTCCTTTTCTTCCCAGACAAATTTCCGCTCATTTTGTGAGAACGGGTCTCATTAAATCATGATCAGGTTTGCCAAAACTTTTCACCCCATTGAAAATCCACCCAAAATATAACTGTCCAGAAATCAGTAATACTATACTTTGATCAGCTCGTAATTGACAGGAATTATAGCGTTTTACCACTTCGCCAAAAAGTAGACCCACATATAATTGATCTACCTTGGCTATATTTTGCGTGTTAACCCCCTGAGCACTACCTGCTGATCTAACAACATTGTCTCTGATTGGTGAATTACATGATATCTTTACTTTAAACACCAATCAGAATGGAACTTTGCAAATAATTCACCCCAATTTTTTTGTGTGGTGAAATTATTCTTACAATGTTGCTGATTGGTCTTATTGATAATGAAAACTTTTTTTTGGCCAATCAGCATGTAGTTCTCATGGGGTTAAAAAAGTACAGTACCGTAGTCAAAGTATGGGACTTCAAATAGTAATCTGTAATACTTCTGGTGAAATGTACATGTCACAAGACAATTCTCCAAATAAAATATATTATTAATATTAATCCGCGATGTTTTAAGGCCCGCAGATTACGAACTGACCAAACTATAATCAAGCATTTTGAGAGACAAAATTGGTGTAAATTATATTAATTATTATTAGTTTTATGTTAAAATAAATTCAAAACTTTCTGATTTCAGTTGTGATCTTTGTTGCAAAATTTTGTAAAATGGGTTAAAATTAATGCTTATCAGCTCAAAAGTAGCTCAAAAGTCGCAAATCGCAGTGGCCACTTTCTGGTCTTGGGACAGTTAAAAGTAGCCTATTTGGGCTAGAAAATTGCACATTTGGCAACCCTGAATGTGCTATTCAAAGACCTGAATCATTAAAATTACATCAAGGTAAGAACTTCCTAGTTTAGTTCAAAAGAAATCTTGAAAATACTTGAACGAGTTGGTATTGATTACCTGAAAAGAAGAGGAGGTGCTGTCATATGTCAAGCTTATGAATAGATATGGATTAGTTATTGATATTGTTTGGTAGGGGTTGGTAGGGGGTGGTAACAATGGATCAGAGCTATTTCAAGTATGGAGTTCAAGGAAAGGTCATTATCTAAAAGGACACTGGAAGAAGGTGACATTATAAGGCAGGGGCAGTAGAATACTACTGTCCCTGAAATCAGGAAGGAATATTGAATTCTATCCCAGATGTTTTTTTGAGGATTTTCTGTTTGCATTAGGGGTAAGTTAAATTTTGTGATTTTACTTTTTTTAGTACAAAAGTTGAATTTACTATTTATTTTATTTATCTTTTTTATTTTTGTTTCAAATCAATTATGACTAAGCATTTTGCATATATACATGTAGTGTAGGCCTATGTATTTGGTATACCATTTTGTATTTTTGATGTAGCTCATTTTGTATTTTTAGTATAATAAACTTTCAATGATTTTTTTATTATAAATTATTTTGTGTGTATTTGAAGTTGTTTTTTGTTTTTTGTTTTAAATAAAATATTGAATTCAGTAACTGCATATTATAATAACATTATTTAAAATGTGTAAATTGTTGTTTTTATATATTTAAATGTATCTATCTATCTCTACATGTATAATTAATGTTTTATAGGATAGTAAATTAGGTTAATTTTTTGTTTAAAAAAACAAACATTTTTTTATACATGCATAAGATTTTCAGGTTGGGTGAAGTTCTGGTTCTATTTATTACTAGTTTAAAGTTTTTTTAAACAACTGCTATTTTACAATTTATTTAGGCCTACTTTTATTGCTTGAAAATATGTTTAAAAAAAGAAAAGAATTTCCATGAATTGCTTAAATTTTTAAGACTAAAACAATTAGGGTCCTTTTAACCACAGTATGATAAAACTAGGCTAGACGACTCTCCCAAAAGATGTGTGGCGATGAACTCGGAGTTACGATGAACATCGGTGAGTTTGATTTTCGCTCTCCATTTGAAGATCTTCACGATATCGAATCGCTCATATGCAAGGTATGTATTCCCAATGTGTAGATATCAAATCTTTCTTGAGGTGGAAACATGTTATAAAGAGTATAGTTTGCTGTACTAGCAAGTTTGTTGCTGTTCAGATGGAAATATATGGGTCTAGGTTTTTGGGTGACAGATCTAAGGGGTCTTTGGGTGACACAGCATGTGCTGGTAATGGGGGTCCTTGGGTGACAGCGATGATGAAAAAGGGGTCTTAACAGTCCTACATACGCGTCACCTCCAAAGTGAGAGTGCCCCACCCCCCCTAGATTTCAGCACATCACATTAAAGGTCCCATTGGGCGCCCCATTCCTTTTTTAAAGGAATTTTTATTTATGGTGGTTCGTACAGATAATTGATTGTTTATAGAAACACTAAAAACAGCTTGTGAGTGAATTTTCTAAATTTGATTTTTATAAATGTGACTTGACCTTGACCATGATGACGTTTAAAAAATGGCTTTAAAATCGAAATTTTAGCTTCCATTTTCTCCCTCCTCTCAAGATGTGTGTGATAACGGATATTTGTGATGAGTGAATTTTGTCAACAACTTACGGAACATTCAAAAGATCAAGCACAATGATAATATTATCATCATATCCTATGTTTTCAAAAATGCTGATATATTCATCTGATACTTTAATTCTTTTGGGGAGTGCAGTCTACCACAGTACCACTATGATAAAATGTCTCATCATCAGTCAGCTGCGGAGCAGGCGACTACAAGCTTTCCCCAACTGTTGCGATCTTAGGCAAGCAAAACAATTTTGTTTGGCTGTAGCATCCCTTCAGTATCTCCCAGGAGGTGCTGGACACACTGTAAGTACAGTGTGTGCGGCCGTCCAGGTTTCCACTTCCGGTGTGGTGAAATATAAAGGGCATATTCTTTGACAGGCTCGTCATCTTCAAGATGCAGTATATAGCCGAGAAATTTGACTTTGGCAACCAGTGGAATTAATAGTGTTGGTCAGATTGTAGATGGTTTCATTTGGAATCTGATTCACATGCTTGGTGTTTAACATGACTCTGTAGCAAGATGTTGCAAAGGCATTGATCTTGTTTTCCATCCGGGGGTACTGAAGTTTGGTTTTGGTAGGGACGTGCCGCTGAGATTTTGGAAGTAGACCCATAAATATACCAATTTTTCAAGAAATTTGGACCCATTGGTATACCAAAAGTCAAAAATTTCAGCCGAATTTACCCAAAATTGTCTTAGTTTTTACAAATTTTCCCAAAATTTTGGGAAAATTTTGGCTAGATTAAGGAAAAATTGGGCTGTTTTCCGAAAAAATTGAGAAAATTGTGAAAAAGGACCCATTCATATACCAAAATAGGCTTTGAAAAAGGGGTCATTGATATACCAGAAGGCTGAAAATGCTACCCATGTTTGCGTGCACGTCCCAGTATGGTCATTTGTACTGAGTACCCCCGGGTTTCCATGTCCTTGGTGATTACCCATGACTCACACCCGTACAGAAAGACAGTAACACAAGTTGTCTCAAACAGCTTGATTCACAATGTTTGCGCATAAAGTTACTGAAACCCAAAAATGGACCAAACTGGTAACATTTTACCCTTGATCTTTGTGCCAACAAGATCCCAGCCCATCAATTGTTTAATCGAACGCAAGTCTGTCATAATGGGATCTTGGTGGCACTCCGACCTTTCACAAACACTTGTTAGGGGGCTTGATGTAAAAAGAAAAAAAAGTTTATTTAGATATTAAATCCATGAGTGATGATGAACCGTCGATGTCAGGATGTAAAAAAATTGCCACTCAATATACATGTAGATAAAAATTGATTTTCCTCCCAATTTTACTCATATCTTCTACATCTATACCTGATAACCATCAGCTATTAGTTTATCCCTCAGTGTTTCATTTGTTGGAACCCCAGTATTACGATATCATCACATGACCCGGACACTTGCACAATTTTAGTCCTTTTTTCCTGATTTTTCGTCAGAAAGTGATATCGGCTCTATCGATATTATTGGATAGTCGATTTATCGATAATAGTACCGATATATTGACGGTCCTTAGTTAGTGATACAAGTTTTGTGATTTATTTCTCCCTTAGCTTCGAGATCTTCTGACTACAGCTCTTCCAGATGACCTCTTGGATGATGAGAGCTCCTCTTTGTCTTCATCTTTGTCACCGGACAAAAACTCAAGGTGAGGCTTACAAAAAATTATCTTTGATTTGATGAAGAAATGTGATGAATCTATTTTACCCCTAGATGAAATGAGGCACATTTTGGCATACTGTCAGGAGTATCTCCATTTATTTGTAAGCCAGAATTGGATTTAACTTCAGCTTATATCCAATAAAATACGGACCCAGAGGGTACCGTTATAATACATCAAACTTGGCTTAACTTTTCAAGAGAAAACTTCTCAAGAGAAGTTTACATACATTTATTGAGTCAATCCTTTAATATAAATTCCTTAGAAAAGTGCATATACATTAATCCTACTTTCCTGAAGCCGGAAACATTCAGGAAAGTAATCTGGATAATTGACATGACTCAGTACACCGGTCGATCTTACCGTTTCCGATGTTGATTAAGATACTTCTTGCATCGATCCCGAGATGCGGAAAAACCAATAGTCATTTTGTCCCACATAAATGAATAAATAACAAAAACCCCGATCCCCGAGTGGACTCACCCATTCGGTGACGTCACACTACGATAATCACCCTTATCCTCCTTGGTTTCTAGATGAGATAGACGTGTGGATTTTTCTTTACCAACGCTAAGTATCATTACGAACCAAAGGGCGAGATATACAGTTTGTTTGTTACACTGAGGTAAAAACCAACCAGTATAGTCGCTAGGGAGATAGTTTTGACGACATTTTTTCGCTAGAAAAGTGACAAAAACGATCCAAAAACTTAGCTTGTATGTGTGTTTCCGTTCATATACGGGACACACGTTTTCAAAATGGCCGCCCTTAGGATGCCATTTTATTTTTGTTCTCACGTAAAACAACTATAACAGACTAGTAAGTTACAATAGATGTTTGTACAGTACTGTGTATACATGTATGGTGAGTGATTATCGCTATGTTTATGGTGTGCTCTATCGTTATATCTTTCAGTGCGCGTCTGATGACGAGTTACTGCTAAGAGTTCGGTGGGTTTCGAAGGACCAGCCTGACAAATCTTCCCCAAAAGGTTTTCAGTTTTTCATCCCTTTGTATATATATTTTTATATCATACCACTACATCAGCGTCAGCCACTGTGCGTGTGGGTCTGTTTATTGGGCTTGAGCTTGTGTTCGGGGGTAGTGCTGTACGCTCCCGATTACTACAATGTCTAGGCCTTGTCAATCATGCCCTTCCCTTGTGCCAGAGTGGGACCCGCATCCACTCTGCTACTCCCACAGGGATTGCTCTAAATCAAATAAGTGTGCTTCCTTTTGCATAGGCTTATCGGACATCCACTTGAGGATTTAGAAAGTAGCGCTTCGTTTAGGTCTTGACACAGACAGAAGACGAAGACTAAGAAACAGAAGCCTACAGGTAAGATTGATATGGTAGGTACTAGCGAGGCGGCAAGGGCCACGCTAAGGTAACCTCTGGGGCTCCGGTCCCGGGCAAGCAGGCGGACCCTCCGGGACTGCTAGCGAGCCCGAAGGCCTAGCAGCCAGCGAAAGCACTGACTTTACGTCTAAGCTAGTAGCAGGCAGCAGGGCGGTACTTGCCCTAACAGGCGAGTACCAGTCTACCAGTGAGATCTCTAGCGAGCTTCTTGCAGGTGGACACCCGTCTATTGCTGGCGAACGAGCGGGTCTAGCACCCGCGAAGTAGCCGGCGACGGACAGTATGCCAAGGGTACCCGGGCTTGCCTGGGTTGAATCTAGCATACAGCGTGCAGCGGACTTGCCTCGGCGGTCTGCAGCACGCAGCGTGCGTGCAGTGGAACCCCGGCTTGCCTGGGTTGATCCACGCACACGCAGCACGCCTTTCGCCCCGCAAGGGTCGAATGAAAACGTGCATGGGTTTAGCAGAGACGATACCGGGGCTAACGCTTCAGGTGTAGTCTTAGCAGAACCAACTGGGGTTGTCACACGGCAGCGTTCCATGGTGGGACCGCCGAGTGATTCCCTGGGCCTTGGAATGGCTGCCGGCTGTCCTCCGGGACTGGCTAGCGGCTATACGGGGTTGGGCTCGCAGTCTCTCACGGGACAGCGACCCAAGTGCAAACAGTGGCAGCTACCGAGGCGAGCTACGGCTTGACTTCAGTGGTAGCCACTATGCACGCAGCCCATAGCTGCCGTGAGTGGTCCGCCACACACAGCGACCTTGGGCGAGGCTCAAGAGGTTAGGGTAGGTAGTTTGAACAGCCTGGCTGATCAACAACCCACTTATGTCCTCGAGAGCCAGCAGAGCGTGGGTGATCCATTACAGTCAATGGGTCAATTACCCTCTTATGATCGATCACTATCTATTCAGCGGAGCATGGCTCCATTGATTGATACTGCCTATTCAGGTAGCGAGGTGACTGATCGAGGGTATACACGCTCAGCTACCCGTGATACTAGGCAAGCTCCTTTTAGCCAAGGGACAGCCAGTATAGCGGGGCACCCATACACACGGCTTGATCCTCTAGCGGGGAACGCTGTGAGGCCTGGGTACAGTGGTACGCATCCGGGGGCCCTACCGGGCACCTACGCTACAACCACGCAGGTACCGCAGTACTCGTCCTGGTTACCACAGTCTCTGTGGCAACAGGGGAGGCGGTACTGGTACTGCCGTTCCATGGGGTTTCCCTGGTGGCGGATCCTTTCAGGGTCAGCTACCAACAGGGTATGCCCCGTGGTATCCGCCGCAGGGTGGTTTCTTCCACGGTCTTCCACCGTGGCAAGTGCCGCCTAGCGTTGGGCAAGTAGTACCACCAGTTGTTACCCAACCCGGGCGGCGAGTGGCTAACCCTGATACAGCTCAGGGTAGGCCGCACACTGCTATGGCTAGGGCGACAGCAGCGAGAGCGTGCGGATCCCGGGGTGCTATAGCTAGCATCTCGGGGTCTAGCGGGAGTACTCCCTCTTCTGCTGGTGTTCAGTTGGCTAGCCACACGGTGGCGACACCTCCCTGTCCACCTTCAGATGCCCGTCGTCAGATCTCTTCCTCATCAGAGAGTGAGTCAGAGTCTGAAGGCGAGGGAAAGGAGTCGGAAGATGAAACCAGTAGCGACTCACAGTCTGATGAGACTGTGCAGCTAGCTTCAGGTATCCTTCCCCGCTTCCCGTGAGGAACTCGCTAGCAATGGTCTGCCTGCGGACACCGCTGAGGTGATGAGCCGTGTGGCCCAAGGTTTGGGCCTGGCTTTCTCTCAGGAGGAGTCCGTTCAGGAGGACCAGGGCATCTTTTCAGTAGGATGCCCAGCTAGCGCGTCCACACAAGGGTCGCCTGCACTTGCATTCCCGGCGGACCTCAAGGGTAGGTTTCGTGGGGCTGTCAGGCTCGCTGGAGCTTCGGCGCCAGCGTGCTTGCACGCTTCCACTGCGTGTTTCGCAGGAGGACTCTGAAACCTACCTCAGGGTCCCTGACATGGATCAGAGTCTCTAGCGTTGCCAGCGCCTGCCGCTAAGCGGCCAAGGCGCCGCATGGGTTAAGCCAGTTCTCCCCAGTGGGAGGAGGAGCTAAAGCTCATCGATAGCGAGCACGCAGCGCTTATCAAATGGTAAACTCTAAGCGTCGCTACCACGCTTGCCGAGCACCTCGGTAGGAAGGTAGCGAATGATTTGATGAAAAAGCGACCACGAAACGTCGGAACTCTTCAAAAAAAAATTTTGAGGTTAGAGGTCAAAGATCCAGTCTCCTGTATTATGTACCCAAATCAGGGGTTGTGATACAAAAAAAAATAGGTAATTTTCTCTAAAAATAATTTTGGTATATTAGACCAACAATTTTTCTGATTTTAGAAAATGGACTTATATTTTGGAGGTCAATTTGACCTTTTTTCCCACTCGCTGCACAATGTGGGCTTTTACTGCATCATAAAAGATTCAACTTGAAAAATTCTTTTTCAGCCTCTCTGAGCCTTACTTGCAAATGCAAACTTTGGAGGTGCATAACATGAGGTCAATGTCATCATTTGTGCCAACCTGCATTTTGCATTTTTAAAAGTACCAAATGGTTGACATTAATAAAAACCAAGAAGAAAAATTTTTGGGATCTTGATGTATAACTGATAACAAGTAAAAAAAAAGTGGAATCATGTAAACTAATTTGATGGTCAAAGTTCATACTTTGCGCCCTTGGCAAACTTCAAAGCATCATAAAAGTAGAACTTTGACCATCAAAATCCCAAGATCCCATCTTAGTTTGAAATTAAACTTCCATGGCATTTCTGATTTTCAAGTAAAAAAAAGTGGGATCATGTTGGCGCTAATTCATTAACAGAGGTCAAAGTTCATACTTCCTACAAAATTAAACAATTTTTAGCCTAAATTAATTCAGCAACCTTTCACTCAAATTTTGCAAAATATGACTAAGTATTTTGACAAAAATTTTTTTCACTCTCACCAACTACCATGATGGAATCAGCATCATCTGAAATGCACTCACACAAGTTTCTATGAGACATGTCTGGTGATCCCTCTTTGAAAAAAATTCGCACAAAGTATGAACTTTGACTCTATTGAATTAGTGCTACCACATGATCCCATTTTTTTTTTTACTTGTTATTAGTTATACATAAGCCCTTTATCCAATCATCCAAAAAGTAAGATGGGATCTTGTTGGCGACATTTATATTATGGGTCAAAGTTCCACTTTTGTGCTGCACATAGGCAAAATAATGCCAATTCGCAACAAAGTATGAACTTTGACCTCTATTGAATTAGTGCGCCCACATGATCCCACTTTTTTTTACTTGTTATCAGTTATACATAAGCCCTTTTATCCAATCATCCAAAAAGTAAGATGGGATCTTGTTGGCGCACATTTTTATTGCGGGTCAAAGTTCCACTTTCGTGCTGCACATAGGCAAATATGCATCACTTTGGCACAAAGCGTGAGCTTTGACCTCTTTTATATTAGTGCGCCCACATGATCCCAATTAGCTGTTGCTTGTTTTTTGTCTACTGGTCGCCAAAGAAGCTAGACGATGAAAAATAAAATTGGGATCTTGTTGGCGCATCTTTTGTGATGCAGTAAAAGCCCACATTGTGCAGCTTAGTGGGAAAAAGAGGTCAAATTGACCTCCAAAATGAGGCTAAGTCCATTTTCAAAAATCAGAAAAATATGAAGATCAAGAGATCCCAAGCTAATTTTATCAGTTATAGAAGAGAATTACCTCTTCTTTGATGAAATCCTATTCGGAGAGTCAGGTGACATTGGCGCGCAATAATACAAGCGCGCAAAAATGTGCAAAAATAGGAAATTTTGACCTTTGACCTCTGTTAACTCTGTGCGCCAACGAAATCCCAAAAATTTTTTTGCTGAAAAATGAAACTTGCCATGGAGGTCTTTAATTTCAAACTTGTTCGGACTTGGGATCTTGATGGCGCAGCCCGTTATGATGCTTTGAAGTTTGCACGAGGGCGCTTTTCATCAAATCATTGGATGTGCTGATTTTGTGCGCCATCAAGATCCCAATTTTTTTTCTTGGTTTTTGTAATGTAACCATTTGGTACTTTAAAAAAATGCAAAATGCAGGTTGGGATGATGATGGCGCATGATGTTATGCACCTCCAAAGTTTACCATTTGCAAGTAAGGCTCAGAGAGGCTGAAATTTCAAGAATTTTTTTAAGCTGAACGAGGGCGCTGTGCAAGCTCATATTTTACATGTGAGTTGTTGGTGCTAATATGTACCAAAATAATTTTTTAGAGAAAATTCTATTTTTTTTTGTATCACAGATGGGTACATAATAAGGGAGATTGGCTCTTAATCTGTTAGCGGTGCTAACAGCTAACCTCAACGAGAGTTCTATGGGCCTAGCCCATAGGATGTCATCTCGCCGCCGGGAGAATGCCTGTCTGTCCCTCCAGTCAACTTACGGCTCCGACGGTGCTGATGCAATGAAGAAGTCAGACTCGGTGGGACAGGGGCTACTCTTTGGACAGGCCTTTGCGCTACGGTTGAGGACCGGCAAAGAAGGCCACCAATGAGAGCACTCTGAAGAAGTCGGAGGCTGCCCTGACCAAGGGGAAGGGCAGTAAGGCGAAGAAGAAGCACAAGAAGAAGAAGTCTTCTAAGCGTTCTTCAGCGCCAGCTCCGGCTTCAGCAGGACGCGCACCACAGACTACACCCGAGCCCGAGGCTACTCCAGCACCTCCCACAAAAACTGGGAAGCGCAAGAGTAGTGCTGGAGCGTATGGCAAGCCCCCGAAGAAGCGCAGTTCTTCTAAGGGTGGCAAACCAGATCGGTCCTGAGGGCACGGCGGTCGACAGTCCATGCCGGCAGGCCTTGGACTTCCACAGGATTCCCCTGTGGGCGGCCGCTGTGCATTACGCCCAGAGATGGCATGCCATCTCACCGGCGCCTGGGTATTGTCAGTGGTCAGTGGGGTTACAGGCTGGAATTTACCAGCCACCCTCGTGCGCCTGCACGATTCAGAGGTCCACGGTAGTGCCGCCAGACGGCCCCCAGCGTCGGGCACTACTGTCAGAGGTCACTCAGCTTCTCACGAAGCAAGCGATTGTCCCGGCCTACCCCCCCTTTCACCAAGGGGTTTTGGAGCACGTCTTTTCTGGCTCCAAAGAAGACCGGCGACTGAGGCCCATTCTGAACCTCAAGCCGTTGAGCGAGTTCATCAGGCCCAAGAGGTTCAGAATGGAGACTCTCGCCGGTGCTAGCCTGCCCCATCAAGGGTATGTGGGCGGCATCGCTAGATCTCTCGGACGCATATCTGCATGTTCCGATCGCACCTCAAGATCAGAGGTTTCTACGCTTCAAGGTACAGGGTCAAACTTACCAGTTTCGATGCCTGCCATTCGCTTGTCCACCTCCCCAGAGTGTTTACACTCCTGGTCAGGGCGGTGGCAGCGTACCTGAAGCGCAGGGGAGTCAACATGTGTTGCTACCTGGACGATTGGTTCATTTACGGACGCACCCGCTGGAGACACAGTGTCTCGTGGAGTTAGTAGTCCGGACGGTGCGGTACCTGGGATTTCTGATCAACGTCAAGAAATCCAATTTGGTCCCGACGCAGACACCACTATTCTTAGGGGCCCAGATCAACCTCAAGGAGGGGATCGCGGTGCCCTCACCCGAGAGGGTGACGAACATGGCGAGTGTGCCCGACTCTTGGCGAGTCAGAGGGGCACCCGCTGTGGCATGGATGAAGGTTTTGGGCCTTATGGCCAGTATGGTAGACCTCGTGCCGTACTGCCGCTTTCACATGAGGCCTATACAACTACACCTTCTAGCCTTTTACAGGCCCAGTCGTCACCCAATATCCCTCGCGGTTCCGATGTCGGAGATCGCGCGAGAGGCACTCTGGTGGTGGACCCATCAGCCCAATTTGACTCAAGGTGTCAGGTTTCCTGCACCAGCGGTGCGTCACGTAGTGACGACCGACGCGTCAAAGCTGGGCTGGGGGGCCACATCCACGGGACTCAGTCTCGGGCCTATGGTCGGCCACGGAGGCGGAGTTCCATATCAACCTTCTCGAACTTTGGGCAGTGGAGAGAACTCTCCAGCATTTCGAGAAGGTGATCGTGGATCTCATATCGTTGTCCAAACAGACAACACAACCGTGGTGGCCTACCTCAACAGACAAGGGGCACCAGGTCACCACGGTTATGCCTGCACGCACTACCCCAGATAGGGTGGTGCAAGGCCAGGCAGATTACGTTGAGAGCGATGCACATAGCGGGAGTCACCAACATCCTCGCGGACGATCTGTCACGAGGAAAGGTGTCGGGACCTACAGAATGGTCCCTTGCTCCGCAGGTCGCCCAGACGATCTTCGAGGTGATGTACCACCCCTCGATAGATTTGTTCGCATCTCATCGAAATCATCAGCTGCCGGTGTATTGCTCGAGGGTCGCAGACCCACAGGCATTCGCCGTGGACGCTCTGTCCGTAGACTGGGGAGGAATGACTGCTTACGCTTTCCCCGATCTCACTGCTCGCAAGGGTGGTGACCAAGATCGGGAGGAGGATTGCAACGTCATTCTGATAGCACCGTTCTGGCGAAACACCTGTGGTTTCGACCGATGGTGGATCTACTAGCGGCTCAGCCGCGAGTACTCCCCGAGTTACCAAATCTACTCCGGATGCCCGGGGGAGAGGTACCAAGTCTACCACTAGAGCACCTGCAGTTAGCTGCATGGCCCTTATCAGGGAACGTGCGGCGGAGGGAGGCTTTTCATCAGAAGCTGCTTCTCTCATCGCCGGGGTAGACGAGTCTACCCTCCGTGCGTATAGTCAGCGTTTGGCTCCCTACTACGCATGGTGCGATGAGAGAAATACATCTCCTACTAGAGCCCCTGTGCCTCTAGTGGCAGATTTTCTGACAGAAAAGTTCAGGTCAGGACTTCAGCAGGCAACGATAGCCAACTATAAGTCAGCCATTCTCTCGATTCATCGGGATTTGAAGACGGGTCGACTATCAATTCAGATGGGTCCCTAAGTCTTCTTCTCGACGGTATGTTCAACGGCGCCGCCCGGAAAGGAAGGTGGTCCCTCCATGGGACCTCAACACAGTCTTGGAGTATATTAAGGGTCCCCTTTTGAGCCCCTGTCAAAAGCGACCCTTAAATACGCACTCTTAAGCGGCCTTTCTTCTGGCGTTGGCTTGGAGACGGCGCTGCTCAGAGTTGCACGCAGTCTCGAAGTCAGCCTCCGTGTTACTAACAACGGAGCGACGCTGTTTCTTCGCCCGGATTTCCTTGCAAAAATGAGCGAAGTACATTCCGACACTCGCCCTCTTCCTCCCCAATATTGGGCAGGGTTCGTCAATAGCCGAAGACAGGTTGTGGTGCCCGGTGAGGGCGCTACAGCACTACCTTGGCCGAACACAAACCTTAAGAGGGGCTCATGACCGCTTATTTATCACGCACGCAGAACCGCACGGTCCAGCCGCTAAACAGACTCTGGCACGGTGGCTGGTCCAGGTGTTGGTGGACTCGGGGCGGCAAAAGACGCCGCCTTCAAGGCCCACTCAACCAGATCTATCTCATCTTCGAGGGCCTACCATAGGGGGAACCCCATAGAAGAGATTTGTCAGGCTGTGTCTTGGAAGAACCCGTCGTCCTTTTCCACGGTTTACTACAAAAACGTAAACCAACGACCAGGCGATAAGTTCTCCAGGGCTATTCTGCGGAGATAATATGGTGGTTGGGTATCAGGTGTTTTATGGACAATCAGAATTCCAACATGGTAAGAACCAGTGTTTCTATTCTTAACCACTGAACTTTCAGTTCAGGGGTTTTTGTCTGTTCACGTAGTCTTTCTGTTTCCAGGCCGTGAGGGGGGGGAGATAGTTTGACCTCGCGATTACCATGCTACCCACTCTCCCGATCCTTATCAGATGCTGGCCAATCTTGTACCTCCATCCGTCGGTTACTTGCTAGATCGATCTTTCAGATGTTGATGCAAGAAGTATCTTAATCAACATCGGAACGGTAAGATCGACCGGTGTACTGAGTCTAGTCCCAAACAAAAATGTTTGGTAGACTCATAACCGGTGCGATCTTACCTTTCCGATGTTGATTATCCCGACCCCGCCCCTACAAGTTTGGCGAGTATGGGCTGCCCAAGTCGGATAAGGGGTGATTATCGTGTGTGACGTCACCGAATGGGTGAGTCCACTCGGGGATCGGGGTTTTTGTTATTTATTCATTTATGTGGGACAAAATGACTATTGGTTTTTTCCGCATCTCGGGATCGATGCAAGAAGTATCTTAATCAACATCGGAAAGGTAAGATCGCACCGGTTATGAGTCTACCAAACATTTTTGTTTGGGACTAATTTCGTTCAACTTCTCATGCACTATTTTTCAAATTTATTAGTTACGAATTATTACTATTTGTAAACACTTATGCAATTACCTATGGTGATCCAATTATTTTCATATAATTGGATTCAAGATTAAATTTGTGGCCCTGTCCCTTTTTTACCGCCACAATTTTCGACCTGGATAGTCTTTACTTTCCCCATAAATACAGAGTCTGTTCCCATCTACACACAGTGTTGGCTCACCCGTAAGATACAGGACCCTCCCGGGAATTTTCCGAGCCAATTCCTACACTACTTACCCGTAAGGTACGGAGCCTCTCTGGAACAAAGTGTGGCCCAACTTATCACAGAGAAGTTAACCCAACTTAATTTTTTGTATAAGGTACCGACCCTCCAGGGAATTTTCCCGGGCCCTTTTGCACACACACAAGAGAAGTTAACCAAAATTAATTCCTTGTAAGATACATAAATGAAATGCAATGAAGAATGAATGAATGAATGAATGAAAATGAATGAATTGAATACGGGGTCAACTTCTCAGAGAGAAGTTAACCCAAGTTTTAACTTGGGTTAACTTCCTTGTACAATACATTTTAAATGCATGAAAGAAATGAATTAATGAAAATGAATTAATGAATATGGGGCCCTCCAGGGTATTACCCCAAGCCCTTTTACACACACGCAAGTGTGGCCCCACTTCTTGTCTCGCAAAGAAGTTAACCCAAATTCCTCGTGAGATACGGGGCCCTCCAGGAATTTCCTCGGCCCTTTGCACACATGCAAGTGTGGCCCAACTTCTCTTTTCGCATAAGTTAACCCAAATTAATAAATTCCTCATAAGATATGGGGCCCTCCGGGAAATTTCCCTGGCCCACACATAAGTGTGGCTCAACTACTCTTCTTGCAGAGAAGTTAACCCAAATTAATTTCTTGTAAGATACGGGGCCCTCCAGGGTATTCTCAAGCCCTTTCCACACTCGCCAAGTGTGGCCCAACTTCTTAAAGAAGTTAACAGCAATGTATTAACCGGCAAGCTACAGAACCCTTTTTAAAGGGATTTCCTGAACACCTAGATCTGTATACCCAAATGTGGCCTAACCTCTCCAAGAGAAGTTAAAATGTGCACTTATTGAATCCTCTCCCTTGGTCAGCTTAACCGCCCTCTTCCTGGTAATTTGCCCATGCCCAGGAGCTACCATTAAAACGCAGACTGCAATACCCTTTAGGTCTAGATGTACCTCTATACCCCGTACGATATGGAAGCCTTCCCAGCCAACTACTGCTCCCAAGTGACTGTTTACAAAGGTATTGAATACTGGGATATGACCTAAATTTTTGGGTGTGGTGGGTGGGAAAATTTTCTTCACATTGGAGACCCAACCTTCTCCATCCATGACAGATAAAAATGTGCTTAATCCCTGACCAACTGGCAGTGTCAGAAGGTTATTAACCACTTTCCATTGGCTACTTCAAACAATAGACCCTAAACTTCATTGGCCCTTACATAAAGCCATTACTAGGCAACCAATCAATAAATCAATCATATTGATTTGTCCAAGCACAAGGTAAAAGTTTGTTTATTGTATAGATACAATAAACTTCATTATGGAGGGGAAGGGGTACTGGTCATTAACCAGGGGTCTCATGCATGACTAAATGTTCACATAAAATGGTCTTTTACATACTCCGGTACTTTACATAGTATTGTGAATATGCTATCTAAAACAAAGACTCTAAGAAAATGGATATACTTTGCACAATAAATCTCAGTATTTAGGGTCCTTTGATGAAAATGCAACTTTTTCCTTCCTCTTTTCATAGATTATCTGTTTGTACTTGCATTAATCAATGAATATGAGGACAAGCATGGATCGGCACACAAACTCACATGTGGCAATTTGTGGAAGTGAAACCCAAGCCGAAGTGGTAGAAGACCACGACATTCACCTGCATAACCTCAACCCGTATAATCACACTTCTTTTTATTGTGATTTTTCAGTCCAGAACCATGGCAAGATGATGATGAGCAACATGAGCAGCGTAGACACCAGGAACAGTTCCCAGATTGGGTCAACAATTTGGAAAGGTTAAGGAATAACTTACAGCATGGTCTACATCATCAGACTTCAACTCCACAAGTCGGTGTTAATTTACCCCCTCTGAAAACACCTGCCGCATATCAGGTTTGTATTATGTCTTAGCAATCTGCAGTCTTTAAGTTCCAAGTAACAACAACAACATGTTTACAACTAATGCAGAAAATCATAATTATAATGCTAGATATGCTTCTGACTTTGAATATCCAAATAATAAGCTTGAATTTTGTAATAAATCTATATATTTGCTACCAGGGTGTGAAGATTTGGAACAATATTCCAAATCAAGTTAAAAACTCCAGAAATCTGAACTCTTTTAAATGCACTTATAAAGATTCTTTTATTTCAGATTATAAAAAGTTAGAGTAATAATATTTATAATGGAGTATGGGACTTGAGGCCTCTGATTTATTTCTCACTTTCTCCTCCACTATGTTTTTCAGTAATTATATACTATTAATTTCTTGTGTTTTTAATGTACATTGTACTTTGCACATGTGGAAAGAATAAATTATGTTATGTTATGTTATAAATCTATCTAATGTAATTGACAACACAAAGTTTATACAGCTTCAAGTTATGGTGAGTCTTTAGAAATGCATAGCCAACATCAAGTGGAGATATTGACTTTTGGATCAAAATAAAAGCAGTTTATTAGGAATTGCATTGTGTAAAAACTTGTTAAAGTTCTTGTTAAGGGTGTATTCAAACTTTGACCTACCTAGCTCAAACAGGACAATCATATTAATAGGGAGTCTATTAAGTTATTGTATAGTAACATTTAAGGGTTGCCACTATCTGGGTTGCCAAACCCACCAATTTGGCTAGTACATTTAAACAGTGATGCCAGTACCATGCCTTAGGCACACAATTGGGCTACTTGGCGATCACTTGCCGCCAGTGTCAGGCCATGGCAGTAATTGGAAGTGTTTTCCTTTCAATTTAGCCGATTTATAAAGGTTTTGAATCTCTGAAGCTCCAAATTGCAATTACAATGGGTTTTGTGACCATTTATGGATCGGTCCGTAACTTAACATTGTACATGTATACCGGAAGTTTTTTTTAAAAAGTCAAACTGCTTTTCCGCCCAATTGGGTGATTTGCACTATAAATTCAGGTAAATTCGCTCAAATATCCGGTATTGGGAGCTTTTTTTTGGAAGCTTAAAAATTGGGCTACTTGAGAGGGCACTTTTTCAAATGGCTGCCAAAATCCTGCATAACGGCATTTGTACAGAGCAGAGCTGAACTAAAATGACTTTTATCCACTGATCTGATATCTATTTTTTTTTAACAAAAAAAAGAGTTATAAAACTATGGCAGTATTTCTCCACTTTAATAACAAGTAGTTATGGGTATATAACTTCTTTTTTTACCGATCTGATATTTTACTGATGACAGGCAGATGGGTACCGATCTGGTATCCAATCGGTTCAATAATAGAGAGCTTTTTATCAATTGACTGACAAATGTCTAGTTTGATGATTCCCAATAATTTAAACTAGAATTAAGCAACAGCAGTATCATGTAGTAGTGATGTTTCAAAATTAGCCAAAAGTTATGTTCAAAACAATTGTTTTATTTCTTTTTTAGGAATATGATTATTTCCGGGAGCTCCAAATGGAAATGGTTTTTCTGTGCCTACTAATGGAGCCAACATAGAAATACAACGATATGAGAACACCGACATTGCTAGGTATGACAGGGGTGAAGTAGAGGGTGCCGATAGTGACGACCAAGAATACAACCATCAAGAAGTCAACGACAACAACAATATACCCCACCAAAAACAAAGGCAAGATTATTATAGTGATATTGAGAAAGATTTACATCGTAAACCGAGCCAGGATTATTACAGTGACAGTGTGGCATATACAACTTGTACGGAAAATACCGATTATGAAGAGCAGCAATATGGCGATGTGTCGGGTCATGAAAATCAAAACGGTGGAAACTATGTTCCAGCGCAACAACAAAATGGTGTTGCTCAAAACGGCATTGCTCAACAAGGTTTTGCTCAAAATGGGGCCTCCCAGCAACATTATGGACCTATGGGGGATACAGGTCATGGGAGTCATGCTGCAGATGGGAAAGAATTCCTCATTGATCAAAATTGGACAGAAACACAGCAGTTACGACAGCAAAGCCAACAGTCCAGACAGGCTAATGGGATTAAAGGGAATGGCCAAGGTCATGATGGTCACGATTATAATCCACGATCATCTGTTCCAAGGCAAATTCAATACAGAGGGGATGGTGCTGTTGATTTACAGCAAAATGGAAGTTTACAGCAGAATGGGTCAGCACTACATCATCAGCAGTGGGGTGAAATGAGCAGCGGAAATAGGGTGGAAAATGGAGTGGAACAAAAGAAGTTTCGCATCAATCCAATTCCAGAGAATCAAGTCCTACAGGGAAATACCAATTCTGGAAATGCGCAGCAACAGTTCTTACAAACAGGTTAGTGACAGCTTGGTAGTGTTGCCATCAATGGTTAGTGATTTTTGGTAGTGTATGTACTCGATATTCAATGATCGTTGTTGCTGTTATTCCATCTATATAATGTGGCATATTGGAAATCATTCCTTTGTGGTTGCATATTTGTCACTTCACTGGTTTGCTTTAGGATTATAGTTCAGGATCAAAGTGAGGAAGTTGGTAATCAATTGGCAACATTCAATAAATCAAAGAGTGGGGTGTGAAGTTTTTTAGCTTGTAGCAACAAGTCAACAATAATAGTTAGTTAACGGTGACTGAGTTACAGCATTCCCAGGCCTGAAGATTTGATTTTTAAACAACAACAAAAAACAAAACAAAACAAGGAAATATGGAAGAATCTTTGGAAGGAAATGATAATCACTTTGACAACATAAAACAAATGAAAAATAATGGGGGTTAAGCCTACATTGTAATATGTGACCCGCTCTGACAAAACCAGGAACAAGTCGCATATTTGACATTTCATGATTTGAATAAAAATGTAAGCACTAGATAATAAGCTTTAGAATGATACCAAAATTATATAAATAGCATCAATATATTTCAAGATATGGAAAATTTTATAATGATACATTGATTTTTTGCCAAATTGATATTCTGAGTAATGAGCCAATTAGTTTTCTGCCTTACATAGGATTGAATAGGGATTGTCATGGTACAACAATGTTAATTTATTGATTAAATAAACCTTTTTTTAATAAGTACTTTCAAGGATTTGAAAGTCCACTTAGTCCCACAGTCAAATACCATGAAAGTAAGATTTCCAAAATTTCATTTTTTTATGGGAATGGTGTCTTCAAAGGTCTATGTAAATAACTCAAAAACATGCCTGACGACTTGTTCCAGGTTTTGTTGCAGCTGGTCGCATATATGGTTTAAGTACTGCAAACAACGGCTAAAGAGGAAGAATTTAGGGATTTATTCACACCTCACAACAGCAAGCAAAAGTCAATTGGTGTTAAACTTCACAGGTTATAAATTGTTTTTCCATTTAATGTTTAGCCTACATGTATATGATGGACAAATATTTGCTGCTAATACCATTTAAGAAAATAACAATACAGCCTATACAAAATCATGTTACTGTATTGAACATTACATGTTAGCTACAACATTTAAATTATGTTATGTCAAAATCTTTTGCAACAGATATTAAAACTTGTTCTACATGTACCCTGTATTAGATGATAAAACTTAGATGACCCTGCTACATTAGTTTTACAGAACTGTTTCGTAAGGGCCGTAGCCCTCACTCCTCAGAAACTTCTTTTGTGTATGCTGTGATATTTGCGATGTTTATGAAATAAGATTGAGCTGTTAATTGCACTTATTTGTACACAAATAATGCAACTTTATTTCATTTTTTTTCATCTTTAGTCAACAATGAGCAGAATCGCCAAACAGCTCAGTTGGAAATCTTGTACAAAGCCAAGTCTAGGGAACTTGAACAAATCAACAGGCAGCTGGAAATGCTCAAAGATGAAAGTGCCAAGGAAAAACGCATTCTCAATCACCAGCTTGCCATGATTACTAGTAAGTACACAGTAGGGTTGTCACTAGAGTCATATTAATGCCATTTTGGGAGGGGTGGTGGAAAATTTTTCATATTTCAACTACAAAATACTACATTTTAAGGATTCTAGACCAAATGTTGAATATGTGGATTGTTGAGCCAAATTTAGTGACGGTTGGGAAGGCTTCAAGGAAGGCTAAGTGCCGGTCATTAGCACTGAGTGCTGGCTGTGCCTGTGGCCTGCTGATGTGGTGACATTGCGTGAAGTATATGGTTATGATTTAAAAAAAAATTGTGTTGCCAAGACCAGCGTCAGTCTCCAGACCATCTTCAGGCTGTCCTCATTTTGGTCTTGGTTTTGGATTTGGTCTTGGTCCTGACTTTCAAGGTCATAAAACTTTTAAGGATGTAACAGTAACTTTATGAAGATGAGACAAAAAATATGTTTACAAGCTTTCTGTGTTACTTTGTTTATGAGTTTCTTATAGTTTGTCCAATTTTTGCCATACTTTTGCCAGTTTAAACCAGGCAAAAATTGGCAATTACCAGGTTTTGCCACTTACCAGCAAAACCGGTTTAAATTTAACACTGCTCAGAGCTGGCAATTACTTCAAAGCTTCACAAGTTTGTCAAATCTAAAATTCAATAACTGTCATTTTAAAAACCACAAACATGCAAATTGTTATATTTATTGAATCCTAGAGATGTTGATCCAGATCAATGAAAAAGGGTGCTTATAACTTTAGAGGCATGCAACTCTCAAGTGTATCAATACCAAATCAGTCAAGGGGCTATTTTAACACCAATTATACTAGTGATTACTCCCCATTCCAGAAAAATACAGCACTAAGTTTTTTGGATGAAAAAAATATTATCCTGTTCTTCCAAATGAAACATAGCTAAATCCAAAGTCCTAACTGGCAATAAAAGTTAAAATTCACTATTTGGCCAAATTTATGAATTAAGGGCCAAAAACATGCATTTTCTGGGTGTTTTTCACGTGTTGTGACAATCAAGTCTAAAAACTACAAGTCTAATTTAAATTTACACATTCTAATATTTTGAAAAGGCATGCTTCATTCGTATAATCAATCATTTAATTAAAGTAACACAAAAAAGTGACAATTTCAGGAAAATTTTGTCATATATACTATAAGATTTTGAATGCTTAGATTGTTCCAAGTGATCAGCCTTTGATTTTTATGACTCAATTGTCAGAAAACATGCCGAAATGCAGGAAATTAGTAAAATAATGAACTTTTTCTTTTATCTCCATCCAGTTAGTACTAAATGAATGATTAGGATTTTAAAAGCTATGTTTCATTTGGCAGAACTTGATAATATTTTTTAATCCCAAAAAATTAGTGCTGTATTTTTCTGGAAATCAGGAATAGGTTGTACTTCAGAAAAACAAAAAGCACCCAAAGTTTGTATCTAAAAATATTTACTATCTAAAAAAATGTTGCTAGTTTTTTGTTGGCATGTTGGTACTTTTATGGCCATTTCCTGTTGCTTTTCTTCAGTCATTTGATTGATCATGGATGCTTTGTTCGCTAAGAAATCTTTTGTGTGTTCAATCTTGTGAGTTCAATAAATGTAATTTGATTAAAAATGGTTGGTGATTTTTATCCCCTTGGTTTGCAATTTAAGCAAATGGGGGGGGGGGTGATCTTACAATTGCGTATTCACTCTTTATGGCTGTAGGGGTGGATATATATACGTGTGTAATCCTGCTCCGTTTTGCTAATTAAGTAGCTGATTTGCATATATTTTTTTTCCAATTTATTTTTTTCCAATCTTTTTGTGAACCGTGAACTTGCCAGGGGTTATACTTGCTGTACATTTTATTTGATGGAGTTTTGTCTGCTTGCCACCACCACTCTGCTCACCATCTTTATGTGATATATGTTGCCGTATTGTACTGGTATAAAACATGCAGCAACTGTGATACAAGGAAAGCATGAAAATACAATATTGCTAAAGCAAGTATTGCATAAGGAGAAAAAATTACATTTTAGCTTTTTCCAAAATATGTACTGTATGAGGTTTATTAACTTAAATGAGGATGCATAGCATGATAAAGTGGGGAATATGAGAATTTCCTTCCCAGGAAATTTGGTATTTGGAGTGAAATTTTGATATTTGGAAAAAAATATTTGATATTTAGAGTGAAATTTTGCTTTTTTTGTACATACAGCATAGTGGGAAATTTGATGTCTTTCCCACTTGCTTCCAGGGAAATAAACATTTTTTCATGCTCTGTGAGGATGGTCAGAATATTTTTATATTTTAAAAATCATTGGGAAAAAGTAAGGACATTCAGGCACAATGCAGACTCCCAAACAAAATGGTTAAAATATAATGGAAAAAGAATCCAGCATGTTGCTTTGTTTATGCTTGCTTCAAAAACAACAGGTCGGCGAGTAGATTTTTCCGGCCTCTATTTTTGACCAGTATATTATTTCTAGACATAATATTGTCCAAAATGATGCAAACATCCTGCAAAGATTAGCAGTATCTTTGGGACTACATGTTGTATAACAACAGTTACTGGTCTCTGATAATGAGTGATATACTGTATTTGACTTCTGCAGTTCTATATTTATCCAATATTTTCATTCAAAATATTCCTTTATTATTCCTATATTTTTGCTGGCTTGAAGCCCTGTCTGTGAATCCATTGTCACTTAGGACACTTATAAAATTGCATTCACTAATTTCACTTGCAGTGTTCCCACAGTCTGGAAAAATCATGGAAGAATTGAATAGTCTGTTGATAGATGATATGTTGTTTGAACCACTTGTATTTGATTGTCTCTAATCTAGGTGAGAAGGATGGTGTAACAGCCAATTTTGAACAGAGCAGAGAGCTACTAGTGGCATGCAAACAAGAGAAAACAAGACTAGAGGAACAGTATCAGGCTCAAGGGGAACAGATGAAGGCACTGACTGCAAGTCAACAGGAGGTAAAACATCAAGAGTTTTCTATGTTTCAGTGGGGGACCTCAAGCCATATATCACAGGGGATTACAGACATGCCAACTACTAGTACAGTTTCACCGTATTTAGTATGGTAAAACATGAGGAATACGCTGGTATAGGGGAAATAATTCATTGGCAGAGCACCAGCGCAGTCACCTTCGGAGCCTTAGGGTGATAATACAGATGAGCACTCCATTATAATGCCTCTTTGAAGGCGTCTCGGGAAGTATTTCTTGACCTGCATATCTCCTTGTCTTAGGTAGGCATCAAACAATTCTCTGAGGTCTCTGGACTTAGGACCAGACTCTGGTGGGTTAAACCGGTTTTGAGGGATCCCAACCATCCCGCTTCCCTCAGATGTAGATGTAATTAAACCATCATCAGAGATTGGGCGCTCCGTCTTCAGGCTACATGTAGGAACAGCTGGTATGAGTGGCGTAAAGCAGCGTGCCAAGTCAATGCCCCTATATTACCCAGCAGACCCTTGAGCTAGAGTCAGTAAACTCCCGAAAAATACGGTATTTGATAATCTTGACCAAAATAGTAATAAGTCATACCTCAAAAAGATAAAAGGCTCCAAAAAGGCCTTAATCTGGACTACAGCACAGGACACACACAAACATATGGGATTTTACACTACTTGGGCCCAATAATGCACTGGGCAATTTATGTAAATTTTCTGCCGTACAGATTTTCTGAGCTGGGTCTGCCTAGTAAAAACTGTCCGAGGGTCACTTTTCCCCACCACAGGACTAATACGCCAAGTATGAGGCGCAGTAACCCCTTGACCACTGATGTTGAAGTTATTTTTCCCTGTTCTTGTTTCAGTTAATGGAGAAGTTACAGACAGCCCAGTGCACCATTGAGAATTTGGCTCAGCAATTACAAGCCGTACAGATGGGTGACCCACATTCCAAGTTTAGTCGAGATCGTGAGGATCTGCTAGCTAGCATTCAAGAGAAAAACCAAGAGGAAGTCAACATGTACAGGGAGAGGCTTGACAAAGCTAACAGGACAGCAGATGAAAAGGTACAACACCGCTATTCCATTTAAAATCCATACTACCCCCTATGGAAGATTTTGGAAATATCTTCCACAGGTGGAGTATGGTTACATTAGGTGGCTCCATTTGATACACACCCTCCCTCTTTGGAAGATTCAGGTTGAATCTTCTCAGAAGGCGTAAGAAATTCTAATAGAGCTGCCTAATGTGCTCATTCCATTTGAAATTCATACTCCCCCTGTGTAAGATATTTCCAAAATCTTTTCCAAAATCTTCCACAGGGGTAGCCCAGTTATTACACTTACTCAAAAATGTTTAAAGGATCAGAATCTCACAATCATGATTTTACCTTAACTTTCTATTTGTCCTTAAAGTGCCAACCAAGGTGTTTTTAGTGTCACAGGAGATCAGTACTTGGTAGTGCAGGTGTTCTGTTGCTTTTCCATTACTGAATGAAATGATACTCATCTGGTTTACAAGGATAAGTCTGATCCTTCAAATTTAGTAGTGTACTACCTAACATACATACACATTTAAAGTTTAATTTGTCAAAACTAATTGAAAGTTTAACCCTAGAAATACTGAGCCAAATTTTGTAACACAGACTACGAAGGGGGATTGTTACTACCCCCGTAATTTTCCATTATAAACATTGTATACTGTTATATTTGGTACTAATGTATAGCTATGGGTCTCCTCTATCCAGTGATACCAAAATAAGTACAAACACTTATTGTCTTGGAGGAATGCCAATGGAAAAAATCTTGCCCTGCAGGGCATTCATAGTTATACTCAGTTATTTTGCTGTGGTTTTTCTGTTTATTTCTTTTTTGTTTCCTGTGTCTTTTCATAGTTGTGGCTTCATTGCCATAGTCTTGGTATGTAGTCACTTTTGAAATAACAAAGATTCTGCATGTTTCTTCTTAGGATACCGAGTTGAAGTCCTTACAAGAGGAGTTGAGTACACTGAGAAAAATGCTGGATCAGACCAGGGTGGAACATGCTGAAGTTGTTAACAAACTATCCAAAAGTCTGGAAGAAAGTCAAGGGCAGTGTAGACAATATTTAGAGTCTGGTAAGTACACTAAGATGAACTCTGTAAACAGTGTTGGCATAGGAATAGGAGATGAGAAGCGGAGGGATTTGGACAGTTGGCGTAATGTCACCCACAATAGATCACTTCATCACATTGGTTCTTTTAGCTGGTGTGTTCCATCTTGCCCCCTCTGACATGAAGGGGACACTTACTGTTGCACTCGATAAGGGAAATCACAAAACATTCCAGATATTTTATCTGGGAAATCAACTTCTAAATTACAAAAGAAAAGGCAAGTTGGTATTTTCTATGCTGAGAAAATTGACTGGAACTGAAAGGCACTGTACAAACCAATAGGGATTTTGCAAGGGTGTCCCCTTTGACATGTGAGAAATGGGTTAGTGCAATTAGATCCGACCGACAAAATGTATCTTATGCCCCCACCTCCAATTGGTGTTGCCACTGTCTGGAAGGGGAAGTATGTTATCCTAGATTTAATTCAATTGGGGATCAAATTCTCTATGCAAAATTTGTGGAACTGAGTTTACTATACTATACAGTTGATCTTTTCAAATCAGGATTTTTGATGCACCATGACTAGATGTGTTGAACATGTACGCCATCAACATATGCCCTAAACAAGTATGGAAACAACTGAAGTGTATGTCATCATGAAAATTTACTACATGTAGATGCTGATAAGTTTTCAATTATTATCTAGAAAGAAAATCAAATAAATTAGCACATCTTGTGCTTCTCATTGGCAACAGATAGAGTAACCCAAAGTATTATCATACTATTTTATAACAGGTGCTGTTGATGAAATCAGTCAACTCAAACTTGAGTTAAAACAGACAAGTACCGCCCGTAATATGAGTCAGGATATGTGTAATAGTCTCCAGGAGGAGTTACAAGACCTCAAGGAACAGGTACATATGTATGAGTCTGCTGCTAGCCTAGGTGTGATGTCCAATAAGGCATCCCCTACACAGTCAGAATCATTTGGTGTTCGAAATCTTAACAAGGAAGATTGGGAGACACCTAAAACCTCAAGGTGAGTTAAAAGTCATTCTTATATTATCAATTTTAAAGCCAGTTGTTTAATTTGATATTAGTATAGGAATTTGCTAAGGGTGCAATGGCACAGCAGATGCATCATTTTGGGTTGTTCCAGTTGAAATCTATATACCCACCTATCGAAGACACAACCTTAATCTCTCACTCAGGGAGTGTGAATTTTAAATGGAGCCACCAGAAGTTACTTGGTCTAAAACATTCACAGATTTAAAACAATTTTGTACAATTCTTCAGTGTTTGGCCAAAAAAGTAAGGTGCAGAAATATGTGAAAGCCATCCTAGCGTGTAATCCTTTGCGCTGGACCCTTTTTTACAGGTTTTTTAGTTATTAAAAAAGGAACAAAAAAGTGGTCGCATAACAGCAAAAACAAGAAAAGGTGAGCTAAAAAGAAACCTGTGTAGTACTTGGCCCATTCATTTATTTAAAAAAAAGCATAGCATAGAATAAAACTTTTTTGCAAAATATTTTGAGAGACAAACCTTCTTTTGACCTTAGATATCATGTTCTATGTTATACCTGTGGTTTCTTACAACAGAACTGACACAAGCAACAATGGTGACATGATCGAGAAGTTAAGACAAGAACTGAATAGAGCTATTGCTAACAATAGGAGCAAGAGGACGCAAGTGAAACAACTGCAAGATAACCTGAAAGCTGCCCAGGAAAAATGCGAGGATCACAAGGAACAGGTGGAAGAATTACAATTTCAGAAGAAGGATTTACAGGTATGGACAAGATATGTAACATGGTATATTGAAAGCAGGCACTTTTGGGCAGGATTGTAAATAGCCAAAAATCTGCCTGGGGGTTATTTTGTTCACAATTTGGGTTTTTTTGCAAATTTGTGATGCTAATAATGTTTAAAATATTGTCTGATAGTTTTAGACCGGAATATAACTGGCATCAAAGATTGGTGCAATTTACTGGAACAAATCAACAACACCAATTTAATAATGATTTATAGAGTTATCACTTTTTTCCTAGTCGACTAGTCGGCAGCAAATAGTCACGACTACAACTATAGTTGCGACTATCTGTGGTCAAAATTGGACCTAAATTTGGCTGAAAGATTGGTGCAAATTTACTGTAACAAATCAACAACACCAATTTAATGATGTTTTCATTAGTTGTAGTTGCGACTACCAGTATGAGTCACGACTAACGACTATTGGCGACTTAGTCACCCAAGCCTAGCCTATACAGTGGTAAAATCTAATAAATATTTGATACATGTGCAATTTTGTGTGCTGCAGGTTCATATTAAAATGTTGCAGTCTCAAAGCAATGGACAATTGAGTGGTCAACGTTTAAGCCTCGGTAGAAGGCGATCTTCATGCGCTGAAGAAGGTCGCCGTGTGTCTTTTGGTTCCATTGAAGCTCGTAGAAATACATCAGAACTTGAAAGTCTGAAAGAAGATTGCAAGGATTTGAAGATGACGATAGAGACAAAAGTGAAGGAGAATGCTGACTTGAAACAACATATGATGGAGATGATCAGTGAACATGATGAGGATAAACAATCAACATTAGACAGGTACATATAGGGAGCCCCAGGACTCAAATTTCAGGGAATCTGCAGAGGCCATTGCCTGCAGTTTTTCAGTTTTGGCCTTGGTGCCCCAGATCATTTCTACTGACCAAGGCATTCTTCATGTTGTTGGCCTCGGTGCCCTTTTTGTCTTTGCCCAGTGGCCTTGAAAATGGGTGCCCTAACAAATTAAAATTTGAGGCCTGGGGAGCCCTTTTAGAGAGGTATGATTAGAGATGTTTTTTTTACTGCAATGCTAACTGTGATGGGGGATGATGTGTGTACCTTGTTGAATCAATTGAAAATCACTCTACTGTGACTGATTTTTCATTGGATGTAATTGATGTACACACATAAGCATTGGGCTATTCCAGTTGAAATTCAGACACCCCAAGTGGAAGACATGACCTTAATCTCTCCCACACAGGGGGTGTAGATTTCACATGGAGTTGCCCATTCAGGTAACCCCATTTGAAATCCACACTCCTTGTGTGGAAGATTAAGGTCATGTCTTCCATAGGGGTGTATTCATTTCAACTGGAATAGCCCATTTCTTTCATGACTTCAATTTGTTTTGTTTTTCTGGGCACTTGAATCATATCCTTGGATCTGCACTGATGAAGTCTTGGATCTGGTTCTCATCAAGGTACCCACAAACATGCTCTTGTCATTCTCCAGTAACTTGAATTTCCCCAAGGAACTAACTGCTGGGAGCTGATCCTGGCTGCAGTGGTTTATTGTGGTTTGTAAAAGGCATGCGATTCTTAGCTTGGTTTCTATGGTGTATCTTGGGACAAAATGGTCAGCAAATTCCTGTAAACTATTCTGAAGCTTGTGGGTTTATGCTTGTGCATAGTGCACTATAAATCAATTTTTTTTTTTTACAATTTCAGGGTGCAAAACACATGTATTCAGCTCCATGAGGATCGTTCCAAACAGATGAGAGAGAATCTAGCGAGTGAATGGGAAGCAGAGAGAGACATGCTGAAGGAAGCACATCAACATCAGCTACAAGAAATCAGGTAATGAAGCCATTGGAAACATTGAGATATGATAGTGTGTACCTTATGTGGGAGGTAAATTGAGTTATTACAATGGGCCATTTCAGTCAATAAATAAATTATTTTATTTTGGATTTATACACCCCCCTATGGAAGACATGACCTTGAATTTCCACAGAGGATGAAATTATTTCAAATGGGTTTACCTGAATGGGTGACTCCCATTTGAAATCTACACCCCCTGTGTGGGAGATTAAGGTCATGTTTTCCATAGGGGGTGGATGGGTTTCAACAGGAATAGCCCAATAAGTATTTTCTTTGAGGTAGCCTAAAAAATGAGATCAAATGTATCTAACAAGTCAATTCAATTCAATCCATAGGCTCATCCCCAACATTAAAAAGTTGAGATTTATACCAGAACCTGACTGAGAAAACTTGTTCAAAAACAATCAGAACATATTTCTACATTCCTGCATCTTATGAGCTGCATTAGCATAATAGTGTGAACAATTGTGTTGGCCACTTTCAAAGATGCCACTTTTCAGGTTTTAGCCTGAAATCAGGGTTTTTTTGTAAGTCCAAATTCCTGTCTTTTTTTGTGTCTATTTTCAGCCCTTTTGGGGGCTTTTTGGCCTGCATTCACATGCTTTTTCAGGGTTTTCTCACCAGTTACAGGTTTTTTGAGTGAAACTGAGTGGCATCTCTGCACTTAAAGTAGCCATGGTTATTTATCTATTTTTTATAATAGGAGTGAGCTGGAAGCAGTGCAGAAGGAGTTATGCAATGTAAAAGAAGATTATCTCAGGGTGTGTGAAGAAAAGAATCAAATAGAAGATGATTTGACTAAGAAACTCAACTCTGATGCAGAAAACCAACTCACTAAGGTAAGTGAATACAAAGATAATGAATAATAAAGAGGACAGTGAAAGATGATGTGACTAAGAAACTCAACTCTGATGCAGAAAACCAACTCACTAAGGTAAGTGAATACAAAGATAATGAATAATAAAGAGGACAGTGAAAGATGATGTGACTAAGAAACTCAACTCTGATGCGGAAAACCAACTCACTAAGGTAAGTGAATACAAAGATAATGAATAATAAAGAGGACAGTGAAAGATGTTGTGACTAAGAAACTCAACTCTGATGCGGAAAACCAACTCACTAAGGTAAGTGAATACAAAGATAATGAATAATAAAGAGGACAGTGAAAGATGATGTGACTAAGAAACTCAACTCTGATGCGGAAAACCAACTCACTAAGGTAAGTGAATACAAAGATAATGAATAATAAAGAGGACAGTGAAAGATGATGTGACTAAGAAACTCAACTCTGATGCGGAAAACCAACTCACTAAGGTAAGTGAATACAAAGATAATGAATAATAAAGAGGACAGTGAAAGATGATGTGACTAAGAAACTCAACTCTGATGCGGAAAACCAACTCACTAAGGTAAGTGAATACAAAGATAATGAATAATAAAGAGGAAAGTGAAAGATGATGTGACTAAGAAACTCAACTCTGATGCGGAAAACCAACTCACTAAGGTAAGTGAATACAAAGATAATGAATAATAAAGAGGACAGTGAAAGATGTTGTGACTAAGAAACTCAACTCTGATGCGGAAAACCAACTCACTAAGGTAAGTGAATACAAAGATAATGAATAATAAAGAGGAGAGTGAAAGATGATGTGACTAAGAAACTCAACTCTGATGCGGAAAACCAACTCACTAAAGTAAGTGAATACAAAGATAATGAATAATAAAGAGGACAGTGAAAGATGATGTGACTAAGAAACTAAACTCTGATGCAGAAAACCAACTCACTAAGGTAAGTGAATACAAAGATAATGAATAATAAAGAGGATAGTGAAAGATGATGTGACTAAGAAACTCAACTCTGATGCGGAAAACCAACTCACTAAGGTAAGTGAATACAAAGATAATGAATAATAAAGAGGAGAGATGACAGGGGAGGAGTATCGGCTCCATTATTAGTAGCATCCTTCAAACATGTTTGGCTCGAAAACATATTTTGTCCTTCACATACGCCATTATATCCTTCATTAATAGATTCTTGTTCATTGATTGGTTAAAAGTGTGTCACGTGATCAAAAATAAACACACTATTCTGTAAAGAAGTGAGAAAAAGTACTATTTACGTCCGTAAATAGTACCTCCAAGCCGTAATAGTACTTCTGGATATTTACTATCTACGGATAGCAGCATACCCCAGTCGCAGTCCATAAAGCATAAAAATAATATTGAACGTCAACATTGACAATGAGAATATTTTGTCACTGCCGTGAAACGACAACACAAACATGACGAAATATTAAATCAAGCTGGAGTGGCTGCTCTGATGAAAAAGATTCATGATTTCAGCTGTTTAATTTGAACTTTTTTACCAGTTCTAGCGCAGGAATATTTACTGTATTCAGACCAACACTGACATCATAATCAGCTGACATGGTAAGCTTAAAAACAAACACTGACAGTGCGAGACAAGTCTAGGACCGGCTAGGCCATGAATGATGAAGGCGGCTGGCCTAGGCCTACCGTGCGTACGGACAATGAAGGAGGCCAATCCTGATGCACAGGGGTAGCGCTGGGTTTTCAAACAAGGGGTCAAAAATTAGAAATTTTGTGAAATATGGATCCAAAACAATAGAAATAAAGGGTTCAAATGACCCTTTAACAGGTAATTTTGTGTGCCAAAAGCTAAAGAATGCGCCTATGACCCCATGGCGCAGGTTAGCGCTACCCCTGCTGATGCATGATGGCCTTCAAGTTTACATGTAAATCTTTTTTACATGTAAATCTTTTAACTAATCAATAAACAAAAAATCTATGAAAGAAGGCACAGTGGAATGAAGATACAACTTGAACAAATAAACACTGACAATGAGCAGTCAATGATGAGTAAGCTTTAAAAACCAACACATGAACATGACAGTGCGAGTCCTTGCCTTGGACCGCCTAAACCGGCCTACCGTGCATCATGTGCATATGCCCTACCTACAATCCAGGAAAAAAAGGTTGGCACAGTTTGCTTGTCTTTTGGTATATCGCTGCCCCTGCTCCCCCAATTCAATGTTGGACCAAGCCATGTTGTCAACAGGTCCGTGAGACCCTCCAACATTGAATGATGGGGAGTGGGGAAGGGTGAGATATAGGGGGGAGTCTGTACTTCACATATATCGCATGCATGTTTCCCTCGCCTCCCCAATTTTAATAGGGCACGCATTTCCATTGTTTAGTGCAAGTGTGCCAACTATTAATTTCGCGGATTGTCCGAATCAATTCCAAAAATATGCATCTAATTTCATATTTTGGCTTGTAAAATAAAAACCATTAAAGGTATGGCCACCATATTTTCGGGGAATAATCCTCACATTCATATCAATATAAGAAATTAATATTAACAAAAATTATTGTGAAATAAGGTATAAGTCAAAAGAATATTATATAATTGCCGATTATTTTCGAAGTTTAAAGCTATGATAACTCGTCCAAAATATGCATCTAATTTCATATTTTGGTTTATAAAATAAAAACCATAAAAGGTATGCCAACCACATTTTCAGGGAGTAATCCTCACATTCATATCAATATGTAAAGTTCATATATTGTGAAATAGTCAAAAGAATATTATATGATTGCCGATTATTTTCGTAGTTTAAAGCTATGATAATTCTTCCAAAAATGCATCTAATTTCATATTTTGGCTTATAAAATATAAAGCATTAAGCATATGGCCACCAAATTTTCAGGGATTAATCCCCATATTCGTTTCAATATGCAAAAATTAAAATTAATCAAAAATATTATCGATAATCAATTATTATCGATTATCGATAATCAATAAATCCTTTTTTAATATTCAATGTTTAAAAATGTATAGACCTACGCAACCAAAAAAACTGTATATCTGCAGTAATTTGAAAATATGACTTTCTCCTAAGTGCTATAAAAGCATCATTTTTTTACCATTTATATGCACATCATATCTCATGCAACCTGAAGGAACGAAACTTGTTTCCGGTTTGGATTGTAACACCTTAAAATTCACATTTTTCGTAAAATACGGTTCAAATATTTTTTTCTGAATTGAAAAATCTCTCATGGTATATAATGGCCATATTAGGCATTGTGATTGTCAACTTCAAACTTTTTTTTAGTTCAATCATCATGGCCGTGGACATGTGATGCTCTGTTTTGAAAGCCATCCGAGTTTCCATTTTGACAAACAACTCGGTGCGGCAATTATGGTGATATTTGTACAGTGCAGTAAAATAAAGGTGGAAATACAGAAAAAAAAGAAGGACGGACATTGGCAAAAATTAATAGAATGACGAATATAATATGATGAAGGATATTGTAAAATAATAACAAAAAAGAAAAGAAAAAGAAATCTAAATATATTCAGGGGCTCGAACCCGTGTTCCACTGCGGCTGTGGCAGATGCCGTATCCATTGCACCACAGAGCTGTGTTACTTCAACAGGCTTAAACTATAATATAATGCTATTCAAGATGCATGTATATAAATATACGCTCTACAGACGATAAACAGTCAAACAAATCACACTTTTACGGCATTTGTTTCATTAACTGAATATTTATCATATAGCAGTTGTTGGCTGACATTGTGCTCCACAGTTTCAGTTTCAGCTTCAGTTTTGGGCCGGGGTTAAATGACTTTGGGACAAAAACGAACGATATACACGTTTGTATAGATAATAAAGAAAGTAATATTATATTAAAATTCTTTACTCTTTAAAGACGTGTATGCCGTCCGATATTGTCCCGTAGTCATTTATCCCGGACAAAAACTGAACTAAATGTGAAGCACAATGTCAGCCAGCACCTGTTATATGATAAATATTCAGTTCATGAAACAAATGCCGTAAAAATGTAATTTTTTTGGACTGTATATCGCCTGTAGAGCGATATTTATATACATGCATCTTGAATAGCATTATATTATAGTTTAAGCCTGTTGAAGTTACACAGCTCTTTGGCTTAATTGATACGCATCTGCCTCAGGCTGTGGAACACGGGTTCGAGCCCCTGAATGTATTTAGATTTCTTTTTCATTATTATTTTACAATATTCTTCATCATATTATAATTGTCATAAGCCAATGTCCGTCTTTTTTCTGTATGTCTACCTATATTTTACGGCACTGTACAAATATCATCGTAATTTCCGCACTGATGATGTTTTTATATAAACATACGTAAAATTGCCCTATCTATGATACAGGTGCAATTACATTAATTTGATGCAATAATAGCTAATTGCTCATTCAGTTCTTTTTATTTATCATTTGAATTAGAAGCAATTCGATGTAATACTGCATTTAAAAATCATTCTTTCTTTTTTTTTTCAAAGAGTTTTCGCTTAATTCAGACCCAAGCCAAGACGCAAAACCAGGCATTAGCGACGTTTTTAATGACCACCCCCTAAATAAACAAATACATTTTTTTGTATTTTGTTTTATTTATCGTAAAGCCCTATCACTTATATGTTTTTTGTGTGAAATATGAAGATAATACAACATTCCGTTGCAAAGTAAATGAGTAAAACGGAAAACAGATGCAATATTTAGGACTCGACTCGGACAATCCAGGAAAAAAAAAGGTTGGCACAGTTTGCTTGTCTTTTGGTATATCTCTGCCCCTGCTCCCCCAATTCAATGTTGGACCAAGCCATGTTGTCAACTGGTCCGTGAGACCCTCCAACATTGAATGATGGGGAGTGGGGAAGGGTGAGATATAGGGGGGAGTCTGTACTTCACATATATTGCATGCATGTTTCCCTCGCCTCCCCAATTTTAATAGGGCACGCATTTCCATTGTTTAGTGCAAGTGTGCCAACTATTAATTTCGCGGATTATAGGCCCATTTCGAAGCATGGTGGAGTTTTCATGTAATCTTTTAACCAATCATTGAACAAAAAATCTATGAATGAAGGATATAAAACAAATATATACTGCCTTCATTCGAGGTTCTGGTTAAAACTATGGTCCCTCGGTGAGATCAATAGTACTATTGATCTCACCTCGGGCCCATAGTTTTAACCAGAACCTCTCATGGCAGTATGTATTTGTATACTATGTGTTGCGACCGACGAAATTAGAAGATATTTTAACTGAAAAAGTCAACTCAATCGCAATTGGACATACAGTTCCAGAGATATTATGGTAGTTTAAGTTGTGCTGACAACAAGAAAATACAAAGGAAGATGAATACTATTATTAGCTGTATCTGAAATTCAATATTAGAGACAAGCGACTCATTTACTAATTTTTGTTTGTAATATATACATATTTGTTTTTCTTATTTCACAGACTACAGAAGAACTGATTGCTGCCAAGGAAAAGGCTTTAGAGGATTTGAAACTGAGTCTGGAGAATGAGTATAGAGTGAAGCTAATGAATGCCAAGGCAGACTGGCAACAAGAAGCAAAACAACAAGCTGAAACTCAACTTCAGATTAAGGTTTGTAACATAAGGTGGGGCTTTCAAACTAGTGGGTCACCATGGCAAGACTACCATATGTGACCTATTTAGGGCATTGTCGTAGCCATGAGGAGCCGGGGGACAAACAGCCGGTCACTGCCCATCACAAGGAATTTTCAGGGGTGACTAAAATGAGACAAATTATGACCTCTAAATTGTCGTCAATAGTCGTCTTGTCACGATTATTTGGTGTCAACTACTAAAAAAGCTGAATTTATTCAACCCTAATGATGTGATTGGTCAAACTTTAAAGAGACAAGGTTGTGTTCCAAAAAAAGACTGGGCACCTGTGATATAAGTCCTTTTGCATTTTGTTTTTGCATAAATATCAAGTCAGTTTAGGCCCCAAGATTCAACAAATCACCAAAATATTTCCATTCTCACCTGAGCAACCCATCACAAAATTAGGCCCTGACTGCATCCTTACTATTGCTTTGTATTACGTGCTTCATTTGAAGCAGCGCTGGACATTTCAGATTTGTCAGTGCTACAGTCTTTGGCAGAAAAGAACAGCTTTTGTTTGCATTTTGAGAGTGTGTACAGTGTAAACACGGAAGTGAGGTTCTGATTGGCTGATTCAATCATCTGACAGTCATAACAACAAACCGATAATCTGATCGGTCAATTACGCATGAAAGCATTGGTCTGCACCAAGGCTGGCATTTTTGGGCGGAAATGACACCCCTAGCCTGCGCTGAGCAGCACCCTTGAAGAGAGCATAAAGCTCTATGTATGTCATTCATTAACGAACGCTTGCGTCAATCAGAGCCAACGACTGCCATACTTCTGTGGAAGCTAGTATAGAAATCCAAACTGATGCAGTTTTTAAAATTGATATCTATATAATAATTTTATTTTAGCTTTCTGATGCTCGTGTGGAATGGAATGCAACAGCTCGTAAACAAGCAACAGAGAGTGTTAAGCAGACCTTGGAAGCTGAATGGCAGACTAAACTAGAAGCAGAAGTTGACAGTAAACTCACAGAACAATTGATCCAAGGTAATGTCAGTTCATAACATACCTTAGAATTCCGTCTAGAAGCATATATGCCTCTAAACGAGGGTTTTTTTAACGAAAGTTATGAAAGGCCAATACCCTTCTCAAAAACATTGCAATAGATTGGTCTTACAAATATACATGTTTGTACAGCCGCCTTTATCAGTAATATAGTTGTTCAAACTCCAAATAATGTTTTTGTTGAGAGTGTCTGCCTCTTGTCTCTTGTGTCAAAAAAAACCTCGATTTAGAGGCATATATATGCTTGTAGACGGAATTTTACGGTACTAGCTTTGCTTCATATAGTTTCCCTTTCAGACTCTACCGTCCGTATGCACAAAAAAATTAGACCGGGTCTACAGTTAGACCTGGTCTAAGTGGAACTTAGTCCCAGGAAGAAAGGACATTTTCCTTTACATTTGCTTAAGTTATTTTGTATTATTTTTGAACTTGGCATTTTAATCTTTAAAATTTGCTAGCTACTCTAGGAAGGAAATGAGAGTGAAGGACCATTCCCGATGGAACAAAAATCCACTTAGACCAGGTCTAACTTTAGACCTGGTCTAACTCTTTTGTGCATACGGACCTACATCTGTACTAAATACTCCTTTTACAAGCCCTTGACACTTGTTTGCAATGAAAATCCTAGCATATGCTGCCAGAATTTTAAAACAGATGTTGTTCTTTTGGAGTAGGTATTGACCAGTTAAAGACCCTTAGTATTTACTCACTTTTTGAGATAGTAAAAATAGGGTTGAACTTTACCAGCAAACGCATTCATGTTTTGGGCATTATTTGCAAAATGTTAGAAAAGGTTGCAAGAAAATGTTTAAATGTCATTTGAAATATGACAGACTGTCCCTTTAAAGAGTGAGTGACATTCCTGGGGATTGAGTGAGTGAGTGACATTCCTTATTGTAGGCTGGACCTCAGGGCCAGGAAAAACTGGGTGATAAATGCCAGTTTGTGGTAACTTTTCAATGCATTTTCAATTGTTTTCAGCTAAGAAAGACCTAGAACTTAAACACAAAGAAGACAAAGATGAAGAATGTCGTAAAATCCAAACAGCTTGTGAAGAGAAACACATGTCTACTCTAGAAGCCGCTCTCGCCAAATCTGAGTCAGAATGGCAAGAAAAACTAAACCTTGTCACAAAGCAGAAAGTTCAAGAAGCCATCAAAGAATGTAACCAAAAGTGGCTGGCAGGAGATACGAACACAAGGCAACTGGTGAAGGAGCGTGTCGCCAACGAGCGCACAAAATGGCTGGCAGAAACCGTTGATTGGGAAGAGGTACGGATGACGTGGATGGATAAAGAAGGCACAAGTTTGATTGAAAGAGAAGTTACGCAAGCTAGAGATGAACTTCACCAAAAGTATGCTGAAGAGATTGCTAAGTTAGAAAACAAGTATGAGCATCTGGACAACGAAAGAAGAAAGTTGATGAAAGAGGCTGCTGATAAATTGGAAACTGAGCACGAGGAATTTCTGAAGGAACACGAGGAGACTATGACAAAGGCAATTCAAGCTGCGAAGACTGCGTGTGAAAAAGACAAGGTAAATTGTCAGCGATTATTTAGAGGGTTTCCAGCCACTCTGGCAAATCGGGGAAAATAAGAATTTATTTTCAAGACATGGAAAATTCTGAATTTTTCAAGACATGGAAAACTCGGAATTTGAGAAAAACAGCTAAAATGAGGGACAACGCAAGGATTGTTTTTTACACATTGGTTCGTGGTGGATGGTTATAAGGAGTGTAGGTATTTTCATACAAGTTGCCATGTGTATCTATCAGTAAATCAGTTCCTTTATTGTAACCACATCATGCTGTCCAAACAACCTTGGTACAGTTGAAATTTGTCATAAAATATGGAATTTCGGAAAATAATTCCTATGGGAAAACTCTATGAATTATGTTTATGTAAAATGCTGGGAACCATGATTTATAATATTTTGCAGTAAACCTTTGATAAGCGCGTACTAATGTGATGTTGCAAAGTCAGCGCTAACAACACGTACGGCACAAAGTTCATAAATTTTTACTCGGCCGGGCACTCAGCAACAGCAGATCACCTCAGCAAAATCCAAAGATTCCAAATTTGGATGAATTTTAGTGAATTTACGAGTGTTCTGGTTTAACAAATTGCTGAATAGACCTTTAATGATGATGGGTGAGTTGACATTGAAGTTCTTGTCTGTTTTACAATCAGGTTGAACGGATGCATCAGCAGTCGTTGGAATTTGAACAAAATCTGGCCGAGAAGGAGAGGCTTTGGGAGGGTGAGAAACAGGGACTTCTGGATAGACTTGAAAAGGTTAGTTACATCATCCCTATACTGTCTCACAACATACTGTGACTTGTGACTGCTATAATGTTAGTGTACAAGCAGAAGATATTGCTAGTTATTGTTTCTATAGTCTACACCAACATTTAATACTTCATAATAGTCGGACCCTTGAAAATTGATGAGGAAAGCCTGATGATGATGCAATCGCATGATGATGCATTCGTATCATGTGGGATACCCACACTTGCAGATGCTTTGTGAATAGAACTTTTTTGACGTTTGATCGGTTAGGGTTAATATTACACATATAATTACTTGTTTCTTTTTGCAGGTTAAAGGTCAACACCAGAAGACGCAACAACAAACTGAAGAAGAATTATGCAACCTTCGCAAGCAGCTGCGGAACAGCCACAATGAGTTACAGCAGACTGAACATCGTTTGAAACAAGAATTGAAACACATGCAGAGTCAGCTCACAAGTACAAACAGCGCTACCATGGAAGCGTTGGAAGGACGTTTGACAGAGATGCAGCGTAAACATGCTGCGTTTGTGGCAAAGTTGAAAGAACAATATGAACAGGAGAGATTGGAATGGAATGAAGGACACAGGGATCATGGCAATGTGGAAGCTGTATGTCAAGCAGTGCAGGTATGCAGTGGCAGTATCAGGAATTTTGTTTTTGGGGGATTGGAGGCAATGGGGGTAAACTGAATGGGGGGAGGATCAGAAAATTTGCCTAAAAGTTGGTATTTTTTGCCCCTAATTGTTTATACTACATAAACCACTTTCACTTGAGAGTCTCCCAAGAAATATCACGTTTGGAAACGGCAGATTGTTTCAAAATGAAATATTAGAGGTAGCCTTACATTATGTACTTGTGGAGGCATTGAAAATCTTGACAGGAATGTTTGTCACCACAATGCCTGCACCAATAATCTCCAAACCTCCTTTTAAAGTTTTAAAAGTTTATCTACTAATTTATATAAAAGTATATCTACTACTTTTATTTGGTTTGCCTCAAGTTCGGTAGTGCGTAGTTTGCTAGTCGCAGTATCAAATCATGTGCGTAAAGTTAATCTCGCAGAATGTACATGTACATGAGCTGTTTATTGGCACGCTTGCAGGGCAGACGCGAAAAAGCATTGATGTCACTACAAAACTTGAGGTGAACCAAAGAATAGCATCATTTCACTTACACATGCTTTCCATTTTAATTTACCTTCCATTCATTGTTCATTCATTCCACCTTTATCCCACACTAAAGTCTTGCGTTAACAGATCATGCAGCTTTCACCTATTTGCAAAGACCTTTCGCACTGCCAGAGTTGGCACAATTCACAGTGTAAACATGAAGTTGGGGTTCTAATTGGCTAATTGAATCATGTCATCATCACATCAGCACCTCATTTGCCAAGCAATCTGCATAGCATCATATGACGCAGGTTTGGCCTAGTTGTTTCTAGTGCAAAAGGTCTTTGCAAAATAGTGAAGGAACATAAAATATAATGATTTTATGATAAACAGGGTTATGTGGAAAGTGTCACATGTCCAAAACATGTAGCTAATAGATGACACTAAAATTATTTTAAAATATTTTGTCACATTCTTGCAGACTGATACAGTAGAAGAGGACACATCCCGTAATGGCTTAAATGAATTGAGGTCTCACTATCTCAGCACAGTAGATAAGATTAGAAGTAAGTAACAGTAGGGCCTTAAAAGATGTTGCTTTTGCAAACGAAGCAATTTTCATTAAGTCTCAAGCTGGTTGATTGATAACCATTGCCTTTGCAAAAGCAACATCACTTTTTTTCTTCCCTGGAGTTAATGTTGCCCGTCATATGTCCTGCGTTGTCTCATACCTACCTACCAGTCAGCTCTATTGTTTTGCAATTTGTGTACATCCATATCAAAAGGATGCACTTGTTGATTGGTACATACATCTCGTTTTACATAATACTAGGAATAAATACCAGACTCATCTCAAGTAGAGGTCACTTCAAATCATCCCAAAGTCACATGGTTTAGGAATGTTCTCTGTACCATGACTTGGGAATGATTTGAAATGGACTCCATTAGAGATTTTATTTATTCCTAGCTTATATGTGATTAGAGACACATGTAGCAGCCGACAAGTGCATCCTTTTGATATGGATGTACACATAATTATGCTATTCTTTATCAACTTTTCATACACTCCTAGATAATATGAACCAATCAGAGCAAGCGTTAGTAAATTACTAGCTGTGCATAAATATTGTATAATTGTACGGGCGGGCACTCCGCATAGTACGTGCAGTGCTTTCAGACGCGTTCATTTTTCTTGCAAGTGGAGGCATTTATATTTGTTTGTATTTTCCAACATTTTTAGTGACAATTTTGTTATGAAAATTACAAAAATCACAGGATTTTTTAGTCGTGTATGAAATGCGTATCACTTATTGCTCGAGAAATTGTACAAAATAATGCACTTGTACTGAGATGTTGATGCGTCTTATGCACTCCACCCTTCGGGGCTTGTGCATTAGACGCATCAACATTTCAGTGCGCGTGCAATATTTTGTACAATTTCACTCCCAACAAGTGATACGCATTTATTAACCTATAAACAAAAGTGAATTCGGTCATGGCAATTGTAAGTCAAGAGAATATGTATATTACAAGATGCAGAAAGGCAAAAGTACTAAGTCATAAATTTGATGGTAGCACTAGAAAAAGTTTTTGAATCAATATGGGGAACCTTGTGATAAGTGTTAGTGAGCCACAACATGTTTTTTAAAGCTTTATCGGGCATGCCCAAGGATACATCTATACAGGGTGTATCAAAAGGAATTGTACCCATCAATATCCAGTGAAAATGGCCAAGACTGCCACATCAAAATGCAGCACAACAGCCACTTTATTTGTAGATTTCATAAAAGATCATTAAACAAATTGTAATAAGTTCAAGAGGATCTAATGTTGAATGTGGAAGAGACAGGCGTTTTATATTAGACAACAAAGCTGATGGGTACCAATCATTTTGATACAGCCTGTAATAAACTAACAAATATGTTTGGGAATATGTTGTTATTGTTAATATCTTGCTATTACTTGCAGGTGATGTCCTCAAGTATGTGTCAGACATGAGAGAACAGTGTAGACGTACAGTACATGAGGAGGTGAAGAAGGAACGTATTGCAACAGCCAAGAAACTACGCCAGTATTATCTGAGATGTCTGCATCAGTTGATGCAAGAAGACAAGTAAGTCAATTCAATATATTCCCACAAAATAAGAAAGATGTCAGCAGACTGTATTCAGCAGGAATGAGACTCTTCTTCAGATTAGAGAAATTCTTCCGAAGTTTATATTCAGCAGGCACCCAGGCTTTTTTACCCCATTTCTGCCCTGTACAAAAGTATTGGAGATTCATTAGATTTCCTCCTTTTTGGTGCTTTCCCATTTTTTGATTGAACATCAATCTCATGTCTGATACAGGTCTATAAAAGATATTATATGCTACATAATAAAAATTTGTCCAAATGTATTATTTATTGTGAACTTTTTGATGATTTTGGTTGTGGTACTTAAAATTCTTATAAATTAGTACAAATGTCTTGAAGAAACAGAGTACTATCAATCAATACTTGCCTGTTGATGTTATTATGCTGGTTTCATACTTGTCTGCCGCTCTGATGATGATTTTGCTTCACTGCGCAGTCGCACTACAAATGCTAGCAGCGACCAGTGCCAAGCCGATATATCAATAACTCCACCACTTTGCCCAAAGCGACAGATTGCTAGGAGTTTAATTCAAGTCAATTTGGGAGCGATATCGCTCTGGCTGACGTATGAGAACAGGATACGATTTTTGATCAATGAGCATAAGAGTGGCAACATTGGCTTTCAGTGTCATGCTCAGCCGCGTGCCGCTGGGTGACTGCCGCTTGCTGGAAAGTGCAAGCAGCAGGATGAAACATCACATCACTTGTCAGGAAAGTATGAAACTAGCAATAATCCCCAGACAGTACTATATAATTGGAGGAATTCATTGCTTTATTTGGCAGAATTGTAACATCTTCCCAGAAAAATTTAAAAACATTGGCTAGACCTAGGACAAATATGACCCCCTGTAAATGGCTCATATTTTTGTTATATAAAATGACAGATATTTTGCTTGTTTTTTACCCAGATGTTTACTTGCTGTTATGTAATCATTCCATGTTTTGTTGAATTACAGATCCAGTGGAAGTGCTACCCTTAACAAATTTATTGCCATGGCAACAGCACTAGAATTACCAGAAGGGAATGTGAATGCAAAAGATAAGCCCAGTGTTCAAACTAGACAAGATAACATATCATCATCTACCCAAGGAAGTAGGTGTTCCTCAAGGCAGAGCAGTAGGTCCACATCCCCTATAGAAATGATTACACATCATGACCCTTCTCAGAGAAGACGAGATAGTGGAACATCTTCAACCCAAAGTAGCAGATGTTCCTCAAGGCAGAGCAGTAGGTCCTCTTCTCCAATGGAAATGATCACACAACAGGAATCTTCTAATAGAAATGAGTCTGCTTTTAAACCAATCACAAAACCAGATCAAGTGACACAAACAGCTTACGATAATGCTGCTACTGTTCATAGTAACATCAGGACACATCCAAATAGGGAAATATCCAACCAAGATGAATTCCATGAGCGCAATTTATATCATCCTACTGAAATTCTCGAAGCGGAAACTTTCAGACTTTCAAGGCAGCCTAGAGAGTTCAATCCTTCCCCTGAGAGGCTTCAACCAGTTCCTCAATCTCCTACCACTAATCGTTCATCAATCAGAAATAAATCGGTGCCAAGTACAATTACAGTCAGGAAGCCAAAAGTAATTGTAACTGAAGCAGGTGGCTTCAGTAAACAAAGTAAGGATGCAAGAAAAATGGAAGATGTACATGCTAAGTCAAATAATCTATCAAATGATAGCCGTGTCTATAATGCCGGATCAATAACAAGAGAACAACATCCTAATAGTGAGAATCAATCATCGTACCTTTCACTGCCCACATCAAATAGAGATTATGAAGCTAATTATCAGGGTATTGTTGATGGTCAAAAACAGATTCCAAGAACTGACATATCCACTGTCTCCTTGGCAACCGAATACAATGAACTACCTGAGTCGCTGGATTTTGGAGATGAGTCATCTGTGAATCGTCCCATAAGTTTAAATGAAACAAGTCCTGTGAAGACTCAAGAACGGAAGCAGTCGCATGAGTCGGGACAAAGAAGGAATGTGCCATATTACAGCAATAGTGATAGAGCACAACTTTTGAGTAGAAGATCCGGTTTCAGTGAAACGGAGGGTGTGGTGACTGGCTCCAAATCAAAAATCAATGTACCAAGTGGTGGGTATGGAAGAAGTAAAACAGTGTCTGTTAATGCTAGTACTTTGCCGTCATCATTAAACAGGAGTGATCCACGTAGACAAGACAATGTCATGTCCAGATCACAGAGAGAGAAGTTGAGACAGGATGTGTCGCTCTCTAAATCACAAAGGGACAATTCTAGATGGGATAATATCACATCAAGGTCATCAGATGAGGGTAGATCTTATAGAGATAGATCTAGACGAGATATTTCTAGATCTCAAAGAGATAAGGCAGGAGAAGATAGAGATTCATTGATATCACAGGGAGACAGGTCAAGACAAGATGACTTGTCAAGAACTCACAGGGACATATCTAGACAAAAGTATGTGCCTGGAGCGCAAAAAGTTAAGTCTAGAGAAGCCAATGAGTTGTTGAGATCACAAAAGGACAGATCCAGACAGGATGACCTGTCAGGATCTCACAGTGACATGTCTAGACAAGATTATGTGTCTAGATCTCATGGAGATAAGTCAAGAGAGGACAACGTGTTATTGAGGTCGCAGAGACTCGGCGACCGGTCAAGACAAGACGAAGATTTGTCAAAATCTCTCAGGGACACTCATAGACAAGATTTGTCTAGATTTCAAAGAGATAAGTCTGGAGAAGATAATTTATTATTGAGGTCACAGGGAAACAGATCAAGACAAGATAAAGACTTGTCAAGAACTAGCACGGACATGTCTAGACAAGATGTGTTGTCTAGATCACAATCAGACAGGTCTAGAGTATCACATCTTGCATCAAATATTCCAGGAGCAAGTAAACGTTACAAAACAGCACAATATCAAGATAGTGGTTTTGATAGTCCAAACATTGAGTAAACGTTACAAAACAGCACAATATCAAGATAGTGGTTTTGATAGTCCAAACATTGAGTAAAGTGATGCTGCCTGCAACCCAGCAAACACAAAACCTTTTCGATATTATTCGCAAAAGGTTAGAAAATATTGCTAGAAAATATTTAAATGTAGGATTATATGAAGTGTATATAAAGGGTATAAATGTTTTGAAAACTTACTGCAAAATATTTTAACATAAGTGTTGATGAAATATTTGGCAAAACATTTTTGCAATTGTACAATAACAATTTTGATGTTATAGTATGTTTTCATACAAAACGTTTAAAAAATGTTTTTATGACCTTTATAAAACCCGCCATTCATTTTTACCAAAACCAAAATCCCACAATATAACCCATTTAAAATGTTTTTTGTTTGCTTGGAATGCAAGTAAATGTGTTTTTCTTCCACAATGATATATCATTTGACTTCAAACAATATCCAGAAGCGGAGTTATGGCTTGTTAACCTTTGCTCCTTCAGTTAAAGGGTAAATTATCTTATTCAGTTCAAGGTATATACATGAAGATTTTGTTATAACATATTATATATTTTTCAAAGTAGATATAAAATCAGTGAAAAAAATCACCGAAATCTGAAACAAGTGACTCTGTCCAAGGTAATTCCACTGATCACTTATCCAACTGAAGTAATCAAATTGTCAGTGGTGTTTTGGTGATCATTTCAGTATTACAATGTTGCTCATTTCAATGTTCATTTCTGATATCAGTGATTTGTTTCCAGTGATTTTATTTCATAGTGATGATGTGAAACATTGTCAAGAAAGGCTATGATCAGTGTTCTGGTTAAAGCCATATTATGGCACCAAATTGGCCCAGTATGTAGTAAACAATGGCTCGGAAGAATTGGAAAGAAAAGCAAAAGAAAAGATTTACAATTGAATTACTTTTAATTTGTCAGGAACCATGTTTGATATAAAATTGGATTGATTGAGCCCATATTTATTGGTCGAGCTATGAGTTTTAAAATATTGGACGAGACGTAGTCGAGTCCAATATTCTAAAACTCATAGCAAGACCAATAAATATTGGGCGTAAAGCATCCAATTTTATCATTATTATGTGTGGGATCCAATATTTTCACACACTTGGATTCATCAAAACATAATAATGAATGAAATAGTAATGTTTTGAGGTTCCCCCTCTAATTAGCCCAATAGTATGGGCGCAGTGCCTAATTGCAATGATATTGCCAACATTCCATGTGCAGCTAATTTGAATGTGTGTCTGATAAACAGATTTGTGCCAAATGTCTGGCTCAGAATGGCCCAACATCACCCATGTGCCAGATTGGGACTGGTGACATCCCATTTTGTTAAGCATTCAATTTTGTGAGAAATAAGAAACTATAAATCCACTATGCAATTTTTTTTAATTATCATCATGATCAAAATATATTTTTATTATCATCAAAAGGACAAAATATGTTTCACAACACCAATACTCGAGTGTGTGTCAGTAATTGCGACTTGGAATACGTAGGTAGTAATGTGGGTAGTTTTGAAAATGGGTATTCCATTTAAAATCAGATGAGTATGAATTTCAAATGGAATGAACACATTAGCAGCTCCAGTTGAAACACACCCTCCCTCTGTGGAAGATTCAGGTTGAATCTTTCTCAGAGGGTGTATGAAATTCATGTGTTCATTCCATTTGAAATTCAAACTCCCACTGTGGAAGATATTTTCAAAATCTTCCACAGTGGTAGTGTGGATTTTAAATGGACTAGCCCAGTAAGCCATTCAGGTCTTTGGGTCCTCAATCCTCATCAATTTTGATGTGCTTGAACTCAAATTTTATTTAAAAATAAATGTTATACTGGTCCACTTTTTGTGACACTTTCTATGAGCTATAAATTAATGATCAACATGTAGGTTCTAATGGGGAAGCACTGAAATAATGATGTTTAGGTCAGCATTAAGTTTGTACTTGCTGAATTTAGTAAAATATTTTCACCCAGGCTGGCAGCGTGCCCCACAGTGAATTTCACTGGCTTTGGGCCAGATGATTTATGGGAGGATATGGGAGCTCCTGTGTATTTCTTCAAGGCTCACCATCAATGATGCCATTGACTTTCAAATATTGCTATTTTCCGCTTCTAATCTTTCTTCCTTGTATTGATCAAAATGGTGCTGAAAATATTTGGTTGTTCTAAATCAGGCCTTCTCAACTGGCGGCGCGCGCACCACTTGTGGCGCTTGGAGTCAGTCGAAGTGGCGCACAAAGTGGCTCACGGTAATTTTAATATTTTTTTCACATAAATCTTGAACAAGAAAGAGGTGAAAATACTCAATCTGGGCCTTTAAAAAACCTTAAAATCCATGAGCTTCTGGGGGCATATCCCCCTGGACCCCCGACAAAACTTCATCACTACACCGTACCCGCTATGCGCCCACTCTAACTCACAAAGTCCTCAGGCGCCCTTAAACATTTTGGCACTTCATGATCACAGAAATTTTCCAGTTGGCGCTTCAAATAAACTAGTTGAGAAGGCCTGTTCTAAATACACTGTGAAATCCTTTGTTTAGATGTACCTTGATGTAAATGATTGATTTTTTTCCTTTCCGATTCTATTTATATCTTGAGCCCCTATATTACCAAGTGGTTACGGCACAGGCCTTGTAAACATCAGGTACTTGTTTTGATTCCCAGGTGGTATAAATGTTCCTGTTTGCTCCTTCAAAAAACTACTGTATATGCTGAAATTTTCGCGGTTGTTTTAATTTCGTGTATTAATATGTGCCTGCAAAAATAATAACCTGTGAATATGTTAGAATGAAGAAATTTCTTATGTATTTTATTATATAAGTTGCCAACAACCGCAAATTTAACACCTCGCGATATTGACAGTAATACTTGCAACCGCGAAAATATCTGTACGCGAAAATATTAGCGTATACAGTATGTTACAACAGCAAAACTGTTAAAACTTTGTGAAATGAGGACTGGTATAGAGATGCACAAGTGCACAATTTGTGTTTTATGCCTCAAATATTTATATACTTCTAGAAGTAGATGCGTCCACCAGTAATGAGGCAATAAAGGCTATATTTATTTATTCGATTGTTTTTGTACATAAAATGAAAAAGCAATAAAGTATTCAACTGAATGAAATGAAAGTCAAATTGAAGTAAGTGACCATTTTTGTCCGTCTACAATTGTCTTTTAATGCTTTGCATCCTGGTCATAGGTTCGAGATATTTTCTTTCAAAATACCAAGAGCTAACTCAAAATCACTGAACAAATACATGGCTTGTTTGTATTCATTTTAATGCATTTTTCATGCTGATTCAAAATATGGTCATTCAAATGAACAATTATGATTTTTTAAAGAAAATGTGGAACTTGTCGTCGAGAGGGGTGGGGTGGTGGCAACTGACAGGTTGACAACCCCAAAGATGGATGCTCTATTCACTACTTGCACGGTTCCGCCATCATGTACTATTGTGTAAGGAGAGCCTCGAACTGATAATTACATGAAAAGAATAATTACATAACGTTACAATGTAATACGACTGGTTCGCTTCTCATTCATGTGTGCTGCCAGTTTGAGGCTCTCCTCGCACATTGTGCATTAGGCTGCGATCACATAGATGTAAACGATATTCGCTATACGAAATACGCTCATTCGATCAGGCGAGTTCACATAGTATACTCCTATGTGAACTCGGCCTGATCGAATGAGCGTATTTCGTAGCCTAATGGCTGAATAGTAGTGAATAAACAGGTTTAGTTTCATTATTATAGTACACATGGAACTGTTAATTCAGGTACAAACTTGGCACCAACATTTTTCTAGAACAAAATTGAGAATTTCCAATTGTTGGTGCTTCTTTTACAAGTGGTGTCTTGGGTGTTTTTGTCCGTTTCTTTTTGGATTTCAAGGGGCCAAATTATTCCTCTTCTAGTCCTAATTATTCCTCTCCTAAGGATTCAAAAATGTATAGTTAGACCTGCAACATACCTCTATCTTCAGGAGTATCTTCAGTAAATAGCTAAGTGCCTGTATTAGCGAGCTTCAGGAGACGTCAAGGTACCAGCTGTATAAGCTATCTTCAGGAGATATCAAGATGCCAGCTGTATAAGCTATCTTCAGATAATATCTAGGTGCCAGCTACATGAGCTATCTTCAGTAGATAGCAAAGTTCCTGTATAACTGTACAAGGCCTAAAAAAAAGTTTGATTGGCGTAACCCGACCAACCCTAAACCTTTTTTGTTATATTTTTGTAAAAACAAATGTAAAAAAAAAAAAAAAATTGAAATTAAAAAAAAAGAAGTTCCAATTTACAGAACTTAAAATGTGTGTAAAATTTTTTTTTTAATGTTGACCGACCTACCGTATTTTTTTTTTATTTATGTTACGCCAATCAAACAATTGTTTTTAGGCCTAAGCTATCTTCAGTAGTTAAGAAAGGTGTCTGTATAAGCTATCTTCTGCAGATGGCAAGGTGCCAGCAATATTTCAGTTGATAGGTGTCAGCTATATACCGTTTTGTTCCCAATAAGCACCTATGGGCCATGAGATTTCATGACAGGTGGGCGTTTATTATAAGGGATCAATTGTTTGTATACATTTTGACATTAAATGACACCACCCATTCGTCTTGTTAAAGCCAAACTACCCGTTCACCAAAACGACCACAATTTATTTGAAGCCTAAAATTTTACTGGGGTTATCAGAAAAATGAGTTTTCAACTGAAACCAAAAATCTGCATTTTCATGTGGTAAAGTAGGGGTGAGACCGTTAATTGCGTCATTCACCTTGAAGATAGTCTGCCGATTAGGACCTGTTTTTCCTTAGTTACCAGATTATTTACCTGAAAAAGAATCAATAATGTCAATTGGCTTCCTCACTGAGCTTTTTCGGGCAGGTGTTGAGTGGACCCCGGGGAGTGGACTTTCATGGTTATCTTGAGTGATCAAGAGTCTAAATAGATAGCCTGGTAACTAAGAAAAAAATAGGTCCGACTCGTCACACTACTTGAAGAAGGTATTCTTGAAACAGGATTCCATTTTGAATATTCCTGAACACACCAATACAAAAATACACACAAAATGCTAACAAGGAATTAAATGAGAATACTGACAAATTTAATGCTCACTAAACACATAAAAAACTAAACACTAAAGGTATGAAAATAAACTAACAGAAAACAATTCTTATAGCAATGATATTCATGTAATACAGTATGTAAACAAAAGGGATGCCAGTGGCCTAAAGTGACTTTGCAGGAAAAGACTGAAAAAGTGTGTGAATTTGAGCTATAAAACTTCAAAACGGGCTGAAAATAAATAAAAGTGCAGAAATTTGGAGTAACAAAAAGTAGGAAAATCAGGCAATTGCTTAAAAACTGGCATCCCTGAAACAAAATCTGGAACTTGAAACATTGGTTGAGTTTAACCCAAAGTGTATAGACACGAAAAATCAAACTCAAAGCCAGGAGGTCTGATGCAATCCACCAAAATGCTAATCAGAAAAAGAAGTCCATTTTTTTTTAAATCCACCATATTGGTTTGTCGCTTGTGGAGGGCAAAAAGTGTACCTCCAGCATTTATCGGCTAAAGCCTGAAATGGAACAATTGGCATCTTTAAGCTTGAGCAGTCCAAAACTTTGTGCATGCAGTGCTTTTTTTGGCCAATGAATCTGCACGCAGAACACCAACAACTACAGAATTTGAATCAAATGAAATAATCCAGCGGTACATTATTTTGCCCTCCTTAATTGACATGCAAATATGGCAGAGTATGTTACGACCAGAAAACATCAAAATCTATCTGGTCAATGTACAAACTGTATCAAAATGATTGAAACTGGGATATTTGACATTTTCAAAAAAACGTTATTATTGTAATGTTTGTGCTAGAAAGAGGCATAATGTGAACTTAATGATAATCTGACGCCAATAGGATGTTGCATCTGGGAGCTAAATTGTAATTCAAATGAAGAATGATGTATTCATAGATATACTTACGCAACACAATTTGAATCTAACTTCTGAACAGAATGTATTATTTTCATGACCCAAAAGTCTTAGGGCTGATATCTCGAAAGCAATCGCTAGTGGTCAGGCTTCCTAAGCCATCAGGCTTAAGTCAATTAGTCCTATATATCAGTGTGTGCTTACAATTTCACATGATACATCGCCTAGAAAGATAAATCAATAAAATGGATCCACATTGTTAGCGCTAGCCAACTGGCTGAGGAAGCCCGACCACTAGCCAAGCTTTGAGAAATTGGACCTAAGAGAAGATAAAACTACTATAATTGGGTTCACCTCAAGTTTGGTAGTCACTTATGTGCGTATTTCGTTGGCCTAAGCAGTGAATCGCGCGCGTCAAATTAATTACGCATAGTGTAACTCACGTGCACAAAAGCGATTTGTCAGCACACTTACGGCGCAATCGCGAAAAAGCATTGACGTCACTACCAAACTTGAAGTGAACCAAATTATATAATTTCAATGACATGTAATTGTGAAAGCGTGCTGGTTCGAATCCTAACGGTTCTGATTTTTTTCTCTGATTTTGTTTGCCTGAGCTCCATTTCTTTATTTATAATTTCAAATATTTAGAAAAAAATTGAGCCCAAACTATTTTATAACATGATACAAAAAATCTGCAAAAATGACAAGTCATCAGTACCAATCATTTTGATACAGTTTATATTAGAAATTTTGACAACCATTTGTTTCTTTGGTTACAATCTAGCAAAAAATATAACTTTACTTTATACATCTTAAGCATGTTACATAACTATCAGAAGCATGATTTTTGATTCTATAATGTATAATTCAAGACTGAATTACAAGGACTAGTTTGCGTATGACATTTTGTCAACCAAAAATGCCGTATTGCGCAGGTCACCAACCAACCATACTGCATCTGCCCTGATGTCAGACAGTCAAGATTAATAGGTAAATTTTCACGGGAAAATTTTCTGGACACGTGACCAATGCGTATCAATGTGAGTGTAACCTCGAGCCTGATCTCTGACCCCCGGCGGTGACCTCGCTATTCAAGTCTTGGTAATTTTGAATTGGAATAGTATTTTTGACCGCAATTTTGATAGAAATTAGTACATTGCAAATTTTTTAAATATCATGTGATCTTAATTTTTTCACAATATCATCAAAACGTAATTTCAAAAATATTTATCTACGGAAAAAAAATATTTATCTACGGAAACTCTTACCATAACATTATTAACTTACGACAAGTAACTTATTTTGCCTCAAAGGAGGAATTCTTCCTATTCAAATACATTGGAAGAACACCGCTGTGCTCGGGGTCACATTCCATAATGCTAATATGTCTGCGCCCATGGGCGTCACGTGTCCAGAAAATTTTCCCGTGAAAATTTACCTATTAATTCTGACTGTCAGATGCAAACTAGTCTTTTTAATTCGGTCTTTGATAATAGCAACAACAAGGTGGTACTACACCCCTGATAAATTTTGTGACTTATTTTATATTTTTCTCAAAAAATAACTACACACTGGTAACAAAATGTATGTATATTATAGAAGCAAGGAATCCAATTACTTCACTGAAATTTCAGTGATTCAAGACCAATGGTTCATTATTTATGTTAAAAAATGAAGTACATTCTAGTGATACCCCTTTCCTTACCATGCATAAATAACGTACTGCTTGTCTTGAGTCACTGAAATTCCAGTGTAGTATCTGGATTCCTTGCCCCTATAATATACATCATACTTTTCTTTTCAGTGTGTTATTATTTTTCAGCAAAATCCAAAAATAGTCCAAATTTATCAAGGGGTGTAGTACCACCTTAACAGCTACAGTGTTAACATTATCCCCATCATCTTACCATTACTTTTCTTTACACAAGCAAAGAAGTACCACACATGATTTAAGTTTAACACAGATATTATCTAAATATTTCAGTTTAAGTTTTTTTCACATGGGTAAAAAGTATCAAAACATGATTTTAGTATATAAAATAGTAAAATATTTTTATCAGGAAACTTTTAACATCTAGCTGCTTGGTAATGATGTCAAAATCATTTAATCTTTTGCATGAGTAAAGGCCAGGCTTTGGTCAGACGTCTTGCTGTTGTGACAGACGCAGCAGGTAATTTTGCGCCAGTATCATACACACAAAACATTTTGAAATAACAAAGTTAATCACTTGAGAGCGCAATACCAAGACTGAGATTATGTGGCGTGTCGCACCAATAACTCATCCGTAAAGAGGTTGGACTATTATAGCTCAGCCTCAACAGATATTAGAAACATGATTATCAGAGTAGCTAGTCATACAAAATATTTTAATTAGAAAAATTGGGACTACTAAGTACAGTATTATCAGAATCATTGGTATATTAGAAAAACATGATTCAATGTGAATAAACAAATCTAGCTCCATAATATTGTTCAATATTTATCACACTTTTTGTCATTGTGACAAATGTATTGCAACAGCAGCAGTAATTATGAACAGCTTTTCCATGGCAGAAAAATAGGAAAGTACAAAGAAGCCTTTTATAGTTTCAGGGGAAAACGTAAGAAAATAACAGAAAATCACAGCATTCATGACATTTGATGCTAGGAAAATTTACATGCAAAAACTTTGTCTGGCCTTTCAGATTACTTTGTAAAATTAACTTCTTTTAATCTTGTTATCCTGGGCAGGGGTTTCTTGCAATTTAGTTGGGTTCCCTTGCTATTCAATATCCAGGAATAGCAGTTAAATAAGTTGCCATATCCATTGACATCATGAAGAGTTCCGATGCAAAAACCGATATATCCATTTTTCTTAATTTAAAATATTGGCTAATACTGGCCAAATATATAAAAAAAGAAGAAAATATGTGCTATTTTGATCATATTTTCACAAAATTACCTTGGAAGTTTAAAAATAGGCCAAAATTATAGGGGAAAGATGGTTGTTTTAATCGTCTAAAAAAAGTTGAGAAAATGGTGTTTAGGTGACAAAACAAAAACAACTACACTGTTCTACTGGCCCAATTGATCCCAAATTAGAGTTTTGGAGATTTTTTTTAAATTTTCCTAAAATCATTTAAAATCAGCCATTTTGGGGCCATAATTGTATTGGCTGAAAATGTTTAGAAAATGTTTGCAAAAATCTTCAGATTTGTCAGATTTTGGTGAAATTTTAGGGCAATTTTAGCCTCCATGAAAAAAAAAACCAAACGACTGACCCTACTTGGAAGGTCCTGAACACTTCAAATAAAGTGTATTATTGACATGCTTAATGTGATGCTATGAGTGTGATAGGTGCTTACAACCAATCATTCTGTAACAGAATTATCATTATTTAAAGATGAGGAACTTATGATACTATCAGTAAATTCTTCCTAAATTTCTCTTATTGTATGATGATTTAATGACCATGTTTGATATGAAATAGTAAACACAAATTCTGTAAAATAAGGAAACAATAAGCTATTCCAGTTGAAATCCATACACCCCTATGGAAGACATGACCTTAATCTTCCACACAGGGGTGTAGTTAATTTCAAATGAGGTTACCTGAAGTCCATGGGTGTGAAAAGCCAAGTCCAGACCAAAAAAGAGGAAAAACGCCAAATATGGGCCGAATTTTTTGTTTTAAAGCGGAAATTCTGGCAACAATGAAAGAGGATATTAGCTGAAAAGAGGAACTCTCACCCCCCCCCCCGACTAAACAGTGACTCCCATTTGAAATCTACACCCCCTGTGTGGGAGATTAAGGCTAGTCTTCAATGGGGGTGTATGGATTTCAACTGAAATAGCCCAATATAAATAAGAACTGAAATACTAAAAACTAAGGTACCACCTTACTTTTGGTCAACTAGCGCGATCATTACTCCGATATTTACAGTACCGATGGATAAAGAAGCCACGTGAGGTTGATGATCCGCACAGTGAACTCTTAACTGATATATTGCGCATATTGGGCTATTCCATTTAAATCCACACCACCCCTGTGGAAGATTTTCGAAATATCTTCCAGAGGGAGTATGAATTTCAAATGGAATTAACACATTAGCATCTCCATTTGAAATTCACTCTCCCTCAGGGAAGATTCAGGTTGAATATTTTTCAGAGGGTGTATGAAATTCAAATGGAGCTACCTAATGTGCTTATTCCATTTGAAATTCATACTCCCCCTGTGGGAGATATTTCCAAAATCTTCCACAGGGGTAGTGTGGATTTTAGATGGAATAGCACAATTTGGAGAAATAAGCTGACACCTGTTGCTGTATCATCAGAAGAATGTGATGGTACATTTAGAGTCCACACAGCTGGCTCTAACAGGACCTGCACAGTGACAAAAAAATATCATCCAAGTGCCTTAAAAGGTCAGGCTCAGCTCTGCAATTCTAAAAGCACAGACGGTACACTCTCGACCAACCGATATATCGTTTGTCGTCCATGTGGTCCTAACCTAACTTTAAATCCAAACCATTGCTAATGTTTTCTCTCCAATTTCAGACACAAGTATACTAGCTCCTCTCAGGATGTAAAAGACACAAGTATGTGGCATGCTAGGCCCTGCATCCCTGGTATTGGCATTATGACTACATGATACTCTTAAGTACCATTGCTGCCCTCTTGTGTGACCGAACATGAGAAGTAATCCTTCAGTGGGGCTAGAAGATGTTTAATGACTGGCACACTCCATGCTTGACCCAACAATTGGTGGCGCTTTGTGCGGTTGAGGTTAGCAACGTCTGTGTAGTGTTCTGGAAACCCAAATATGCTGTGTAAAAAGAAAATAGAAATTAGGAGGAATATTGGTTGATGTATTAAAAGAAAATTGTGTCACGTACGTAACACTGCCAGATTTCTATTGCTGCTGCCCCCAAAGGTACACTCCTGCCCAGTTACTTCACTGGTACTCTAGAGTACCTGTGTACGGCAGTGCATCATTTGTGTAATTTGGGTGGGAAGAAAAATTCTGGGCAAGATTTTTCTCACAATCAGTCAGTCAGTAAAGAGCCAATACAGGGCAAATAACCTTTCCTACGTCCTTAGCCAAACGTTACAGCCTGTCACTAAAATGAAGCCTAAATCTAAAGTTTGCATATCTTATAATTGGCAAAAATAATTTGGTTACTGCGAGCATTAAAGTCCCAAAATATGCTTGCATAAATTCACATTAAGCGCACTCCAGTCATACATGTACATTAAGCAAACACGTAACTAGCATAATTGCTGCACCAAATGGCACGCACGTCATTCAATATAAATTAAAGACGTTATGAGTCCAATTGTTTTTGCCAATTATATGCTAAACAAATTATAATTTGAGTAATCCATTATCTTAAATCTAGTCAAGATAATTGCACACAGGCCAAATGAAAGTGTCTAGGCCTAGCTTAAGGCCCGCTGTATTTTTCTTATTTGACAAAGAATATTCGATGCACCATGTCTTTCACCATAGAGCGCTATATAAATATCTACATTTATTTTATTATTTGATAAATGTGGTTGTTTCATTGTTCATGTAGTGTGGTTTGACATTTAGGTCTGAGAAACTATTTTAGGAGTTTTTGGGTGGTTCTTAAAGAGAGCTGCTCTTTACATCTAAACATCCTCTCCATGCTATAAAATTTTACCAAGTGCTTGTCCATTTATAAAATATCCTTGACTGCACCATGCTCTTAATACAAAATAACAAAAATATTGCCTGTGGGAGCAAGTACATTAGCCTAATAGTTAAAACATTTGACTCATGATCGCAAGGTTGTAGGTTCAAGACCCCACCAGGACCAACATGTTGTGTCCTTGGGTAAGACATTTGTTGTCCTGTTACTTACCGTTCCATTTCCGTGCACCACAGCGTGTCTTCTTGGCCATCCATAATGACAGGCAAGAACTGTTCCTTCTGCCTGATAGAGTTACTCCTTGTGGTGATGGTCCTTACCTTAACAAACTACAGATGAAATAAAACATATTCCATTAGGCCGAGTAAAAAAACAACATGTTTAGCGTCCCCTCCCGCTTCCATTTTTTGAAGATTCTTATAACTTTTTAATGAAGATGTTTGAGAAGTTTTACAGCCTCCTATAGCCATAAAAAGGTATAAGAAGCACTTCAGGAAAGTTTTGTGATCAGTAGAGGGGCATAACCTACCAGAGAAACAAGAAGCCTCCTTTTTTCCAGATAACATAGTGTATATAAATATGGACCAAATAGGGGTTTTGCACCATTTTTTTTAAATCCCCCTCCTTCTGAGTTGGTACTCTTAGGTCTAATCTCTCTTTTAAAATCAGACATGAATGCCTACCTGTGCTTGTCTGTTGCAATTTCTCTCTAATACATCTTGTAACTCCAGTGTGTTCTCTGCTGCAGCAATGCTGGGTCTACAACAAAATGACATGATATATGCTCATATTAGTCAGGTAATACGGTAAAAACATAAGAAACAAAACCAAAGTCAAAAAGATGATAACAGGTCAGAGATGACTTGCACTTCCCACAATGCATTTCTCCCATTATAATTTACTATCTAGCGCAACATGGGTCGACTCGATAGTGACAAAAAGTACATTGATGAACAGAGCACATCCAGATCTTGCAAAATATGTTTATTTCTTGACTATCGACCCATGTTCAAAAATATTTGTCTATATTTTATAGTAACATTTATTTTGACAACATCTTTAAAATATAGTTGCAGTGATTTTTCATAAAACATTCTACAAATACTTTCATGACCTTCATATACATACATGTTGATAATGTTTAATAAAAATATATTTGTTTTTGATGGGTACAAACTTCAGGCTTAGGTGATCATACGTCATCTGTATAAAATTTGCCTATCAAACGAGACTACATATTCATTTGTACTTCAAAGTTGAAAACAGTATTAAAAAACAATCATAAAATTCTACTGTTGTTTCATTCATCAGATATCATACAATTTTATGAAGATAAATAGTCTCTTACCATAAATGAAGAAAAAAATACATTAAGTTCTTTAAATGTAATTGCAAATGAGTTTTTATTATGTGTGTTTGCAAAAGCTGGCAGCAACTTTGGTACTTATAACTCATTTTTTCCCACAGAGCAACATTATATCTTGTAACTCCAATATCACTTATTATTGAAGGACAACCAAGAAATTGAGGAGATGAAGGCAAAAAAAACCCCAGAAACTATGTGACAATGATCTATTCCAATTGAAATCCATCCAGGAAATCCATACTGCCCCTCCACGGCAAAAGGGCGCCTAACTAACATTTTTTTGAGAAATGGAGTTTTCACCTCAGGAAGCTCAATGGATACTATATCTACCTATTAAAAACATATTTCACTTCTATTCTAACCCGCAAACACTAATAAATACCCAAATTAGGATGGATTACCCTGTACAAGTCAGTAAGTTAGCCCTTTTGCCGTGGAGGGGCAGTATTACACACCCTATCGAAAACATGACCTTGATCTCCACCATTTATGTGCGAATTTCAAATGGGGTTAACTGAATGGGTGACTCCATTTGAAATCTACACCTCCTGTATGGGAGAGTAAGGTCATGTCTTCCATAGGGGGTGTATGGATTTTAACTGGTATAGCCCAATATAACAGGGGAGTGGGTGGGTTGAGGGTAATACTAACCTGCTCATACCAGGCAGATTCCCCCAGAAGTACCGTGCTCTGTGTGCTGGTGACAAGTCTTTAGCATCAATCATTACAGGGTTACACTGTAAATAAAACAAAGGTTAGATTATTGTATTGAAAGAAATAGTATACACATATATACAGGTTGTATCATGTCATACTTGATTGAATTAAAGACAAATTGCTTGATTGTCAAACAGTAGTGCCTTAGTTCTAGCCATTGTCTACCCCAATTGTCATCTGCAATCACTATGATGATTAATATTCATTTAGTGTTGTACTTGAGTAAAATCAGTATACTAAATACTGAGAATTAGTACTAGTTGACAGCTCTGATGAAATTGAAATAATAAGACTGAATCAAAAAGACTAGTTTGCGTCTGACATCATCTGTCAATAAAACTCAGAAATGATTTGTTTGATATGATTAGTTGTGATGATTCAAATTTCTGATTGCAACAGGAAAACAACATGCCATTCAAACATACAAACAAACCATCTACATGTACAAGGAAACTTTCTTTCTGAAGGCACTTTTATCAACAATGCCTAGAAAAGTTGGTTTTTACAACATTATTTGTAATTTTCTGTGATTCCAATGAAGGCACCAGATGATTCAACCTTCCTTTTATGCACTACTAACCGGTCACAGGCTGTGGGGAGTTGGTCGTCAGATGCAATCTAATATTTTTATATCTGATCTCGCTCCGGGTATACGTACACACTACAGAATTAGAGAAGGAGAACCAGGACTCGACCGCCATCTTGATACATGCATGGAGCAAAAATTGGGGGTATTCGGTTTCCCTCAGAATGTTCTTGAGGCATTCGTTGTCATGCAAGCGCAAGATGGATGATGGGCGTATTTAAGAGATGCACTTGATACAACCTACACATGAGTACCCAGATGCTTCAGATGAGATGCAGAATTGTTTTCGTTCGTCTCCGCGCATCGTCGTCGGACTGTATGTGGCGGTATAGGGAGTCCTGGTTCTCCTTCTCTAATTCAGTGGTACATTACACACCCAAGATATTTTAGCTTGCATACACACCAAAGAATCGACAGACAAACACAAACACACCCCTGTCTGTGTTTGCCTCCAAACGTGGACATTGTGTTTTGCTATCTAACCGAGGACGTGTGTATGATGTTTTCATCGCCTAACCGTGGACTAAAATGGCGGATGTTTTGTGTGTTTTAGCCATCACCCTGCGGACGGTAGCGTGTGGTCCTCGGTTTCAGGCAAATAGCATTTAAAGCATCTAGCATGCATTTGAGGTCTTTTGCAGCAGTTTGAGACCGAGGACAGTCCTCGGTTGGAAGTAGGTCCACAGTTTAGGGTGAAAAATCTTGTGTGTGTCCTCGTTTGTCGGCAAACACGTACGCACACATAAAAGAGGTTTCGTGGATTATTGACATGAGCACCCATGCACAAAGGGACTTTTAGAGATCTGTTGAAGACCAAAAAAATCTGTTTCTAATGTCGCTTACAAATGGTTAATTAATCCAGTGAATACCCTTAAACAAGTTTCTCTTCAGAAGTATCAACAAAAATACCACAGTGTCTACCATTGAAGGGGTTATTTGCAATCGTAAATATTTCTAACTGTGGAAACAAAATGACACATGCGGTGGATAGTGTAATTTGGGAGTGATAGATCTCTAAATGTCCCTTTCCTTGGTTTTATGAATGATGATGGTTATGACATTGGGTTATACTACAATCACAGAGGAGAAAGAAATAGAGCGTGTGCAACCAGTCAAAGTCCCTGTGTGTTGTATGATGTGAGTTCTCGCATATTCATGAGGGCCGATTGTTCGATCGTGCCGTGTCTAACAATCACACCAGCGCTGTGTGCCTTCGCGTGTACGCGATAGAGCGTTACGTGCTTTCGCGATAGACCGTGAAAATACACGGTAATTGCGTAGCAGTCTCGTCTGTCGCATTTCATGGAACAATCGGCCCTCATTATTGGGTGATGCTGAGACTTTGACTGGTTGCATGCACTCTGTTTCTTTCTCCTCTGTGATTACAATGCAATATTTAAGGTGTGCATATCTATTATTCATTGTTGGGCAGGTAAAACCTCCTGTCATTGGCCCCTGAACAGGTTTAAAGCAAAACCCTCCATGTAACCTCTTGGCAGCTTTGTTTTAAACATGTTCAAGGGCCACAACAAGTACATAGGTTTTTCCTACCCAACGATGTATTGCTATTTATTATGCCTTTCTAGATGGGCATACAGGTACATTAGCCAATAATGCTTTAAACACAGGCAGAGATGAACTCAGAATGTTGCATCTGATGCCAGGCATGATGTGATTGGTTGTTGACCAGTGCAGTACATCATATGTGGTCTGATTCTCAAGGCCCATGCATTGTATTTTTGGTTGTTTTTGCAAAAAAGCATCATGAGCATCATTTATTTCTATTTTGAACGCAACATTCTGAGTTTATTTCTGGTGGCAACTACAGTTTTACTTTGCTATGTAAGTTCTACAGTATGGCTGAATAGGTTAGGGTTAAAGTGCAGTTGCTCCCAATTCCATTACAAAACTCATTTCTCTAAAAGGGGCAGGGGCAAAATAAATGTGGGGGAGGGGGCAAAGTAAATGCAGGGAGGGGTTGGGGTGCAAAATTGCTGTAACTTTTTTTTGTCCTGATGGGGGAGACAAAGAATAACTGGGGGATGTTTTGCCATCACTGAGTATATTGAAAAATGTACACACATTCTTTTTGTGAACAAATTTAAATCTATATATTAGTATATAATTTTCAGATTCTTTTTGTACTTTTCTCAAAAGGTTGACAGGGGGCAAAGTTAAATGGGGGGGTATTGTCACCACTGAGCATATTGAAAACTTTATTATACACATTCTTTTCATGTGTATTTTTTTCCAAAAAGTTGGCTATGCTGAAAAAAGGTCTACCTGAAGGATTTGTATTATTGTAACTGAACAAAATTGTACCACCCTCGTTATGAAATATTTAGAAAAATAAGTTTTGCAGTTTTTTGGAATCAGGAGTAGTGTCCACTACACACAAGCTTACGTTAGATCAAAGATAAGATAATTTTATACCTTGAATCCAAGTTTGGATTTCCTGAAGAAAAGCATGAAATAACATTAGAACAATAATATGAACAGGATGAGTAGTTTGGTTGAATATATTACACCCACCCCACAGATTATAATACAAATGAAATTACATTTTATCTACCTGTTGACATGTGAATATAATATAAATTTATAAGTTTGTCATGTGAAATGTGCATTATGATTATTTAATCATGGATTTGAATCATGTTGTTAGAGAGGTATCATTCGTGATTTTAACACTCTCTTTTTAGGGTATAATAGATATCCATAAAGAAAGCCGATTTCCAAAATTTCATTTGATTCATTCATTGAATTTGAAAGTTATGCATATTGTATTACAGTGCCTGATAGGCCACCATGTTGTAATTTTGCATTGTCAAAAGCCTGACAATACAAATTAGACAATATCTTTGTAAAACAACCAAATCTGCAAGAAATTTTATGCACTCAATCATTAGGTTGTCATAAATCGCATTAAGTTATCATAGTGCAGCCAAGGCTTAGTCCCATCATGCTCGGGTCGGGCTCAGGTGTTGGGATATTCCATTTAAAATTCACACTGCCCCTGTGGAAGATTTTTGAAATGCCTCCCATAGGTGAAGTATGGAATGAACACATTAGGCAGCTCCGTTTAAATTTCATACACCCTTTGAGAAAGCTACAACCTGCATGAATCTTCTACAGAGGGAGAGCGATTTTAAAATAGAATTGGTTAATGTGCTAATTCTATTTGAAATTCATACTCCCCCTATGGACAATATTTCCAAAATCTTCTACAGGAGGTGTGTGGATCGACTTTAAATAGAACAACCCATTGTGAGGTTGGATTGTACTCCATTTTTAAGAATCACTTGAAGAAACAATATTCTTATTTTTAACTTCAACTTTTTCTGATTTTTTTCCAAACAAGTAAATTGTTCAGTGTCAGACAACATTTGTATGGACCTCTAAGCTTACCTCAAGGAAGTGTGAGATGGTGACTTTGTCCTGGTGACCCATGAAGACAACATTCTCAAACAACCAAAAAAATGGCCGACTATCATTATGACAATTGTGACACGGGCTCAGCTGCTGAAGCACTTTGTGGAAGTTGAAGAACAGTACTCCAGTGCCCTCTGTGAAGAAGATGCAGATTTAAGAGCATTAAAGGGGGATCCAGTTGACCAGGCAAACTTTCAAGGACAACCTAATTAAGTAGGCTTAAAATATAATCAAGTCAATGTTCACCTCTATGCCACCAAACTTTGTACAGCTCCCAACTTAATGTGTTTTCCAGATATTTATAGCGGCCTTTAAAGCAATAATATGTGATTTGCATAGAGTAGATTCATATTTAAATGTTAGTTTTCACTGATCACATTGTCCCCTTTTAATTTTGAGCTAAACAAATAAGGTAAAACAAAGAAAATTGTTGTATTTGATGTATTTTTCTGGAAAGGAGAGTGGTTACCTTCAAAAAGTACACAGCCAACTTCTCAATTATGGTGTACAACCATTGCCAACTACAACCTGGTTGTACACCTGGTGTACAACCAGGTGTACAACCAGGTTGGTGGTACACCAGGTGTACCACCATTGGTAGCCCACCTGGTGTACCACTGCAATGAGCACTCCGTTGCAATGGTACACCTGGTGTACCACCGCTTTGTTGCACACCAGGTGTACAACCAGGTGTACAACCAGGTGGGCCACCTAAGGTATCCCATAACAGTGGTACACCAGGTGGTACACCAAATGAAGGAAAACCTGGTGTACCACCATTGCCGAGTACCACCTGGTTGTACACCTGGTGTACAACCAGGTGTACAACCAACAATTGGTGCGATGGTTGTACACCCTGCGGCGATGCCACTGTCTGTCTGCAGCGTGACGTTACCATGGGAATAGAATTTCAGCAGAATCAAAATGTCCGGCGTCTCAAGTTTATCACACGGAAACGTGCGGAAAGAGCCCGATTTAAGCGGAAAATTGTAAGTTGTGATATATTTTCAAGTGAACTTTTTATTCTTTATATGGTAGGGATTGTTGAAATCGAGAAACAACAACAATCAATTGAGGATTTTGCGTGTTACAGAATTGTGTGTGTGAGGTACGTTTTTAAGCTTCCCTGCTTTCGTATTTTAAGCTTTCATCAATCCACAAAGTTGAAGTACGCACTGTCATACTCATGACTGTAGAAATTCCACGAAATATAGTCCATAAATAAAATGTTAATTTATTGTTCATTATTTACTATATTGTCTGTTAAAACCTACGGAAATAAAAGATCGTATTGTCGTGACTCGTGATTGTCATCAGATTCAGAATCATTCATGTCTCATGATAATTTAAAATGACTCAAATCCCAACGCATGAACCATGTCATGAACGTAAACAAAAACAAAATACAGTTTTTTTTTACATAATTATTTTATCTGGATCTGGATCTGGATTAGTTACTGCCCAACGCCCCTGGGGAGGGGTCACACGAGCAGGGTGGTGCTAATCTGCAGATGCTTTGGTTGCCTATTTCTTGCTTTCTTTATCTTTGATGTGCTGTTTGACTGATGATTTAAACTTGTCCTTGTCTTCTATGTCTGTGATTTGGTATGGTAGGTTGTTCCAGTCCTTAATTGTGCGGTTCATGAATGAGAATTTTAAACAGTTTTTTGATGCTGGTAGTTGTGTAAATCTACTATGTCGTGAGGCGCGTTGGACGGGGCGCAGGATATTATGCATTGGAATGGCGAGGTGACCCATCAGAGCTTGCTGGAAGACTGAAATTCTTGTTGTCTTCCTCCGATCTTCAAGAGGCTCAATAAAATTGAATTGACTATGGTACCACGCAGGCCAGTACGCAGGATTTTTTTTTGGGGGTGCTGATTTTGAAAAAGTGGATTTTTTTTCCAAAAAAAGGGGGGAGATTTTGGGAAAGTGGACTTTTCCCCCATATTTGGACCTTTTTGACCAAAAAAAAAAATTTAAGGGGTACTACACCCCTGGCCAATTGTATGCCTATTTTTGCAGTTTCTCAAATATTATAGCACATTGATGACAAGTAAGATATGTAAATTATAGGGCAAGGACTACAACTACTGTACTGAAAATTCAGCAACTCAAAGCAAGTAGTTATTGATTTATTGATCAAATATTGGTTTTCCCTCATTTTTGACTGTAACCCCACAACTGTTATATGTGCTGAAATAAAATTTACAGTGCGGTGGTTCTAGTCCTTGCCCTATAATAATACACTATCTTATTTGTCCCCAATGTGCTATAATTTGTAAGAAATATGCAAAAATAGGCACATATTTAGGCAGGGGTGTAGTACCCCCTTAAAATGACTCATAATCCCAACGCATGAACCATGCCATGAACGTAAACAAAAACAAACTACAGGTTTTTTTTACATAATTATTTTATCAATAAAATTGAATTGACTATGGTACCACGCAGGCCCGTGCACGCAGGATTTTTTTTGGGGTGCTGATTTTGAAAAAGTGGATTTTTTTCCAAAAGGGGGGGGGGGAGATTTTGGGAAAAGTGGACTTTTCCCCCCATATTTGGACCTTTTTTGACCAAAAACCATTGATAAAAACCTGATTCTTACATTTTGGGACTTAATATACTTTGCTAATTTGGGGACGTGTGGTCGCACCACCCCCCGCATCATTTTGCATTGAAACACTCATAAGGTCATGTTTTTTATACTGGGTACCAATGGCGTGACATGCATTTTTCAAGCAAATCACATGCTTTTACAGGTTTGGTGCTATAACTCCATAAGTCTACACTAGAACCCAATAAAAGTATATATATTCTGAGAGCATATACTCAGATGATTTCAGAAACGATACAATGAGAGTCATTATACAGGGTGACTCATAATAATACAGGGTGTAACAAACAAAATTAGGTCAAAAATATTAATTCAGTTATGGGGGTCACTGTCACACCTGAACATACATCATATAATGTAAAGTTTTGACACATATTTGATATATTTAACTTAATTGCCCACCCAGCCATACGGAATTTTTACTGGTCAAGTACTTCGATTATGTAGATACAGGGTGGTCAAAAATCTATCATATATTTATATGAATTTCTTCAAAACACCCCTTATCTGGCACTGGAGATGCAAATTTTCATGATTGAGGTGTGTAACTAGATGTAAAATAAGCTCAACAATCCAATTTTGAAAGGTAAAAGAAAATTTGACAAAGCGTTTTCATAAAAATTGACTTTTCGGATCAAATTTGAGCATGAGGGCGCTCTTTCAGATTTGTCGCAAACTTTCTACGTTTGAATAGATATTAGTTTACCAAAGTAACAAGGATTACATTACAACCAAGGCCTGCTTACAAAATTTGAGGCTTTTATCATGTTGCATTCAACTGTAGCACCCATTTCAATATTCCCTACATGAAATCCCTATTTAAATACACAGAGGTCAATGAACTTCATTCATGTAGCAACAACAAGTACCGTACTGACGCGAGTATAGTCCCACCCCGTTTTTGGGTGAACATTTTTCAAAATTGGGGGGTGAATTTGAATGCATTTTGAAATCATAGAGTATGACATGAATACAAAGTATCAATTTTCATATTAAAAATACAAAACATCTTGAAATTTTTTTTTTTTAAGGTCAACCATGAATGATAGCATTTAGGTCTAGGTCCTGGGACACTTCAAAGCCGAAAAAATAAATAACTTACAAAAAAAATTTAATTTCTGAAATTTTTCGAAAATTTGGGGGTGGGACTTTACTCGAAGGTGGGACTATACTCGCGTCAGTAGTAATTTTCAATTGTCCAATTAACAAATTCTGAGGCAGTGAATGCTATTAAGTGGTATCACTTGGCTAATATCAGGTACGGTACCGAAACAAGTAGAAACCCATCAATAATGTTTATCGAGACAATGCGTACTAATTACCATTGTACAGCATTGTCCTGCTCTGCCTCCGGCTCCGTCACCTCCTGCTCCGCCACATTTCATCTTTATTTCATTCAAAATACAACAATACAATAACAGCAAAACATAGACATTTGAATGAGGAGATGCTCAGAAGGCCAAAAAGGCCTGAACAAACACCCCCTTAACCTAATAACCTAAGTTTCATAATTTATCTAATAAAAAAACAATTACATACATACAAACACCCCCCACCACCCTGAATAGGACAAAAATATTAGTATTTATGCATCATTATCATCATCATTAAGTTAGGCGGGCAGCCTAACTTATTTCTTTCTTGCCATTTCTTTCTTCTCACAATTTGCTACTACTTCTACATCCTTGATCGGATTTCGACCAAACTCAGTCACAAGCAGTATTGGGTGGCTGGCTACAAAAGTTATGGTTTGTTTAACGTCAGAGGTCATCCAAGGGGTCACAGGGGTCAAAAAAGGCCATTTTAACCGAAAATGCTCTGAGCTGAAATTTAAATGCAATGATCCTTACGACATTCTAAACATGTTTAAAATATTTTAAAATGCATTTAAGGTCATTAAGGGGTCATAAATGGGTCAAAGGTCAAGTTTTTCAAAATGCTCCAATTGAGCTGAAATTTAAATGCAATCATCCTTGTGGCATTCTTAACATTTTAAAAATATTTTAAAAATTCATTTAAGGTCATTAAGGGGGTACTACACCCCTGTCCAATTTTGCGCCTATTTTTGCAATTTTCTCAAAAATTATAGCACATTGGTGACAAGTAAGATATGTATATTATAGGGGCAAGGACTATAACTACCGTTTTGAAAATACAGCAACACAAAGCAAGTAGTTATTGATTTATTGATCAAATATTGGTTTTCCCTCATTTTTGACTGTAACTCCACAACTGTTGGCTGTGCTGAAATAAAATTTCCAGTGCAGTAGTTGTAGTCCTTGCCCCTATAATATACATATCTTACTTGTCCCCAATGCGCCATAATTTTTGAGAAAAATGCAAAAATAGGCACACAATTGGGCAGGGGTGTAGTACCCCCTTAAGGGGTCATAAAGGGGGTCAAAGGTCAAGTTTTTCAAAATGCTCTAATTGAGCTGCAATTTAAATGCAATAATCCTTATGACATTCTTAACATTTTAAAAATATTTTAAATTCATTTAAGGTCATTAAGGGGTCATAAAGGGGTCAAATGTCAAGTTTTTCAAAATTCTCCAATTGAGCTGAAATTTAAATGCAATCATCCTTATGACATTCTTAACATTTTAAAAATATTTTAAAATTCATTTAAGGTCATTAAGGGGTCATAAAGGGATCAAAGGTCAAGTTTTCTAAAAACCAGATCAAGGTATATTTTAAACAAGGCAATTAATGAAACAGTGTTATTAAAATTAATCCTATCCAGCACATTATTGTTGCTTGATCAGATCGTCACAGTCATCTGCCTAAGTTACCTCGTGCCCTTGCAAAGGGCACAGTTGCTCCAGTTAATATTTTTATCTATCATCTCTTTTATCAAACAGGTGCATCCCTGAGGTCAACTCTTTTGTTATTATCTTGGTCACCTTATTATCTTAACTAGTGGTCAAATGCTGACATCTGTTGGGCCATATTTTTTACCTGGCTGGCAAACTCGATCAGTATGGTTATCTGTCACTTCTGTACAACAACTCGACAATATATTCTCCTTTGGTAAAAAGTAAGTGAATTGTATTTTAAAATGTTATTTTAATCAACATTTAATAAGAGATAATTGAAGCAAAAATAAGATGCCAGCTTGATTTTGGACATGTGAAATATTTTGGTGTGGTACTAATAAATGATGATGATGATCCAAACAATTTTCTCTCAATCTCTTTCAGATTTACTCTGGTCTATAATGGCTCCCGTGGAGAAATGGATGGTGAAGTAACATGGTCTGAAGGAACTAGAGTAATAACACCAACAGCCCAGGACAAAAAGCCAGACAGGTACATCATCATAGATATGTAAGTTTTTTTGTTTGCACCTGGTCCCATCTGAACCCAAGCGTGTCTCTGCTGGCAAATCACACCAACTGAATGCATGCAAATGATTTATATCAGCTTTTATTAATGTTTTTTTTTAAATAGATATTTGCATGCATTTTTTTATGTTTATTTTTACATGACCAGCAAATCACACCAACTGAATATGCATGCAAATGATCATCAGCCATTTTGTTTATGTTTATTATTATAATATTAAAATAAATTATTAAGTGCATGCATTCTTTTTATGTTAAATATTTGTTTTAGTATTAATATAATCCCAGATTTAGTTCATCTCAGTGCATTTCTGTTCATCCTGGATTCCTGGTTCATCAACCCCAGCTCATCTCCCGGGCTCATCTTGGTTCATTCTAGTTTATTCTGGTTCATCTTAGCAGGCTCCCAGTTCATTAGTTAACCACAGCTCATATATCCTCATTTCTTCATGGTTCAGCCCAGTTCATACTTAATACTTTGCTGGTTGTTAACGGTCCATCCAGGCCCAGACTCATTCACAGTTTATTATGATGGTGACAGGATGAACTAAAAATGAACTGGAATAAACCGTGATGAACTGTAGTGAACCAAGATGAGCCAGGACGAATTGAAATGACTGTGCATGAAATAGTGGAACAAATGAACTGCGATGAACCGAAATGTACTGGATCAGATGAATCCAGATGAACCATAAATGAAGGGATGATGTACTGAGAGTAGGAGGAACCACGATGCAATGAGATGAATCTGGTTCAATTTGATTCATCCCAGTTCATTCAGGCTCAGCCCGTCAATTCATATTGAACTGGAATGAACATAAATGAACTGGGATATTGAACCATGAGGTGAACTGGGATGCACCAAAATGAATTTAAATAAACCAGGATAAACCAAAATGAACAAGGATGAACTTTGCTGCACTGTGAGATGAACTGAGATGAACTTGATCATCCAAATTCATCCCAATTCTTTTTTGTTCATCACAGTTCAGGTTGGTTTATTTCAATTAATTTCAGTTCATCCCAGTTCATTTGGTTAATGTCCGTTTATCCCAGTTCATTTTGGTTCATCACAGTTCATTTTAGTTCATCCTAGTTCATTTTGGCTCATACTGAGCACAGAATGAACATAAATGAACTGGGCTATTGAACCATGAACCAAGGTGGACTGGGATGAACCAAAATAAACAAGTTCATGTTCATCCCAATTCATCTTGGTTCAGTTTGGTTCATCCTGGTTCATCTTAATTGCTTTCAGTTCATCCCAATTCATTTGGTTTATCATGTTTATTTCAAGGTATCCCAGTTCATGTTGGTTTTCCTAGTTCATCCCAGTTCATTTTTGTTTTCCATCCAGGATTATCCGTAAGCTGAACTGGGATGAACCGAGATGAACTAAAATAAACTAGTTTGGTTCATCCAAGTTCATTTTGGTTCCTACCAGTTCAGATTGGTTCATCTCATTAATTTGGGTTCATCCGGCTCATCGTTTCAGTTCATATTGATCTGGAATGAACACAAATGAACTGTGATGAATTGGGTTATTGAACAATAATGAACTGAGGTGAACTGGGCATGGATGAACCAAAATGAATTCAGATAAACCAGGATGAAACAAAATGAATCAGGATGAACCACAATGAACTGGGATGGACTGCCAGATGCACCAAAATGAATTAAGATGAACTAGTTCATCCTAGGGAGAGCGTGGCGCAGAGCAGTGGCGCAGAGCAGTGGCGCAATGGTTAAGAGTAGGGAGAGCGTGGCGCAATGGTTAGAGTACTTGCCTTTAGTGCATGAGGTCCCGGGTTCGATTCCCGGCGGTGGCGATTTGCTGGGATATTGACTTAGAAAAAAAAGTCTGAAATTAATTGGCAACATCTGTAGATTAAATTCAGACTTCCGCTCCCCATGGTTCATTTAGAATTGGGTAAATGAATCATGAAAGTACTCCGTCCTTCGGAGGGGCGTTAAGCCGTGTGCAGAGAGTCATACCTGTACATGTATCTCGCAGCCAGTTTCGAAAAGAGTAGGGTGTTAACCCCTGACAAATGGACCCCAATGGAAATAAGCTTCAATAGAGGCTTTCTTGGGTTATCCAGGGTTGTTAAAACCCGAACAAATCAAATCAAATCAAAATTCATCTCGGTTCAGTTTGGTTCATTTCAATTTGTTTCAGTTTATCGATCCCGATTCATTTTGTTTATCATGGTTAATTTCAAGGTATCCCAGTTCATTTTTTTTTCTAGTTCATCTCAGCCCATCCAAGCTAACTTTGGATCATCCACAGGGTTCATCCCAGTTCATAATGAATTGAGATGAACCAGGATGAATGGGATGAAATGGGTTATTGAACCATGAGTTTACTTTGGTTCATATTAGTTCAGTTTGATTCATCCCGGTTCATTGTAGTTCATGCCATCAGTTCATCATGAACTGGAATGAACAGAAAGAAAGGAACCGGGATGCGTGAGTTATTGGCTTGATGTTGAACTAATTCTACCAGATCAAAAAAATAACTTGTGGATCAAGCCACCATTTTATAACATACATATATCTGAAAGAGTCAATTTCATTTGTTGGTTTTTAAAATGTTAATGTTGCAAACACCTCCTGTTTTACACAATCAGTTCTATTCTTGAAACATTGTTTTGTTTTTTATTGTTCATTTCAGGTTCACCTTGTCTACTTCAACATTTAAATACAACTTTGAAATCACCAGTATCATCTTGGATTCCTGGTAGTGCTGGTACATGTATCTTGCACCAAACATTTAACAACAATGAACTTATTTAAAGCAATGACACTATGACCGTCTGCAGTAGCAATATATGTTTTTATCATATTTTCTATGTCAACTATTTCACCCACTGTACACACTGTTCTGAACTTCAACATTTGCAGTGCACATTGGTTGATCACACTTTAGCTCCAAATTTGTTGGGAATTGTCGTTTTCAAAACAATGAGGTTATTGGACCAGATGACTTTCACTGCATCTATGCATCCAGTTAATTAGGGACCATTCACAAACACTTGTTACGGGGGGCCTGATGCAAAAAAGTTTCATTACAAAAACTTTTCAGCCTCCCCCTTTTCAGATCTCCAAAATTTCAGGCCCCCCTTTTTTGACATGAAAATTATCGGTCAACTCCATAGAAAAGCAATTTTCCCAGGAACATTTGTGGTCATTGTTTTCAGCCCCCTTAGGAGAGTCAAAACTTTTAAGGCCCCTTTTTTGCATCAGGCCCCCCTAACAAGTGTTAGATGTTGAAATTTGTTGACAACCCTTAGGAGAGTCAAAACTTTTAAGGCCCCCTTTTTGCATCAGTCCCCCTAACAAGTGTTAGATCTTGAAATTTGTTGACAACACAACAAACCACTGTGTGCGTATGACTGTTTTGTGTGATCTATCATCTATTATTTTTGCTTCATGTGTTGCTGGGCATTGTTCCCTGCATTCTTAAAATTATCCAGTCAAAATGTGACTAGAAATAGATAGTCCAGGAGCAAGATCCCACAGGGGGCCTAAATAAGGACTTGGTTCATCCCCCACTACATACAAGGTTTGACACCATAGGTAGTTAGTATGGACCCTCTAGATCACTGCTAGGTAGGTAGTGGACTCAAATTGTGGTATCACTTTTTTTTTACAGGTCATTTTATGTATGGACGTATAATCGCATAAAATCACCAAAAATAGGACAAAATTAAGGGGTAGAGGAAATATAAACTCCAAGAACTCAACCTTTACTCATAATAATGAATTTATTTTGGTATGAATATGTAGCTAATTGATTGTTCTAACTGCTTAGTATTATTTGAAAGCAAACCTAGGTTTCATTTGATCATGATTTGAAGTGGCCAGTCCATACACTAGTGAAAAATCAGATTTTTCACAACAATGCGTAGGGTGGGTGTTTTTGTGACATTGGCTTCAAATTTTACTATTGTGTCAATTTCTATTTTCAAAATTAATTAAGTTTCCATTTTTAATTTTGTTTTTAATATCAAGCATATCTAGGCAAACTTTGATGTTCTGGTTCAAATATTTATGTATGTGCATGTTTGCTTGCATGTTGGTTTGTGTTGTGTGGGTTTGGGGTAGGTGGGGTTGGGTATGTGGGGGTGGGTGCGGGGTGTGTATAGGGTTCAGGGTTGGGGTGTTTTACATGTCTTAATATGTCACTCGGCTGAACTATATAAGTTCTATTAACAAAATTTGTTTGGTAAGTTGCCATTCATGTAATATTTTGAATATTTATATGTGTGGGGTGAGATCAACCGCTGTTTGTCAGGAAAATAGACTGAAAATGTAAACAAATAGTTACTTTTCCACATGTAGCAGCGTGTGTATATAACAATATTATGGGGTAGGGGAAATATAAACCATCATAACTCAACTTCAACTCATGATAATGAATTCATTTTGGAATAAATATGTAGCTCATTGATTGTTCAAACGTGTTAGTATTATTTTAAAGCAAAGCAAACATTAATTGTCAGGTAGATAGCCATAAAATGCGAGAAAAGGTTACTTTTCTATGTATAACCATGTCAAATATGGCATTATTAAGGGTAGGGGAAATAAAAACCACCATAACTCAACCTTTACTCATAATAATGAATTCATTTTGGTATCAACATGTAGCTAATTGATTGCTCTAACAGAAAAACCATAAGATAGACATAAAATATGATAAAAATGTTAATTTTCCAATGTGTAACAGCGTAAAATTTGACAATATTAAAGGTTAGGGGACGTACAAACCAACGTAACTCGACATTTATTCATTATGATTCATTCATTTTGGCATTAATATATAACTGTTTGGTTGTTGTAATCTTTTAAAGCAAAATAACCATTAATTGTTAGCGGGAAAGACATAAAATGTTTTAAAAATGTCAATTTTTCATGTGTAGTACCGTAAAATATGACAATATTAAGGTGTAGGGGACATTCAAATCACCAAAACTCAAGTTTTACTGATGAAAATGAATTCATTTTGGTATCAATATGTAGCTATTTGATTGTTCTCATTTCTAGTATTATTTAAAAGCAATTAAACCATTAGTTGTGAGGTAGATAGACATAAAATGTACGAACATGTTAATATTCCATGTCTAACAGCGTAAAATATGACAATATTAAGGGGTAAGGGACATACAAATCACCAAAACATAGGTTTCACTGACGAAAATGAATTCCATTTTGATATCAATATGTAGCTATTTGATAGTTCTCATTTTCAGGCATTATTTTAAAAGCAATTAAACCATTAGTTGTCAGGTAGTTAAACATACAATAATGAGAAAAATGTTGATATTCCATGTCTAACAGCGTAAAATATGACAATATTAAGGGGTAAGGGAACATACAAACCACCCAAACTCAAGTTTTACTGATGAAAATGAATTCATTTTGGTATCAATATGTAGCTATTTGATTGTTCTCATTTTCTGGCATTATTCTAAAAGCAATTAAACCATTAGTTGTCAGGTAGTTAAACATACAATATGAGAAAAATGTTGATATTCCATGTCTAACAGCGTAAAATATGACAATATTAAGGGGTAAGGGGACATACAAACCACCCAAACTCAAGTTTTACTGATGAAAATGAATTCATTTTGGTATCAATATGTAGCTATTTGATTGTTCTCATTTTCTGGCATTATTTTAAAAGCAATTAAACCATTAGTTGTCAGGTAGTTAAACATACAATATGAGAAAAATGTTGATATTCCATGTCTAACAGCGTAAAATATGACAATATTAAGGGGTAAGGGACATACAAATCACCAAAACTCAAGTTTACTGATGAAAATGAATTCATTTTGGTATCAATATGTAGCTATTTGATAGTTCTAACCTTCTAGTATTATTTTAAAAGCAATTAAGCCATTAGTTGTCCGGTAGATAGACATAAAATGTATGAAAATGTTAATATTCAATGTCTAACAGCGTAAAATATGACAATATTAAGGGCAGGGGACATACAAATCACCCAAACTCAAGTTTTACTGATGAAAATGAATTATTTTTGGTATCAATATGTAGCTATTTGATAGTTCTAACATTCTAGTATTATTTTAAAAGCAATTAAGTCATTAGCTGTCTGGTAGATAGACATAAAATGTATGAAAATGTTAATATTCAATGTCTAACAGCGTAAAATATGACAATATTAAGGGTAAGGGACATACAAATCACCAAAACACAAGTTTCACTGACGAAAATGAATTCCATTTTGGTATCAATATGTAGCTATTTGATTGTTCTCATTTTCTGGCATTATTTTAAAAGCAATTAAGTTTCCCACGAGGGGTTGAAGGTCATAATGGGGCCAATACTAAATGGCCAATCCTATCATGTTGTAATGTTGTAATCTCAAATTGTTCCTCTTATCGCTAAGAATTTAAAAGAAGACAATTGTCATAGTTCTACGAAGCTTAGGGGTTATAACGTCGAATATATCAAAAATATCATAAATAAAGGTCAAATTTTAAAAATGGTCCAATTGCACCAATTAACGTAAGAAACCTCAATCGTATACTACATTCAAATTTTGGTGCAACGATTTGTATTCCGTGTTCCCCTTCACAGTTAATGCAGCCAAAGTTGAGTTATGGTAATATTTCCCCTACCCTTAATATTACCATATTTGACACTGTTACACATGGAAGTTTTTTCTCACATTTCCTTTGTATCTACATAACAACTAATGATACTAGAACGTTAGATGAATTCATTATCACGAGTAAAAGTTGAGTTATGGGAGTTTATATTTCCCCTACCCCTTGATATTGTCATATTTAGGGACCGTTGTAAGGGGGGGGGCTGATGCAAAAAGGGGGGGCTGAAAAATGTTGGTCCTCCTAAGGGGGGTCTGAAAAAAATGACCAAAAATTTTCCTGGAAAAATTGAGTTTATATGATTTTCTATGGGGTTGACCCATAATTTTCATGTCAAAAAGGGGACCCTAAAATTTTTGAGGTCTGTAAAGGGGGGGGGGGCCGAAAATTTTTTGCGATGAAATTTTTTTGCATCAGGCCCCCCTTACAAGTGTTTGTGAACGGTCCCTTCTGACAGTTTCTGTGTATCTACCTGACAACTACTGATCGCTTTGTTTATAGAAAGTTAGAACAGCCAATCAGATACATTCTGATACCAAGATGAATTCATTTTCATGAGTAAAAGTTGAGTTATGGCAGTTATAAATTTCCCTACCCCTTAATATTGTCATTTTACGCTGTTAGACATAGAAAATTTACCTTTTCCTCACAGTTTCTGTATATCTGCTTGACAAATAATGGTCGCTTTGCTTTATAATAATACTAGAAAGTTAGAACAACCAATTAGATACATTTTGATACCAAGATGAATTCATTTTCATGAGTAAAAGTTGAGTTATGGCAGTTATAAATTTTCCCTACCCCTTAATATTGTCATTTTACGCTGTTAGACATAGAAAATTGACCTTTTCCTCACAGTTTCTGTATATCTGCCTGACAAATAATGGTCGCTTTGCTTTATAATAATACTAGAAAGTTAGAACAACCAATTAGATACATTTTGATACCAAGATGAATTCATTCTCATGAGTAAATGTTGAGTTATGGCAGTTTATATGTCCTCTACCCCTTAATATTGTCACATTTAAGCTGTTAGACATAGAATATTTACCTTTTCCTCACAGTTACTGTGTATCTACCTGACAACTAATGATCGCTTTGCTTTGAAATAATACTAGAAAGTTAGAACAATCACCTAAATACATTTTGATACCAAGATGAATTCATTTTCATGAGTAAAAGTTGAGTTGTGGCAGTTTATATTTCCCCTACCCCTTAATATTGTCATATTTATTTTTGCTGTTAGACATAGAATAGTTACCTTTTCCTCACAAATACTGTGTATCTACCTGACAAATAATGGTCGCTTTGCTTTAAAATAATACTAGAAAGTTAGAACAATCACTTAGATACATTTTGATACCAAGATGAATTCATTTTCATGAGTAAAAGTTGAGTTATGGCAGTTACAAATTTCCCCTACCCCTTAATGTTGTCATTTTACGCTGTTAGACATAGGAAATGTACCTTTTCCTCACAGTTTCTGTATATCTGAATGACAAATAATGGTCGCTTTGCTTTAAAATAATACTAGAAAGCTAGACCAATAACTTGGATATATTTTGATACCAAGAAGAATTCAATTTCATGAGTAAAAGTTGAGTTATGACAGTTTACATTTCCCCTACCCCGTAATATTGTCATCTTCACGCTGTTAGACATAGAAAAGTTACCTTTTCCTCACAGTTTCTGTATATCTGTCTGACAACTAATGGTTGCTTTGCTTTAAAATGATACTAGAAAGTTAGAACAATCACTTAGATACATTTTGATACCAAGATGAATTCATTTTCATGAGTAAAAGTTGAGTTATGGCAGTTTATATTTCCCCTACCCCTTAATATTGTCATATTTACGCTGTTAGACATAGAAAACGTACCCTTTTCTCACAGTTTCTGTGTATCTACCTGACAACTAATGGTCGCTTTGCTTTAAAATAACACTAAAAAGTTAGAACAATCAATTAGATATACATATTGAATTGAATTAAATAGAATTAATACCAAGATGAAGTCAATATCATGAGTAAAATATTGAGTTCTGATGATTTATTTTCCCCTACCCCTTAATATTTTTCTATGTTATGCTGATATACGAGGGAAATCAACATCAGTTTTGTTGGGTTTTTTTGGGTTTTTTAAACATTTTTTGTCTTTTTCCCAGTGGTTACTCACGTCCTACACATAAATATTCAAAATATTACATCAATGGAAACTTAACGGATTTTGTAAATGGAAGTTGGTGCAGTGTAGTGGCATATTAAGACATGTACACACACATTCATCCCCTTCCCCCACACATACCCTATGTACACCCAGCACCCCACACACACCTCGTCCCACAGACACCCCAACGAACTCATATTTATTATAATGATTGGAACTGGTACAATAATGTTTCACTTGATATGCAAAAAAATAAAAAAAAAATAAAACATTAAAATTTAAATAAAAAAAAAAAAAATGGAAACTGAATCAATTTTGAAAACATAAAGTGCTATAGTTGTGAGATTTGAGGCCAATGTCAAACTTTACACATATGGTTTTAAAAAATCAGATTACCACTCATTTATGGACTATATACTTCCAAATATGCTCAAATGAAACCTGTTTTTGTTTAAAAATAATACTAGAAAGTTAGGAAAATCATTTAGCTACATATTGATACCAAAATGAATTCAAAATAATGAGTAAAAGTTGAGTTCTTGGAGTTTATATCTCCCCTACCCCTTAATTTTGTCCTATTTTTTGTGATTTTATGCGATTATACGTCCATACATAAAATGACCTGTAAAAAAAAAGTGATACCACAATTTGAGTCCACTACCTACCTAGCAGTGATCTAGAGGGTCCATACTAACTACCTATGGTGTCAAACCTTGTATGTAGTGGGGGATGAACGAAGTCATTTTTTTGAGGTTGCTGCTCCTGTACTAAGAACAAGATCTCACATGATTTTCTAGTCAAATTTGACTAAACTCTGATCACATTGACCAGGTTTTGTGTCAAATTTGACTAGAAAATCATGAGACTGTTCTGTGACATCTTATTATACTTGATTCCAGTTAAAATTTACTAGATCTTTTTAGAGTGAGGTCTGATCTGGCAGTCAAACACAGTGGCGGCACCAGGATTTTTTTCGGGAGGGGGGGCATAGTGAATTTCAGTAGGCTATATCTCTGCAAATCAGTGACATCAACATGGTGTTTCATACATGCAAGTAGACAATGTATTTAATGTGTGTGTGACTGGGTATGACTGGGTTTTGAGCCAAAGACTCTCATTATGAAGCTGAGTCACCGGCACTAGCTGAATTTGAAGTTCAGCGTGTTTTGCGTTTATAGCTCAGCGTCACTTGGTGTGTGACACACTTTTATGCGTGCCATCCATCAACGTGCCGTAATGTACACGCGTCAAAACCACACTAAGCCAACGCAGCACACGCTGAACTTCAAAACAAGTGCCAGCGACTCAAGTATAGTGTTTGGTATGTATGTACCACTTCATGAGAACTTTAAAGAAGTGTTGAAAGAAAACTCATTTTCAGCAAAGCATGCTGGGGTGGTGTCAAAAAATTTAATGAGTTTTGATCTGTTTAATTTGTTTTTGAACTATTTTTGAGTAATTTTTTTAAATAATTTGTAAGGGGTTGGTCACCCACCTTTGCACAGTATTTTTTGTGGGGCCCAGTGAGCACGTCAGACATATGGAATTGTATTCTGAATACGAAGAATGTCTTTCTGGTGTCAAATTATTTTGATTTTTTTAAATTTAGGATATAATTCAAATGTTATGGCAAATTCTTAAAAATGTGCATTTTTGAAATTAACAATCCTCAAAGTAAAATTTATAAATCTAATGCTATTAACATCAGTAAAGTGTATGTAGCTGGGAGGAAAAGCTGGTTATCATTTTAAAATTTTGACTTTTCGTATAAAAGATACATTTCACCCCAAAAAGATAATGACTATCTTCATATTCACTCATCCTGAATTACTTGCTTTTGTTATGTGTAAGAAATGTAAAGTGTGTATAAATGTCCTGTTATTTTGTTACTCCGTATTTTGCAAGTAATTCAAATAAATATTATTATTATAATACGAAAGGTCAAAATTTTGAAATGATCGTCGGCTTTTCCTCCCAGCTACATACACTTTAAGTGCATATCAGTAGATTTATAAATTTTACTTTGAGGACTGTTATATGAAAAATACAAAAATTTCATTTTTTTAATAAATAAAAAATGTGTTTTATATTGCCAATTTTAAAAAAAAAATCAAAATTACTTGATATCAGGACATTTCTTATCAGAATGTAATTCGATATGTCCAATGTGCACTCATGTCCCACAAAAATACTACGGTATGCAAAAAAAATATGATTCCTTAAAAACTAAATAAAGATCTTTTCTGAGCAAAATTGAGCATTTTTCAACCATTTTTAGTAAACATTGCTTAGTTGTTCAAGATGAAAAAAAAAAAAAAGCAAATAATTCTCGATCATGAGAGGATGTGCATTCTGTGTCAGCGTACTTTTCATTGAATAGCACGACCGAGCGACCTTCCTTTGACCGAACCTTGACCTTGCCTACCAACGACGGTGTGATTGGTCAATTCTCAAAAGTTGTATTTGCACCATACGTGTGATTGGTCAATCCTCAATAGTTGTGTTTGCACCGTAAGCGCCGGTTTTTGCGTAGTATGCTCGATGCAAATACCTGTGCGTAGTCTGCGTACCCATGGTACCCAAGTTGGCTCTCATGATCGAGAATTAAATATTTTGTCTATGCATAATTTTACTCAAGAATTATTTTGTTTCGTTTCCCACGAAATTTGGGTAGGCCTAAAAATAAATATATGTTACTTTTTATATACTGTTTTTTATACCAGCAATTTAGCAGTTATGAGGTCCAAAAGTTTCCATAATTTCAGGGTTAAGACCAACCGTCCTTAAAGTTGTTTATTTTTGGTTAAAAATAATTAGTATTCCTGTTATTTGAAAGATTTGAAACTATATATTTTGACCTAAACGACGTACCGAAAGCAAAATGGAAAGCAATGGTCAATTTTTTGGGCCTACAGGATAAATAACAGAAAAGACTAAAATTGTTTTTCATGTAAAAATAAATGAAAATAGTTTACACTGATCCAACATGCATCGTAACCTAGGAAATATCTGAAATCTGGGAATTTTTTAGGTCTTGTCCCCTGTAGGCCTTAGAATGTGACCTTGGCCTTTTTGCTCATAACTTCAGAACGGTACGTCACAGGTAAGTCAAACTCTACCTGTTTTAATCCTTGGGATGAGAGGAATTCTTTTGTATGTTTTCAAACCAATTTTGAACAACTTTGAAATTTGACCCTTGTGTAGAACAGGGTTTTGTTACTTACGTTGCCTATTATTCAAGGCATATGTAATGAGGTAGCTTTAGCAAGGGGGGGTACAAGATAACGATTGGGTCATCTGGCGGTATTGTAATGTAGGTCTACTATATGATGTGCGGGTAATATTGGTCCTGAGAATGGGAGCTCTTGATGTCTATGGTCTACTCTTAGTACACCGCTAAAATGGCATAAAATGGGTACGCCACTGGGTTATGCCAGAGTTATGCCCACTGGGTTACACCTGGTTATGCACAATCACATTGCAATGGTAATTTTAGTCCTGCAAAAAATCAGCCGCAGTCAGTGGCGTAGCTGCAGGGGGGGGGGGCAATTGCCCCCTGGCAAAAATTGCCTTTTTGGGCCGCTATATCGATCGAGCAACTTTTAGTCTAGATCAATATTTGCAGGCAATAATGTTGCGCCTCTAAAACGTGTGCACGCCATATGTGAAAAGATTTTGAAAAACAAGTGCATGAAGTGCGGTCTGTGGGCAGCAAGTTGTTATTTATATAACGTTGTATGATGTATTCATTGTAATTGTATACACACTACTGCATCAGGGGCTGTGCAATAATTATGAGTACCCCGGGGTAGTGAATTATCAAAATGGTCTGCCAACCAAAAATTGCTTTCCCCACTTTGACGTGACAAAAAACTTTTGCCCCCCTCCCTTTGACATGCCAAAAATCTTTGGTTCCCCTTTTACTCATGCAAGATTTTGGGGAACCCAAATGTAAAACCTTGTCCTTGAAATTGTTATAATAATATGGCGTTTTGCATATTTTAATGTGTTCCTAATGTTTTCCTACACCTTGTTTGGGCGTAATATAGAAACGGTCAGGCGGCGGATGACATGATCGAGCCGGCAACTCGTGAAACCGCCCGGCCGTATGGCATTTTCCATATACTTGGTTAGTTTTGTGGGGTTCATTATCGAACCCCAATGGTTTTAGCTTGTATTTATATTATTTATCAACATAGGCCTATTTGTTTGTGATATTTCAAGCGTTTTTAAAACGCTTGAAATATCACAAACAAATAGGCCTAAAATTTCAAAAATTTCAAAATAATCCCATTCAATTACACGGTTGATGATGAAAATTTACTGAATTTAGGGACTGCACGTCATACACCACCTGGAAACGGTGCCAAAAACGTCTGTGCCAAAAATCGCTTGCCCCCCCCACCCTTTCAACTCTGCAAAAATTCCTTGACCCTCCACCTGCCAAAAACAATGCTCCCCTCCCCCCCAAAAAAACATTTTGCCCCCCCCCCATAATTCACCACCTCGGGATACACATAATTATTGCACCACCCCTCAGCCCGGGCCCTCAGCACTGTCATACCCTGAAATGATGATGATCGGCCTGTCGAATTCAACAACTGCCATGGCATAATGTCGAACTCGTAGTCGTACTTTACCCTTCGATTTCGGTTAATAAATGTACGTTATGGACATGACAAATCGTATACAAATAAGTCCATTTCCTCATAATTCATTATAGTTACAATTTTGACAGTATTAGCTTGCCCACATCATAAAAATGCCTATTAAAAGTTGAAAACTTGACATTGATTTATAGACCCTACGATCTTTTACTAAAAGCTGTATGACCGACTCGGGTCAGGATGGCGATGGCGAAAATTGCGTATATCTATTTACCCGTTTTATCAATTAATACAGTTGCATTTTTTACAAAAATTACACGAAAGTGTGGCTCAGTTTCGCAGCATTTTATCTTGAGAAGTTTTCCAACCGGGTTTTCCAACATCATCACTGTCTCACTGCACTGCTGGGCATCGCCATTTCGGATTGTTGAATATCCGAGCGAGTTTCCAGTTCGTTTTTATACTTTCATGCACTATCTTGAATTTGGGTCAATTTCTGGAAAAGTGTCGATCTCGGATAAAAATCATATTGATATATATTTAAATTGTGTACACATTGTCATTGTTTGATTATACTTTAGTGTATTATTTAGAAACAAAAAACCTCGAGTCGATGTTTAAAAATGTGATTATTTTGTATGAATTGCGATGACTGTTTCCCGGACTGTTTATGATATAATAAAATACCAGAATAAACTATTCAATTTGTCAACGTGAACTTTTTATTACGTCTCTGTTTACTAAGTTCCAAACAATACGATATAATATCATTACAAATAACCGTGGCTACTGAGGATGATGTTATAAAATCCTAAAATCACCGCGATCGCAATCAAGGATACAACCTGGTGTACCACCGCTTTGGTGGCCAACCAAAGCGGTGGTACACCAGGTTGTAACCGGTTGCCACCAGGTTGTACTCGGCAATGGGCTACCTACGGATTTGCTGCCGGCAATTCGGTGCCTAGCAGCGGTGGTACACCAGGTTATATCCTGGATATAACCTGGTGTACCACCAATGAGAAGTTGGATGTGTAAGCTAGTATATAGGGCTTGTGTGGACACACTAGTTGCAAAGGTCTGGTTTATTTTTTCAGGGTCAAATTTTGACAGGCAGTTTTGGTGAAAATGACAGGCACTTGTCAAATCCTGGCTAAAACACTGGCAACAGGGTATGATTTAAATTTGATGAGATGAAACTAAAAGTGCATTAGGGCAATCCCACATTAATAATCATTAATACTATCCCTACATTGGGCTATTTCATTTTTCAATCCACACTACCCATGTGGAAGATTTAGCTAAAGTCTTGAACAGAGGGAGTATGAGTTATGAATAGAATACACAATTGAGTCAATTCCATTTGAAATACTTAGGCCTACTCCAGTTGTGCAAGATATAGGTACAACCATAATACACAGGGAGTATGGGTTCCAAAATCAATAACTTTGACCAATTACATTTGAAAAACATACTCCCCTGTGACAGATATTTCCAAAATCTTCAACAGGGGTAGTGTGGATTTCAACTGGAATAGCCCATTTTTTTCTTACTTACCACTTGAATAGACTCCCTTCCGTGCTGGGTTAACGATAGAGAGATCATTACAAGGACTGCCTCCTATCAGAAGATCTATGTGGCCCAGAGAGTCAAGCTGAAACAAACAAACAAACAAACAAACATGGTCAGGAACGATAGAGAGATCATTACACGGACTGCCTCCTATCAGCAGTTCTATGTGGCCCAGAGAGTCTCGGCGTTGAGATACTGCTGCAGCGCCGAGAGGCTGCTTTCACAGATCTCTCTAATACCATAGTCATTACTGCTGATTCAGGCCATGATATGTTATCAACTTTTTACTGATGGAAGTGTTTTACCTCTAGAACATCACTATGGGCAAGACAGACAGAAATAGATGGCTATTTTTCTGTATTTTGTGCCTGTTTTGGGTAACATTTCTGTATTATTATGAGCCTACATGGACAGTATACAGAGTATCATGCAGTTACCTGTTGATTGATCTGCCTACTCAACCAAGTCAGCCTGGAAACAACTTATTGACTACAACTTACTACCAGTGGGGTGATCATTATTATCATCTTGATCACCCACTTATCATCCTACCAAGTGGAAGTGATTATCCTCCACTACCAGTGACTAATCAATGTATTTTCAATATGGAGTGTGATCAGCCCTCATCCAAATCATCTCAGTCAAATATGACATTAAGTTTTCAATACACAGCTTTCTTCTTATGTGGATTGTCTACTACCAATTATACCAACTGCCCGCTAACAACTGAAACCTGTCAAAAGCTGCACTCACTTAATCTCTTAAAGCAGCCATGTTTAACTCATCATCATGAATCTACATCACCCCGAAAGACTAACAAGAGAAAACGATGGCGTCACCGTGGAAATAGAGTTGGCAAAAAACTCAAATCAAGGCCTACATCAGAACATATTGATTCCAGAATAAGTAGACCCACAACATCCATCAACACAAGAGACTGTCTTAATATTCGTTTATGGAACCCCACATCAGTTAGACATAAAACTACACCTGTATCTGATTGCCTTATTGGTGATAATGTTGACATTATGTTTATAACAGAAACGTGGTTAAATCAGAATGATAATGTTGTAATTGGTGAATGTAGCCCTCCAGGGTATTCGTTTGTTAATGTACCCAGAGGTACAAGTGATCATGGTGGCATTGCAATTATCTCAAAAAGATCTTTAAAACTGCACACTGTTCAGCTTCAACATAGTGTTACCACCTTTGAATCTGCTTCTGTAATTGACCCGCTTATGGCATTCAATATATTGTCATCTACAGACCCCTCATTCCAAAAAGAATGGATTATTAACATCTACCTTTCTTAATGAGTTTGAGGATTTCATGGGTGAGATAGCCTTGTTCCCTAATAAGGTTGTGTTACTCGGGATTTCAATGTGCATGTTAATAAACCATGGAAATCTGATGTCAGACGATTTTTGACATGCCTTGAGGTCTCTGGGTTTCACCAACACGTTAACCAACCCACTCACAGGTCTGGTAACATTTTAGATTTGATTATTTCAAGACCTGAAGATAATCTTGTTCACAATTGTCTTTCTCAAGGCATTTTCCTGCCGGACCATAGCATGGTTCATTGTTACCTGAATCGGAAAAGGCCACCTCAAACCAAGAAACCCAGTAGAGTAAGGAATTATAAACTCATTGATAACGAGCAATTTAGAAGTGATCTTATTACTGAACTGGAATACTTTACTGAACTTAATGATCCTATTGACAACTTGGTTATCTTATTTGATAGCAAGGTCCGGGATATTCTTGATCACCACGCCCCAGAGGTTGTTAAAATGCGCACGGTAAGAACCCGCTTTCCATGGTATAATAGTACTATCAAAGAAGAAAGGCAAGTGCGTAGAAAGTTAGAACGTAAATGGCGCAAGACCCGGATCTGATGAGGATAAGCGAGCTTATCTTGATCAAAAGAATGCTGTTAATAATCTTATTGATTCTGAGAAAGCTAAATTCTATCAAAACAAATTTGCCAATAGCGATGTCAAGGGTATGTTTCAGAATGTAAAACCCCTTCTGAACCAAAATACGCGTATCCTCCCTTCCTCAGACTCCACTGTGAGTTTGTGCAACCAGTTTGCCACTTTCTTCAATGATAAGGTCACCACGATCAGAGAATGTCTTGATTTGCATCCTGGTACCCAATCTCAATTTGTTGACTACCGCACTGAACATGTGTTCAGTGATTTCATGTTGGTCTCTGAGGAAGATGTTTGCAAACTTGTCAATGCTTCCTCCACCAGTACTTGTATCCTTGATCCAATCCCTACTTGGTTGATGAAAGACCACATTGAGCGCTTTTATTCCATCAATTACTCATATCATTAATGTGTCTCTCTCATCTGGTATTTTCCCGAACCTCTTGGCAAAGCTGTTATATCTCCTATCATTAAGAAATCTTCTCTTGATCATGATGAACTTAAAAATTACAGGCCGGTATCAAATGTGTCTTTTATATCCAAACTCATTGAAAAGGTTGTAACTCAGCAAATAACAAATCATATCAATGACTGCAATTTAGGTGAAATCTATCAATCGGCTTACAAAGCCAACACAAGTACTGAAACCGCTCTCTTAAAGGTGAAAAGTGATGTGTTGAATGCCGTGAACAGAGGGAAGTTGTCCTTCTTGCACTTTTAGATCTGTCTGCGGCATTCGATACCATCGACCATGGTATCATGCTCAAACGTTTACAGGATAGAATTGGTTTGTCTGGTAATGTATTGCAATGGGTTCGTATATCTTAATTGTAGAAGTAGTCGTGTATTTATTGATGGTTGTGTTTCCAATTCAAGCCCTCTTGTATTTGGTGTTCCACAGGGTTCTGTGATTGGGCCAATGATGTTTGTTATTTATACCTTGCCAGTGGGGGACATAATTAGTAAACATAATGTCTCATTTCATATATATGCAGACGATACTCAATTGTATGTTTCCTTTTGTCCTAACATCCCGTGCGCTGCTGAGAAGGCGTTACAAACTCTTGAAGCCTGTATCCACGAACTGCAAAACTGGATGAATATAAATAAACTCAAACTGAACAGTGACAAAACAGAATTTTTCATTGCTGGATCCCATTATCGCCTTCAAAAGCTTCCGAATCTTGAACTCAAAGTTGGCCAAAGCATTATAAAACCATCTCCAAATGTGCGTAACCTCGGGGTGATTTTTGACAGTCATATGTCTATGACAAAACAGGTGAACTCCATCGTTTCCTCTGTCAACCTCCAGCTTCGCAACATCAGAAGAATACAGCATCATTTGGATATGGACACTAAACATCATGTTGTCCGGGCCCTTATACTTTCGCGTTTGGACTATGGTAACAGCCTTCTCTATGGACTCAAGTCTCAAGATCTTCGCCGCCTTCAATCCCTTCAACACAAAGCATCCAAGCTAATTTTCTCCGTCCCTAGACGTACTGATCCAAAACCTCTCATGAACAATCTTCATTGGCTTCCGATTAGCAACCGCATCCAATTCAAACTCTGTCTTCTGATTTATAAGTGCCTGATTGACTCTGCTCCGCGATACCTCATCGATTCAATTAGTCTTAAGCCAACACCGTCCAGTGGCCCTGTTACAAGATCTGCCCTGGACAGAACTCTCCTAAACATTCCCATGTGCAAGTTAACCTGTGGTGATAAGTCATTTACAGCTGCTGGACCGTCCATCTGGAACAGCCTGCCACGGAACGTCGGGAAGCTTCTTCTCTCACACAATTCAAAAAGCTGCTGAAAACTCACTTGTACAATTTTTAGTATTTTTCATTTTGTCTTTACATTGACTTTTCTTGTTTTCCACTGGCTGGTTATTGTTTGTTGTTGGTAATGTAGTTTTGTGCGTTTAGATCAATTTTTTGCATAAGCGCCTTAAATCACCTTTATGTATGTATGTATGTAAGCTGAACAAACAAACAAACATGGTCAGCAAATATAATTGATCAACCCTAACAGTCATAGATACCACAAAAACCATGATGAAAACCACCGCGCATGTACTGTGAATCCCAGGGTCTGCGATGACACAATCATCCTAAGTGTTATGTGCTCACGGGGCATGAAGAAAGAAGTCACTTGGCACCCCTGGGATTCAAAACTTAGACCCCCCGCATGCCATGCAAGCACACGATCACAGACCGGTAGCTACAGGTCCCATGGGACTCGTCAAGGAATTTTCCTGATGGTTGATTCATAACTCTTGGACAAGTTGTGACGTAGTCCCCCTCCGCGACTCAAAGTTGGTTCCTCCCTGCGAACATATATTGCTTCTTTCACCCCTCTTTCGTACCACCTACGTTTTTTATCAAACACAATAACGTCCTTATTCTCAAAGTTGTGAATGGCCGCTTTGATGTGTGTGTATACCGCCATGGATATGATGTGACACTGTAGCCACCAAAAACAGTAAGTCCAGTTGAACAGAATTATAATTTAGTACAACTATTTGATCTACCTGGAAGATTGATAATAATCATAAATAAGTAAGTTAAGCTTACCTTTCTTGTATCTAATTCTCTTACATCTCCTATGTGTTGTATAGTGCCTTCATGACGAATGGAAGCAACTGTGATGGCATCTTTATGGATCTCAGAAGCGTAGTAGCATTCAACTTCAAACCCCAGTTCTTTTAAAGCCAACATAGCTGTTAACAATTGGATAAGAAATGAACTGGTTTTAAAAAAATACAATGCAAGATATTTAAAAAGAATTAGGTGGTATTATTCTTTTCTTTGTACCCAAAAGGCTGGAGCAAATATTGTATCATCCAAAAAGGATTGTCAAGATGCATGTCTTACACTATAAGACACAAAAAATTGTAGCTTCGAGGGGCGGTCAAAAAGTTTGTAGAACAAGACATGCTACTTTGTCGCATGGTACTGAATTTGGTCTCATTTGAAACTTGTTCCTTCAAAACATTACTGCAAAAATTGAAATTTTACATGACTGTATGGGCAGGAAGCCTACCTCCTTGAATTCACAGGTACTTCCAGAAGTGAACACAGGGTCATTATGGAAATTTCAGACAGGCAGAGACATACAGACTAGTTGCATATTGGAGGAGGGGGTTGAGAGTGTCCCACTCACACAACTTTCCCTGGGCTGGGAGCTACATCCACTGGGCAGGAATCGATCAGAATCATCTTATGAATCTTCTTCTAGTCGAGTAAATACTTTGATTTGGGGATAAAATTGTAAATTGACCACTAAACAACAGTTCACCTAGATTTTGGGCTAAAATACTGTAATATTAACCAATTTGATTTCAAAAGATCGCACAATATAAGTACTGTAAAAGTGGTCATTTTCGCGTGTAATTTTTCGCGCTTTGCCAATTTTGAACTACATTGCTTGTTTTTAATTTCATGAGTTTGAGTTTTCTTATGCAGACCTATACATTAAAAGAACATATTTGCAGGTTTTTATTTTCGCTTAGCAGTATTGTGCGCGAAAAGAGTAAAAATTAATGTACCGCAAAAATATCCACTTTTACAGTAACCTACCTGTGCCAATGCCATCGAAAAGTGACAAGACTCGTATCGGTTTTCTCTTGGTGACTGAAATAGCTGGATAAGTCTGCAGAGGTGGGAAGTTGTCAATGGTGTCATCCTGAAAAAACTTGAGTAATTGTCGATTCCAGTCCTCACGTCTCACAAGAAGGCCATGTTTACTGTCTGGTGAACACATGAAGCAGCACCATGGGTCCTGGTGTACTATCTGCAGGTAGGTATAACAAGATGTAGCATACAAGAAAATGTATATGAAATCCCAGTCTTTGAAATCAATCCGATCGCAGGATCTCAAATTTGTGACGCCTGTGCTTTTATGCCCCATTGCACACTAGCATGCGAGTAAAAAATTGCAAATGAAGTTTAACGCTGGTAGCGTTTTGCACAATCGCTACCAGCATTCAGTTATGCTAAAATTGTTTCGCCATCCCAAGATCACAGCAGTTTGGGGAAGCTTGTGGTTACCTGCTCCACAGCTGACTGTGACCACCATCAATCCCCCCAATCGTCAAAGGCCAAAAAAGTCCCCTTTTTTTAACCCCAAAAGTCCCATTTGCGAGCATAGCGAGCGAAAAAATAAGAAGTTTTTTAGGTCAAAAGGTCAACATTTTGAAAAAAAAAGTCCAAAAAAAAGACCCCCACAAATCCACTTTTTCAAAATCAGCCCCCGCAAATAAATCCTGGTTATGGGCCTGACTGTGACAGATGATAATGATGATTAGGCATAAGCTGATGGTTCTAGTGACCAAAGAAGAGAGGGGAGAGTTGCAGTGATATATTAATATCACAAACAACTTAACTAATCTGCAAAACGATGCTTTCACTGTGAAGCATGGATCATGGGTTGTTTTGACCAAGTTGAGTTTTAATGAACTCGACTAATGAGCATGTCTCGTCCAGGTGGCAGGTTCGAATCAACACAATTCCAATCTGCCACTGTGAAATCCAACATAACATTACTCTCAACTTGAGAAGAGACAGACTATATACACAATTATATTATAATTGCACAAGTTGAATATTTGACCCTTAAAAGTGTCACATCAAAGTGGCTCAATTTGCCGGAGCATGCACTTGTACAGGTTGAACAGTACCAAATAGTCAGATCTCGTAATACTGTACATTAATATCATTATCCCTTACAATAAGACTTAAATAGGCTTAGTGTTTTAACAGCAACACTTCATATGCGAAAGTTCAAAGTCCAATACCCAGGGGACCACTCAAGTTTTAAGGTGTATGCCGCATGACCAGAAAAACACAGATCCTGTTTAGGGTAAAAACTATGTGTTTTCAAGAAAAATGCTTATTTTTTAACTTCTAGTTGGTGCGTGTAGGGTCATTTCAAAATGATCCTGCTAATTTACAAAGCATGTTTCCCTGGCATGTTTTCTAGGTTCAATTCACTTTGAGGACTCCCTGGCTATTTTGACCATTCCACCTACGATCGCTACATATGCCAGTATGGGCTTCTTTTTGTAATTCAATATTGTGTTGAATCTAAGCCATGGGTTGTGGTCATCTATTGCGCTGAACCTGAAAACAGTACCAATGTCACCCAAACGTAAATATTAAAAATTAAAAACAAAAAAATGTGCTATAATAAGGGTTTACTTGATCAAAAACATGCAATGTGGTACCTTTCAGATAAAATCCTGCTTAGGGCAGGGGTGTGAGAGGCCACAGACCAAAAATGAGGAATGCTGAAAAGAGGAACTCTTACACCCTGTTAGGGCTATCTTTCAGGTACAATCCTGTTTAGGGGGTAAAATTTGTTGCAAGCCTGCTCTAAATTCCTGTTGACTATTATTTGCTTAATCCTGTTTAGGGTACATGATGTTTTGAAAATTTCTAGTCATGCATATACTGTGAAACTTGATTGGCCCCTGGGGTCCAACATTACACTCTAAATTTATTCAAAAGTGATAACACTTTGAAGAAGTTGTTCCAATAAAAAAAAACATTTCATAATAGTTTCACAGAATCACTCTAATGTAGAAGATGACATTACGTTTTGTTACCTGGAGAGATTTGATCATGTCTCACCTCCTTTTTCAACCAAATCAATGGTAATAACTCTTGTAGTGAGGGATCAACATTTAACCACATTTGCCTCTGAAAACGCTCACTTCCTGGGAACCAAATACCACACAAGGTAATTTTTATGTAACTCATTGACCCATTTGTGTTATATACTGCCTAATGACATCCTTGCGATCTGGTCAACTCATTGACAGATACGAACCTCAGGAGGGAATTCAATTTTTGATCAATTCTCTCCAGGTAGTGAAACGTAATGACATACCTTTTGAGTTTCTCCAGGTCCTACAAGCAGGTCTACACAATCTACACAGAATGACCTCCCACATCCTGTCTGTCCACAGAGCACTATCTGCTTCCCCTCGGCACAAATACAGCAGTACGACTAAAATGAAGGAATAAAACAAATAATTTTTGGTTTAGTGACAAGATATGACTACATTTGCACAGCGTTAGAATATAACAATGTTTGCTACATTCAGTCTACCTACAAAATGCAACTAATACAAACAGAATTTTAAAGGAGAATTTTGTGATCCTAGCATCCTCTTTTTATGACATTTTTCAGTAGATATCCACGAAAAATTCCAAAAATTCCAGTTGATTCCGATTTTGCGTTTGAGAGTTATGCATGATTATGTGCATTACACTGCTCCATAGACAATGTGATGTAATTTCGTTCTGGTATACCAGAACGAAATTAAAATTTCACGATATCTTTGCTAAACGAATTAATCTGCAAGAAATATTTTGCAAATAAACATTATGTAGCCAGAGGTTTCCAGTGATATAAAAATCTCAACTTTTTTTGAGAAAAGTGGGGGATGATGCTGTGGATCACAAAATGCCCAAGGTTTTAAGATTCCAAGATTATAAAATCTTGATGGAGTTTGTAGGCATCAGAGCTATCAAAAGTTCCACTGGAGATCAGAGAGACAGATGATAGGGATTAATCTTGATCACAAATTTCAAGCAAAACAGAAGTCAATGATCTATGTATAATGGCAAATTATGCAATCAGTCAATCTTTGGTACAGCTCGGAACCTTGAACTACTAACTATTATATACTTCATTAATATATTCTTGTTCATTGATTGGTTAAAAGTGGATCACATGACCAAAAATAGTTCTACCATCAGTACTCCTATCCGTAAATAGTACCTCTAAGCCGTAAATAGTATTTTCAATGTCCCGGATGTGCCGTAAATAGTACCTCTACTCTTTTGCTCTCCCAACTTTTTATATTTTGGGCTGTTTCTACTGTGCTTTTTGTCTTCTACCATACACCATTGGAAAGATTAAACTGTCGTGATCAAACTGATCTACTTTATTTGGTCTCTTTTGACTGAATTTTGATGAAATTCATATTTTCTGTGGTTTGGAATAACATACATCATTCACATTGCACTGGAATCCATAGTTTTCTACTTCATTAGTTCATAGACACTTGGTTGCACATGGCATGCTTAGCATTGTGGATTGTTTATATCACCATTTTGGTTCAAGGGGACTTGATCATCATGCCTCCATTGATTTCCTACTCCAGATTGGATTTATTGGGATTGATGCCAGAAAAGTGTCAATTACCCCTTTCAACTTATGAAACTTTGAAAGAGCTCAACATTTGTGGTGTTCAGCGGACTCAGCGTGGTTGCAGTGGTGGTAGATCTAATCACTTCACGCCCAACAAGCTACCGACTGTTGCAAGTGATAATCCACCTGTACTCAACAGCACAAAATCAGCACCCAGTAGAAATGAAAATCTAAACTTGAGCCTATGGAATGCCCAGTCCGTGGGTAATAAATCAAATGACATTTGTGAGTATGTAATCACCCATGATATAGATATACTGTGTCTTACAGAGACTTGGATGAAACCAGATGACCCTGTCATTATCAGGAAATGTCACCTCCTGGTTACACTTTTATAAATACTCCTCGTGTTTATGCATCTGGGATCCTCTTTAAACAACAAATTGGACTCTGTCATCTTACGAACATTGACATACCTACATTCACAACATTTGAATATACTGTTGTGTCCAACATGTCTCGCTCATTTTACATAATCATTGTATATAGACCATCGCCATCTGCTGTCAATAAGTTCAAATTGTCATCTTTCCTTCTTGAAATAGAGGATTTCATTGACTGTGTGAACTTACTGCCTGGCAAAGTCCTACTTGTTGGAGATTGGAATGTGCACTTTGATTTGCCTACCAAGAGTGATGTTAAACGTGTGTCTACTTGCCTGTCATCAGTTGACATGAGTCAACATGTGACCGAGCCAACACATAGGAGTGGCCATATCCTTGAGGTTGTTGTAACCAGAGTTTCTGACAACTTAATTCATGATATCTGTGTTGATTGTGTCACTTTCACCATAGATCACTTTATGGTTAACTGCTCCATTAACTTATCCAAACAGCGCCCATCTAAAACTGTTCGACCTTTACGCAGAGATATAGAAGCATTGATCATCAACGCTACTCAAAAGATCTTGCTATGAAAATGATGGCAATCTACGCAGAAGTGTTATTCCAATGTTGACGATTTGTTCAATGAATATAACCGCTCTTGCCTAGAAGTTCTTGACAGCCATGCTCCGTCAATAACAAGGAGGTCAAGTATGTCACACCAACCGGGTTGGTTTGGTGATAAAGTTAATGAAGCCATCAGAGAACGCAGGCGCTGTGAGCGGAAATGGAGGAAGTCTCGGTCATCTATTCATCGTGAAGAATTCCTCACCTCAAAACAGACTGTCAAGGACCTTGTAGCTGAATCAAAACTGAGTATTATAAGAACAAATTTGAGAAGTCTTGTAGTGTTAAGGACATGTACAATGTTGTTAACGAGCTCCTCAACAAGGACTCAAATCCTATCCCTGATACAGAGAATCCTGTTGATCTTGCAAATGCTTTTGGTAAATATTTTATTGGCAAGGTCAACAAGATCAGGGACGAAGTTGACAAATCTGTGGTTAATGATGATGTGAATGTTTTTAATATCTCATCTGGTAGTGTAAGTGCTAACATTGCATTCAATCATTTTACACATGTGTCAGATGATGAGTTGTTACAGGTTATAACAAAGTGTCCAAACAAACAGTGTGTTCTGGATGTTCTCCCCACATGGCTTATAAAACAACATGTCAATATCTTGCTCCCTACACTCACAAAAATTGTGAATATGTCTTTGTCCACAGGAACCCTCCCAGAAGATCTGCACAGAGCGGTCATTACTCCTGTATTGAAAAAGCCATCGCTCAATAAAAATGAACTTAAGAATTACCGCCCGTTGCCAATCTCCAGTTAACATCTAAGATCATTGAAAAATGTGCTGTTTCCCAACTGAAAAATCATATTGATGAACATGATCTTGCTGAGCCAATGCAATCGGCATACAGGACCAATCACAGCACTGAGACGGCTCTTGCCCGTGTTCACAATGATTTTTCCAATGCCCTGGACAGTCAACAGGCTGTTCTCCTCATTATGCTCGACCTCTCTGCAGCGTTCGACACTGTCGATTGTAAAATTCTGCTGCAGAGGGTCGCTGATGAGTTTGGTATCACTGGTGTTGCACAACAGTGGCTCTCATCCTATCTCGAGAATAGATCTTGCCGTGTTGCTGTAAGCGGTGCATATTCAAATAACATCTTGCTTCAGCATGGCCTACCTCAAGGGTCGGTTATTGGACCACTTGGGTTTGTTCTATACACTCACAATGTTGGTCGCATCATTCGCCATCACCATCTGATGTACCATGTATATGCTGACGATATACAAATATATTTACCCGTTGATCCTACAATTCCTGGTAATATTTCATGTGCAATTTTCAAGATTTCTCAATGTGTTAGGGATATTAACGCATGGATGATAACAAACAAACTTAAGTTAAATCCCGCTAAAACAGAGTTTTTTGTTATGTCATCTTCTCATCATAAATCCCGGTTGCAGGATGTCACCTTCAATATTGGTGATGATATCATTCCTCAATCATCCAATGTGCTAAACTTGGGTTTTATTTTTGATAACCAATTGAATATGGACAAACATATAACTAACCTGAGCCAAACCATCAACTGGCAAATACAGGCTAAATCGCAATCTGTACAGAATCCGAAGTATATCGATCAAGACACCTGTGCCAATATTGTCAGAGCCATGATTTTATCCCGCCTGGACTACTGTAATGTTTTGTTCAACAATATTGCGCAAAAGGATATTGATCGATTACAACGGCTCCAGAATAAATGTGCCCGCTTAGTCTTCTTGTCGCCGAGACGCACTTCCATCAGTCCCCTGTTGAAAGAACTCCATTGGCTTCAGATAAAGGAACGCATTACTTTCAAAACTCTGCTTTATATATACAAGTCACTGAATGGGCTGTGTCCCCGGTATATCGATGAGTGCCTAACTGTGAAACGTCCTCATGAGGGCTCAGTCACCACACGTTCGGATCACGGTCTCAATCTTCGTGTACCAAGGATCGAACAAGGGTGCCGGGACAGGGCCTTTTCAGTGGTTGCTCCTTACAAATGGAACTCAATCCCCCTAAATATCCGCAGTGCCCAAACTGTCACCGGGTTCAAATCCCTTCTGAAAACATACCTTTTCTCATGATGTTGCTTTTGTTTGTTTTGTTTTGTTTTGTTTTCTTAGTGTTTCTGCGCTTTGTATCCTCCGGCATTAGGCGCATTATAAATGCCGTGTTACTTACTTACCTCTAAGCCGTAAATAGTACTTTTGACCATGCCTTCTGCGCGCGCGCATTCGATGCGACAGAACAGTTCACGTACGCGAAACTGCCATAGTGTAATTTCACGCTGCTGTAATTGGTTAGCCCAATTTTAGCCTATTTGATTTTTATTGAAGGGCAAAATATAGGTTGTGCTTAAATTGGTTGTGCTGTTCACTTAGGATAGAAGCTGGAGAGTCCAAACGTCAAATAATTTTCTTTTAACCAATCAATGAACAAAGAATATATTAATGAAGTATATAAAACAAATATATACTGCCTTTATTCAAGGTTCTGGTTAAAACTATGGTCCCTCGTTGAGATCAATCAATACTCTAGTATTAGTACTATTGATCTCACCTCAGGCCCATAGTTCTAACCAGAACCTCTCATGGCAGTATATATTTGTATTATTCATTGCAAATGTGCATGAAGCAGTGTTGTAGTCAAGACGTCTATGTCCAAGACCGAGTCCTGCCCATCCAAGATTGAGACCGAGACCAAACCTTCCGAGACCTAGACCACCCCTTCTGAGATCGAGACCTCTTAAGTTCCGAGACCAAGATCGACACCTTGGTTTAATCAGAGTGGCGGCGGAAGCATTAAAATTGAGGGGGCATTGGAGACGGGATATTTTTTTCCGGTTTTACAAAGAGGGTGAGAAATTATCCAAATGCATGACCCAGCAAACACAAAAATTTTTAATGTTTGAAACATGTTATTTTGGGGTTTTAATTTAGATAAAAAGGTTTTAAAAGGTTTTGTATGAAAACACACTACAACAATATTTTAAAAATGTTTTCAAAATGTAATGTTATTGTAAAATATTTTTGCCAACATTTTTTGCCAAATATTTTGTCAACACTTCAATAACATTATGTTAGAATATTTGCAGTAGGTTATCAACAAATGTTTTTGCATGTTATGAAAACATTTTATACCCTTTACTTATCCTTTATATAACCCGACATTTAAACGTTTTCTGGCAACATTTTCTAATCTTTTGCGAACGATGTTGAAAACGTTTTGTGTTTGCTGGGGCGTCTCATGCTGAATGTGTGAGAGTTGACAGCCCTGTTATACATAAGGTATAATGATACCTAATACATGAAAGCTGTTTCTTTTCAGCACTGTTATTCAGGCTGTAGCCAGCCGATGCCATAAGACCTCCCGAAGTTGACCCGAACCCGGAAGTAGAACGAACCAGGAAGTATGTTTACACCAGAAGTCAACAATCGTAACTCATAATCGGCATGATTTTAAGCTCATCTATCAACATTTTTCAGCAATTTTTAGATCTCATTATGAGTGTCGACACGTGTAGATTGTCATATTTTTTCCCGTACTAAGTGTCAAATTAGAAATCATGTGACAGTAACACCTCTCCAAAATTGCCCTGTGTGCATGTTAATGTTAACCTATGGTAAATTAGCCATATTAGCAGAACTTGTTACATGCAGAATGCACTGAACAACCATACACTTTCAGGAGCATAGCGTAACAATCTGGAGGTGCACTACTTTGTCTTCTATGATTGACCTGCAAACAGGGTTATAGTTAGGCAAATTTTAGTGCCGGGTGAAATTTATATGAAATGGTAAAAAAATTGAAATTTTGATAAGAATTGCTCATTTTTATACCGATTGGTCATTGATTTTGAAACATTTGAGACTGGAGTGCCGGGTATTTGGGCTCAAAATTAACTTGAGTGCCGGGTGGAAATTTAGAGTGCCAGGTGGGTCTGCCCACCACCGCCCAGCGTAGCTACAACCCTGCCTGCAAACATGACAGAGTTGGTACTCTTTCGTTCTATCTCTATGAACTTACCTGATAGCCGTCTGTATCAAATAGATATGCCACTTCAAGGAATTCAATCTGCAATATCAAAATAAAATTTTGGAGTTATTTGTGACCGTATGCGATTGCTCCTTACCCACTTTCAGATTTATTCTATTTAAAGCATGGTCTGTTAACTTTTCTCTCCACTTCTCCACTGATATCAGTGGAGGACCTACAGTTTCCTTATTGACCCTGTACAATTTTATGGCTGAAAATGTTTTGTGTGGATTTTGAAATGTTTCTAAATGCGGTTAACCCTCATATTAGTCACACAGTAATATTTGCCCGTAGGTATGATCACAAAATTGTGAAGTTTAACATTTTCATCCAAAATTGTAAGGAATAGAAAGAAAGCTGACACATTGTCCTGTAAAATGAGGGGTCAATCAACCAGCATGACAATCCATTGGTGGAAGAGGGGCACAAAGTCATTCAAACAGGGTGGAATGATGAAATCATACCGTCCTCCTCCGTGGCTCTACATGGACTACATGGTCTGTCATCACGTATCAACGAAGAAGAAGAAGAAGTTACGTTAAAATTTATTTTTGTTTTGATGTACAATCAAGGAAAATAAAAGGTGGCACACCATGATAAAATGTTGGGTTTTTTTCATTGCTTATTGCTCTATGTTTGATGAGAAGTACAAACCTTCCCTAATTCCCCCTCAATCAATGCTAGGGAGACTGGATAGCCCAATATCATAAGTGCTTTCACACCAACATTGAATTTGGGGAGAAGGAATTTACATTTAGTATGCCAGAGTGTGCCAACATTATTACTTATTGTGCTGACAGACAGACAAGAAGTCGGACAAGACACACCTCTACATGAACACACCACCAGTCCGGTCCAACTGCCTGATCAGGAAATACTGCCGAGTCAGGCAGCATATTGCCGAGTTAGGCAACACAGGCTTTGGTAACCCTTCCAAATTTGACAGACTAAGGACTAAATTGTTCATGGTGATTTTATAAAAGATCGGTGGAAATTTTACTTTGACACACATAAGCTACATGTAAGTTGACAATTTTTCACCGGGCGAAAAAAAAATCCATCAGGAGGAAAATAATTTAAAGGCTTAATGTACGATTTCCTTCAAATTTTAAATTTGTCATTATATACTCAAAATGCTGAAATAATACTAGTAATAATGATCGGGAATGGTTTCTGTCCATTTTGAGCTGAAATAACGAGGTAACGTGAAAGAAACACTACTTGTTATTTTGGCCGTTTAACACGCAGTTCTATGGCGGACATAAAGTCATAATTTCTTGAATTATGACTTTATGTCGAACTTTGCTCTGTTTACCTACAAACACAACAAATTTGGCTGATTCCATTTAGGTGCAAGTTGTGACATGTGTAAACATTACAAATATGCCAAAAAATCAGGTTTGAAAAAAATTAACCAAATTCATATTATAAGATCGTACATTATGACTTTAAATAACAAAAAAATTTCTAATGGTTTTTTAAAAATTTGATTTAAAGCAAATTAACTTTATTTTAACTAAAATTGATGAAAAAATACTACTGATTGTACATCGATTGAAATAGAGCATTGCATTGTGGGATACCATGTTGCCTGGGTCGGACCGGACTGACCACTAAACATGGATGTTGATACACATACTCCCCAAGTCACTTGACATTACATGGGAACACTTTACACAAGCATGAACTACAGAGGTCAAGTTTACCTCAAAGTGCTAACCAGATAGTTCGCTATTCTTTGGTTCGCCTTGAGTTTGGTAGGTGCGGTATTTTGCTGGTTGCAGTATTGAATCATTGTGCATAAAGCCAATTGCACAGAACATACACATACATGTACAGTTTGTCAGCACACTTACAGCGCAATCGCGAAAAAGCATTGATGTCACTACCAAAATGTGTGCTAGACGAAGAAGTTTACCGCACATGAACTGGTTGCTGGGGTATTGTTTAGCATGCAATCTTACTAATTTATGTTGATAATCATCTAAATAGCACTGTGCATGAAAAAAAAAAAAAATATTCTGTGGCATGTGGATATGGTATATAGCTTCCAAATGAGTTCATGCTCTAAATAGAATTTTGCACTATTTGCACCCTCTTGCACCAATGTAGACCAGGGTTGTCAACTCTCACGCATTGGCCGTGAGTCTCACGCATTGGGTCACTTTCACACACCCATCCCCACCCGAAGTAACATACCTTACAGACTTCACACAATCCTCCTTCAAACAATGGATGGATAGCTGTGACCTTCAATTGACCACATCCAATACACATATCTAGAAAGAAAAATGTTGGTTTAAATTAAAAATTAGTATAATATAATGAAACCGTTATTTTTGGGATTTTGGGCCAAAAATAGCATTTTGGCCCAACTTTGACCTCACAGATGAACTTATCAAGTCTTTGTCACTCTAAATATGTATACTTTTATATACTTTACACCAACAATTTAGCAGTTAGGAGGCCCGAAAGTTTCCATAATTCCAGGGTTCAGACCAACCTTAATGCATTTTTTCATGCTGATTCTAAATATGATCATGAACATTTACAATTCTGAAATTTTTTAAAATTCAAAAATCTGCATCCACACAACTCAGTCAATCTCACCTTTTAGCAGCAGGTTTCCTGTTCTAATATCACCCATGCGCTGGTCTGTAATATAACATGGTAAAAAACCTAATCAGCAGTAGCAACTACAATGCAATAAAATCTCAAGTTACTCTATGTTGGATTTTGCAATGGCAGATTCGGATCAGTGCACATGCGGTTGCATCGATAAATCAACCTTCTACCCGTGTGTACACGCATCGCAGGATTAGGTTATAGTGCATGTGACTCGAATCTGCCACTGCAATATCCAGCACAGCGTTACTCTCAACTTGAGATGAGACACAGTATAGACACAAAATTCCAAACTTCACATTGTTTGGTTTTTGTTTGTCTGGACCAACTAACAGCTTAGATAACCACTCGGGTATAAGCCCACCTTCGGCTATAAGCCGACCCGCTGTTTTTCAAACCATTCTGAGAACAAGGGTGCACTCGGGTATAAGCCCAGTAGTAATTTTGGCTTAGTTCTTAAATCATATTAATGCTTTTCTTTCACATTTAAGAACAAAATAATATCAAATATTAAAAAAATATCAGTTAAAAATTAACATTCCATACTTATAAATTGACATAGATGATAGAAATTGCTGGTACATCGTGCATATATATTCAAATGGGGAAGATTGTTCTTATTTTTAAATTTAACTACTAGCCCCTCCCCGGTTATAAGCCCACCCCCATTTTTGAATTGAATTGCCCATCTAGGGGGGGGTGGGCTTATTATAATACCCGAGTGGTTACGGTAAAAAGATAGTCGACTAAAAGAAAATCGCACATGATCCATGGGTGCAGCTGTAACAAAACTTATAATTACTGTGGACAATTCACTACATACAGATTTTTTCAGACAAAAATATCATCAAATTTATTGATAATTTATATAATAGTTTAAATTATTAACTATTAGGGCATCCTGATGTTTTTGTATGTTATCAAGAACTAAATTTTAAAAGTATATTCACTGAAGCAAAAAAAAAAAAAAAAAATTAACGATGGAAGACGTACCTGCCAAAAGAACTTGCACCTTCCCCTCCTTGGTGGTCCTATTTTCACTTGCCATTAAATTGCTTTTTTGATTCCCCCACTTCTACTCAAAACTTGCTTGCCCTATCAAAAGAACCCCATTCTTTACCAAAAACACCCCCTCCCTAGAAGTACACACAGTACACTGCTTACCCCGTTTATCTTCATATACATTGCTCTTGCTTGGTGATTTGCATGGGCTGCTACTGGTTGGAGGCTTGGTATGCACTATGGGTGGAGTAGGGGATGGTGGTCGTGGTGGTGTGGGAATGACTTCATACTCTGAAGAAAGACAAAATAATAGTATCAATAAATAATAATATTAAAAAGAACACATTGTCTTTGGACAGGAAAAACCTCTTATGTGTTTGTGGCCCCTGAACATGTTTAAAACAAAACTGCCAACCAGTTACATAGGAGGCTTTTCCTGCCCAAACAACGATATTCAAATCAGCGTCATGATTAAACCAATGAAAATTATTTTGCAGAATGCTGACAATTTGAAATGGGAGACAATTACTGTTGCAGTAAGTTTGCAGTAAATTTGCAGTAAATTTGACACAATAAACATTTAAGGATTTTGTTTTTACCTTTTCCTGCCAATCTTGAGCCAATGGGTATTGAATTATGAAGTAAAACACATACACGTCTTCAGATTCTTGGTCTCAAACTCTGGAATTAATACCAATCTCCGTCAGACAGTCAAATCTCAAAATTATATCTCAGCTGAACCAATTTTTTCAAACAATTTTATCAAAAATTTCACTGCAAGTACAAAATGTGAACACATACTGTTCTGTATTCTTCTAATCAGCTGTTAAATTTGTCAATCAAATAGGCCCTACCGTAAAAACTCTTATATTATCATATGTGCTTACTATCGAGCGCTTTTGAAAACATGAAATTGTACGGTGCTTTACCAACTGAGCTAATGGAGTTGAAATACACATTTGCAGCTAGGTTTAGTTGTTCGTCTAAGTCTTTGGTGCGAGAGGTCCCAGGTTCAAACAATGTGTGTCGATCATTTGCTTAAAACCCTTTACACTTTTGTGCTTTTGTGGATGAGGTTCTTCATGTTTGCATGTTTTAAAAAGTGCTCGATAGTAAGCACATATGCTAACTATCGAGTTTTTACACGGTATTGGACATTACCTGGTCCAGGAAGTATGTCATCTGGTCCAGATGGCTTGAATCCCTGCCTAACCCATTCTACTAAGCCTTCACATGTTGCAGTGTAGGCCTGTTTATCTGCTACGGACTCACACTTCACTTTTCCTGCAGATAACATTCTTTCTGGAATGGGTGGGTCTGGCGTCTTCTGGCATCGACTAGCAGCAGCCTGTATGACAGTACAGAACAAAAATAGCTTTCATTATACCTTATGTATAGCAAATCTCTCAACTCTCACGCATTCAGTGTGAGACTCACATGTTTGGGCACTTTCTCACGCTCTCACACCAAGGTAGTTAAATCTCACGCCAAGGTAGTACATCTCGCACCAAGGTAGTACAAGGCGGTTCTTGAACCACAAGACTCACCTGAACATAGTTCAGGCAAGACAAAAAACTCATGCACATGTCCCTACATGTACCTTCTCCACTTTTTAGATTTCTCAAGCGCCATGGCTCAAAATCATGGCTCAAAAATGAACGATTGTAGTCAGCAAACAAAAATTCCACCTTGTTATGCCACTGTTCGACAGTATCTTACATCAAGCCATTCCAAAAACTTGACAGCCCTGTGTATAGATTGTTGTCATCTGATTGGTTCAAAGTTGGGACACTGTTAGGCTACTTTAGACAATTTCATCAAAATGATCTATGCCTGGGGCATGGTAACAAACTATTTATTGCCCACACAATCTCAATGCAATGTCAAAGTCCAAATACAACCCATGCAATGGAAGATAGGACCTTCCCAATGGCAGGGTTTGCAAGATTTTGCCACAGGTGGAAAAACATAGACCATAGACCATAAAACATAGACCATAAAACATAGAGAGAGATAGAAGCTTAATTTAACTGCAGGTTTTTCCACTTGGCAAATCTTGCCGGCAAAAATGGCAAAAAGTGAAAGAGCGATATCTATTTCACTTTATTTCATCACAATACAAATGAACCAGCTGATGACACTACTACGCGAATGTGTACAGTGTTTTGAACAGAGAATATTTTACATTCTTAGTCAGTGGGAGTGGTCTAGTTCGTAGACACATTTCTGATTGGACAATCGCATGATTTCGGGTGCCGTCTATCAGGCCGTAGACGACCCCCCGTCATCATGCGTCTTGATAATGCGTAACACGCGTGTAGAGGTGCGCGTATGTATCGCGCTGGATGCGTAGACTAGTGCGGAATACGCGAACGCGCTAGCAATACGCGCAACAGAATACGTGAAGTTGTAAACAAGTTTCGTTCATTTTATAATGAGGGGAGTTTTATGACGGTAACTTAGTTTTTGCTTAAAAAATTTGTTTACAGTTACTAAAATAATATTTAACTGACTAAGAATGAGAATAAACGATAGGAATTTTTATTTTGCCTATCCTCTACCTATGATAGGATGAGGGCGCTCTGCCTATGAATGGATGAGGGCGCTCTGAGCTGCCTGCACGAAATTTCTATTCGTCCTGCACATTCTGTTGATAAATTCTTCCTTTTCGTTCAACCATCATTGTGTTTTTAGTGTACTATCACCGTTTTAGTAATTGGACATCTCCGTTGACTGTTGATGAACTTTGTGTTGTATTCTGACTCTTATTTTCGCATCTGGTAAGGGTAATTCAGTAAGCTTAAAATTACACACACACAACTAAGGCTGCCGAATTTTGCACCAATTGAACTATTTACATTTATACGAGATGTGCATCGCCAAGTACACATCCCAACAACTCCTCAAGCTAAACCCTGCTAATAATGGCACCAAGACTTCATTGCCTCCAGAACAATGGACCCATATAAAATCCTTGGGTATAGCTAGAACAAGAAGGAGAGGCTGTCGTGCAGGCAGAAATAAACAAAGACAAATCCGTACCATTATTTCAGATAGACTCCCATCATGTACTGGTACTATATACTCAGAGAGTGACCCTCGTCCCTATCATCATCATGCTATTGCTGCTGAAAGATCACAAATTTTGACTCGCATCCCTAAGGCACCTCCAGTGTCCACCCCCGTGGCCACCAGCAGTACTAATGACTCAAATCCAAAGTCATCCTTTCTGCCACGATTTTTTCTATCCAATGCGTGGTCAGTCATGAACAAGATGGATGAGCTAGCCGAGTTGTTAAATAACAACCAGACTGACGTAGCTGTTATTACTGAATCCTGGGTAAAACCAGATTCAGCACCTGAAGAGTATGCCTTGGAGAAATACAATGCTTTTAGTAAGTGCCGTCAAGATACAAAGGGAGGCGGTGTGCTGATTTATGTCAAAGACAATATCAAAGCTGAACCAATGGAAGAAATATCTGTTCCATCAGAACTTGAAGTTATGTGGATCAAGCTGGAGCATCCAAACATGCCGAGAGCAGCGCCATACATCGCCGTTGCTGCAGTTTATATCCCTAAGGGCATAGACTCTCCCAACCACGATCTTCTGGTGAACCATTTGATAGCAGCTGTTGATCAAATAAGAACTGGCAAATCGCAAGCTGCCATCATGATTCTAGGTGACTTTAATCGATCTAACATCAAGCCCCTATGCTCGGGTAATCAGCTGAAGCAGATTGTCACTAAACCTACCAGAGGTAATGCCATCCTTGATCTTGTCATAACCAATGTGGAGAGCCTTTATTGCGAAACAATTCACTTTGCTCCCATTGGCCGTAGTGACCATCAATGCATCAGCTTAGTACCCAAGCACTCCAAACCATTGAACATGTTGAAATACAAGACTCTTCAACCAATAACTGATTCTAAAATGTGTGAGTTTGGTAGATGGATTCAAAAACAATCCTGGTCAGATGTTCACAATGCTCCTGATGTCCAATCCAAGGCTGATGCCTTCTATCACACTCTGAATGAGGGTATTGACTCGTCTTTTCCAACAAAGACTGTCCGACTGCACTCCACTGATAAGCCCTGGATGACGGACAGAGTCAAGAATCTTATTCAGAGAAGGCAGAAAGCATTTGCCTCGGGGACAAATGTATATTTAATAAACTGCGGAATCAAGTCATATATGAAATCAAGAAAGCTAAACATAGTCATAATATAAATAAAGTCAAGTATCTGCAAAAGACTGAACCTGGTAAATGGCACAAAGAAATAAGATCATTTGCCAATATGAATAAATCGAACCCCACTATCCATGTGCCGGGTGTAGACCCTGTCGATCATGTTGCTGTTTCTAATGCTATCAACAAACAGCTGGCAAGTTTTTCCCAAGTTCAACAACCCCTCAATTGTGATGAATTGCCTGCCTACCTCCCGAGTAAAGATCCTCCCCCTCAATTCCAGCCATGGGAGATCTATGGTGACTTGAAGAAGGTGTCGGTTTCAAAAGCGGGTGGCCCTGATAACATCCCTCAGAAGGTTTTAAAAGAATTTGCTTACTGAGCTTAGCTCACCTGTCACAGACATCATAAATACTTCTCTTCAAGAAGGTGTAGTGCCATCACAGTGGAAACAAGCAAATGTCATCCCGCTTCCAAAGACGACACCCCCTTCAATTGACAAATTAAGACCAGTGTCACTTACATCAAACTTGGCCAAAATAGCTGAAGGCAAGGTTTCCAAATTTGTTGTTGATTCTATTCAATCTCAGGTTGATGAGAGGCAATATGGCAACCAGAAAGGTATGTCGACTACCCACTGCTTGATAGATGTTTACCACCAGTTGGTCTCGGAGGCTGAGAAATCTGGTACAATCAGTAGGTTGGTACTAACAGACTTCTCAAAAGCCTTCGATGTCATCGACCACAGCATTGCTGTTTCAAATCTCCTGAGCATGGGTGTGTCACCATCTATTGTGCAGTGGGTGGCCGACTTCATTTCTGGTAGGCAACAAAGAGTTAAGTATAAAAATAGTCTGTCTGAATGGGAAACGTTATTGGGAGGGGTTCCACAAGGTACAATCTTGGCCCCAATAATATTTTTAAGTATTATCAACAGTGCCCAAGAGAATGACAAGAAATCGGACATCCACGTATGGAAATATGTCGACGACCTGACCATAGGTGAAAGCAGGGGCCATGGGAAACCTAGTAAGATCCAGAAAAGCCTGGACTCGTTGCACCAATGGACTGTTGATAATCAGATGATGCTCAATCCTACAAAATGTCAGGTCATGCAAGTCCATTTTGGTAGAAAACCTGCTCCCAACGTGGAAGTCCGTATTTCTAGTCAGAATCTTGTGGTTGTTGATAAGGTCAAACTACTTGGAGTTATCATTGATAAGGATTTGAAGTGGGAGGGTCAGGTAAATACAATGTACACTAAGGCCAACAGAAAGCTGTTCATGCTCAGAAAACTGAAAGGAGCCGGGCTTGACAAAGAAGATCTCCTTACCGTTTACAAAGGTTATGTCCGCCCATGTCTAGAGTATGCTGCACCACTCTGGAGTGCTGGCCTCACTCATCAGCAGGTGAACCACCTTGAGAAGATTCAGAAGCGTGTTTGCCGTTGCATCCTTTCATCAGATTATACAACCTACTCTGATGCATTGGAAGTCCTCAACCTTCAATCTCTCGTGGACCGCAGAATTCATATCTGCAAGGAATTTGCTATCAAAGCTAGCAGCTCTGAAAGATTCTCAAGGTGGTTCCCCTGCTCAAAGTTCAGATCAAGTATGCAACTCCGAAACAAGCAAAATTCAAACCATACCGATTCAAAACTGACCGATTCAAGAACAGCCCACTGCCCTATCTTACCAGTCTTTTAAATGAACTACCCTCCTATACTTCCTAAATTACTAATTTTTGTTTAAATGTGCAGTTTAATAGCTTGTATATTCTCAGTAAAAACCTTTCACCAAAACAGTGTGCAATATTCATGTATCATTATAAAATTCAATCAATATGAAATTTTTTTTTGTGTGCAATAATTGAGCTCCCTACCAGTGCACTACTTTTACCTCTTTGACTTTTTATGAATTTGATTTAAATTGTGTTTTTATAATTCCTTTTTCTTTTAAATATGTTTTTTGATGTAGTAATATATTACTTTGAAATTGTACATAGATATATATTTTTATGTTGTATTAATTAATGTGTAATTTTTGATGTTTATAAATTGTAAATTGTGTCGCAATTCAGTGTTTTAATACTGCTATGACATTTAATAAAATATACCTGAAATATATACCTGAAATAAATATGATAGACGACAGGCAGGTCCAATATTTTTTATCGTAGTGGATACCGGCTGCGCCGCATCCACTACTCAAAATATTAGACCTGCCTGTCGTCTATCACACGGTAGAGGATAGGCAAAATAAAAATTCCTATCGTTTATTCTCTAATTTGAAGGCTTTAATCTGCATGCTCCACAACTATAAAAGAACCCACCAGCAAGCGCATTCCATCAAGACATTCATGACTGTGTCAGGATATCCACCATCACTGGGGTCTGCCCCTGCTGCATGCTAATAAAGGAGACATCAAAAAGCATCAGTTGCCCCCACCACTGCCAAGGAGCTAGTACAATATGGACCAGGACCAAGTCTAAGGGTCTAGAGAGAGATATAGTCTGTCCACCTAGAAGTACAAAGTAAATAGACCTCGGAAACTGGAGGTATGAGAAATGAGAATAATTATTTCAGTGCAATGCTTCTTTGGCGCGCTAACTGCTGCGCGATTTGTGCACCACGCTCTTTACGCATCGCGTCGCGCTCATGTGTGACGCAAAGCATCGACCCCCGATGCCACAGATTTGGTTTGTACTTCTATGTGGACAGAGTATAGAGGGCACATCACAACGTTCAGACATATAATTTTTCTTGTGGCTAGAAATCCTTGAAATTTACTGATTTCGAAACTGTTTTGTGAACTTAACTGCTGTTATCTCAAGGATTTAACATCCAAGAACAAATTGGACACATTGATTGACTATAAGTCTTTACTTCGCCATCATTTTAAAGATGGCGGCAACCAGTAAAATAAACAAAGCACCCGACACAACAGGTAAACTCTGTGACACGTCTCTATGGGTCCGTATAGACTCTCACTGCTCATGTATGGGCGAATGAGTGTGAAATAGCATCCGCTCTTTTAGCCACTGTTAATCATATTCATCCAAACGCATTGAGCCTAAAGACATGGTTGTGCAATATATGTCATCCAAACAGCCATACTGGATTGTAAATTTAGTCAAGGGATATGTACTAGCCACTGATGCTGTAACCATGAAAGGAAAAACTTTAAAGCTATCCGACTTTTCTCTTCTAACAAATTAGATAATTACAATGACAAAAGTTCACCGAACACAGGTTTACCAAGATCTCTGGAACATGCAGAAGGTGAATGCAGTGAGATTTTGAGATCACTTATTATTTAATCATGCACCCCCATAGCAGTAAATATTTGTATAATCCAAGCAAGTGGGAACATCATTTGGCTGGCAAATTTGTAAACTACTGGCAAGTATGTGCTAATGCCCAAGTTGATAATACATGAGCTTGAGTCCTGTGATACTAGATGTGATCTGAATATACTGCTTCAGCCCACATAGCACACTCTCAAAGTTACCCATGTACTTCTTTCCCCTGTATATTGATATATGTGTACATCCATTTCAAAACGATACACTTGTCGGCTGCTACATGTGTCTCATTTCACATAATGGCTAGGAATAAATACCAGACTCATCTCCGAAGTGATGGTCACTTCAAATCATCGCAAGTTATATGGTTTAGGAATACAGAGAACATTCCTTATACAATTTGATTTACGGATGATTTGAAGTGGCCTACACTTGATTATGAGTCTGGTATTTATTCCTAGTTATTATGTGAAATGAGACACATGTAGCAGCCAACAAGTGCATCGTTTTGATATGGATGTACACATATTAAGAATAACGATTAAGCATCATTAATTTGATCTTGTGCGCTAGTTTGTACTGTTTGAAAGTTTCCATGTTCCAGTGTAAGATGCGTAAGCATCTTCCCTTGTTTGTATGATTATATTAGGCTGGTGGGTAAGCATCATTAATTCATCTCGTACACTGGTATGTAATGTGTTGTTTGTACTGTTTACCCTAACCGCTCATATCCATAAGTACCAGGCAACTTGAGTCCTGTTTATCAGGGACACCAGGACAGTCTGTGTAGCTCAGTAGTTAGACCGCTCACCCAACAAGCAAGAGGTCTGGGGTTCAAGTCCTCGCACAGGCAGGTATGTCCGGAGTTTTTACTCTGGTATATCTGTCTATGCATGTCATGTTTCCATTTGTAAATTCATGTTTAATTGTGCTAGTGTGTGATGCGTAATTCTTCTTTCCCTGTATATTGATCTATTAAGAATAGCAATTTAGCATCAGTAATTTGATCTCGTGCACTAGTTTGTAATGTTTGAATGTTTCCATATTCCAGTGTAATGAGTGTATGATGCGTACGCCTCTTCCCTTGTTTACCCATGATACTTAACAAAATATTCAGCTAATAATTTATCAAATTAAGGGCTACGCATGATGGGCACAGACTTAGCCCTTGTTGTGCTGTCATAATGTATCCAACATCATTAACACCCGTACCCACCTCATGTTGGGAAATCTTTGGCATTTAGCATCATTATTATAAAATTATACAAAAACTTTCACAACGTCTTACCATTGTTATTTCAAATACAGCTTTCTTGTAGAGTGAGACACGCTTGTAGTAACTTGCATTGAAATATGCATCAAAATCTTGAAAAGGGGTTAGATTCTCTCCACGCAACTGAAATAAACAATAACGTGTAAAAAAATGGAAATACTTATTATTGCATTGAGCATTAATCCATAACCTCAATGACAGCTATAGCTGGGTCCCCATCGGGTCCATCCCACCTGAAATGTGAAATGATGCAGCTTTGACAGGAATGACAGGGATTTTAAAACTGCATTCCATCACCCATGTTTTTAAAGGTAGACAAAAGAATGATTAAAGTTTACAACACAATACAATATAACATCGATTTCTAAGCGACTTAAATTCACCCAATTGGGCAGTAACAACACCTGTTTGGTACGGAGGTGACCTATAATGGCTGAATGAATTCTGACCATGACTTGGCTCATTTCATTCATCTATAAAATTGCCAAGCTATCACTAAATTAGGTCTGGTGAGACTTGATACTTACAAGTGAGAATTTCCCATCACCATACCACTTAACCCATCTTGAGTCAGGAGGGGGCGCTTCACGTCTACTGCATTCGTAATGGTGAATGATCTGAGCTGGCCACCAAGTAAATCCTTTCATTTTTCCCCACACAAGAGTTCCTCTGGTGTATTTCTATATCAAAGAAAATGCATATAATAAGCGTGATTTTGAATTTATTACAAAGACATTAAGGGAAGGGGTATGAACATTTGGACAGTATTTATTTTGGGACATTAGAGCACATCAGACATATCGAATTGCATTCTGAATACGAAGAATGTCATTCTGATATCAAAGAATTTTGATTTTTTGAAATTCGCAATTTAATACACATTTTATGGCGAATCATTAAAAATTGATATTTTTGATATTTAACAGTACTTGAAGTAAACTTTATAAATCTGATGATTTATACTTAAAGTGTATGTTGGTGGGATGAAAAGCTGACGATCAATTGAAAATTTTGACCTTTAAATTGTATTGAAGATATGGATTTTTTTTCCCAAAACACCAAAAAAAATTAGGTCTTTTTGGGAAAAAAATCCATATCTTCAATATGAAAGGTCAAAATTTTCAATTGACCGTCGACTTTTCCTCCCTGCTACATACACTTTAAGAATATATCATTAGATTTATATAATTTACTTCGAGGACTGTTATATATCAAAATTTGAAAAATATCAAACTTTTATAATTTGTCATAAAATTTGTATTATATTGTGATTTTCAAAAAATGAAAATTATTTGATATCAGAAAGACATGCTTCGTATTCAGAATGCAATTCGATAGGTCTTAGGTGCTCTCATGTCCCACAAAAAATACTGTCGAAACGCAATAAACGCTCCTTTTAGATCCCTTAATACACCCACATTCCTACCACTGCAGACTTCAGAGATTTTTTGGTTGTTTTTTAATGAAGAAAATGGACTGCTTTAAAATAAACAAGGTTATTTTGCAGATATTTTCAAGTATAATTGCACTTGCAGTGGTGATTGAGTTATAAGGTAGCAAAATACCATTTTGAATTTGGACTGATATCTTAAATTTTTTTTTTTTTTTGCGGTGGATTTGATTTCAAGTGCAGTGAACAAATCTTGCAAAGATTGGTCAACAATCTGTCAACATATACCATGCATGTGGCCTCCGTATACCAACATTTAAAGAAAATGATATTTGTAATAAAACTGTCACATCAGTATTAAGACTAATCTCAGGTACGAATGAGCAATTTACGTACGATCAAATTGTTTTAATTTCATCTTAAATCCAAAACCAGGATCGCTATTGAAGTCCCATTCAGTGATCCCAACTAACGTATAAAAAAGAAGTCGTTAAAATTGTCATTAGGTATTTCTGAAATGAAAAATTGGGGAAAAAAACAAGGAAACAGCATTATTGACAAAGTTGATGCCCCATTGAAATACATGTAGCTGATTTATACTGTCAGTATATAAATTACAGATTCATGTAAAACGTCCCATCAACTGAACTACTAGCAGGCTATGTTAGCACATATATGACAATGACAAAGGTACCAAAATCTGAACTTTGATAATTTTTACGATCGTCCGGATGAGCAAATCACTGCAGGTGCAAACTTCTCATTCAAAGAGCAGTTAGTTTTGTTAAACTTGTTTGCATATGACTAGACTATAGATGAAGCTTACCCCATCTGGAATAGGTGGGCCACACTGTCTCTTCTTGCCCTTCCCAGTTGATGGAGGGACTTGAATAGGCTTCTGTAAATGAAAGTGTACAAAATTAGACAAGATGGAAATAAGAGAATATGAGTCATGGCTCACACATTTCACTTGCTTTTATTATTTTCAAAACTCTGATTGGGTGAATTTCTTTTCTCTGCATATTTTTATTTCTGCCCGATGTTCTGCAAGTCTAGTCCAGAATAATCAAGAGGTCTCTCCTACATGTGCGAGATCGCAATTTTGAGAAGTCAAACAACCCAAAATTAGTCTGCCAGGAGAGTGGATCAGCTGATCAGTTGTAAGAAGTACTACAATGAGATGGACGAAATATCAATGAGTGAAATAAAATCTTGTTTTTGTCAAGCAAAATTTAAAAATAATATTTAATCAACAAATAATGAATCTCCTCTAAAATGGCCTATTCTTTTGAGTGTGTATGGTCCATCACCAGTCACTTGGTTTTCTTAAAATTTATAGGCCTAATGGCAGTGCCCATGATAATGATATTACTCTACTTAATATTACCTGTGTTTTGGGCGTTTGTAGTTTTTCCATCATGTCCAGCTCATATTCCTGAATGCCACTAGTACCTGGGTCTGCATCGCTAAATGTTTTGAGCGGAGAAGGCTGTAAGAAAGAATAAATACAAAATTAACACAATGACAATGGATATTAGTATTTTACGCATTTGCACAGTATTTTTTGTGGGAGCTGCGAGTACACTAAACGTATTGAATTCAAGGAATGTCTTTCTGAAATCAAATAATTTCAATTTTTTTTAATCTGCAATATAATACAAATTTTATGACAAGTTAAAATTTGATGTTTTTAAAATTGTTGATACTTAACAGTCCTTGTAGTAAACTTTATGATAAATCTAATGATATGTACTTAAAAGTGTATGTAGCTTTGATGAAAAGCTGATGATCAATTGAAAATTTTGACTTTTCATATTGACGATATACATTTTTTTCCCCAAAAGACCAGATTTATTTTGGTGTTTTGGCTAAAAAATCCAATTTTTGAGAAGCAGGAAGAAACTGGAGATCCAAGAGAAAACCTGCAAGATCTTTAAATAAATGTATCTTTATTACACAATGATCATGACAATAACAAAAAATGTGAAACTTGAATACAATAAACTATTAAAGGCCATTCAACATGTTTAAACCGCACCTTCTGAGATTCTGTCAAGCTTGTTTCACCTACCAATGCAACAGCTCTGTGCTTCTTATGTTCACTCTTAGCAAGTGTGTCTTTCCAACTGGCTGTCTTCTTTGGCGTCTCCTCATAGCCACCTGTTGTTTTCATTGTCGCTGTATGTCCCGATGTCTTCTTTTTCATGGGTGTCTGGCCTGCTTGATACTTCTTCACTTTGGCTGGTGTGGGACGCAGGCTTTCTTCTCTCAGTCTAGGCAACTCTTCTTCTTCCTGAATTTTAAAATAGAAAAAAAAAGCTGAATTAATAAAGGGTTAGTACTACTGATTAGGAACAGTATCAATATATTGTGACTTCTGTGTAGAGCAACACATTAGAACCAAAGAGTACCGACTCCGCCATATTTGCTTATCTCTCTGGGCAAATAGTCTGCCTCAAGATAATTTCACTATGCTCCTGCAAAATTAGATTCAAAGTGTGTCTGTTGCTTGCATCCTGTTTTCTGGATTTGTCCTTCTTCTTGGTGAAGTGACAAAAAAATATATTGGTGGGGCAACCACCCTCTTGACCCCCTTCTGGCTACCTCACTGAGTTACATATAACTTGGCAACTCTCACAATTTAAGGCCCTGATCACAAAGAAACAAAACTGATGCATATGATGCAGACCTGCCAACCTTTGAAATCACAAAACTGTAGTCTGCAACCACAAAAGTTGTATAACTTCCATTTAAAAAACATATTTTCAAAAATATCATGAATAAACAAGCTTAATGTCATGTGATCCACTTTCTAAGACGCCTTTATGAATTTCTATAACCAAATACTCTTTCCTATCTCCCATTCTTACTTTCTTTATGATCTCATTTGTTCCTTTCATCCAGCACCAGGGGCTATTTTAACGTGTCTCACCGTCACGTTCGTGCAATGAGATAAAAGTGTTGATGAAGTAGAGTGTGTTTCAAAAATAAAAAAATTTACATTTTTACCTGAATGTGACCGTAAGAAAGGCTCTACCATTGTCTACTATTAAAGCATATCTTCACGGATGGTTAATTGTCACTGGACAAATATTTTATCTTGTCACGTACGTGACAGTGCGGCACGTTAAAATAGCCCCTGTCCAGCACCCTCTATTACCAGCTTTTTCTTTTTTCTTTCTCTCCAGTCTCTCTTCTTCATACACTACTCAAAGTAATTACAGGATCAGACACTGCTTTGGATTATTTCTTTTCTGTTCTCTAGTGCTGACCAGTGATTTAGTGTCACACAACATCAGTACTTGGTAGTGCAAGTGTTCTGTTGCCCGACTGAATGAAATGACACTCATCTGCTTTACAATATAGTATAGTATATTTTATTCACACACAAATAGTGGCCCTTAGGCCAAATTACAAGTGGTTTACAATATTAAAAACGATTAAACATTAAAAAAATACAGTATCAATATTAACAAGGAAAAATACAGCAACTGCTGTTGATAGAAAATAAAATATTGCACTTATTCAAGACATCATTCAAAAACATTATAAATACACACCATTAAAAGGTTAAAATTGCCTCAATATATCCATATTTAAAAAGTCAGAATATGCAAAACAGTTCAGGGCATTTAGTTATTCAATAAATTGATACAGTATGGAATAGCGCTGTTTTTGAAACGATCGGTCCTTGCATAAAGTTGAGATATTTGAATTGCATTGCGAAGGACCCTGCCATGACTCTCCAGTCTGGTAGGAGGGATGAGATCTTTTGTTCGAATAGAAGTAGAAAGCCCTTCGGCCAACTTACGACAATGGTCCTCCCTCCTATCAGCTAGAGAGTCAAGCTGGCACAGATTAAGAGCGTTATCATAACCATCATACAAATTGCCCAGAACTATTTTGCAAGCTCTTTTTGCAGCTGCTCCAAAGTATGATCTTGAGTTGTGGTGAGTGAGGAATGCCATACTACATCCGCATATTCAAGTAATGGTCGTACATATCCTTTGTAAACAGAACATAATTCCTGGGTATTAAAACCAAACCTTTTTAAAATCCTAAGCATATACAACCGACGTTTGGTTTTGGACACAATTTCAGCAATGTTTCTATCCCATTTGAGGTTGTCCTGCATCCAAATACCCAAAATTTTTGCCTCAGAAACAAAGTTGAGAGGGATGTCATTGATTTTGATAACATTATTGGGTGGATTCCTCTTCCAGCAGACCTGCAGGGCTTGACATTTCAACTAGGGTTAAGTTTCAGATTATTATTGGCAGACCATTCACTGAATTCATCCAAAACATCTTGAATTTGGCTGGATTGGGGATGGATACAGTTCTCAATAATTGTCAAATCGTCAACATATTTCCAACATTTTGTTTTAGGCACACTACTTGATACAGCATCATTGATAATAATCTGAAAGCCTATTGGGCCTAGTTTTGTACCTTGTGGGAGACCTCCATTTACAGTTTTGTAATCAGAAAGAACATGTTTATAACGGACACACTATGTTAAATGGTCAGATTCATTGTTATTGTTCAAAAACAGTACATTAACATTGAACAAATTCATCAGGATCGGTATAGTACGTAAACTCAGTAACTAAAGTTCATTGTATCTGATCCAATTAAACACTTATTTGTGAACGTTTCAGCAACCACTGTTGCCTTTTCAACACTTGATGAGGAATGACTAAATCTACTGACAACCGACGACAACTGACAACCGAATGCAGTCATTCCTCATTAAGTGTTGACAAAGGCAACAGTGGTTGCTGAAACGTTCGCAAGTAAGTGTATAATTGGATCAGATACAATGAACTTTAGTTACTGAGTTTACGTACTATACCGGTCCTGATGAATTTGTTTAATGTTAAATGTTAACACTGTTTTTGAATAATAACAATGAATCTGACCATTTAATTTTTCTGAGTAGTGCAGTATACATCCACAGTCTCACCTTAGCCTTTGAGGGACCATGACTTTTCTGAACGTGTGTCAACTTGGTGGAATCTGCGGTTGAACCATGACTTTTCTGAACGTGTGTCAACTTGGTGGAATCTGTGGTTGAAAAATAAAAATAGTAATAATGCTAATTAATTTGAATAACACAATTTAGACTTTCAAACAGTTACAAATGATTCTGTTGCTTTGGATTGCATAATTTAGTTTAGTGTGTATGCCCACTATTTTTATTTACTAGTCATTACCCCGTACTAATACAGACATAATTTCCAAATTACAAATGTAATGCAAGCTACTCCCATTGAATGTTAGTCAGTGGGCTACCTGACCACTGTCAGACTCTAGACTTTGCACAATAGGTGAGTGGCAGTGTAAAATACCACTACATGTTTCCTTGGTCAAAATTAATTGATTCCTTCTGCAAATATCATCCTGCATCAGTGATAATTGAGCCTTTTCACCAAAATCCAGCTTTAAAATAGTGAGAAATGACCAAGAGAAATTGAAGACCCTTCTTTTGTACATGCATTTGTCTGTTTTGCGAAATGGGTGATTCCCAGCTTCTCAAGGGATTCATTTATTGAATGCTTCAGTACACTAGAGAAAAGAACTTTACATCCAGCAAGTGACAACACATCAACAAACTTGCACACCATCCAAGTACAGATTGTCAATATTCTCCAGATCTTAATGGATAGTCTGCATGATTACCTCTTGTAGTCAGGCTAGAAATATTAATTGAGATGGGTGCATGTGCAACCCATACCTTTAGTAGGAACCCTACCTTTAGATGGGAAGTGTTTTCTTGCTGTGAGTCTATGAGGTGGCGGCCATGATAGTTGATAATCACCTTTCTCAGGTGTGTTGGATGAACACTCCCCTCTCTCAGGTGGTAAGATGCAATTCTGAAACAAAGCAGCACAGAATAAGATTTGATCAAGCAAAATGTAGATTATGACAGACTACAAGAGACTATTTTCCCAGCATCACCCGTTAATGAAGGCCAATGGTTCCATGAAGAGCAATATACGACACTGCTGCGCACGTACGTCATATATTTTATGGTCTTTTGCGTAAATACAAACACACAAAAGGCATAATGAAAAGGCACGGAATCCTGACGTGAATTGTTAGACATGAAAGATCAAACAATTGGCCCTCATGAATATGCGAGAATTCAGACTTTGGCTGTTAGTGAATAGTCTGTAGTAGTCTGTGGTAGATACAGTCAAGAAGCCCTCAAAATCCAAGCTCAAAATATCTTCAGTGCCCTGGATTTATGTATGATTTAGCCATTTCAAATTCTTAATTTACATATTGTGTGATATGTGATGCACGCAACATCAGTTGGAACTCAGAAATATTGATCTTAGATACAGCCAAACAAAGGAAATAATTCCTTTTGTATCCTGCTGTTTTGGAAACTCTTTAATTGCTCATATCTTTGAAACTGGTTGTTCAATTTCAATGGGGTTTTCTGCAAAATCCAGCTTTGTAAATGCTTTTTACTATCCTAGAAGAAACTGAAAATGTAATATTTCTGAGTTCCGACTGATTTTGCTTGATCACATCACATATATGTGCCTACTTTAATGAATTTACACAACTGAAATGGGACACAAGGGACAATCTGAAAATTTGCCCAACTTGAATGCTCCAAACTTTCAATGTCAGGTTCTATAGTCTACAGAGACATTGTCATCAGATATTCATAACATTGCCAACACAAGTCCTGTAATAATTTTATTTAAATTTCATCAAAAGATTTGTCATAATGTGCTCCTAAACTGCTTACAACAATAATTTGTGAACATTATCAAATATATCCAACATTATCCAACAGCGCTCCCACATGCCAGTTATTGGGGCTGACAATGTCCAAGAATTCTGGATGAAAGCTTCCTCTCAGTAAGCAATCACAGTTTGTGAGAAATAAGAAAGAACGTTAATCATTATCAATCATTAATATAAGTTTATTTACACATTTTTTTATTAATGTTTATCTTTTTTTAAAACCAAACATTACCAAATGTTGAATGTCTTATAATATTTGTATTTGCTGAGATAACACCAGTCAGAATTAATAGGTAAATTTTCACGGGAAAATTTTCTGGACACGTGACACCCATGGGCTTAGACATATTAGCATTATGGAATGTGACCCGAGCACAGCGGTGGTCTACCAATGTATTTGAATAGAAAGAATTCCTCATTTGATGCAAAATAAGTAACTTGTCGCAAGTTAATAATATTATGGTAAGAGTTTCCGTAGATAAATATTTTTTTCCGTAGGTAGATATCTTTAAAATTACGTTTTCATGATATTGTGAAAAAATTAAGATCACATAATATTCAATAAATTTGCAATGGACTAATTTCTATCGAAACTGCGTGCCAAAAATACTATTCCAATTCAAAATTACTAAGACTTGAATAGCGAGGTCACCGCCGGGGTCAGAGCTCAGGCTCGAGTCACACTCACATTGAAACGAATTGGTCACGTGTCCAGAAAATTTTCCCGTGAAAATTTACCTATTAATGTTGACTGAACACAGGTGTCCGAGATGACTTGCGATGCTCTTGGTGCACAGCACATCTACTGTATAATTTGTTGATCAATTGGAATCTACATAAATTATTATTGCAGTGGGCAAGTCTTTTACTTTCCAATCAGTATGGCACACTTATCACACCATATCTGTGATCAAGCAAAATGAGTTGGATGTCAGGAATATTGATATTCAGATATAGACAATAATGGTATTCAACTTCTTTTGTATTTTGTTGTTCTGAGCAACACTAAAATGGACATATCTCTGGAACCGTAAGTCTAATTATGATACTACATGCAGGGCTAGTTTGAGCAAAATAAAGCTCTGAGAATGGCTCATTTAATGAAATTAAAAACTGAATTTTGATTTTGATCGGTATCAGACACATTTTGTTTGATCGCATTACATTTGGCATCACAAATTCTCGATTGTAAAACTTACCTCAAAATTACTCTGAGAATCCTGTTCCTCATCTTCAATCAGAGCCTCCTGCACAATTTGTTGTTTATCAGTCTTTGTTTGCTGTACCTCATCTCCACTCGAAGATTCTTGTGTAGTCTGTTTCTCATCTTCTTCTTTATTAGACTTCACCCCAGTCTGTTGTTTCCCGTCTTTTCTAGTCTCTTCCAAAGTTTGTTTGACATCATATTCTTTGCTCTTGGATACCTGTGAGGCCTGTTGTTTTTCATTTTCATTATTCATAGTCTCCTGCACAGGATGTTTGCTTTCATCCCACACATGGCTATTACTATTTGATCCCATCGTATCTGTTGCTTTCTTCTTTCTTCCGATACGTCTTCTCTTCACATACCCTGTCATGGAAGTTGGCACTTTCTTTCGACTCTGACTTTTAGCATGGAGTTCAAGAGATGTAGCTGCTAAGTCGAGATCTTCGCTTTCTTCACCACATGTACTCTCTGTGTCATCTGGGTTGCAGAATAGGTCATTATCTCTTCGATCCCAATCTTGAGGATCTTTCTCCTCTCCGTTCTTCTCTTCATCATGACATATATTTGTACCTTGTGGATGGTGAATTGGCGCTGAATTGATCTGTACTGCACTTATCCCATGATTATCATCATAGGTAGTGTTATCATCAGCTTTCTGGTCACCATCATGGTCTGCGTTGCAATAATGGTCTGCATTGACTTTTGCTCTCTCCAAATCTTGAGGATCTATCTTCTCTTCTTTCCTCTCTTCCTCATAACTTCTATTTGTACCCTGTGGATGGTGCATTGGTGCTGAATTGATCTGTACTGGACGTATCCCATGATTATCATCATAGGTAGTGTTATCATCAGCCTTCTGGGCACCATGGTGGTCTGCATTGCAGAATAGGTCTACATTGACCTTTGCTTTCTCCAAATCTTGAGGATCTTTCCCCTCTTCATAATGACGACTACTTGTGTCCGACGGACGGTGGACTGATGCTGAATCAATTTGTACTTGACATATGTCTTGATTACCATTGGTACTTTGCACTCCACTAGTATTAACATCAGCCTTCTGGGCACAAGTTTTGGCAATGGCTTGACGTCTGGTAGATGTGTTAGAGTCTGAATCTTTAACCAATTCTATATCCATCTTTCCTAGCCCTGAATCTTGACTATCATTGTAGCTACTTTCCTCTCTGCCAGCATCATCGGCACTAGACTCAGTGTCAACCTTCTGGTCACCAACAACATTGTCAGCCTTTTGGGCAACATCATCATTGTTATTGTTAGCCTTCTGGGCACCAGACTCATTGTCAGTCCTCTGGGCACCAGCAACATTGTCAGCCTTTTGCGCACCAGCATCACTGTCACTCTTCTGGTCACCAACATCATTGTCAGCCTTCTTTGCATTGTCTACATTATCAGCCTTCTGGGCATCAGTAACATTGTCAGCCTTTAGGGCACCAGTATCAATGTCAGTCATCTGGGCAACAGCATCGATGTCAGCCTTCTTGTCAGGTCCGGGAAATCTGACAGATGTGCAGCTCTCCAAGTCTTTCCTTTTATTGTGTATATTCCTCACAGGCTCACAAGACTTATTCTTCATGATCTTGTTATCACTGTCAGTGTCTACTTCTTCATTTGGAAAAATAACCTCTTTCAATTCAGAACTTTCGTCAGCATCTTTTGAACCAACAAAGCTTTCATCAGCCAGTGCTTTGTCACTTGGACTAGGCCTATCTTTCTGTTCAAATTTGTTACCATCATCTTGTGTGTCTATGTTCCTTTCATCAACTCCTTCTTTGTCACAAATTGGCTCATGTTCCTGTTGAAACTTGTTGTCTGCATATCTTGCACTAATATCCAGTGCTTTGTCACTTGGACTAGGCCTATCTTTCTGTTCAAATTTGTTACCACCATCTTGCGTGTATATGTTCCTTTCATCGACTCCTTCTTTGTCACAAATTGGCTCATGTTCTTGTTGAAACTTGTTGTCTGCATATCTTGCACTAATATCGCGTTCATCAGTGGGAGTTTCAAGAGATGCGTTGGACTCATCAGAAAACAATCTCCTTGGAGTCAAACTGGAGCTACCTTTCTGACCTGATGGAGAAGAGATGTCTTTCAGATGGCTTCTGCTGTCATCAAGCATTGATACTCCTTCTGTATAACTACACTCATTAGTTTCAACCTGATCAGTTCTACTCTCATCCAAAGTTCTCTCATCACCTACTTCATCTTCGAATGGCGATTCACGAGCTGGCAAAACTTCATCGCAAAACAATGACACGTTACTTTCAGTGTTATGCAAATTGTATTGTTTCACTAAAAACACATCCTTCTTTGCACTTGACGTCAACTCTTCGTGGCCCTCTTCCTCATCACTGTCAGAGGATGAATCCATGTTTAAGATATCCAAATTCTTTTGCATCACATCTTCTTCCAGCAGACTTGATGAAGAGCTAGAATCAATAACACACCATGAAGCCTCTTCATGAGACCCATCTGATGGCAAGTCCAAGAGGTTCAATTCTGGTTCCTGTGGGTCAAAGTTCATTTCAATGAGGTGCTCAATATGCTCACACTTAATGGATTTGGTGTAGTTGGTATACTTTCTTGCGTCTGATCATCAGCTTTTTCAGTTGGGGATGTTTCCAATGTGTTACCACATGACAGACTGGGTGTACGCACAGGACTTTCTTCAGTTTCTGTTAACACAGTCTTACTTGCTGATCTTTCCAATGCTGTGTTCAGTTTGTTAACACTTGCTGGATTTGGTGGTGTATTCTTACAACCCGGAGTCTTACTATTAATAACTTCCGCCTTTGTTTCAGAAGTTGATGTTTCTTCATGACGACTCGGACTACTTCCAAGCTGAAGGTCTTTTTCTTGCAGCATGCTTTCTTCTTTGTTGCTCTTCTGTTGTTCTCGCTCTGTATCACTAAAGTCTACAGGGTTTGCTTCAGTACTTGTCATTTCTTTGGGGCTTATTACAGTCTTTGCCTTCTCCAATATCGCAGAATCCTGTTCTTTTCTTTCTTCTACAAGTTGATCATCTTCTGCTTCCAGAAGGGAGTTATCTTCCTTGCCGCTAACATCACTACACAAAACAGTGTTATTGTCTTCAGGGCTTCGCATCCAACTGTTAACAGGTGATCTTGATAATCGTACCACACACTTGCGAGTATGCCGACTTACATTCATTGTTCTGGCATGATGACTAGTGGCTTTACTTTCACTTGAGGTGGTTGTTTTGGAACTGGTGTCCGTTACTTTCTCCCGTTTTCCAGTCTTCGAGCTACTATTAACTGTTCTAGTTTCACCGGATGTACTTTTCACTGTCATTTCCGCGTTTGGAAGCCCCTTGTTGGCAGATTTGTTACTTTCATTGTCACATGGTTGCTTTGGACTGTTCTTTCTAGTCTTGCATTTTATACTTTCATTTATGACATCTTGAGGACCTTTGGTGTCTTGACTGTCACCTCCTTTGTTCTTCACGGTTGCATCTTCACTTTCCTCAATCGAAACTTTTTGTTCCTCTATATTCACTTCCAAAATATCATCTTGCCCTTGTACATGTGTTATGCTCTCCTTCTCTCTTTTATTTCTGTGCAACTTTTTCTTCTTATCCACCCTTTCACTTGATGTGGTTGTTTTCGAACTGACATCTGTTACTTTCTCCTGTTGTTCAGTCTTTGAGTTACTAATAACGTCCCAAGTTTTACTGGATGGACTGTTCACTGCCATTTCAGTATTCCGAGGCTCTTTGTCAGCAGGATTGTTACTTTCATTGTCGCATGGCTGCTTTGGACTGCTCTTCCTAATCTTGCCTTTTATACTCTCATCTTGAGGACCTTTGGTGTCATCCCCTTTGCACTCTACACCTACACCTTCACTCTCCGCAATCAAATGCTCTATGTCTTGTTCCCCTGTATCCACTTCAAAGACACCACCCTGTCCTTGTGTCATGCTCTTCACATCGCTTTCATTACTGTGTGACTTACTCTTCTTGTCTGTCCTTTTGCGACGACTACGTTTTCGTTTTTTTGGCACAGCTTCACTATCACTGTCCTCAATCAAATGCTCTTCCTCTTGTTCCCCCATATCCACTTCTAAGACACCACCCTGTCCTTGTGTTATGCTCTTCACATCGCTTTCATTACGGTGTGACTTACTCTTCTTATGCTTCCGTTTGCGATGCTTACGTTTTGTCGCTTTTTTTGATGAAGGCTCACCCTGCACATCGGCTACACCTACCGTCAATTCTTTCTGTTCTCCTATTGCATGTGTAGTTGACCCAACATCCATACTTGAGTCTGCAGACACCAGCTCTTCAAGAACTTTGCTAGTTGCTCTCCCACTAGCACTAGAGCTACTCTCTTTCTCACTTAAATGTTGTTCCACTGACTGTTCCTGTACAGTCTCGCTATTCTTATCACCCTTCTTTCTCTTGGGGAACTTCTGTTTTCTCTTTTTCTTTCAATGTTTGTGGCATCTTGGGTTACCTTAGGTGTAGATGTCGTAAGTTGGTCACCATTTGAACTCTTTCTTCTGCTGGTTTTGTCTTCCCTGTGGCAACCGTCATCATCATTAGATTCATCATTTTCTTTCATGTTCTTATCCTTTTCCCCTTGAATGTCGTCATCATCTGTACTCGATGTTTCTTTACTGTGGTGTTTTCTTGAGGCTTCACCTGCAAGCTGTTGGTGATGCTTGCCACACAGATTACTTTTGCTTGTAGCAGGGGTCGTTTGAGGTGACTTCATTTCAGCAGTTACATTCTGAAATGATTTGCAAAAAGAAGAAATATTGTTGTAGTTTTTTTCCACAATGACTCATCACAAATACACCATGAATTGACCAATTAATGATGGCACATGTTTACATTAGACAAAATTGTTTGCTTGCCCTCCACGGACCAACTCAAAATTGGCCAAAATTAGGGTCAGCTCTTTTCAAAAAAGTATTTTTTAGATTTTAGTTTATAATTTTAATGGTTTTTTTATTCCTTTTTCTGTGTGTAATTTTCATTTCTAAGCTAAATTTGGCCACCAACATTTTGCTAAGAAGGAAATCATTACTGTAAACTCATAAAACATTTCATAACTATGCCTGTAAGTATTTAGTCACCCTAATTGAATCTATTTCTATGGTGTGTCATGCATATTGATGGTCTGAAGTATTGATCTACATGATCAATGCTCATTGCCTAGGCATATACAGTAGGGAGTAATTAAAAACATATACCGTATTTCGTCAAATAGTCGCCCCCCCTCAAATAAACGCCCCCCACCACTTTTTTCAACTAAGATGTTTCAAAATTCGATATTTCCATGCTATCTTGTGTAGTAAGCTTACCAAGTTGCTCACATGGTCATGATAGCAGCAATAAATGGCGAAAATCAGGCATCCGAACCGAAGTGAACCAAAAGTCAGTGCCAAAAGGTCATAGTTCGTCATTTTAGCGTGACTTTTAAGCTTACCTAATGATTTTAACGGGATTTTCGTGCTAAAAATGACCTCTAATAAACGCCCCCCCTTGGGAAAATGTTACGCCCCCGGGGGCGTTTATTCGACGAAATACGGTATGTGACCATCCACCACAAAGTGGTAGTAAAGTCGGCTCTAGGTCATTTTCTGTTTATTCCAGATTTTGAAAGAATTCACTTTCAGCTTTAAAATGACACCTCAACCAGCTTCATCTGACATCTGAAACTGAAGTTATGGTTCATCAAAGGTCAAATTCCTAATATATTTTACATAGAAATCCATATACTGTTTTTGATTTATCTCAAAATGAAAAATGCCGACTTTACGACCAGTTTGTGGTGGATGGGCACATATTTTTCCGACCTACCGACCCACCACAAAAATCCCACTGGAGGGCAAGCAAACAATATTTTTCTGCGGCCTTATGTTTTGGTGTCTTTATCCATTCAAGATGCCTTCTTTTGTTTCACATATGATAAACTAATAATACAGTTTCTATGGCAGACCACATAAAATCTTTTCAAAACCCAACTTACAAAACCCCTGTTGTTTTAATTTTGTGAGTTGTCTTTTCTGTAAAACATTAAAAACAAGAGGGCCATTTTAGAGGGGTTGTGAGAATTTTTCAGGGTCACCAGTGTGCATAACGTGTGACACTTGCTCAACCATCAAAACATGAAAGAAATCTGCCTACCCTCGTTTTCCTTGGTCTGTCAGGTTTTCTCAGAAATACTGTGTTAACATTGTGTTCCCGTCCTCTTTATACACCAACTTTGAGCCCAATTGAAGCTATTTCATATTTGACCCCTAAATGACATTTGCCCTCAACATCCTTCAGGGTATTATAAGCCCCCACCCAATGATCATTGTTACTATGCATCAGTTTAATAACATAACATAACATAATAGGAGGGTCGAAAACGATGCCAAGGTTCCGCAAATGTAATAGTAATGATACATTTGGAATGGCATCTATTTTACTAACTTTTTAAATCAAATTAAGCACACATACATGTACACATGTTCAAACAGGTCCGGATATGGGAGGTTGGACTCTGCCTTGAAATGAATTTTATTATACTTATCATGCTTACCCAGCAAACACAAAAACGTTTTAAAAACGTTTTAAATAAGTTATATTTTGGCTTTTGGTTTAGGTAAAAACGTTTTAATAACATTAAAATGTCGGGTTATATAAAGGTCATGATAACGTTTTAAAAGCGTTTTGTATGAAAACACACTACAACAATATTTTTTAATGTTTTCAAAAATGTTATTGTAAACTATTTTTGGAAACATTTTTGCCAAACATTTTGTCAATACTTAAATAACATTATGTTAAAATATATGAACCCGGCAAACACAGAAATGTTTTTAAAATGTTTTTTTCAAAACCTTTTAATAACATTTAAATGTCGGGTTATATAAAGGTCATGAAAACGTTTTTAAAACGTTATTGCAAATATTTTGGGCAAACATTTGTTGCTAAATATTTTTTCAACCCGAAAATAACATTCTGTTTAGAATGTTTTGTATCAAGTGTTCAAGAATGTTTTTGGAATGTTATTAAAACATTTTTATACCCTTTATATAACCCGACATTTTTAAATTTTTAAACGTTTAAAAACGTTTTCTGTAAAACATATTTGTTTGCTGAGCAGTAGATTATCAAAAATGTTTTTAAGGTTATGAAAACGTTTTATACTCTTAATATACCCTTTATATAACCCGACATTTAAACGTTTTCTGACAACCTTTTATAACCTTTTGCAAATGATGTCGAAAACGTTTTGTGTTTGCTGGGTAATCACATTAAAGCAATAATGTGTGAGTTGCATAAAAATAGATTCCTATTTAAATGTTAGTTTTTACTGATCACATTGTCCCCTTTTAATTTTGAGCCAAATAAATGAGCCAAAATGAAGAAAATTGCTATTTCATTCCAGCGCCTACAATGCATGTATTAGCTCACTTAACACAGCTGGGGCGAACAAACAAGACGTAAGATGAATAGCGATATGCACACACTTATACGTCACTGACTAAATAATTCAATAGTACACATGCACGCGATGTGTTAATAGCCACCACTCGATCGGTGAACTAGTAATAAAACCAGAGATCTCCGGATTTAATATAAAAACTTACATTTTACTGTAATAAGAGCACTTTCAGACTTTATCTTTCACATGGTGTTTTAGTACACCATTGGGCATTGCAAAAAGTAGAAATTCAAGAAAAATTGAGGGCGTCGCTGTGGAGTAAATCACACATTATGATTTTAACGATCAAATCACATTTGGCTTCCATCATAAGGAGGATGGTCCAACTGACGGCTGTCAGTCGGTCAGGCATTTGCTCACTCTATCACTCTTAAGCTGAATTATTTTATACTTGATTGCTTTTGCACAAAGCAATTCTCACACATGCTCAGTGTTTACTTCTGTTTATGTTGGAATAGTAGACAAATAAAGTCACAGCTACAAAATAATTCTTCTCTGAGTTGAAAACTTGAAATCAAATAGGAATTTTGAGTTTTATTTTCCCCTTTTTGTTGAAAAAACCAGATTTTCACAAGGGATTTTACTAACGAGCATGACAGCTTTGAGACTCAGGATTTAATGAAGGTGGCTGCTTTGAGGTTCAGGATTTAATTAAGGTGGCAGCTTTGAGATTCAGGATTTAATTAAGGTGGCAGCTTTGCGACTCAGGATTTAATTAAGGTGGCTGCTTTGAGATTCAGGATTTAATTAAGGTGGCAGCTTTGCGACTCAGGATTTAATTAAGGTGGCACCTTTGCGACTCAGGATTTAATTAAGGCGGAAGCTTTGAGACTCAGGATTTAATTAAGGTGGCTGCTTTGCGACTCAGGATTTAATTAAGGTGGCTGCTTTGCGATTCAGGATTTAATTAAGATGGCAGCTTTGAGATTCAGGACTTAATTAAGGCGGCAGCTTTGAGATTCAGGATTTAATTAAGGCGGAAGCTTTGAGACTCAGGAATTAATTAAGGTGGCAGCTTTGAGACTCAGGAATTAATTAAGGTGGCAGCTTTGAGATTCAGGATTTAATTAAGGCGGAAGCTTTGAGACTCAGGAATTAATTAAGGTGGCAGCTTTGAGATTCAGGATTTAATTAAGATGGCAGCTTTGAGATTCAGGATTTAATTAAGATGGCAGCTTTGAGATTCAGGATTTAATTAAGGTGGCTGCTTTGCGACTCAGGATTTAATTAAGATGGCTGCTTTGCGATTCAGGATTTAATTAAGATGGCAGCTTTGAGATTCAGGACTTAATTACGGCGGAAGCTTTGAGACTCAGGAATTAATTAAGGTGGCAGCTTTGAGATTCAGGATTTAATTAAGGCGGAAGCTTTGAGACTCAGGAATTAATTAAGGTGGCAGCTTTGAGATTCAGGATTTAATTAAGATGGCAGCTTTGAGATTCAGGATTTAATTAAGATGGCAGCTTTGCGACTCAGGATTTAATTAAGGTGGCAGCTTTGAGATTCAGGATTTAATTAAGATGGCAGCTTTGAGATTCAGGATTTAATTAAGGTGGCAGCTTTGAGACTCAGGAATTAATTAAGGTGGCTGCTTTGCGACTCATGATTTAATTAAGGTGGCTGCTTTGCGACTTAGGATTTAATTAAGGTGGCAGCTTTGAGACTCAGGATTTAATTAAGGTGGCAGCGTTGCGACTCGGGATTTAATTAAGGTGGCTGCTATGCGACTCAGGATTTAATTAAGGTGGCAGACTTGCGACTCAGGATTTAATTAAGGTGGCAGCTTTGCAACTCAGGATTTAATTAAGGTGGCTGCTTTGAGATTCAGGATTTAATTAAGGTGGCCTTACCTCTAATAGCTGTAGGAATGCTTCTCCATATACAATCTTTATTGGCATCTGTAAACGCTCACGTTGCTTTATCTTCCAGTGTGGATACTTTGTCAAAAGCGTCTGTCATGATAAAGAAAAGTCCATCATCAACAAAATACTATATCAAAAAGTACACAAAATTTTAAATAAATACAAGAATGCCCAGATGAACCGATTTAATTATTTTTTTGTTTTTACTCTTATCTATTCTCCTGCATGGTTAGTACAAGTGACCATAATGGGATATGCAAACTTGAGTCACATTTTTGTCCCTGGTTTCATAAAATCATGCCTTTTATCACAGCATTTCGAGCCGTGAGAACTTTCCCCCATGTCCCAGGTCAGTATTCTTCCGCCCCTCAATTTTTTGTCAAGCCTGGAGAAAGTTGCACTAAGGTAAAAACTGGGCCTTATCTTTTGAGATGTGTAGGCCACTGCTTAAAATCACACACCTCAAGATGTTTAGGCTGAACTGCAAATCAAGGATAAGGCCTAAAAAAATTGTTTGATTGGCGTAACATAACAAAAAATTAGGGTTGGTCGGTCGGCAATTTTTTTACTTTTTATTATTATTTTTACACACATTTGCTTAAATTTGAACTTTTTTCGATTCTTTTTAAATTTCAATTTTTTACATTTTTTTTGCAAAAACATAAGAAAAAAGTCTATTTCTAGGGTCGGCCGGGTTACACCAATCAAACATTTCTTTTAGGCCTAATCCTTTTCAGGAAATCAGAATCGGATGACACAAACACCTTACGTCACAACGGTCCACTTTATGTGACACTTTTCTGTTCCATGCCATAACTGTATTCTAAAACTAGCTAAATGATTTTTTGTGGATAGGTCACAGCACCACACATCGTCATGCTAAGCATTACAGCATGCAACTGCAAGGGCTATTTATTTTAGTTTGTCGTAAAAGAAGCCATGGCACACATACTTTTTGCGAATAAGTCAATTCACTTCATTGTCTAATTTGGGACATATACATGCCATCAAACAACCATGCTCAACATTGGGAATTTGACTCCACAAGTCAAAAACATCAGCAAGAATTTCCTGACCCATTGGTGTGTGACTATTACCGTTCGAGGTCTTTATGAGAATTGATTATGTGATAACAGGTTTGTCCAAGGACCAGTTGGCAATAAAATGTATCCACTTTGCCTATCATGGTGTGTATATGCCGCCACAGAAGAGAGAACATCGGGTGGTGGATTCCTTTCATTAGTCAGCCATGTAGCTGAGGAACTCAACCTATAGCCTGCAGATATAACAGGTCAATGGGATGTGGCGTACAACTTGCAGGTCATCTGGGCAGACAAACCCTGTTGTATAAAAGACAGCAACAACTATCTTTGACTTCATGAAAGACTACATACAGGAGAATCTACCCAGTTGTTTAGAGAGGTAGCAGATGAGCTTCATCACACAGTCCTTACAAATAAAGCAATGCCAAGAAACATGATTCGTCTGAGCCTCTTTGCGTGGATTGCAAGCTGGTTTGATAAATCTCCAACACTTTACAATATCCAAGGCCAGCACATGCAAGAAAGCATCCTTCCTGACAAACCACAACTTGAATGATGCAAAAGCAAAGAAAAAATGGACCAAATTCACTCTAAGAAATAAAGGTTCTAGTAGAACCCTTTTTGTCCTCTCAGGAGAACCCTCCCTCTTGAACCTCTTGAAAATGTTCTTTAATTTTGGAGAACCCTTAAAGGTTCTCTAAAAACCGAAAACAGTTCTGTATCACATTTTTGGGGCCATTTTAATTGGTGGTCAGTTCAAATCATCCTCAAGGTAACGAGGGTTCAGGAATGTCCTCTCTTTGTTAACAGTTGGCTAATATGTGTACCTATACAAATTGCAATGCTTTGTTGTCCACCATTTGAGAAGGGTTTATCTAAAGCAACCAAAGATTAGAGCTATATAACCATTCTATAGATAATATCCTATTATCCTCTTCAACAATAGGATTATAGAAAGAATAAAGTTAAAAAGGTGTTTGACTTGCACTACCAAAATATGATCTATGTAGGTACCGACAAGAGGTATCTTTTGTTGTGACTGGTCACATATATATTTTTGAGCATCAGCTCAATTCTTGGCCAATTTTCATTAAAAAGGTGTCAAAATGCTCAGGAAAACAAGCCTCATCTGGTAAGATGTTACTTAGCTGCAAGATGGAAGCCATTGTAATTTTCAAAATTTCCCATGTGTTACCGAAAGCTAGGGGTCCCAACTTATAACACATGACCAGATACAGATCACACAAACACCTTACGTCACAACGGTCCACTTTATGTGACACTTTTCTGTTCCATGCCAGGAACTGTATTCCAAAACTTTTTTTGTGGATAGGTCACAGCACCACACATCATCATGCTAAGCATTCCAGCATGCAAGTGCAAGAGCTATTTATTTTAGTTTGTCATAGAAGAAGCCATTGCACACATACAGCGCCTTGTGGTCTTTGATGTAATGCGCTATATAAGAATAAATTATTATTATTATTATTTTTGTGAATAAGTCAATTCACCTCATTGTCTAATTTGGGATGTATACATGCCATCAAACAACCATGCTCAAAATTGGGAATTTGACTCCACAAGTCAATAAAAATTCCCTTTAAAAGGGAAGGCCAGCCTCAATGCAGAAGAGGTCTTGTAAATAGTTTGGGTCACCGTGAAAGGCATTTTTAGGATCACGCTTACATCCATGTTACATGACAGTTCACCAAACCATCAATGGTGAGAACATGCACACTGAAACAGCAAAAACATTAACTCCTATAACTCCTGTCAACTCTTTAATTCATTACTCCAAATTGTTCTGTATTTTTGTCTTTACTGCTTTTACCCATGCTTATTATTAAAATCAAGAAATACACTGCAGTTGTTAGTTAATTCGCTATGTTAACTCAACTTACATGCACATTTTATTTTAAAATAATTTTATATTATTTCGCAATGTATAGTTTACTATAAAGTAGATAGTGGCAAGCACATGATAAAGGACTGATCATTCACTACAATCTTCACTTTTAAACTGTATTTTTTGAATGTGTTGATTGTTAGTCCGAAACTCCTGCAAAGCTATGGACATGGCATCTAACCTACTCCATTCTGTAATAGTCTGCATTGTGTGTTTTCTCAGTCTTCAATCATTTTGTTGAATGTAATTTTATGAATCAAATAAAAAAGATAGAAATTGGCCTCACTTTAGTTAGTTATGTGTCATTTTACAGTATTTATAATTTATAAAGTAAGACAATAATTTATTTATTTCTATAAGTGCATGTCAAAATATGGGATATATTGTTCAATATTATAGCTAGCCCCTAAAAACTTTATTTTCAATCGGATTTTTCCCGTTGAAAAGACAAAACTGATGTTAAAGATAGCAATAATATCATCACTAACATTTTAAGTCAATTTTATCCATAAAACGATACAGGATAGGATAGATAATTACTTTGACTTCAATGTGGTCCATATAATGAAGATTTTGATACTACAACATTATTAGATCTGTTATCAACATATCAATTATGCACTCACAGGCAACCAAACATCATGCTATGCTCAGTAGTCCACTGATATGACCTCGTGATCATTCCCCCGCTTTGACCACAGATTATAGGAGTGCTTTGACCATGTCATTTTTTTGATATGCTGATTGCTGAACAAGTTTATGTTTATATGTGTAGGCCTAACCTATGATAACTTTTAAGTCATAATTAATTCAAACATAACTTTGGCAATACTCAATCGTTTTCGTTCGTTGAAACGGCAAAACATACTTTCTTTTCCTTGCAAATCGAATTAGCAGACATCAAAAACATTTCCACCACGAAAAAAAAAAAAAAAATTCATACCAATAGAAGAAGGCTATAATCTTAGCTAATCTTTAGTGTACACAGACCCCATCTCAGAAACAGGTACCAGCCCTATGGGCTGGCGAAAACATCAGCAAGAATTTCCTGACCCATTGGTGTGTGACTATTACCTTTCGAGGTCTTTATGAGAATTGATTATGTGACAACAGGTCTGTCCAAGGACCAGCTGGCAATAAAATGTGTCCACTTTGCCTATGATGGTGTGTATGCCACCACAGAAGAGAGAACATCAGTTGGTGGATCCCTTTCATTAGTCAGCCATGTAGCTGAGGAACTCAACCTACAACCTGCAGATATAACAGGTTAATGGGATGCGGCCTACAACTTGCAGACAAACTCTGTTGTATAAAAGACAGCATAGGCTATCTTTGACTTAATGAAACTGAGGAGCTTCATCATGCAGTCCTTACAAATAAGCAATGCCAGGAAACACGATTCGTCTGAGCCACATTGCGTGGATTGCAAACTGGTTTGATAATTATCTAACACTGCATAGCAATTGGCTTGTGTCAGATTTAGGAGGTTTACTCTAGTGCCAGTTCAGATGCTCAGCACAATTCTTGGTGTCCAACAACTGTGATTCAGGCTGTCAACAAATCTAAGGGAAAAAAAAGGAGAGTCATGGTGCTGGGAAGAGACATAGTTGACAAAAGCTGGTATAGGTAGTCCAAATGATCATATCAACAAAATGATGACATGGGGGTCTAAAGCCCTATGTTCCAGTGTCACATCTGCAACAGGTCTTTTGATGAAGTTGATGTTGATATCTCTGAAGATATTGGTTTAAACCCAGAAATGCCAGCTGAACAATTTGGTGCAGGTGAAATATCTGTGGAATTTGACAATGATAACATTAAGGATATGTGTGAAGTAATTCTGAAAAATATGTGCACAGACCTCAGGAAAATTGGGATGCAAGAATGTCACAAAACAAAAAGCAACTACAGAATGCTGCAGAAGAAGCCTTTTCACATGAATTACATCCAGAAGGAACTAACCAAGATAAAACCACACTCATGTTAGAAGCAAAAGCTAAAATTGAAGTACTGATCGACAACATACCTGGACCATCATCTGATCAGTTTTCTACAGAGGAGTGCATTTTAGGATACTTGGAGTATGAACTGTTCAGGAATCAGAAAGAACTCACACCTGAGCAAACATGGAGAGCCTTTTACATGAAACACAATGAAAATGCAGAAATGGAACCATTTATTAACTTGTACCAAAACATAAACATCGGTACCACATCAGAAGTAGCAGCTGAAACAGTAGGCAGCATGATGAACCTTCAAAAGCAAAAGGAAGGAACCTACATCCTCATAATTACTGCAAAGAACTCTACATTGCATACAATCTTGGCCTGCTTCATATCCTGGACAAGTTCAAACAAATAACTTTCCAAAGATGAGCAGAAAATACTCAAAACATCTGAAAATTGGATGGAATCCCATCATCTGCCAAGTTGAAAAAAAAAGCTGTGTATGGGCCTGCTGGTTGAAGAGCGCTAATTCTATTGTATAGATGAGTTGACTTCTGACGTCATTGCCTGGCAGTATGCGCGAGCATCATCACACTTCCCATTGCTCCTTGCCTGGCAGCATGCGCATGCATCATATTTTGTTCAGGGCCTGTGCTTTTAAAAACTCCCGCCACATCACAATAAGGCTATTGAACAGTGTAGTAACTGTATGCAGTTCCCTCAAGCTTATCGATATACCAGTCCCTTACCTTTGTTGATCAACATTATAACTCATCCATACGGTACACATACGTAAAAGAACCGGCAATGGAGCTCATTTTATAGTGTCCCTTAATCCAATCTCCTTCAGATGGACAACAATTATTGGTGGTCCTCCATGCTCATCAGCCATCAAATTGAATTTTAGGTTCAATCTCAAAATTACCTAATATTAGCCAAATTTGCCCCAAACAGTGGAATTCATTCATTTGTTATTTGTGACATGATCAAGAGGAATGAGTCGGACGTTGCTAATATTGTTTTTAAGATATCGGCAAAAACAGTGTTCAAATTCTTTTGTTTCATATTGTTTTCAGCCATTGAAAAATTGCTCATAACTCGGTAACCAGATGTCCGATTTTGATGGGGTTTGCATCAAAATGTAGCATTAATAACCTGCCAGAAAATGATGTAAAAAACCTCTAAATGAAAATTGCCGACATGTGACTCATTCCCCTTGATCATGTCACATTTTGACTGGGTGCAGTTTGAAGGAGTGAAGCCCAAGATAGGGAAATGTACAGTCACTGACTGTCTGATATTATCTCAGATGTCCCACACTCAAACACTAGTCTTACACAACACACATTTTATTGCAGAAGTGTAGCCAGATTTCCAGAGATATGTGGGGCAAGCAAATTTCAAGAGCAGTACACTTTGATGAAAATGGTCACAAAATGGCCTAAAATATCAAGATAGCGAGCATTCAAAGGCAGGAGGGGGTGGGGGATTGGTGGAGGCACCCACAAGGGGCACCCCTTGTCCCCCGGTTCAAAGTGTTGTACTAGTTATGTATCCATTTCATGAAGTTGATAAAAGAAATCTTAATATCTCTTAAATGGCAGTATCATTTAGAACAATCTTGTTCTTGATTCCGATTTTGATTCCAAAGTGAGAGTACATACCCGCTTTGTAGGCAACCCCATTGTTGCAGTAGAAGTCTTCAACGCAACGAGTCTCTACCTATATAAAGAATAATCAAAGAAAATAGATCCTTATCACCAGTTAGGCCAAAAAAAAAGTTGTTTGTTTGTCCTCCACCGCCCGCTCCTCAGATTAAGGCCTGACCAATATTTTTTTTTTAATTTAATTTTTTTAATAAAAATAAGTCAAATTCAATTTTTTTCAGATTTGGAGTATCTTTGGACCTAGCTAGAGCTAAATGCTAAGATCTTTCATGATTGAAAATTAAAAAAAGCCCCCAAAAAACATTTTGTGCCTTCAATATGCAAAGTTATAACTTGTGTTCATGTCATAGGCCTAGTCTATTATTTTTAGTGACTTCAAAATACATTGCATTTGAAATCATTAAAAGACTATGACATGAACACAAATTATAACTTTAACTGCATATTAAAGAAACAAAATGTCAGGGTTTTTTTAAGTCACCATGAATGATTGTAGCATTTAGCTCTAGCTAGGTTCAGGAATACGCCAAATCTGAAAAAAAAATGAAAAAAAAAAAAACAATCCGCCCGCCGCACATCCTCTTTCAAAGCTGTGGAGGACAAACAAACAATTTTTTTTTTTTTTTTTAGAGTTGGCTGTTAATGTTGTGAATAGGTCGAATTGTGGTATCCTGGGAATAGTAATGACCTCAGGCGAAAATTGTGGTTGTTCACTTCAAAGCGGACTTGACGAAGAATTCAAATATCAGAGTTACATCTTCATAAGCATTATTTAAATTAGTATTAATTACATATCTCAAGAACCACAATACATTTAAATGCACTTTTTGAGAGTGCATGTTTTCAGAGTCAGAAATTTGCGACCAAGTACGAGAATGGGGAACAGACAAAAACAATTGTAGTTCCATTATAAATACAATACATAATACCGTTTTTTTTTTTTTTTATATAGAAACATTATCTTTGAGCTTCAAAAAAAGGCTTCATTTGGATGACATGTGCGCATAGCGCACCAAAATTTGATTTTACACTATTTTCGCCCATTATCAGGAAGAATGGGTTTATTGTGACAATGTGCGCGTGTAGCGCTCAAAATTTTTGCATTTTACACTATTTTGGCCCATGATCGGAGTAAATTTTGGTGTAAAAGGGCATGCACATATTTTTTGGGGATTTGGGGGCACGAACCCCCGGGGTATAAACAGGGGGCAAAAGCGAAGGGGCGGCGGAAGATAAATGGGGCGGCAAACAGACTAACTAAAGAAAAAAGGGCGGGACTTAAGGGCGGCAAGAATAATTATCAATGAAAAACGGCAAAAATTATGGAAAATTACAGAAACTATACCTTTTGACTGTCAATAGGGCAACACCTGTATGTGGTGATTAGGGGGGGTGTAACATCTATAAAATTGTACTTGAAAAAAAATGTGTGAAATTTTTTTAGCTCCTATCCCCCCCCCCCTTTTTACATTTTCGAGAGCCGTCCTGGCTGGAAAAAATTTGGGTCAACCTTTTTGGGCTATTGCTGCGAAGGGCAGCAAAATAAACATTTTCTTTAGCCCCCCAGGGTAGGAGCGGCACGGTATGTACGCCACTGAAGGGGCTCCTTGCCCCTTTTCATTTGCCCTACAGAATTACTCTCATTTTTTGTCATAGGGGCACTCTTCTCGGGCATTCTAAGCAGGCTTTGAGAAAAAACACAATATTATGCTGCAAAAATCCAGTTCACTTTTCCAAAATACGTGATTTTCTAGCTCAATGCCTGGGTTCAAAGGGCATTTCGTGATCCACAGCATCATCCCCCCAACTTTTCTCAAAAAAAGGTTGAGATTTTTATATCACTGGAAACCTCTGGCTACATAATGTTTATCTACAAAAAATTTCTTGCAGATTAATTCGTTTAGCAGATCGAGATATTGTGAAATTTGAATTTTGTTCTGGTATACCATAACTCGCACTCGCAAAATCGGAATCAACTCAAATTTTGGGAATAAGCTTTTTTTGGGCTATATCTACTGAAAAATGTCATAAAAAGAGGATGCTAGGATCATGAAATACTCCTTTAATGTGCACACTGCATTAATGTCAGAAATACATGTACACGGGACCAACGGCTTAAAGTGCCCTCCGAAGCACTAAGCAATTAACACGGAATGTCTGGTAGAAGCAGACAGACCGAGGAAAACAAGGGTAGGCAGATTTCTTTCATGCTTTGATGTTTGAGCAAGTGTCCCAAGTTATGCACACTGGTGACAATGAAAAAATCTCACGACCCCTCTGGTACGAGATACGTGCGGTTTTTAATAGCTTGTCTATTCAAAAGCGTTTTTGTCACCATGGGGTCTCCCTGTTGGTTTTGTTTTGGCTGGGTTTTTTCTCGATGTTCGGGGGGAGTAAGGCAGGTTGTATTAATTGCCCCAGCTCAAGCCATATCAGTAATGTCACCCTTGTGAGGTAGTAACTGCGGCGGGGCTATTTCCCCTTCTTGATTGGCTGCCTTACGACCTTGCCAGGCTCGGACCAATCAGATCTCTTGTTAGTGAGCGTCTGGTACTTCGCGGTTTTTTCCCTCTCCTCCTCATTCACTTTTTCGGCTGGAGCGGTCAGGTTCGTTTGAAAATCCCGCCCAACCCGGTGTTTGGGGGTAGCTGGCCAGGTCTGTGCGCAGTCCCCGTTCAGGATGTTGGGGTGGGCTGGCAAGATATCTTGCAGCCGTGTGCTCAGCCAGGTATGGCATGTTTTTCAGGGGGATCAGGGTCTGGACCGTGTCTTTTTTGGTTGTTTCAATGGTCGTTTCCGGAAAATATTTGGAGGTGTGTTGCCCCAAGTGGGATCCACCATCAAAATCATCAAATAATATGTCCAGAATCCGTTCCCACCTTTTTGTTCCCTATCAATGGGTAATCTCTGTAGATAGTCCTACTTGTTCGTGCATCAGTGTGGTGCTCTGACCGTTTCAGCTAATTCCGCAAAAAATAAATGTTAATTGGGTGGTATCATAAATTGGCTGTGTGATGAGTTATTTTTCTCTATGTGCATGTAGCCTAAGACCCTCTGAGGACAAAAGACCCCCCTGCCTCACCTTTCCAACAACAAAAAAGCTAGAAAATGGGTATTTTCAAGATGATCAAATATGGTCGCATGTCATGAATTGGTCATCTTTTGTGTAACATGATGTAAAATGAGTAAAATATCACCAATTTTGATTCAATTCAACACAACTCTTAATGAATACATTTTAGACCATTATAAGTATATAATTCTGGAAAGCTTATATTACAAGGATGCCAAATCAACAAAGTATAACATCATAATACGGGGTGGGTAAGAAATATACAGGGTGGGACAACAACAAAATTAACATTTTTCTTGTCATGGCGAACCCCAAATTTTCCTTTTCTGAAAGCTATGTAGCTCAAAATAAATATGGATTCAGAAAGACATTGCATGGGTGGTCCTTCAAACAAATTAGGAAGAAAAAGTTTGGTATCCCTTGCGTTAAACATACAGGGTGGTCAAAAATTGTAAAATAATTTGTCAATTTCCATTACATTTATCAATCAAAACTTTTTTCTTTCATTTCTGGCACTAAAACTAATAGCATAATTGAATTCCTCATCAAATTTCCATAAAAATAGGTGTACTTTTGAATAAGCAGGGTGACTCGGGCAAGAGATAGTCCATTTAGAAATGTCGGAGCATAATATGCACATTTTGCACAGTAACATATAGGGAAAATTGTCTTAATTAGCATTTAATTAGGTAATTAATTAGTTACATCTTTTGTTACAGTTGATCTACTATGAAGTAGATCTACAATCCAGGATGATATATGTGCAATTTGAGGTCCATGCTAGTTGTACTTTTTAAGATACAAATGTTTGAAGTTTGTCATATTTTCAGAATTTTGTGTACAATCCTACGGGGCTCCCCCGACCCGGCTGCTCCATTGACACATCATTACATATTGAGGTATAAATCTCAAAGTTGTTGTCCAATTGACTTGGGAGTTTTTGTATTTGAAAAAGAACATAATTATCTACAAAATGACACCAAACTTTCTACATTAGGTATTTTACTTTTAGAATAAACCTGACTTGAAGTGTGACAAAAGCGTTTTCATGTTACAGCTGCTCCATTTTTGGGTGACCTATTTGTGACATGCGACCATATGTGACATGATCTGGTCCATGGGGGCCAAAGGCGGCAAATTTGAAACTGAGATAAAGGTAAAAATATGGAGTAAAAAACAATAAAATACATAAGAAAATAGCCATCAAAAAACTTCATAACTTTAGAACCAAGTATGCTAGACATTTGGTGTTTTCAGTAAATGATAGCCAATTGTATGTATAATGTAATAATTACAGTAACTCAATTTTCAAAAATGCCTCCTTTGGCCCCCATGGACCAGATCGTGTCACATATATAGAAAAACATTCACAATCAAAAATATACTCTGCAGGTATTAAGTTGACATGTTAATCTTAACGGATATGAAAGAAAAAGTAAAAAAATCTAATTGGGTTGTTCCATTTTTAGGAGAGGTGTTTTCCTATTTTTCACTTTTTGAGAAAAAAGTGAAAAATGTGTTTTTTACCCACTTTTTGACGACAAAAATAAAAACCTTCATACCTTTTAATTTTTTTAATTTTCACATGCAAACTAGTTTCATGCAAGACTAATTAAATAAAGAAATACAAATCATGGAGAGTATTTCAGTTTATGAGATAGAAGCCCCGGAAGTGGACTAATTTTTCAATATTCTAGCATGCAGAATTGCAGATATTGTAAAGATATTGAGTTTAATCGGTTTTTTGAAGTCTTGATTGTGTATTTTTAATAAGAAGAAATTGTTTCTCCTTTATAATGTCTAAGATGACAATCAAAGGTATTTTGAAGCCTGGGCTATTCCATTATAATACAGAGATATCACTCTAGAACATCTCAAGTTTGCTTATAATGGGCCAATAACATAAATAAAAGCTAGAAAATGGGTATTTGCAAGATGATCAAATATATAGAAAACCATTCACAATAAAAAAATATGCTATGTAGGTATTAAGTTGATGCATTACCCTTAACAGATATGAAAGAAACCGTAATAAAAATTCCCTTTAAAAGGGAAAGCCAGCCTCAATGTAGAAGAGGTCTTGTAATTAGTTTTGGTCAATGTGAGCCTCAATGTAGAAGAGGTCTTGTAATTAGTTTTGGTCAATGTGAAAGGCATTTTTAGGATCACGCTTACATCTACATGACAGTCCACCAAACCATCAACGATGAGAACATGCACACTGAAACAGCAGAAAACATTAATTCCTAATCTCATGTCAACTCTTTTAATTCATTACACGTACTCCAAATTGTTCTGGTCTGTTTGTTTTGTTGTTGTTGTTGTTGTTGTTGTTGGTTTTTTTGTCTTTTTCAGCTTTTTACCCACGATATCTCAATTTCCAATTTTGTAATACCAGAACTTACGAACTCAATATCTTCGCTTAGGAATGTCCGATTTCACTGCTTTCGATATATACACTGCGGTTTGAGTTAACTTACATGTACATTTTATTTTAAAATAACTTAATTAATTCGCAATGTATAGTTTAAGCCTACTATATTATAATAGATAGTGGCCAGCACATTTATAAAGGACTGGTTACTCACTACAATCTTCACTCTTAAACTGTGTTTTTCTGAATGTGCTGATCATGTTGATTGCTAGTCGGAAACTCCTGCGAAGCTATGGACATGGCATCTTACATACTCCATTCTATAACAGTCTGCCTAGTGCCTTGTGTGTTTTCTCTTCAATCATTTTGTTGAATGTAATTTTATGAATCAAATAGTTATGTGTCATTTTATTTATAATAAAGAAGTTATTAAATTAATAAAGTAAGACAATTTATTTATCTATAAGTGCATGTCAAATGGGGTACATTGTTCAATACTATAGGCCTACATGCATAAATTATGCCCATATTATAGCTAGGCCCTAAAAACTTTATTTTGCATCGGATTTTTCCCGTTGAAAAGACAAAACTGATGTTTATGATAGCAACCATTTCATCAATAACATTTTGAGTCATTTTTATCCATAAAACGACACAGGATATGATAGATAACTACTTTCACATCAATATGGTCCATATGATCACAGATTGTTGAGAATCTGTGATATGATCCGGGGATATGATGAAGATTTTGATTCTATAGATCTGTTATCAACATGATATCACGCTGTTCAGTGGTCAAGGAGTAAGGACCCCGGTCAAGGACACTGATATGACATCATAGGTGATGTCAGATTTTCTTCTGCTGACCATATGATGCTATATATTAACTATTATTGTTACATTTAGGCCTATACCTAGAACTTTTAAAGTCATAATTAGTTCAAACATAACTTTGGTAATACTCACTTTCGTTTTAGATTCGTTGAAAAGCGGCAAAACATACTTACTTTTCCTTACAAATCGAATTAAAATATTTTTAAAAAAATTCAACCACAAAAAGTTTTAAACAAAAGTCATTCCAATACCAATAAAAAATAATCTCTTGAGCATACAAACACCATCCCAGAAATAGGTACCAGCCCGATGGGCTGGCGAAAAATCTAATTGGTTTGTTCCATTTTTAGGAGGGTGTTTTCCTATTTTTCACTTTTTGAAAAAAAGTGAAAAATATAGAAAACCATTTACAATCAAAAATATACTCTGCAGGTATTAAGTTGACAATGACATATTAATAAAACGGATATGAAAGAAAAAGTAAAAAATCTAATTGGGTTGTTCCATTTTAGGAGGGGTGTTTTCTTATTTTGCGTTTTTACCCATTTTTGACGCAAAAACTAAACACCTTCATATCTTCGAAGAAAAATAAAAATCATGTAGAGTATTTCAGTTTATCGGATCCAAGCTCCGAAAGTGGACTACTTTTTCCTAATGCTAGAATGCAGATGTTGTAAATAAATTGAATTTAAATGGTTACATGTATTTGAAGTCTTGATTTTGGGTTTAATACAGAATAATTTGTTTCTCCTTTATGTTGTCTAATATGACAATCAACGGTATTTTGATGTGTGGGTTAATTCATTATAATACAGAGTTGTTACTCAAGAAAGAGAGCTTATAATGGTCCAATAACATCAACAAAGGTAGAAAATTGGTATTTTCACGATGAACAAAGATATAGAAAACCCTTCTCAATCAAAAATATAATCTGCATGCGTTAAGTTAAATTACTCTTAACGAATATAAGAGAGAAAGTTAAAAATCTGATTGGTTTGTTCCATTTTGGGGAGTGTGTTTTCCTACTTTTCACCTTTCGAGAAAAAGTGAATAATGTGATTTGTTAACCATATTTTGATGCAAAAATAAAAACCTCCATATATTTTTTAATATTCACAGGTAAACTAGTTTAAGGGCTCGGATAGCGATATTTTTACATATTTCCTTGTGGGACTTGAGAGCACATTACGGCCTTCTGATATCAAATAAGTTTGATTTTTTGAAATGTGTGATATTTTTTTTTTTTTTTCAAATACACCAAAAATATTTTGGTCTTTTTGGGAAAATATATCTTTAATATCCATATTATGAAAGGTCCAAATTTTCAATTGATCGTCGGCTTTTCATCCCAGCTACATAGGCCTACACTTGAAGTACATATCGTTAGATTTATAAAGTTTACTTCGAGGACTGTTAAATATCAAATTTTAATAATTTGCCATCAAATTTGTATTATATTGTAAATATCAAAAATCTAAATTATTTGATATCGGAAGGACATTAATGCATTTCGCTATGTCTGATGTGCTCTCAGGTCACATACACGCGCCCTTAATTCCAGACAAATTAAATAAAGAAATACAAGTCATGGAGGATATTTTAGTTAACGAGGTACACGTGCCAGAAGAATGCTAGAATTCAGATGTTTTTAAGATATGGGCTTTTAATCTTTAATGTACATTTGTAATTAAAATATGATTTGTTTTCAGTGTTGCATCACGGGGGTGCTATCCTCAACAAATGCCCCCAGTCAGAACTCTTTCCCCAGTTGCTTCTCCCTAAAACGGTTGCCGCCATTGTTTGTGTCTCCTTTTTATGCTTAATATGACAATCAAATATATTTTGACATACGAGTTATTCCAATTTTTATAGATGGGTGTCATCCTAGAAACTAAAATGGAGAAAATTTACACGATAGAAATATTTTGAAAAAAGCTGAACACAGTGCATCTGAATTCCAAATCAGTCATAATACTTAGTCACAGTTACAAGGGCATATATAGTGAAATATGGCGAAAACCATTTTAAATTTTGTAAGTCTTTCGTTGCTTATTGTTATAACCATATTTGTCAAGTTTGACCAAGTTAATGCAACTTTCCTAATTAGCATCATATTGTAGAGATATGAGCAATTAGCATACCGTACAGCTACATTGTATTATCTGCTCAATATCAGCCATTTTACCGTAGTGGAATATAGCAAAAAACCATGATACCCCAGTTTTCTACAAACACCCCTTTGAAATAATGGACTAACCCTTGTTAATATCACATGTTTGTGTCATCGACACCGTAGTCATGTGGAGTGATGAACAAAATGCTGCAGTTTTGAATTGAAGTCATCACCATATGCAGTTCCTAAAATTAGGAACTGAGGCATTTTGAACATGGAGACCTGGATATTTAAAAGAAAACATTTTAAAAGTCTTTCGTTGCTTATTGTTGCAACCATTTTGATCAAGTTTGACAAGTTAATGCAACTCTCCTAATTTAATAGCATCATATTGTAGAGATATGAGCATTTAGCATCCCGTACAGCTATTATCATGATTATCTGCTCAATATCAGCCATTTTACACAGTGGAATATAGCAAAAACCAGTTTTCTACAAACACCCCTTTGAAATAATGGACCAAACCTTGCTAATATCACATAATGACCATAGTCATGTGGTATTAAGCCACTTACCGCAGTTCGCCATTATGCACTATGTGTGAGGGAGCCTCGAACTGGCAGCATACATGAATGGGAATTGAACCAGTCATATAACATTCTGTGTAAGGTTACGTAATTCTTCCTTTCATGTATGCTGCCAGTTCGAGGCTCTCCCCGCATATATAGTGCATAATGGCGAACCGTGCAAGTGGCTAATGGATGATAAACAAAATGTTGCAGTTTTGGATTGACTTCATCCCCATATGCAGTGATATGGAAGCAGAAGTGTTAGTAACACAAATGTCTCAATCGACTGATTGTTAAAAGTGCCCTGAATTGGTGGATATGTAAGTAAAATACTAAAGAAGTCTCCATGATTTAGAATGCATTTTTGTAAACATCAATAGTGGGGTAATTTATGGCAAAAAAGTAAAAAATAAAAAAAGGTATGAAGGTTTTTATTTTTTCCCTCAAAGATTGGGGAAAATTAGGCATTTTCAACATTTTAAAAATACAAGAATATAGTCTCACCCCTCATGCTGAAAATGGAACATTCCAAAAAAGTTTAAAGCTTGCTGTGCATTTTTATATTGTAAAAACATGTAATATTACATGACAAAAAAAAATAAAGTGATAAACCATTGTGTTATATTCAAACATTTTTTCTGAAATGTGTGCAAAATTCAATAGTTTCAAATTTGTCAGGGGTTAGCAGAAGCCAATTTTAGGGCGGTTTTAGGGGGGTCTGGTATCTTGCTCAGGGGGGATATGAGAATTTTTCATCACTATTTTCATGAATACTTTAGGACACATAAATGAAACTTCAAAATAGGAGTAAAAAATGCTGACCCCTCTTTTCCTAGATTTTGCTATATTGTACTGTTTTCTGAGATATGTAGTGTTTTAACACCTTAACCGCTAGGCCACGCTCCTCTCTGACTGAACCCATGGTGTTTTGGCTTACGGAACGGAAAGAAGCAAAAAAAGGAGAGAAGATGAACAGAAGTCACTTGGTACCCCCGGGATTCGGGACCCTTGCATGTCACGCAGAAGATCAGCAGAAGATCACCTACCACTACCAGCTACCTGTAGCCACACCAGTGACCATTAGGCATAGATCCCAGGGTATGGGGATAAATCACCCCCAATATTTTGCCCAGGGAATGACCCATACAATCACCCCCTCCCCCAATGTTAACGCCTGTAAGTGGGTTTCTGATCAAATTAACCTCATATTTGGCCACTTTAAGCCTCCAAAGTGTAAAATTTTCTGCCCTTTGCACAAATTTTTTCAACTTTTGTACAATATTTCATCAATTTAGCTACAATATATGGCAAAAATTTTTGCGCGCGAGGTGCTTGATTCACTATACTTCAAGAATTTTTTCCAACTCCATCCCCCCCAATGTCAATAAGAAATCTACGCCACTGCAGGTGACTCCCTGGAGTGATATACCTTTAGGGGTAAATGACCTTTCACCAAATTTTGAGAAAGTCCAGAAGATATACATATGTAGGGCCTACTGTTATTTATATTACTTGGCCTATAATATTCATTATTCAAATTATAAGTTTGTTGTAATTCAAAAATGTACATAGTTTAAATAAAAATCCCTTTAAAAAGGGATGTGCTGGGACATGGTTGTTCACATTGAGTAACTTTATATTTCTTTTTATAAAAAAAAGTCAAAATAATTTGAAGTGCAAAGATTCGGTTGGTTCAAACCTCAAAATCAGACACTTTTTCCCAGATACTGATGATTCAGTTGGATTCCTTACAACATGCAGTTCCATTCCAATTTGTATACTTTTATGCTCTTTATGTTGTTACTCCTCCTCAGGTTTACGTTCACTAACTTACAGCCCAATACAAACAATTTTAAAATATGATCCCTAGATGACCTATGACCTCAAAACATTTTCACTCACTTGATGTCCCCTTACACAGATTATTACCACTAGGTAATGTTTGACATTGAAATTTACTTTTACAAAAGAGGGCAATTTCCCCATCGCTTTATCTAAATCAACAATGACCTCATTTGACCACTAAATGACCTTTGACCTCAAATATCTCCACTCACGTGTTGTCCCCCTAGTATTATTATCACCAGGTTTGGATGGCATGAGTTGGAACCGACGTTTGCACCTTATACACTCTTATTTCGCCAATTAAAAAAGTCTTAAACAATCTTAATCAATCTTAAACTCGTGTTAGTTACGTGGTCCTCTCGTCGAAATATTGGTTAAGGGCCCTTAATTTTCTTGTTGTTTAAGGCTCAAATCAATAGTTGGTTAAAACTTTTAACCAATAAATGGATATAGCACTTTAACCAGCTTCAAGTTTAAGTGCTTAACCAACTAGGTTGTTTAAGGTCTTTTAATCAATATTTGCTTAATAACTCTAAACAGATAATGATTTATATGTTCTATTTTATCTAAGGATTGTTTAAGAAATACAACTGCTTAATCAATGGTTGTATTGGATTTAATTATGATTGGGACTTTCTTTCTTTCTTTTTTTTAAAATTTTTATACTGAAACATAATTCATGATAGATTTGAAGTCATCAGATCTTGGTCAACTGTGAGATTCGTTCAAAAATACAATTTCATGCATAAAGTTGTTTTTTTATCAGTTCAACCCGCTATGTATCCGGGCAATGTATCCGAGTAAAAAATTAAAATCTAGTAAGCCTTTCTCTCTAGCATGCATTACGATACAATGCTAAAATACAATACATCAACGCTAATAAATTCACACACTCGATCCGGTATCCAGCATACCGATACTTCAATGCATCTCGTCTACATTGTAAGCTATTGTGCGTATGCCCAAAACTGAACATCACGGTACACACATTGGTGATATACATGTACCGTGCACGTAGAACAGTACAGTACAGTATCGCTAGAATGTCAATCCCAATGACGTTGTTAAATCTAGCAAATGAACGCATCAATATCCATCCTTTGTGTCTCAACGATGTCTATGCATAACTTATCAAACGAATCTCGAGTTTGGTGCAACCTGATTGACTCAAACCTACCTATTTGAACGAATTTTCAGGAGACCATAAGCAGCACGACAAGCATTCACTCGTGGCCGCCATTTGCTTTTGTCATTTTAAACAATAATTGGTTAAAATTCCGTGGCGCGAGATATATCGTTAAACAGGTAAAGTACAATTCCACTAAACATTAAACAGTTTAACGCCTTTTAACGTAACAAAAAATAACCACCTTTATACGCTCGAGTTTAACAGTCTTTTAACATACATTAAACTTTGCAGATTAAGCGCAAAATCACGCCTTTGAACATTAATTGTTTAAAAATCTTAAACTTTTCTTCTTATACTTGGCGACTGTTAACTGCCGGGACAAGAGTGTAGTATAGATTAATTCATAGCTCTTTTTGTTTTTTTGAGGATTTAAGCATACAAAGTAACAAGCAAACTTTCAAGAAATATATTTTATATATATAGTACCAGTATATATTCGGGTATTTACAGGCCTACACAAACTGAACCCCAAAATAGCACCTTTAAAGCCAATAAGTGAATGTTTATTGATAATATTCGTAGTAACAAAATCCAATCATTACCTATGCTCTAATGCTTCATTCAAGTTTTGACATTTGTGTTATCATAAAAATAGACCCAAATATTTGAAAGTGATGTGTGCATCAATAGCTTTTGATCACCATCTTGTTACCAGGAAATGTACACAGGCCTATCTTATTTCCAAGCAGTGATCTTATTTATTAATTAACACAGGTCTTCCCTCAAATAACTATGCTGCATGTTGCAGGGTCAAACATGTTACATGTAGTTGAAAATTATCCAACATAATTATATTTGATAACAGACCACCACAGACAGACCACTATCTACATGAAGAGATTAAGGAACATGTGTATTCATTGCTCACTACTCAGCAGTTAGCTCTCAACAGAGATACAGGCCATACATGGCATATACTGAACAACAACAAAGCATGTATGGTACCCGGTGTGTCTGCCCATAGAACCCATAGCCTGCCAAGCTCAGTGTGCTAGTGAAGAGAACCATCAAAACTTCCTAGTCTAGATTCAGAAATATTATGTTCCTAAAACATATACCTATTTAACCTTAAAATGCAAAATCAACACAATGTTTCTGATATCTGCACAAGCCAATTTTAGTATTCATGTTTGTCATAACCATTTTGATAATTTTTTTGCAATATTTTTACAAGTTTCCGTTTTCTTCATGAATTACTAATAGAAACAACAGAAAACTGAAATCAAACAATAAGTGCTGGGTTGCCACGGCAACCCAGCACAAAAACATCTGCAAGCTTGAATTTGACCCTAAACATACTGTCCACAGAACAAAAAGTTGTGATATACATTCTAATTCTAACACCCGCCCTTGATATCCAAATTTGACAACCCCAAATCTATCAACACTATAAATAGCTTACCTCGTGGTTTGACAGCCACTCAGCCAGGTGCAAGGCTGCTCAGTGTCTGGTGGAATTTGAATGCTCTGTGTGGCACTGAAACAAAATATGATCAAATCATATTACAGCCCAATTGTGACATAAATATTCACCGGAATATTCAACAGCCCAATTGTGACATAAATATTCAAATGTCAGAAAATTATAGCTATATCTCTTTTTTAGTCTTTTGTCACGGAACTGGAATACATACAAATATGGGTCCCAAGCAACCAATCATTAAAGTAAATTCTGACATACATGCATGGAAAAATACTTCATTTCAAAACATTGATATGTCAAATTGAACATGTATTCTAGGTCGGGCTGTAGGCCTAGGTGTTTTTATAAACTTCAATTTATATTTTTTGCCCATAAATCTTGGTCTATGATATTCAGGGTCTAGAATTATTGGGAAAACAGCTGCAGCAGTTTTCCAACACCAAACACATCTCAATATTAAAACATGACCTGGGAATGGATGGGCAGCAATGGCCCGGACAATGAACTGAATTATCCAGGAGACAATAAGTTTTATCTTGAAAAACATCGCCATTCAAAGACACGTTCAATCATAGTTAATCATATATCCTAACATCATCACACATAATGTCTATGGCATAGAAGCAGACAGGACAATTATTTCCGCGCTGTTCAATTTTCTACATCATTGCAGCGCTCTAATTGAAGTTCAAACCCCGGGTTCAAACCAAGACTCAATTAGAGTCATGATGCTCTTGTTCATACACCATTTTACACAAAGGCTTACCTAGATTTTCCAGTAAACTCTGCTTACTCTGGACAACCAATTTAGCTCCTATGATCGCTTTCACGTCATTGAAAATCAGAAATCAAGATTTGTGGACATCGTTCAGTTGTCAGTCTGCACGGTCAATCTGGTTGGAAAGTGTGTGCGGCAAGCGAAAGCTGTCTGATTTCGCACGAGTTGCTCAAGTTGTTTATGTTTTTGGTGCATGGAAAATAGTACCTATTCGATTACAAGGTGTCCCATAAATAATCGGTGGCTCCGAGCATTATTTTTTTCGTAGTCCCTAAATGCTATATTGAATGTTTTTAAAAAAAAAAACACCATTGCCTAACACGCGTTGTAGATGATGATTCAATGACGACGCAAAACGGCAAAACAGCTTCTTTCTAATACATCAGTCCCGATCAGAAAGTTAAAAAGCGATATTAGGCCGTATAAAATTAATGTTTTGGGTCTCGTCCAGAGGATTTTCATGAATTGATGAAGGAGGGAGTTTTTTTTTTTTTTTTTTTTTTTTCCAATATAAAATTAGCATTCTTTGCAGTAGTTTTTTTCTTTTCCATTGCTAGAGGAAACGATGAGGCCTTTTTTTTTTTTTTTTTTCAAATGTAGATTCTGAGGATAAACCCCTAGAGTACCACAAAAAGACTTGGAAGTGATGCTTGTTCTCTAATAAACTTATTTATATGTATGAAGATTTCATAAATCATTCCAAAGTCTTAAAAATTGAAAAATCTAAAAAAAAAAAATCTGACAAATCCCAGAAATTGAGGAGGAGGGACGAGAACCAAAATATTAATTTTACACGGCCTTACAGACTCATCACTTTCCACATCTGCTGTTTCTCTTTTTTTGTGTGTGTAAATATAGGCCTACGGCTGCATTAGGCCGAATGCCGATTTTTTTTTATTCGCGCAGAGTAGCCGTGTGCGTTTTAGGATTTTTTCGCTATATCTACTGAAGATAACATTTAGAAGCTCATCCCGATTCATTGCATCTTTCTACTCTAGAAGTAATGTTTTACCCCGTGTTTTACATTATTTTCTCTAAACCGTTACTTCATCATGTAGGCTATAGCGGTGAATTTTTTCGTTCTAACGGTAAGTTTACGTAAAGTTGTAGGCCCCTACATTTCTAGTCCAGAAAGATGAATAAAACTACCGAATAAAGACATGAGTTTAAGTTGTTTTATTTTGTAGTATATATGTATATATCATCATGATCATATCAGTCATTTCAAGTCCTCATTTAGAATCTCATCATGCATGTAGCGGCGAATTTTTTTCGTTCTAATACGAGTAAAGTTTACGTAAAGTTGTACATTTCTAGTCCAGAAAGATGAATAAAACTACCGAATAGGCCTAAAGACATAATATGTAGTTTAAGTTCTTTTATTTTATATGTATAGCATCATGATCATATCAGTCATTTCAAGTCCTCATTGTCAGGTACTATAGTCCCAATTGTAGGTTTCTGAATCAATTGATCAGGGGGTGTTACTTTAATTTGGACGTCTTTCGCTTTTTCCTCTTCTTCCTACAAACGAGAGAGAAGAGAGAGAGAGAGAGAGATGGGGGGTAAATTATGGATAGACGAAATACGATGGGTGCACGTAGTATAAACGAAGAAACGAAATAAATAAATAAATAAAAACCGGTAAAAACTTACAACTAGCATATCGAATGCCATTTGCAAAAGTGGATCTTCCTCAGACTTGAACTGTAAAAGAAGAGAGAAATCATATTAATTATATCACTCTCAGAAAAAAAGGGTTCTAAAAGGGTTCTTCGCTTGTCCTCTATAAGGAACCCGTGATGGTTCTACAAGGAACCAAAAAGAGTTCTATAATGGTTGTTTAGCACCTTTAAGGGGTCCTTTAAGAACCTTTAGGGGTTCTTGAGTTTTTAAGAACCATTTTTGAGGGTTCAATTCTTAGGGGTTCCATATAGAGGACACAAAGTTCTAATTGGAACCATATTTTCTGAGACAATGTTCAACTATTGTATCTAAATACGCGTTCTATAGCTCTAATTATAATAAACATTATACCATGATTATGAAGAAATTATATAGAAACAGTATATCCCTACTTACGGCATCGGGCAAGGCTCTGGATCTATGTTCTCCTTGTTCTCCATTTCTTCTTCTTCATTGACCTGAAATAATTACAGGACAAAAAAAACAGATTGTAAACTGATCGGATTGTCAGTACTGAGGCTATTTCAGTGTCTCCTTTCCATTCATTGACCTGAAATAATTAAAATAGGTAAACATCGTCTACATGAATAGGGTCCGATGAAAAAAGTTTTAAAAATTAGTCGACTATCATTAAATCTTACCAAATTTCCGTCACCAAGTTCCCCCGCACCTTCCTCCCATTCAATGGATATATTTGCGCGAAGCTGAAAAGAAGGATAAGAAGAAGAAGAAAAAAAAAGAATGATTGATATTGAAAATATTAAAAGAAAATGGGGTAGGCCTAAAGGTACGAACGAAAGATTGAAATTGAAAAAAAAAACCGAAACAAAACAAAACAAAAAATGACGTAACATTCATGAATAAAGAATAAAATATAAAGGGAAAGAAGAATTACGCATCGCACACTAGCACATTTAAACATGAATTTACAAATGGAAACATAACATGCATAGGCAGATATCTTTTTGACATCGGGGGGGGGGCTGAAGTTGGAAAAAATCTTGAAAATCTAGTCAATCCCCCCCCCCCCCGGGATCTACGCCTATGTTACTCCTACCCTTGACTACACTGCAAAATATTTTTCACCCCCGAGATTTAATTTTCACCCCATGTATTTGGAATTTCTGCAAGCTCGGGAGTGAAAAACACGGGAAAACAACCCTGACTTTCGGGCCTTAATGCTACCCCTGCTACCCCTGGCGGGGACTTGAACCCTCCTCTCGCTTGTCTGGCGAGCGCAATACCACTGAGCTACACAGACTGACCCTGATAAACAGGAATCAAGTCTGGTACTTATGAATAATGAGCAGTCAAGGGTGAACAGTACAAACAACACATTTATACACACCAGTGTACGAGATCAATTAATGATGCTTACCCGCCAGCATAATCATACAAACAGAGGAAGAGACTTTACGCATCATACACTGGAACATGGAAACATTCAAACATTAGGGCCTACAACTAGCGCACGAGATCAAATTAATGATGCTTAAATCGTTATTCTTAATCAATATACAGGGGAAAGAAGAATTACGCATCGCACACTATAGCACATATAAACATGAATTTACAAATGGAAACATAACATGCATAGGCAGATATAGCAGGGAAAAAACTCCGGACATACCTGCCTGTGCGGGGACTTGAACCCCAGACCTTTCGCTTGTCGGGCGAGCGCTCTACCACTGAGCTACACAGACTGTCCCTGATAAACAAAACTACAATGAAATATAGTTAGGCCTTCTTACGGACTCCGACAATACGTCAATCCCCTCTGCTTGCGCCCCGAATAGATCATTACTCCACAAATTCATAATCGTTCGTCATGTTCGTAAAGTTCTCGTCTCCCACCATAATGTATGAACTTAGAAAAGAATATAGACTATATAAGCTTATATAATATTCCATCGTGATCCACGCACAAAAAACAATACATATATAAATATAAGTTCCTCGCAAATAGATAAACTCACTTAACTCAGAGATGGAGTCAGCAACAACTTGGACGAGATCCCGTTATTTTCATTCGGAAGACTGATTCGGAAGAATTATTATCTTAAGATAGAATAGTACAAATCAATAGTAGATGAAATGGCACGACGTGTAAATAAAATTGTATATCCGATCGACGGACAAAAACAAATACTATATCGTTGTTATTCGTGGTTTATGAAGTACTGTCTGTAGATTTAATTGTCAGTGTTTTGTCACGTCTTTGTGTTCCTATATAGATATCGTTGATTGAAATTTGAACGTTAAATCGCAGATTTAGGCCTACGTTCAATGTGGTTCTGGTTGTCGAAAATCTTGCGCAAAATGTATAATTCAGTTCAGCTTATTCCAGAAGACTCCACGCATCCTGGTTTTATATGGAGTGCCGCATACATACATACATGATATATCGTGTATGACCAGTGATGACAGTGCATTATAATTCCTTTGGCTTACTTAGTAGTTGGTAATGTTGCAGTCTCCACCATCTGTTGCTCATATCGCTTTGCACAAACTTTTCATACCACTTAGAAAGAAAGTTCTGGTATGTTTTGTAGAATTGTCGCTTTATATCACTGAACTATACACGATTACATTTTCTGTAAACAACATCCCCCTTATCTTTAACTAACAGTTGAACTTCCTGAGGCCATCAATTCAGGGACATCGCTTTGTTTTAGAAGCGGTCAGTTTATGAAACACCTTAGTTGATAGTTACGTCAGAACATAGTAGTAGAGGCTTATCCGGTTTATAGAGCGTGGCCTCACCTCGAGGCAGTGTTGGGGGGGTGTCGTCCGGTGGATGTTAATTTTGGGAGTCCTAATATTCATGGAGCAGTGTAGCGTCTCTAAGCTTCTCTGGTATACTTCCATGGTCTTTGTATTAAGGTAGATGGGTGGGTAATACCTTAAACAGGGTCTATAGTTACTCAGCATTCGGGTCCAAAGCTTTGGGGCTTGGTCAATTTGCACCGATGGTTTATCGGATGTTTTTTTTTACCTTGTCAGCCTTGGTCTATAATGGATCCTATAAATATAATCCCTAGCCCTGGACCCAGTGCCGTGACCAGCACCCGCGCTGGAACTTCGCGTGCGCAGCACATGCATTGAAAGTGTGTGTGGGGAGGCGGTTGTTCAGTTCCCCCGAATGGAAGCTAATGGAGTCTGATTAAGGGCGCTGCCCCCTGCCCCCCCCCCTCGCACGCCACTGGGAAGTAGTCCTCTGAATTAAGTAGTACTCTGAATTATGAAGTACTTCCTCTTCGCGGCCTCATAGTCCGAGGAACTGAGCCAGTTCTCATACTAGTAATCCCATGTTACACATAGCGCCACCGTAAAGCAAACTCGAGATGTGCAAACTGTATAGGGTCTATGTTACAATTTGATCCATTCACCGGGCCACACACGCATGGTTTATAGTGCATATATACATACACACACACCCCGGGACAGATACACCTTCATACATACACATACAGAAGGAACTAGACTTAGCTGTGGTCTAAGACCACGAACACAGCCGTGTTATGACCCTTTAATCACCTTTGACCCCAAAATATATGAAAACCCCATAGACATTTGCTAATGTCAATGCACGTGTCCATGTGGCATCACTTTGCTATGCTTTTTGTGGCAGAAGGGGCATTTTGAAGGTATATCGTTTTATACCGGAAGTGACCCCTTAATGAGCTTTGACCCCAAATAAAAAAATACCACATATACATTGGGTGACTGCAGATCATATGTGAACATACCGTTACTGTGCTATGTTTTACTTAGCTAATAAAAAAATTTGAAGGTTTTTCGTTTTATACCGGAAGTGACCCCTTAATGACCTTTGACCCCAAATCTGTGTACACCACATAGACACTGGGTAATAACAATGCATGTGTGCAAGCGGGGTCACTGTCCAACGTAAGTTGTGGGAGAAGATGCATTTTTAGTTGAAATCACGTTTTTGACCCCTGTGACCCCTGCATGACCTTTGACCCCACAAGTTTCATGTGACATGTAGGGGCACGGTCAATGATCATTGTGACCAAGTTAGGTCAAAATCGATGTAAGCATGTGAGTGCTAGAGCAAATGTAATGGTTGACAGAAGAAAGAAGAAGAAGAAGAAGAAGAAAGAAAGAACCTGTAAGAAAAAAGACACAGCCGTGACTAACGTCACGGCTGTGTAAAGATAAGACCACGAACACAGCCGTGTTGTGGCCCCTTAATGACCTTTGACCCCAAACTATATGAAGACCCCATAGACATTGGCTAACGTCAATGTACATTTGCTCGTGGCATCACTATGCCATGTTATTTGTGGCAGAAGGGCCATTTTGAAGGTTTTTCGTATCGGACCGGAAGTGATCCCTTAATGACCTTTGACCCAAAATAAAAAATACCACATATACACTAGGTAACTACAATTCATATATGAACATACCGTTACTGTCCTTCGTTTTTATTAGCTAATAAAATTTTTTGAAGGTATTTCGTTTTATACCGGAAGTGACCCCTTAATAACCTTTGACCCCAAATCTGTGTACACCCCATATACACTGGGTAACACCAATGCAAGTGTGCAAGTGGCGTCACTGTCCTACGTAATTTGTGGAAGAAGATGCATTTTATAAGTATTTCTTTTTATACCGGAAGTGACTCCTTAATGACCTTTGACCCCAAATTAAAAAATACCACATATACACTGGGCAACCACAATTTATGTGTGCATATACCGTTATTGTCCTACGTTTTTCTTAGCTAATAAAATTTTTTGAAGATATTTCTATTTATACCGGAAGTGACCCCTTAATGACCTTTGACCCAAAATCTGTGTACACCACATTGACAATGGGTAATAACAATGCATGTGTGCAAGTGGTGTCACTATCCTACATAATTTGTGGGAGAAGATGCATTTTAAAGGTATTTCGTGTTATACCGGAAGTGACCTCTTATTAATGACCTTTGACCCCATATAAAAAATACCACATATACATTGGGTGACTGCAGATCATATGTGAATATACCGTTACTGTGCTATGTTTTACTTAGCTAATAAAATTTTTTGAAGGTTTTTCGTTTTATACCGGAAGTGACCCCTTAATGACCTTTGACCACAAATCTGTGTACACCACATAGACACTGGGTAATAACAATGCATGTGTGCAAGTGGCGTCAATGTCCTACGTAAGTTGTAGGAGAAGATGCATTTTTAGTTGAAATCATGTTTTTGACCCCTGTGACCCCTGCGTGACCTTTGACCCCGCGAGTTTCATGTGACATGTAGGGGCATGGTCAATGATCATTGTGACCAAGTTAGGCCAAAATCAATGTAAGCATGTGAGTGCTAGAGCAAATATAATGGTTGACAGAAGAAAGAAGAAGAAGAAGAAGAAGAAGAAAAAGAACCTGTAAGAAAAAAGACACAGCCGTGACTAACGTCACGGCTGTGTAATACCCTATCGCAATATCCCCGCCCCCTCCATGGCTAAAGCCATATGTCATCGCCCCGATATCTTCATGGCTGAAATCGCCATGATAGGTTGAATCCACAGCCACGCATGGCCATTTTGTTCCGAACTTTGAGACGCATAATAGCCTATATAATTAGCCGAGGGACATGACTAAGGCTACTCACAATAGCCGGGTAATTGATTTCTCTGTGCGTGAGTAAGCTTGTATACGCCATTGAGGTCAATGGTCATCGACTTTTATACTGCCTCCACGGGAGTAGTGAGTGCAGCTATAATATAGCCTACTACGCGCTGTAGTCCATTCAGGACCAACGCAATATAAAATCAGAATTTTGGTCAGTTTTTTAGTTAAGACGCAAGCTTCTTTCTCAAGACGCTAGCTAACGACTATCATATATGGTCAACACGTATATATTCAAGTGCAAGGAACCACATCTGGATTCTTCAGACGAAATCATTTACGGGAGATATTCATCATTTTCTACCCCGGTATCCAAAGATTTTCGTCTGAATATCAAAATCGTGCATAGCACATTCACGTGTATCGATCCCGGGTATTTATTTTAGTATCTCTGCTGTACCAAGTAATTACTAGCAAGGCGATGTCGGTGGATGAGCCTAGGCCTACACGATTTTTTTTGTATTTCAAGATTCATTGTCGAATGTTATCTTAAGAATACCAAAACGACTTGGTCAAGTCTACCAGTTACCATGGAGACACTTAAAAACAATGAAAATACTCGTTTGGGTATGGGTTCTTCACAAAACTTTATTATATATATCATCTTTTTCAACGTTTATTTTTTTACGAGTTATTGAGATAATACGCGTAATACGTGCAAGTACGATTTGCCTGACTGTGTAGCGAACATTATCTAAACTGAGCTCAAAAAGAAACTTGTATCTTTTACAACTTGTGAATCACAAGGACATATTTTGAAATACTGCACTCATAGAAATTGTTCGTTGGCATTACTCAGTAAGTTGATGTAAGTCGTTGCGTCAACTTTCCGAGTAATGCCAACGCGTACAATTTTGAGTAGCCTAACGCTGACTCGATATCATTATGATGGTCGCACCAGGGATATGGTCGCACTCATTTGCACTTACTTTATTGAGTTGTTACAACTCAGAAAATGAAACTAGCCTAGGTTAGCATAATTTTCTAGGTGTGCTATACAAAATTTTGCACTGATTACAAAAATAAATATTTGAATACTGCTAATTGTGCAGAAAATGATCCAATTACGTGACAAAGTACCCAATTGGAATAACTCAAAACAATAAGTACCAGTAACTTAAAAGGGCATTTCGTGATCTACAGCCTCATCCCCCACTTTTCTCAAAAAAAGTTGAGATTTTTATATCACTGGAAACCTCTGGCTACATAATGTTCATGTACAAAATATTTCTTGCAGATTAATTCGTTTAGCAAAGATATCGTGAAATTTGAATTTCGTTCTGGTGCACCAGAACGAAATTACAACGTATTGTCTATGGAGCAGTGTAATACACATAATCATGCATAACTCGCAAACGCAATTAAAATCGGATTCAACTGAAATTTTGGGAATATGCTTTTTTCGTGGATATGTACCGTGAAATGGGGTAACTTTGGGCACTTTTCAGAGTTTTTAAACCACTGCTTCCAAACAAAACCAATTGTATTTCGAATTATCTCTTTTTTTATGACATTAGGGTTCCTTCTACACATTGAAGTTGAAAAAGAGTTTTTAATAATTTTGTAAGGGTGCCCTAGGGGTTAAAAATAGCCTGACCAAAGTTACCCCGCATTTGGGGCAACTTTGGCCAGAGTATTACATTCCATGAAGAAAAAAAAATCAAAAAAATTGATCTTCGCTGTATATGGACAAGTTGTTGTTTTTTGTGACATTTGGGCTCTACAAAATTAATCAAGCACACATCCTTGCTCACAAATATCGATTTTTATTTTTTCTGAAAAAAATGTAAAAAAATGCTCATTTTTGGTCAAAAATCCTGATTTTTTCAGAAATTTCGAGGAAATTGGACATGAGCGATTATTATTTCTTTCAAACATATTTCTTAACAAATTGACACCAAATATGACTAAAAACAATATTGCTGTACGAAAATATGACCATTTAAAAAAATATATTTGGACCGACCAAAGTTTAATACCAGAAGTTGGCATTACTTAAAAAGTTGACGCAACGACTAACATCAACTTTTTAAGTAATGCCAACAAAGTTGATTAGTTGACGAAACTTTTTGAGCTTTTTCAGCATTTGTTAAGTTCGGATAACTAAAATGAATTTTGTTTTGGCAACTTTTACACTATTTTTGAGTTGTCCAAACTTACTCCTTTTGAATTGCGCCAACAAGGCGAACAAGTCATTTCTATGAGTGTGTCCATCAAAATGAACCAAAATTACACACATGATTACTTCAATACTCTACTCAAAACACGTGTCAGTAACCAAGCAGTTGTCCAACTGATACAACAGCAAAATGCACTGACATGGGACAGCGTCCTGGACCACTTTTACATACAGCACAACATTTGGCACCCAGCACAACAAATCTGCGATAATGCACACAAGATCTTTGCACAGATGATAAACTGGTGCTGCTTTCTGCTTTTCATGCACTTTTTTCATGAAATAGGTCTTGTTCCACACTATTCCACTTACTTTTTGATAATTATCATGTGTGCAAGGATCTTGTAATCATTCCCACAGATTTCTTATGCTGGGTGCCAATTATTGGGCTGTGAATGTGGTCCAGGAAGCTATTCCATGTCAGTGGATTTTGCTGTTGTGTCAGTTGGATAACTGCTTGGTTACTGACATGTGTTAAGAGTAGAGTATTTAAATAAACCTGTGTGTAAGTTTGGTTCATTTTGATGGACAGGATTTTAAGATATGACCTTGTGAAAAATTACAAGTTTCTTTTTGAGCTCAGTTTACCTATCATTTCATTGAAATTAGCTGGGCCGATTAGTGACACAATACACGCAAGCAACATAATCTGGTGCAGCTGCTATAATATTTTTTTACATGTATTCTTTGAAATTTTGTATTTGTTCAATTCATGTATGTCTGAAATGTTATTTTCATATTTACACAGCCGTGACGTTAGTCACGGCTGTGTCTTTTTTCTTACAGGATCTTCTTCTTTCTGTCAACCATTACATTTGCTCTAGCACTCACATGCTTACATCGATTTTGACCTAACTTGGTCACAATGATCAATGATCATGCCCCTACATGTCACATGAAACTCGCGGGGTCAAAGGTCACGCAGGGGTCAAAACGTAAAATGCATCTTCTCCTACAACTTACGTAGGACAGCGACCCCACTTGCACACATGCATTGTTATTACCCAGTGTCTATGTGGTGTACACAGATTTGTGGTCAAAGGTCATTAAGGGGTCACTTCCGGTATAAAACGAAAACCTTCAAAAAAATTTATTAGCTAAGTAAAACATAGCACAGTAACGGTATGTTCACATATGATCTGCAGTTACCCAATGTATATGTGGTATTTTTTTATTTGGGGTCAAAGCTCATTAAGGGGTCACTTCCGGTATAAAAAGAAATACCTTTAAAATGCATCTTCTTCCACAAATTATGTGGGACAGAGACGCCACTTGCACACATGCATTGTTATTACCCAGTGTATATGGGGTGTACACAGATTTGGGGTCAAAGGTCATTAAGGGGTCATTTCCGGTATAAAACGAAATACCTTCAAAAATTTGTATTAGCTAAGTAAAACATTGGACAGTAACGGTATGTTCACACATGATCTGCAGTCACCCAATGTATATGTGGTATTTTTTATTTGGGGTCAAATCTCATTAAGGGGTCACTTCCGGTATAAAACGAAATACTTTTAAAATGCATCTTCTTACATAGATTATGTAGGACAGTGACGCCACTTGCACACATGCATTGTTATTACCCAGTGTCTATGGGGTGTACACAGATTTGGGGTCAAAGGTCATTAAGGGGTCACTTCCGGTATAAAACGAAAAACCTTCAAAAATTTTTATTTGCTAAGAAAAACATAAGACAGTAACGGTATGTTCACACATGAATTGTGGTTACCCAGTTTATATGTGGTATTATTTTATTTGGGGTCAAAGGTCATTAAGGGGTCACTTCCGGTATAAAACGAAATACCTTTAAAATGCTTCTTCTTCCACAAATTACGTAGGACAGTGACGCTACTTGCACACATGCATTGTTATAACACAGTGTCTATATGGTGTGCACACATTTGGGGTCAAAGGTCAGTAAGGGGTCACTTCCGGTATAAAACGATATACCTTCAAAATGCACCTTCTGCCACAAAAAGCATAGCAAAGTGATGCCACGTGGACACGTGCATTGACATTAGCCAATGTCTATGGGGTTTTCATATATTTTGAGGTCAAAGGTGATTAAGGGGTCACAACACGGCTGTGTTCGTGGTCTTAGACCACAGCTAAGTCTAGTTGCAGAGTCAATATTATTGTGCAATTTTGTGTTTTACTAAATATAAATGTGGGCCAGTGGCCACGATATGTGAATAATAAAACTACCAATAATAATGATTGTGTTTTTTATTCTTGTTTATAATTTTGCTTTTTGTGGTTGCTGGCACTTTACGGAAAAGGTGCTTTATAGATCAGAATGTCAAAGTATGTTAACATGCGCAATCGTCTTCATTTGCTGGTGATGTTTTGTCTTCACTTCGATCTGTTGGAGAAAGACGATCATAATCGGCAACCCCGATGCTGGGACCTTTCTTTTCTGTAAAGCAAGTAAACACATATTAAAATCAAAATTACTTTCAAGTAAACAATGTTGTAATATGAGTAAGGTTTGATCTTTCTCTAGAGAAGTCCTTTTCAGAGGGCTGAGCTTTCGGAACTCTAGCGAGTGCCATCTTCAGAGCCAAATATTGTAATATTGCCCATACCGGAAGTCGGATGAATAATAAACTGTATTGTTAGAGTCGAGTCCACCTCAAAATCAGAGTCCGAGTCCAAGTTGAGAAGAGTCCGAGTCTAAGCCAATTCCGACTCCATCGGAGTCCTAGTCAAATCCACGTCAAACAGAGTCAGTGTCCAAGTCATGTCCTAGTCAAGTCTGAGTCCATTGGAATCCGAGTCCAAGCCAAGTCAGACTCCATCGGAGTCCTAGTCAAGTCCACGTCAAACAAAGTCAGTGTCCAGGTCATGCCCAAGTCAAGTCTGAGTCCATTGGAATCCGAGTCCAAGCCAAGTCCGACTCCATCGGAGTCCTAGTCAAGTCCACGTCAAACAGAGTCAGTGTCCAGGTCATGTCCAAGTCAAGTCTGAGTCCATTGGAATCCGAGTCCAAGCCAAGTCCGACTCCATCGGAGTCCTAGTCAAGTCCACGTCAAACAGAGTCAGTGTCCAAGTCATGTCCTAGTCAAGTCTGAGTCCATTGGAATCCGAGTCTAAGCCAAGTCCGACTCCATCGGAGTCCTAGTCAAGTCCACGTCAAACAGAGTCAGTGTCCAGGTCATGCCCAAGTCAAGTCTGAGTCCATTGGAATCCGAGTCCAAGCCAAGTCCGACTCCATCGGAGTCCTAGTCAAGTCCACGTCAAACAGAGTCAGTGTCCAGGTCATGTCCAAGTCAAGTATGAGTCCATTGGAATCCGAGTCCGAGCCAAGTCCGACTCCATCGGAGTCATAGTCAAGTCCACGTCAAACAGAGTCAGTGTCCAAGTCATGTCCAAGTCAAGTCTGAGTCCATTGGAATCCGAGTCCAAGCCAAGTCCGACTCCATCGGAGTCCTAGTCAAGTCCACGTCAAACAGAGTCAGTGTCCAAGTCATGTCCAAGTCAAGTCTGAGTCCATTGGAATCCGAGTCCAAGCCAAGTCCGACTCCATCGGAGTCATAGTCAAGTCCACGTCAAACAGAGTCAGTGTCCAAGTCATGTCCAAGTCAAGTCTGAGTCCATTGGAATCCGAGTCCAAGCCAAGTCCGACTCCATCGGAGTCATAGTCAAGTCCACGTCAAACAGAGTCAATGTCCAAGTCAAGTCTGAATCCATTGGAATCCGAGTCCAAGCCAAGTCCGACTCCATCGGAGTCCTAGTCAAGTCCACGTCAAACAGAGTCAGTGTCCAAGTCATGTCCAAGTCAAGTCTGAGTCCATTGGAATCCGAGTCCAAGCCAAGTCCGACTCCATCCGAGTCCTAGTCAAGTCCACGTCAAACAGAGTCAGTGTCCAAGGCTTGTCTAAGTCAAGTCTGAGTCCATTGGAATCCGAGTCCAAGCCAAGTCCAACTCCATCGGAGTCCTAGTCAAGTCCACGTCAGAGTCGGTGTCCAAGTCATGTCCAAGTCAAGTCTGAGTCCATTGGAATCCGAGTCCAAGCCAAGTCCGACTCCATCGGAGTCCTAGTCAAGTCCACGTCAAACAGAGTCAGTGTCCAAGTCATGTCCAAGTCAAGTCTTAGTCCATTGGAATCCGAGTCCAAGCCAAGTCCGACTCCATCGGAGTCCTAGTCAAGTCCACGTCAAACAGAGTCAGTGTCCAAGTCATGTCCAAGTCAAGTCTGAGTCCATTGGAATCCGAGTCCAAGCCAAGTCCGACTCCATCGGAGTCCTAGTCAAGTCCACGTCAAACAGAGTCAGTGTCCAAGTCATGTCCAAGTCAAGTCTGAGTCCATTGGAATCCGAGTCCAAGCCAAGTCCGACTCCATCGGAGTCATAGTCAAGTCCACGTCAAACAGAGTCAGAGTCCCAGTCATGTCCAAGTCAAGTCCGAGTCCATTGGAATCTGAGTCCAAGTCCGAATCTATCGGAGTCTGGCTCTGTCCGAGTCCATCCAATCCACTGAGTAGAAACCACACTCCCAGTCCGGATTTGAGTTATCTAACACATAAGCTTACCATTTTGCAACAGAAAAATATGATAATGACATATAAAGGTGTCTCAGAACACGGAATAGGGTGACTATATTACAATGAGGATAAAAGATATACGTATATGAGGTGTTTCGTATATCCAGCGATTCAACTGTTTAATATAAACACATCACAAGAAATAAGTCCCCCTCTCAACATTTCGTCATAACATCGTAAGGTTAAATTTGTACCAATAAAACTAACTTAGAAATTATATTATATTAATATAATGCTGTTTACTAAGTGTTGTGTGAAAATGAAAGATGTCCATGACTTCATGCTTAATGAGCCCAAATGGAAGACAAAAACGGCCCTTTCCAAAAGTCACAAAGTAGTCCCGGGATTATTAACTACAAGGAATAGGACTGGCCACCTTACAACTCACTGTGCTGAGCTCTGAACCAAGAAGGGGATTTGCACGGCTGTATGATCATGATTTGATTTCACATTAGAGTAAATGCACTCTGCCATGTATATAACTTTTTTGACATAGACCTACTTTGTGACTTTTGATAAGGCAGTTTCAGTCTTCCATGTGGGCTCATTCAGCCATGAAGTCATGGACATCTTTCAATTTTACACAACACTTAGTAAACAGTTATATAATTATTTCTAAGTTAGGTTTATTGGCACAAAGTGTAACCTTATGATGTTATGACGAAATGTTGAGAGGGGTACTTATTTCTTGTGATATCAATATGACTCAGTCAATTTTTACAGTTATCGAAAGAAACCAGTCCACCTACTTTTCCCAAAGGCTTCACTTTCTTCCATTGTCTCCTGAAGTGGTTCTCCCATGGTTTCAGGGAACAGCAAAGTAAGAATACCAGCAATAACAGCTGCTCCACCAAATATGAGTAATGGCAATGGCCCCCATATTAGCAATCCCAAAGTGAGAATCAATGGTGTTACTATACCGCTCAGCTCCGATGCCATACAACATGCACCAAGTCCACTAGACCTATAGTCAAAATTATATTGATGCACCTTTTATAAAATATGCTAATAGGAACACAAATCAGCTATCTCTTGATACTGAAACATTCAAATGGCTGCCTGTAAGACCCCGAGGTGTCACTCCCGTTGTGGCCTGTTACAGTATACACCATCTGCGATAATAAAAACGCGTAAAAAGGGTTTGACTGACTGACGAATCCATCGAGCCAAGTGATGGTCAGAATTCAGTCAGCCATTACTGGGACCCATCTGCACCAAACTGGTGTTGTTACTGCACAATTGGGTGGATTAAATCCGCTTAAAAATCGATGTTGAATTGTATTGTGTAGTACTTTCATCTTTCTTTTGTCTATGTGTAACACGGGTGATGGAATGCAGTTTAATATCCCCGCCAAGGCCACATCATTTCACATTTTAGGTGGGATAGACCTAAGGGGGGGGGAGTCCCAGCTATGGCTGCCATTGAGGTGTAGGAATGCGTGAAAATGGATTCGTCTATATCTGAAATTTTCTATTGCTGCTAATGTTGCAGTGATGCTGATAGATGTAATGTGTTTGAAATCGTTTTGCTGAGGTTTATTGTGGTAAGTCTAGAGTATGCACTAAAATTATGGTTCTAAATGGTTTGGCTCAGCGCACAATAAATGTTTTGTTTTTTAAATATAGGATAACATATTTACCTTACTGGTGTGGGGAAAAGTTCTGTTGCGTAAATGTAGATAACTCCATATGAAGCTGAAATACTAAACTTCCCAATCATAGCTACGCAGGTCTTCCATATCCCAACAGCTGGATGAAGAACCATCAATAGATAAAAAAAATAATAACAAGAAAATAATAAGATGATCAGTCGACTAACTAAATTTTAATCAAACATTGTTCAACTTTTCAAACAACGTGATTTGTGAAAAAAAAAGTTATTATTCCGTATAATACGGTATTATAGAGCTTATTATCCTGTTTTTCCTGCGTGATTGTCCGGAACTTCTGGCAATTTTCTCATCCCTTGATTCTTTTGAACAGTGGCCTGTATACAACGTTGTCAACCTCTTAGAGAATGTCCGATGTCTCGATTGACTGTATTTTCTCGCTGTTTCTGAATCCAAGTTGTCTCTGTAATTTTTCTTATTTGCTGGTTTGCATCTTTTTAAGGTTAGCAACTACTTTAATCTGTTGCAATTTGGTAGTTCACAGCATCTTGTGAATGGTGTGAGCTTTGGCAAAATTTGCATTGATCACTTTTTTAGCGAGTTTGTAGAAGAATTTAAATATCACAGATATACTTTTGTAGGTCCTGTGGTTCTTGAGTTATGTTGTAAAGAGGGCTGAAACAACAACACTTTTGTAAAACGCACATCACTCAAAGTCAAAGTTTTCAAAGTATATGATTTGTAGAATGAACTTTTACAAAACATCAAAGTGTTATTTTTCAATAATATATTGATTTAAATAATGAAAACCGCATCTGCCCTTAAGCATGTTAAGTATCTTCTGCTCCTCCAAGACACGGAACAAGGATAAAAAAAAAAGCATCAAAAAGATGCTGAAACCGAAAATTTACCGGAAAAAATATAAACGTTTCAACTTAGAAATAAACAATTCAACCGACATAACCGACTACATACATGTAGCAATGTCATAAAATGGGAGGAGCCGACTAGAAAAAGATGAAAACCAGCAAACAAGAAAATCAGAGAGGCAATTTGATGGTCACTTATTCGATTAACTGCTCAAACGAACTAAGTAACAAAGGAATGAGAAAATTGCCGGAAGTTCCGAAAAATCTCGCGGGAATAGCACTGGCCCAGTGGTCATTCTGATCAGCCAAGATGACGAAAGTATATTGTGAGTATTTTACTGGTTTTGATACCTGAAAATCAACAATACTACAAATACTTTTTGATTAATCATGGTTAGAATAGAAAGTTGCAAGCATAAGACCTTACGTATGCATGTAGTCATGATGCAAGCCACGCCGCTAACGACCAAATACACACAAACCGGCACACGTCTGCCCCATTTTTCAATGACAAAAAGCGATGAAGTGTAGGCGGGAATTTCAACTGCCGCAGACACAAATGCCGCTAAATAGTCATTTACACCAAACGATGATGTGCTTAATGACAAACCATAGTATACCATGCTGTTCACCCACCTGTTTGATGAAAAAAGATCGACATTTCATTAATTATTCTTACCATTACGATACCTCAGCATTTATCATCGGTGGACGAAGCACAAAAGTGAGAATTAAATAAGGGCTGATAATGGAGAGCAGGGCCGGATTTTTATACCATTGGCCCAGATGGGCCCGGGTCCAACCCCCCCCTCAAAAAACAAAATAATTGGGGGCCCCAAATTGCCCTATGCATCTTTCTTTTAACCCCAATAACAACATGTTTTTTGGTCAAAATAGGGCTAAAGTGTAAAATTTTCCACGCTTCGCGCAAATTCAAATGGCGTAGTTCATGTTGATCTGGGCCCAAAATAGTCTGAAATTGAATTGAACAAAATACAGGGTGTCCCAGAATGATTTATACCGTGTTTGAACAAAATATCAAAAATATATAGTCAACAGTGTATCTAATTTTAATAAGTGCAATACAATGCCACATATGTCTGCTACTTATTCTGTGACTTTCATGGAAATAGCTTGATTCGTTTTGGCGTGACATTGCTATTACTGAAAATGGACGAAAACTACATGTTCGTAATTTACAGTGCAAGGCATCATAACACATGGATCCTTTATCACCATCGTCCAGCCGCACTGTGCAATATATTGGAGAAATCCCACATTCTTTGATAGGAGATACACCAAATTTGGCACAGATGTAGAGCTTACAATGCTAAATAATTCTTGATATGGGATTAAGTGAAACATTTCAATATGACATCAGATATTTAGGTTGAAAAACATACTTTTTATGTGATTTTTACCACAATTTTTACCCAAAATGTCATTATTACAGATGATATAACTTCCTCAAGGATCCTCCGCAGTAAAGTTTAATCGTCTTCTTTACGTAGCTGTGGGTTTGCCCATATACTGTGGACATAAATGCATGCTGTGACACTAAGGACGAACCTTCGCTATACTTTTATGAAAAATCCATCTCTGCCGGCATTTCAAATGATGAAACTCACACACCTCAATAATTGTCTTCAAAACTGCCGCCAAAGAAAGAATAGTTTAAGGTCACTGAAGCGTAGCAAATCCTTTATTCCATACAATGATTGCTTCGTAACATCATAAATAAACAATAGATACCGACTATTTAGTAGAAGTAAGAATAAGACACAGCAATATACTGCATAGCATTTTGTGCTGAACGGTTAGTAATTTTACAGATTTTCAAAATAGGTTGCTTTGTCAAAACTTGTAATTCACCATTTTTACGCAATCCTCCCTAACTTCTACTAGAAACGTCCAATTTTTAAAATCTAAAAAATCTGAAAAAGCTAAATATATGTAGCACTTAAAAATGCAAAACAATATGACCAATAGAAATGCCGTTCATACCTAAAAAAATTCCATCTTTCTCGGTATAAATCATTCTGGGACACCCTGTATGTTAGTCTCCCTTAGTCCCACTTTACTTAAACCAAAACTTGGCCACTGACATGAGTGCACATGCCTCGGCACGTGAGTTCGGGGCCTCCAAATTTTGGCCTGGTCCATGGCCCCATAAGGTAGGCTAAATCCCGCCGTGTTTAAAAGGGCCCGTACTGCTCCTTGTCCATGGGCCCCTGATGCTCTTGCTACACCCATGTGGATAAACCGTTGACTGTGGATGCGCGTTGTAGTATTGACAACAATCATTTTGATATGTGTGAAAAATGACTTACCAGTTAAACATCATGTTGAGAGTTCGCCACCTCATATTCGGGTAACGCATGATATCAATTAATGATAGCGTCTTTCCTGTTGTAGTTATATTGTCTTCGGCTTCGTCTTCCTAATATGGTAACGATGGAATAAAGAAATCCGTGTTTGAGTTGGATTGCTCTAGCGGTTTTTATATGAGTTGCCAGTCATGAATAGGCCCAACAATGGGGTGAGCCTGTTGATCTGGTCACACACCTTCCAGTTGCATTTAGCATTTTAAAAGGGATGTTTCCGGTATCACAAAATATCAGATTAGAAAAATATTGCTTTAATTTGCTAACACTCAATGAACCTATACCTAACAAGCATAAATTTACTGCCAAACACTATTGGGAACTTGGATCAGATGTATAACCAGGGAATATTGGCAGAATCCACACGAGAGCGGATGCGCATCCATAATAGAAAGTGTCTACATGGTCACTCAAATCCGCATCCGGGAAGCGGAATTTTTTTCTGCAACCATAACGGGACGAAAAATTTTATTAACCCTAACCCTAACCCTTTCCTATGTGTTCCTATGGGTTATAAAATTTTTGCGTCCCGTTATGGTTGCAGAAAAAAATTAAGCATCCGGGAAATGATCTCGTAGTGAGCGAGTTTCTTGTAAGTATGTTACAGTACGCAAGATCTTTGGTTTGCGTACAAGGCACTCATGACGCGATCTGCGCGCACAAGAGTCGCATTGGAACGCATCCCAAGAATCGTATTCATTTACTTCTGAAAGTACCTTTGTTAATTTGTCATCACATTCTTCAAATATAGATTCAGGTAGAACGATATTGCCACATGTTGCTGCTTTTTCTATGACTGGTCTTGCTTTTTCAATATCTCCCTTTGACAACAACCAGCGAGCAGATTCTGGGAAAAATCTGAAAAGGAAGTAAAATGGTATTAAGTTGCTAAATGATCTCCAAATGATATCTTTTGTCAAGAAAATTTGACTCACATATCTAAAGCATCACTGGTCCCTTTAGCTACCCCCACAAACACAAAACAGTCAAAATTATAATCAAACAAGAAATAAGAAAGTATTTTTCTGACCAGTCTGAATCACTTATCTAAAAGTAAGGCAAAGCGCCTTGCCCAAGAGCACAACACGATGGCACCACCGGGGCTCGAACTCGCAATCAACCGATTACAAGCCAGAGCCCGTACCGCTACGCCAACATTCACCAGTCAGGTCAGGTCCCAAAAAAGAGGGCACACTGTCAGGTCCCGATAGGATGGCGCACTGTAAATTTATGCTGTTTACAGAGATGTATCCCAGATAATTTCAAAACCAACTGGTTCCTTCCTTTGGGTAATAATAAATGAGATACTTCTTTCTAGAAGATCTTCTACTTCTGTTATCACTGGTTAGGTTGAAATTTTAGTCATTTGGGATTCAATTTTCTTAACCTTAGAACTACCGAGCCATTTATATTTTGTAAATACGGACTTCAATTATAAACGTTATACCGTTGTATTTGGTACTAATGCATAGCTATGGGTCTCCTTTATCCAGTGATACCAAAATAAGTACAAACATTCCCCATATAATATCGATATGACGTCATAATGTGAGGGCGTTCAAGCAAATTTGGGAAAATCTGGCTACGTACAAAAGTGTAGGTAAAATTGATTTTCGGCTTAAAATTCTATAAAAATAATATTTTCACCAAATCGTCTCCTAAATATGAAAGGAAATGACTATTTTCACCTAATTAAGCTCCTGGAATAATTTCATAAGAGCGAAATGAAAATCATTGGGGCCTCGCCCCCTCTATGATCATCTTTGATGGCCGGTCCTACACCCGGATAAGGCGCTGGGTTAAAAACTTTATCACTAATATGAGCGCAAAGGATGGATCTACGATTAGCTTAGGTCGTTTGGGCATAAGCGCGAGCGTATTTTTTATGACGGATAAAAAATCTTGGGGGGGGGGGGTGATACAACCTCCCTTCGTAGTTGTAGGGTTTTTAATTGATAATGATGTCTTTTCGCTGTGAGAGTTCAGTATACATGGTATATGAGAAAATCCTTTTTGAAATTTCTTATTTTTCCATTGAATAAAATGTTACACAGAATTAGTGGTATTGACCTTTTACATGTAATATCAAAAAACAACACGACTGTGCACTTTTAGAAATGCATTGATTAAGGTTAAATGCAATTGATTTTCAAGGCTTGATTCCAGAGGGGCGGAAGTTAATAATGGAAACAGCCATGCAGAAAAGAACGAACTCATGCGTACAATAGTGTATCAATCTGAACTAGAACACGGACAAACCGCGGCTCGTGAGTCATCCTATATGTTGCAGGGATAGGGAAGGGGCGACCATGATAGGACCATATGGGCTGATATGGGGGGGTGATTGTGGGCAGCCGTTTTCGGCAATTTTCCTTTGGATTTTCTAAATTTTTAAAATTATCCTGGATGATATCTGTCGTGAAATAAATCAATGCCTCTATAGGCTATAATAGCCCTAGTATGCCTATTTATACCCTGATTATGCAATATATAGGCCTATAGGCCTACAACAATAACTACAACAACAGTAACAAAACCAACAACCAATATTTTGTTAATCTAATTTGTAAAAATATATTCATAGGCCGCGCCTAGACTAGTATAGCCTAAAAATTCCTGAATTATATAATGTAAAAAAAACCGGGCAAAAACAATCAATCGCTGCAGTCAGAAAGAAAGAAAAGAAACGAAAAAGAAAAAGTGAGAGAAAATAAAATAAAATAGATGGAATGGACCACATAGGGACTCGAACACGTACCAAAGTTTTCCAGCTCAAAACTATAGTATTATATAGTCGAACTTAAGCCCAGCGCGCTAACCGATTGAGCTACTGAGTGATCTGTGAAATCGATTGATCTCAAACTGACTATTATGGAATAGGGCATACCAGGCTCTTATGATAAACAATCTCATCACCGCTGTAAATGTCGGAGGTATCGATGGCGAAAAACCTCGATTTTTGCAAAAGTAGCTTAAATTTGGAGTGAAATTCAAATGGGAAAGGAATCGACATACTTTTGAGAAATAATGTAGGCAGTTAGAAATCAAAATTAATGTTCCACAATCCAGATATCGATAATGTAACATAACAGTGTTTTGTGGTACAAGATTCTCGAAAATTGTTCCCAAAAACGGGCTAATAAAATTTAATCGGTACTGTTTTTGGTTCTTCCCCATGGCAACATTATTTCTTTGGTCGATTTGTAGTTCAATACAAAAAAGGAGAAAACAATCACTCGGAGTAGTTTTATACGGAGCGAATATTTGAAAAAAACGGCATGGAACGTGTTTTTGATCTTGTGAACACGGTGCGTAAAAATGATTTAAACGAAGGATTTTCAAACGGATTCTAAAAATTTGTATAAAGACACAAAAATAATGTTAAGATACGTCCATGCACCAACATTTGACTCACTGCGATATTTGATTGCTGAGAAAACGCGGTTTTAGAGAACAACTTTATACGTCTTTTATACGTTTTTTATACGTTTCTTCGTATAACCTTAAAGGTGCTTTAACTTCTTAACTGTTCATGCAAGGTATGTAAAAATACATATTTTGGAAAGGAAATTAGTCAAGGAATTTTTGGCCACAATCTTTTTCAAACACACAGAAATTTTTTTTAGTAATCTAGATACTACATTTCAGGAATTGGTTGTTTTCCATTGTTTTTGGATATTGGCTTTATTATTTTTAACAATTTTTGACCAAATAAGTCCAACGATATGACTTTTTACAATATTTTGGCTGAAAAAGTCACATAAATTTAGTCCCAAATTGGACGCATGGATATGCAATTTCAGTGTGGCAGCATGCTGTACGATTGTACTAACGAACGGCTGTAAGGCGCAAGACGTTATGGATGTAATCTACCAAACTACTTTGTTTTTTGGCAACCATAGTATTTGGGAAGCACTGAAATACAATTAATTTTAAGCAACATATTAACCTTGGTTTTAAGTCAAAATCAAAAGCATGGTATACTGAAGTAGACATACTAAATTTCAAGCGCTTCGCCATCTTGTGACCAGATCAGATGTTAGTCTTTGTTCCAGCTGCCTTGTTCATCTTCATTACGAAGGAGCACAATCCAGCTTGGAAAGGAGACTAGCAATATTATATACGTTTTGAATTCCGTGTAAACGCACGGTCCACGCAGCACGTACGTGGAACATCGCAATCTCTCTATTACCTCAATGATCTACTTACGGAATTAAGAAAAGATAGAGAAACATTGGAACGGATATGACGAGTTCTAAAGTTCTCCAATCTCGAAAAAAGTATGCGAGTACAGAGAGAAGCATGTATCCTACAGCCCAAGCATTGGCGATAAACACACCGACCATGGTTCGCTTTGATGGACCAACGAATTCGGTGGCTGAAAGGTAAAAACACAAGATTATTTCAAATTTTATCTGTTTTGGCACTTCAGTCTTTTGTAAATCTATATTTAAAGTCACTTTTGGTCCAAAAAAAACGAAAACCTTTCGGTAGATCGAAAGGGGGGCAAGCGATTTTTGGCACTGTTGTTTTAGCCTGTGTTTTGGGCACCTTTGTGATATAAGGGGGATGGTTGTTTTTATTAAGGTGCAGACTTGGTCTTAAATATCGTCACAAAAAATCAAATATCATCGAAACTATAATCTCTAAACTGTTATGACACCGTCAAACAACTATAAAGTATAGGCCTATTTGAAAATATCATGACAAGTTTCATTTGAAAATACCTTAAATTTTGTAAACATCTAGTTTTACCAGATATATCATATAAATATCGTCCTTATCTAAACGATATCAGATAGTTGCAAATGTAGTTTTATGATATTTAAAAGATATACCTGATAGTTAGACAATTTAGCTTCATCATGTTCATGATAATATAAAAGATTTATCGTCTAAATATCGTCGAATTCTATTATGCCGAGTTTTTGCGGCGGTCGCAAGCCCTCCCATATTGGAGGATTTGCGCATCAAACTAATGTTATAATATTTATTTAAACCTCCGAAAACTACTTGAGCATTTGATGAGTGAGTCGTTATGTATTACTGAACACAAAGTAAATTGATTATGATTCAGTCATCGACCCGTTTTTATAATCCCGAACCGTCAGTGAAGTAGCAAAGCTTGGATGAGCTCAGCAAACCATTTTGTAAGTACTCCCTAATAGTTGCAGTATCGTAAAAAAGATACATCAAATATAATTGCAAAAAACATAATTGCGAATTTTTGCGCTGTGCAAGGATAAGAACCTTTTTCCCGAATCCCATGTATAGAGCCTTACATGACATTTGTGATGCAATTAAGCAAAATCAGTCGGAACTCGGAAATATTGATTTTGAGATATAGCCAAACAAAGGTAATATTTCCTTTTGTTTCCTGTTGTTTTGGAAACTCTGTTATTGGTAATATCTTTGGAACTGGTTGTTCAATTTTAATGGGGTTTTCTGCAAAATGCAGCTTTGTAAATACTTTTTACTAACGTATAAGAAACTGAAAATTTAAAATTTCGGAGTTCCGACTGATTTTGCTTGATCACATTTGACCTTTTCGCTTATAACTTGATTGGTGCATCGCAGATATTTTTTCTGAATCCTTATGGTCGGATGTATACATTGGCATGGCACGGCAGTTTACAAAAACCAAAAAACAACAACAAACAAACAAACAAAAACAACAACAACAACAAAACATATTGACGTTCTATGAATAAAAACCGAACATTTACAACCGACTTACCCCATACAAAGGTGGCGAGATATAAACCTGTATTAGCCATCCCGATGAAAAAACGTATAGTGATATACATGGCATAATTAACTGAAAATGCAAGAATTGTACCGAAAATAGCGATGGAAATGACACCAATGAACATAGCTGGACGTCGACCATTCCTGTAAAATCATGAAAATTATGCAATGTTAAGGGGGTACTACACCCCTTGATAAATTTGTGACTATTTTTGCATTTTTCTCAACAAAAAAAAATAACACACTGGTAACAAAAGTTATACATATTAGGGCCTATAGGGGCAAGGAATCCTATTACTTCACTCCAATTTCAGTGATTCAATACAAGTGGTTCATATGTTAAGAAATGAGGTACATTCTAGCGGTACCCCTTTTTTTATCATAAATAACGTACCGCTTGAGTCACTTAAATTCCAGTGTAGTAACTGGATTCCTTGCCCCTATAATATACATAACTTTTGTTACCAGTGTGTTAGTATTTTTTGAGAAAAATGCAAAAATAGTCAAAAATTTATCAAGGGGTGTAGTACCCCCTTAAGTATAGCAAGTAGCAACTGACACAAAACAATATTTATCGATTTGGCGACAAAAAAACCTTGTTCTACGGGTGGACGGACCTTTCAAGTAGGTATCGGTCGGTCGGGCCTTTTTTTCATTAAATGACCCCAAAATCAACAAAATCTGTAATATTTTGCAATTTGGGGAAATAAATATAATTAATAATTGTTCCTGATATGTTCGAAATTTGGGTCGGCATTTGCTTATACAGGAAAAATGTGTTTCTCAAATTGGAAAATCTGGCCCGTAGACCAGTTTTTTAAATAATTTTCATCACCTTTGCTGCAATTAAGTAAATAACTACGTTTCATATTCAGTGTACTTCGGTTAGGTTTATAAATGCGCATTTATAAATACGCACGTGACCACCTCCGCGCTGTCATAACAGCTTATAGATAATAAGTCTTGAAGTGACCTTCTACATAGCGAGTGGTCTTCCTATACATTTGAATGCAAAGGCGGAACAACATGAGACTGTTGTGCAGCAAAATTGTCTATTTTGTTCAACTTTGTGATTATATTATAAACGTTTCCGTCGTTGAATATTTTTTCCGTCGTCAAATACTTTCAAAATGGGTGTTTTTGATAACATATTACAAATTCGAAATTGCAAAATGTGTAATAATTCGTCGTCTGTATTCCATTGTGGCGTATAGTGGGGCGCCGCGAATAAACAACTTTTCGAGAAAATCGGGTTTGAAGAAATGCCAATTTAAAATCGAGTTGTGTAAATCAGACATTCATTATATTTTGTAAATGATGTGAAATTTCTGTAGTAAACTAAATAGATTTTATTGTTATATATTTGTCAAAAGAAATAAATACATACTATTGCTGGCAAACTGAAAATAAAACTATACGTCACTATGGAAAACAAACAAAACGCAATACCTAACCTAACGTTAACCGTACGCCACCTCGGTCGCCGTGTAATCCCTATGGCGTTACTTTTCGTCGTTCGTATTCCATAGTGGCGTATAGGTCCGATACGCGTACGCCACTATGACATACGATGTTTTTCATTTTTGCCGATATTTCATAATTATAAAATGTGTATAAAAGGTGGCGTATGGTCGATACGCCACTATGGAATACAAAAAATGTCACTTTGTAACTATACGCCATATTTAATTAATTAATTACTGATTAATTAGCTAATTATGACTGATGAGACTTAGAAAAAATGAAAGAGAACATCATTAAAAACATATGTGCCAATTTTCAAAAAAATGACCAAAAATCACTATACGCCACTATGGAATACAGCCGACGAATTTTGCAATTCAATTAATACTTAAATTTGATGATGTATAGTGGTTTATGCATGAGGATTTGGTCACGCTTGCTGGTCTTGGTATGTCGGGCCCATGGGTCACGTGCGTATTTATAAAAGCGCATATATAAATATAACCGAAGTACACTGATATTGAATGCGATTGGCGCTTCATCACTTCAACCACTGCAATCCATAACTCCACGTCTTTTTTGGAGGGATCGGGGATGGGGGATTTAAAATAAATACGCAAAATCACCGAAAATGTTCGTAATTTTGGGTATTTACTGAGGACATAGTGGGGGGGGGGGTCTGACTGGGACATTTGCCCTCCGACCCCTGGCACCGCCACTTCTCCACTTATACAATAAACGAATCCTGTAAAAGATACGACAAGTACGACAAAATAATATTTTTCTCGCAGGGTTCTCTATGCTGGACGTGACCTGACTGACTTCAGACATATTAGAAAGCTTCAAAGTCAAACACCAAATTAAAATTGTGTCAATTTCGTAATGCCAAATACTGTTAGTTTTAAACCAAAATACTGTATAAATCAAACTCTACGTGCATTAATTAAAAAGATTAGAAAGGAAGATAATTCTTACCAATCTGAAAACCATCCAAACACGAATGTTCCTACTACAGGTCCAACGCCAAATACCGACAGTGCTATATCTGGCAGAAAAGCTCGATCACACACAAGATCAAACTGCTCACAAAAATATATAAAACAGCGCATCATCGAATTGAAACGTATTGCAACAAGCACTTATTAGTGCATGCGATTTCGGATGATTAAATAATAATAATAATAATATGATATCCGGCCAAAAGTATTAAAATGTTTAACACTATCTTCTCTATGTATGAAACTGCAGGTAAAACTACAGCATTCAAGTGTATAGGCCAGGGGCTTAGCCAGCTTTCTTGGTCAGGTGGGGGGGATTTCAGGGGCACGGCTGAAAAAAATTGCAGTTGCAACATGAAATTTTTGTTTTTAGAGAGACTGTACATGTTTTCGAGCTTCTAAAAAGTTGCCACATGAAATTTTTGTTTTTAGAGAGACTGTACATGTTTTCGAGCTTCCAAAAAGGCTTTATTGGGGCGATAAAAAATTTTGAATTTGAAACTATTTTTGCCCATGATCGAGCCGAAAATTGCTTTATTGTGACAACATTTTTGTATTTGACACTATTTTGGCCCATGATTGGGGTGAGTTTTGATGAAAAAGGGGCTCCTTGCCCTTTTTCTTTTCCTTTGCCCTTTGGTCAGAGGGGCACTTTTTTCTTAGAGGGGCACTTTTTTCTTTCATTTTTTTGTCAAGGGGGGCAGTCTGCCCACCTGCCCCCCCCCGCTACGCTACTGGTATAGGCTAATGGAAGGGTCTCCACGTCATTCCGAAACACCGTCAGTCCGAACCACCGTCAGACCGATTTTTTTGGGTTAGGGTTAGGTTTATGGTTAGGGTTAGGTTTAGGGTTAGCGTTAGCGTTAGGAACCTAACCCTAAAAATTCGGACTGACGGAGTTTCGGACTGACGGTGTTTCGGACTGACGGGGTGTACCCTGAATCTAGACCACAGTATTCCCATATGTATACCGTATATACACATCCAGTCTAGATTCATGTTCTCAAGTGGGTGATATCGTTTAATTACATTACAAAACAGAACTGGGTGATAAATTATGGATGGTTAGAGAGAGCTTCGTCAAAGAAAACTCTTGTAAACTACTGTAAATATAAGAAAAAAAACAAGCTTAGAAAGCTGTAAAGAGGGCGGACCGTTGTTTGGCTTCCAGAGGGAGAGTGCCTGTAAGAGACACAAGCCATCAGAAATTGACAAACTCAGATCGCGTGCCAAATAAACTTAGCAGTATTTTTCACATCTTGGAAAAAAATAATTAGACAAGAACTGGGAGCTCCACTACATCGTACCCGTGTGGCTTTGTCTTACATCGTGAATAATGGTTCTCGTGTATTGTGACCGGTCATATGTCCATCCATCTTCACAGCCAGATGTAATATTGGTATAATCCGTCGCATTCAAATCGGCAGAAAAATCCACTGAATCAAAAGCTAAATCATATCGGGAACATTTTGCACCAGGTGGTATGATAACGGCCTTCTTTGCTTCTTCGCATTCTCTAGTGGTGTTGAACCCCCAAGTGGAACAGTTGTCCTTCCATTGACGAGGATTCGAACACCAGTGGTCCGTGGTTGCGCCAAAGAACACTTGCGCAAAGACATGGAATGAATTTGGAATCACAATTATACACGCAAGAAACAAAACACGTCTTTGATAAGGACCAAATGCACCCAGAAATGGTATAAAGTCGTCAAATGTTAGCATGTTGGCGAGCTTTGGTGGACTGGGTGCGTCTTGAATAGCTCAACGCAGTATTATACACAAGTTGCCTCGATAGCTTCCTCAGTAAACTACGGGCAGTAAACACAGGTTGACTGACTCAATAGCTTCCCAAAGCCAAATTAGCCTATTGAAATTTAAACTAAATTTGTCTGCAGCAGGAGGGTGAGAGTTCATAAGAGCAATTCCGGGTCAAGTGGTGACCCCGGGTGGTGATAATGCTATGTGAGAATACCCTGTCTCTTGTATACAGTGTGCTTGATGCTATTGTAAGCAGCCAGCAGGGATTCCCAGGTTAGATCAGGGAAGTGACACCCTGGTCAGACCGTGTCAGACCATGGTCAGACACATGAACCCTCAGGCCCCTCTGTGGCCAAAACCAGCATGCTCAGTGCATGGATAGAATGACATCCAAGACACGGAAATACTTCAGAAAAACATTGATCTACTAGTATATGAAAGCAATATAGGCCTATCCCCGCACTCCGTGCATCCGTGGGTATTCATGCTTGTCGGTGAACTTTAAAAATACCCCCTTTTGCATATCATTTCGCGAAGTTTTCAGGGGAAAAACACCCCTTTTTTAGCGATTTCGCGAATTATTTGCCCTACGACAACACCCCGCTAAAACGCGAACGATATTTCTATATCCTTTTCTGGCAGAAACACGTAGGCCTACAAGGGTTTGCTCACAGGCCCTTGGCTAAATCACAGGCCTTCAAAACTTCAATCAGTTGGCCGGGTGCACACCGGATGCGCAGAAAGGAAAATTGTGAAACCGAATTTTGTAAAACCACAGAAGCTATAATAAAATATTACCGCTTCTAAAGCAAGATAAGTGATATTTGAAAATACCTTTTTTTAAATTTCGCGAACATCCCTTTTTCTTGTGTTTCGCGAATCGCGTTTCTTTATCTGAAAACACCCCTTATTTCGCGAAATTTTCGACGAGCATGAATACCCGCGGATCCACAAAGTGCGGAGGCCGGGAGTCAATCGGGTATTTAAAGGTTTCATGTTCAATTTCAAGCAAAAGGAAGAAAGAAGAGGAAAAAGGCAGAAGCCTTGAATCAAGGCTATAAAAGTGCATACTTCCCAGCAAACACAAAACGTTTTCGACGTCATTCGCAAAAGGTTATAAAAGGTTGTCAGAAAACGTTTAAATGTCGGGTTATATAAAGGTATATTAAGAGTATATAACGTTTTCATAACCTTAAAAACATTTTTGATAATCTACTGCTCAGCAAACAAAAATGTTTTACAGAAAACGTTTAAATGTCGGGTTATATAAAGGGTATAAAAACGTTTTAATAACATTCCAATAACATTCTTGAAAACTTGATACAAAACATTCTAAACAGAATGTTATTTTGGGGTTGAAAAAATATTTTGCGAAAAATGTTTGCCCAAAATATTTTCAATAATGTTTTAAAAACATTTTCATGACCTTTATATAACCCGACATTTAAATGTTATTAGAAGGTTTTAAAAAAAACATTTTAAGAACATTTCTGTGTTTGTTGGGTTCAAATATTTTAACATAATGTTATTTAAGTATTGACACAATATTTGGCAAAAATGTTTGCAAAAATAGTTTACAATAACATTTTTTGAAAACATTTAAAAATATTGTTGTAATGTGTTTTCATACAAAACGTTTTAAAACGTTACCATGACCTTTATATAACCCGACATTTTAATGTTATTAAAACGTTTTTACCTAAACCAAAAGCCAAAATATAACTTATTTAAAACGTTTTTAAAACGTTTTTGTGTTTGCTGGGTTATGACTCGATTTTTTGAATCTTGCTACAGCGCGATGAAAGTACACTAATGTCAAATTAAACGGTATTATGTTTCAAAACTAATCAGAATTCAAAAACGCATAAAAACCCTGGAGATGCATAAAATACACACAGGTGCCCACAATTTCATTAAGTTAGGGACCGTTCAATATTTACGCCAGAGAGGAGTGGGCGTTTTGCGGGGCGTTTTGACAAAACAATCGACATAAAATTTCTTCGCGTTCCCCCGCCGCGTCCAGTGGCGGCGCCACGGGGGGGCATGGGAGAGGAGGGGAAAACTCCACCAGTCTGAGCTCTTGCCCCATGTTGTCCCCCAGAAAACCCCAAAACTACGAAAATGTCCAATTTTTGCGACAATTTTGTGCAAAATGTGTTGATTTTGCCCCTTAAATTCACTTTGCCCCCCCCAAAAAAAAAACCCCATTCCTGGCGCCGCCACTGCTCGCGTCCGGATTCTGCACTTGTTTCCCCATTGTTCTCCATTTAAAATCACCCCCTGGTTCAAGTAATTCAGATTTCCCCTGGACTCCTAAATAACTATTGAACGGTCCCTTAATACATCTGTGTAAAATTCAGAAAAGAATATCGTTGGAGTAATTAGAGGGTAGCTTTGCATTTAAAATGTAAATCCATTAATTTTAATTGACTTGTCATTATTTTTACTCGATGAAAGTACACCACAGGTTCACTAATATAATAATTATCAAGTTTACGGTACTATGTTTAAAAATGTTAATCAAAATACAACTACGAATAAAAACTCTGCAAGGTTGCATAAAATGCACACAGGTGCCCATAATTTTGCATAAAATTTCATAAAATTACAATCTCTGTGAATGATAATCAGAACGCGGAAATGTTCGGATTTACTTAAAAGGGTAAATGTTCTCTTGAAATGTCAATTAATTTAATTGAATTGAATTGCAATTTCTTAACCTTTCATAAGCTGCAGATTGATGAAAGTATGCAACTGGTTTACTGATATCAAACCTTTGGGCTCTTATTTCTTTCAAGGATTTTCTGTCCGATTTTGTCTATTTAAAAAACTCTTAAAATTGGCAACGTTTTTCTATCTGTTCTCATAAAAATTAAACCATAGACCCTAGATACTAACGTATTAGCACAAAAATTAAACAATATTAGTTCAATCCATTATTCATTGTACTTGGAAATTTGGATTTATAACATCATCAAATTTTAGACCGTTTTTGATCGATTTTTGTGAGAATTCTCTGTTTTGTGTAGATTTCAACATTTTGGCAGAGCGATTTCAGGTACAAATATTCCCTACATGAATATATAACTTCTGATTGGTTAGAATCTTCACTCGGATTTTTGTGAATGAAAAAAAGATACGACACTCTTCCAAATCCAACCAAAGGGACCAGAGCAAACTAAATTAGGCGGATGAGACTGCATAGGCAGATAGGGTTAAATGTCGGGACCTAGGTCACAATTTGAGAAGAGATGAGGTACCACCAATGGACATTTGCGGAAGTAAAAGCCACGTTTGTGACATGTACCATAATCTGCATATTAGGAAGGTGATTAATATCCAGCAAATTTAATGCCTCATCAGTTACTTGGTATAACTGATTTATTATAGAATAGTTCTAATACGATGTTTAACGGTATTAATATTTTATCATATTGATAAATTGTGACCAAAGGTTTATTAAAGGGCATATACATTTATATTGCTCGAACAAGTTTTAGCTCCATTGAATGGAAATAATTAATACATTACAAGTTGATACTGGTTGCAATTTTTTTATTCGTATTTTTCCTGAAAAAGAAAAATTATGTTGGTAAAATTCTGGCTCGTGCGGCTCTTTTCAGCGAATAAGCGAATATTGATTTCCAATACAACATACTGATAACGTCATTATATGCATGGAGCGATTATAGATGGAGACACAATAGATTACGTAACGCATTGTTCCTTTATGCCGATTTGATTTGCCGACAAGCTATTCATCGAGAGGTACCTTTTGTTCAGGACAAAAGGGTTCCGCCATTAAATCGGTTTTATATTGGTTTCCGCCCTTTTTTGGGGCGCATTTTTGCAATAAAGTGCATACAAATTTTGTGTAATATGTCTTTTTATATGTTTTGGAGGCTGCTGAATTCAAAATGAACATATTTAAGACATTGGGGGTACTTGTAGGGTGATATCCAAGAAAAATAACATTTTAAGACAAAAATATACAGAAAATACACGATTTGGGTCTAAGATTGTATGAATAATAATGTAAATATTTTGTATCATGTATAGATTTGGATTTCTTGAGAGTTGGATGCGATGTGTTGTGCAGTGTCTTACAGAGACAAGGATGTCACCTGATGAGGTTGCAAAAGTGGTAGTTAGAGTAGCTAATATGGTGTTTGGTCCGAATTGGGAACAGAAGAATGACAAAGAGGATAATGATGACGATGATGAAATTGAAATTGACGTAAAATTGAGTCGACAGAATCATCACCAATGATGCCAGGAGTCCATCGCCTGTCTTCTGACTTCGCATACGGTATGTGTTTCGAAGTCGCAGATCAATTATGCGATATTTACAAGACGCAGCTTACCTAAGCCTCCACAAAGAAATCCTCCACAAAGAAGACAATGATTGTAACAGTAGGTCTTGATGATACCACAAAGGCAACTGGTCATTGTCATTACGATGTTAAAGCAGACCACATAACCATTGAAGCGAATGTCTCCAGGCAGAACTCTCCCACATGTCCCCAGTAAAAACCCAAAAGTACGAACATTTCCACTTTTGGCGCCGATTTTGCGGCGGTTTTGCGTATTTTAAAAAAATTGCCCCCACCCCCACAAAAAAAAAAAAAAAAAGAAAAATTGAAAAAAATCTGGTGCAGCCACTCACGTGGAGTCATGGAGTGCAGTGGTTGAAGTGATGAAGCGCCAATCCAATTCAATATGAAACGTAATTTAAAAATTATTAAATTATTGCCGCAAAGTCGACGAAAAAGAAAACTCTTGACTCAGATTTTCCAAGATTTGGGAAACATTTTTCCTGTACAAGCGAATGCCGACCCAAATTTCGAAAATATCAGGATCTTTTTTGTATTTCCCCAAATTGCAAAATATTCGGGAAAATATTACAGATATTCTTGATTTTGGGGGTTATTTTGGAAAACAAGGCCCGACCGACCGACTTGAAATGTTCGCCTTTGCATCGTTAATATGTCGGGCATTGCATCGAGAGGTACCTTTTGTTCAGGACAAAAGGGTTCCGCCATTAAATCGGTAACTGACCTGACAGCGTATTAACGCTTTACCAGGTAGGGTACTGTCAATAAGTGATCAAAAGAAAGTCATGTGAAAGCGCCCACTTGAGTGAGAAGTACCTTTTGTTCTCATACAGCCCACGGGTGTGATTGAGTCTTCGTCGTTGTACAGTTATTAAAAGGGATGGGCAAATGACAAATGACACAATTTTTTTGGACGAGTGAATTTAATGGCCATTTTGGCTGCTGAACACAAATCTGACAATCATTTTGACCGACCTACGATGAAGTTTTATATTGGTTTCCGCCCTTTTTCTGAAAAATTGCGGAAGATGGCTTTTTGGGCGTATTTTTGCAACAAAGTGCATAAAAATATTGTGTAATATGTCTTTTTATATGTTTTTGAGGCTGCTTAATTCAAAATGAACATATTTAAGACATTGGGGGTACTTGTAGGGTGATATCCAAGAAAAATAACATTTTAAAACAAAAATATACAGAAAATACACGATTTGGGTCTAAGATTGTATGAATAATAATGTAAATATTTTGTATCATGTATAGATTTGGATTTCTTGAGAGTTTGATGCGGTGTGTTGTGCAGTGTCTTGCAGAGACAAGGACGTCACCTGATGAGGTTGCAAAAGTGGTAGTTAGAGTAGCTAATATGGTGTTTGGTCCGAATTGGGAACAGAAGAATGACAAAGAGGATAATGATAACTGTAGGGGCAAACTTGGATTGCTCCCCTGGTTATGCAGAAGCTTGGTACTAAATAATACAATGATCAACAATCTTCGATGACTCGGAACCAACAACAAAAAAATGACATATCATCACAAATCCAAGGATACACTTAAGGGGGTACTACACCCCTGCTCAATTTTGTGCCTATTTTTGCATTTTTCTCAAAAAGTATAGAGCATTGGTGACAAGTAAGATATGTATATTATAGGGGCAAGGACTACAACTGCTACACTGGAAATTGTATTTCAGCACACACAACAGTTGTGGAGTTACAGTCAAAAATGAGGGAAAACCAATATTTGATCAATAAATCAATAACTACTTGCCTTGAATTACTGAATTATCAGTGCAGTAGTTGTAGTTCTTGCCCCTATAATATACATATCTTACTTGTCACCAATGCGCTATAATTTTTGAGAAAAACGCAAAAATAAGCAACAAATTGGCTAGGGGTATATAGTACCCCCTTAAGCTGAAACGTATCTTGATGATGTTCATTATCTTCACTTTCTTGTCGTCTCTTCATAAATTAGTTATGTTGGTTCAGGTAAAGATTAATTGTGTCTTTACCGAGAGCTTCTACAACACACACCGACATCGCCCGGTTAATAATTACATTATACAACCAGAGACACTGAAATGAATACACGGGATCGATACACGTAAATGTGCTATGCACGATTGATATTCAGACGATAAATCTTCAGATACCGGGGTGGAAAATGATGAATATCTCCCGTAAATGATTTCGTATAAAGAAACCAGATGTGGTTCCTTGCACTTGAATATATATTTTGAACATATATGATAGTCGTTAGTTTGCGCTTTGAGAGAGTAGCTTGCGTCTTGAGCTGAAAAAGTGACCAAAATTCAAGATTTTAAATAGCGCAGCGTAGACCCTCGTGGAGGTAGTCTCGGGCCAGACTGTATGTGGCTATCACGAACATACAGGATCGACGAGTGTCAGACCGACTGACACAAACTGGCTGTGTAGGAGACTATCGTAGAGGTAGTCTATAAGCAGATGACAATGGCGAATGTATGCTCGCTGACCGTACAGAGGTCAGTCACAGGCTAATGTCATTAGCCTTAGTCGGATGTCCTTCAGCCTACTATGCATTTAAAAACTATTAAACAGGTGGGAACACAATGGCTATGCGTGGCTGTGGATTCAACCTACCATGGCATTTTCTGCCATGAAGATATCGGGGCGATGACACTGTGCAACAACAATACATCAAAAAACAAGATGGCAGCCTCCAGTGGCTTACGGGCGCATAACACTAAAACAAACATGCCATAGGAATGCAATGATTAAGGATGCACAACACTTAAACAAACTTTAATTTTGGTAAATGGCATCAACAATGACGATGATGAAATTGAAAGGGACGAAGAAAGTGAGCCGACAGAATCATCACCAATGATGCCAGGAGTCCATCTCATGTCTTCTGACTTCGCATATGTGTTTCCAAGTCGCAGATCAATTATGCGATATTTACAAGACGCCTCTTACCTAAGCCTCCACAAAGAAATCCTCCACAAAGAAGACAATGATTGTAACAGTAGGCCTTACCACAAAGGCAACTAGTCATTGTCATTACGATGTTAAAGCAGACCTCATCACCATTGAAGCAAATGTCTCCAGGCAGAACTCTCCCACATGTCCCCAGTAAAAACCCAAAAGTACGAACATTTCCACTTTTGGCGCCGATTTTGCGGCGGTTTTGCGTATTTAAAAAAATTGCCCCCACCCCCACAAAAAAAAAAAAAAGAAAGAAAAATTGAAAAAAATCTGGTGCAGCCACTGACGTGGAGTCATGGAGTGCAGTGGTTGAAGTGATGAAGCGCCAATCCAATTCAATATGAAACGTAATTTAAAAATTATTAAATTATTGCCGCAAAGTCGACGAAAAAGAAAACTCTTGACTCAGTTTTTCCAAGATTTGGGAAACATTTTTCCTGTACAAGCGAATGCCGACCCAAATTTCGAAAATATCAGGATTTTTTTTGTATTTCCCAAATTGCAAAATATTCGGGAAAATATTACAGATATTCTTGATTTTGGGGGGTTATTTTGGATAACAAGGCCCGACCGACCGACTTGAAATGCCCGCCTTTGCATCGGTAATATGTCGGGCATTGTGCAAAAATCTAAGCATTTTGCTTTGGACCTTGGAATATTCCTCGGTTCCAAAGGCAAAATGTTTAGATTTTTCACCAAGGCCTCCAAATAACCGATGCGCAGTTATTAACCTCTAAATGATATCCAAAAGTAATGTTTAACATGCACTATCTTCTCTATTACATGTATAAAACTATAGGTAGCTTATCTACATAGTTCAAGTGAGTGCCTCCTTGATGTGTGTATACGGTATACACACATCGGAGCTCCGAAATCGTAGTAACTACATGGGTTATTCCAGAAAATAGATGCACACCCCTATAGAGGAGTTCGGATTTCCGAACTTTTTGTCCAGTTCTAATTGTTGGAAATCCAGACTTTAAAGTGTCCAAAGACGACAGTATCCAGCAGAAAATTAGTTCAAAATCAGAAATCCTTAATTTGAGAGCTCATTTGGGATATTTCCGTGATTTTTCCTTCATTTAAATTGGATTTTCAGGCTTTTTCAAGCGACATTAGGATTAGCAACTGGAATTCCAATCGTTTTTAAAAAGCAGATTTGGAAATCCAGACATTTCTATAGGGGATGTGCACTTATTTTCTGGAATAGCCCATTATACCCATATGACTTTGACTTACATCTTGAATAATGGTTCTCGTGTATTGTGATCGGTCATATGTCCATCTATCTTCACAACCAGATGTATTATTGGTATAATCCGTCACATTCAAATCTGCAGAAAAATCCACTGAATCAAAAGCTAAATCATATCGGGAACATTTTGCACCAGGTGGTATGATAACGGCCTTCTTTGCTTCTTCGCATTCTCTAGTGGTGTTGAACCCCCAAGGGGAACAATCGTCCTTCCATTGACGAGGATTCGAACACCAGTGGTCCGTGATTGCGCCAAAGAACACTTGCGCAAAGACATGGAATGAATTTGGAATCACAATTATACACGCAAGAAACAAAACACGTCTTTGATAAGGACCAAATGCACCCAGAAATGGTATAAAGTCGTCAAATGTTAGCATGTTGAATTGCACAACGGAATTCTAGTACTACACAAGTTGCCTCAATAGTGTAGTATCTAGTACCGCCCATCCATACGGACACTTTGCATCGGCATCGCCACAAAGGACTGCAACAATATGGCCGACACCACGGTGACAGAAACCTACGTGAATAAATCTCTGTATAAATGTTAATCTGTGTGATATCTGTATCATCCTTGATAACATCTGAGTCTTTATTTATTGTTGTACTAACTTTGCATTATCTAAGAAAAATGTACCGCCCATCCATACATAAATATATGTATAAATGTTAATCTGTGTGATATCTGTATCATCCTTGATAACATATGAGTCTTTTGATAAATAGCTTCTGCAGCAGTAAACACATGTTAGCTTCCTAAAGTTTATTTGTCTGTGGTCAAGAAACGGCTATCTACTAGTTTTCGGGAAATGCGAGTGACAAGTGTTCTAATACCATGAATACTTAACTTTAACATAAATTTGTTTTACATATTTACATATTTATAATTTATAAGTAGCTTTAAGGGATGGGGTATGAACGTTTGGACAGTATTTATTGTGGGACATTAGAGCACATCAGACATATCGAATTGCATTCTGAATACGAAGAATGTCCTTTTGATATCAAATAATTTTGATTTTGTGAAATTCGCAATGTAATACACATTTTATGGCAAATCATTAAAAATTATTTGCAATGCATTGTGGGACAGTTTTTTCAGTTTTGGGACACTTTGCGGTCAAAGTGTCCGAAAACTGCTCTCAAAAACCGGAAGTTACAATGCCGATTGGGCTTATTGCTTGTCATGGATACAAACTTGGTCTTAAGCTGACGGTGAAGTAAAGTTTATAATAGTAAGCTTTCCTACCTGAATTCGGACTGGCGATGTTACCCTGTAATGGAACCGGGTGACTCTATAAATGGAATCTGGGTTACCCTAGAAGCAGAGTCCAGTTCCCCAGCAAACACAAAAACGTTTAAAAACGTTTTAAATAAGTTATATTTTGGCTTTTGGTTTAGGTAAAAACGTTTTAATAACATTTAAATGTCGGGTTATATAAAGGTCATGATAACGTTTTAAAACGTTTTGTATGAAAACACACTACAACAATATTTTTAAATGTTTTCAACAAATGTTATTGTAAACTATTTTTGCAAACATTTTTGCCAAATATTTTGTCAATACTTAAATAACATGTTAAAATATTTGAACCCAGCAAACATAGAAATGTTCTTAAAATGTTTTTTTCAAAACATTTTAATAACATTTAAATGTCGGGTTATATAAAGGTCATGAAAACGTTTTTAAAACGTTATTGCAAATATTTTGGGCAAACATGTTTCGCAAAATATTTTATCAACCCCAAAATAACATTCTGTTTAGAATGTTTTGTATCAAGTTTTCAAGAATGTTTTTGGAATGTTATCAAAACGTTTTTATACCCTTTATATAACCCGACATTTAAACGTTTTCTGTAAAACATATTTGTTTGCTGAGCAGTAGATTATCAAGAAATGTTTTTTAAGGTTATGAAACCGTTTTATACTCTTAATATACCCTTTATATAACCCGACATTTAAACGTTTTCTGACAACCTGTTTTCAAAACATTTTAATAACATTTAAATGTCGGGTTATATAAAGGTCATGAAAACGTTTTTAAAACGTTATTGCAAATATTTTGGGCAAATATGTTTCGCAAAATATTTTATCAACCCCAAAATAACATTCTGTTTAGAATGTTTTGTATCAAGTTTTCAAGAATGTTTTTGGAATGTTATCAAAACGTTTTTATACCCTTTATATAACCCGACATTTAAACGTTTTCTGTAAAACATATTTGTTTGCTGAGCAGTAGATTATCAAGAAATGTTTTTTAAGGTTATGAAACCGTTTTATACTCTTAAAATACCCTTTATATAACCCGACATTTAAACGTTTTCTGACAACCTTTTATAACCTTTTGCGAATGATGTCGAAAACGTTTTGTGTTTGCTGGGTCCAGCTCTATGTCTAAAATGACTCCATATTGGGTGTCAAATGACTCCTGTGTAGAGTAATCAACGGCGACTCTTTAGCGGAGTTAACAAAATGATTCTTCAATGCAAGGGAGTCAGATGACTCCCAATATGGAGTCATTTTAGACATAGAGTCGGAGAGGGGTGCATGGAATCTGCTTTAAGAGTCACCTTGACCACAGTTTGGCTTTCAGTGCATATTGTGGCCGCAATAGTTAAAGACTGACTCCGGCAATCACAACATCATGCATTATATATCAAGCACGAATCAAGTGGTTTTAATCATTTTAAACAAACTCATATTGACCATAAAAATGAATTAAACCAGCCGTCTGTCAACACGCGATATTCGAAATTCCCGGGCGCCGAAATGGTCGAGTGCAATGACGTCCCAGTAATATAATGAAAGCTGACAACAATTGAACACAAATAACTACAACGTCATTGCACTGGACAATATCGCGGGAATTTTTATCGCGCGGGAATTTTGAATATCGCGTGTCGAGAGCTGGCTGTTTTTATTCATTTTTATGGTCAATATGAGTTTGTTCATGTGATTTGTGCTTGATAATTCTTTTTCTAAGGCATAATGTTGTGATTGCCGGAGTCATCCTTTAAGAGTTAATATGTGACGTGTCATGTCAAAAGCAGACACTTTTGGGCAGGAGATGGAGAAATAGCCAAAAATCTGAAGGCGGGCGATTTTTTCACAATTTGGGTTTGTTGCTAATTTGTGATGTTATTAATGTTAAAAATATTGTCTGATAGTTTCAGACTGGAATATAACTGGCATCTTATATTTTTTGTGACATTTTTCAAGTTAATTCCTACTCTCAACATTGTCAATAATATCTTTAAAGGCTGATATCTCAATTTCCAATTTTATAATACCATAACTTACGAACTCAATATCTTCGCTTAGGAATCTCAGATTTCATTGGGGAAAACGGCGCTGTGGAGCAAAATATCTCTATATTTAAGATATGTAAAAACCTCAAAATTCATAACCTGCCCAAAAGTGTCTGCTTTTGACATGACGGAATCCATGATGGAATCATTACATCCAATCTCTTCATTCAAGCAAACTCTGATGGTCATTTCTTTCATTTGTACGTCTTTATTCAAGAGAGCTGTCGCTCTATAACGTTGCAATAGTAAATTTCATCTCTTCTTACAAACGAATGAACTATAAGCATCGCACTTTAAACCTTATTTTTCTCTCTATAGTGATTTTACCATTTTCAAAGAAAACCTCCATTCATGTCCAAATTCATGACCAATGAATTATTGTTTTATACTGAAAGATGATTGTATATACAGGGCCGGATTTACCTTTTTGGGGGCCCTGGGCCAGGCCAAATTTTGGAGGCCCAAACGCACCGTAAGGAAGGCAAGTGCACTCAAGTGGCTAAAATGGAAGATGTACAATGCACAAGGCAAATGTGGGGGCCCTGGGCCCGGGCCCATCTGGCCCTATGGTAAATCCGGCCCTGCGCATATTGGTGACATTTAAACAATTAAGTCAATCAAAACATATATAGAAAATTATACAAATTCCCCCAGTCAGAACTCTTGTCTCCTGTTGCCCCCAGTAAAAACCTAAATTACGAAAATTGCAATTTTGCGCAAAATTTGTTGATTTTGCTCCCCATGAAATTCACTTTGCCTTCCCAATGCCCCCCCGAATTTTTTTTTTTTTTGACGCCACCACTGGAGTGTGGCATAGCCCCCCTGGGGGGGGGGCACTCCTATCTGAAATGATTCTGATATCAAGTGCTCGTCATCAGTGAAGCAATTCCGGAAAAAGTATAAACAACATCTAATTATGCAAAACTATTCTTAATTGTATACAGTCTTTCAATCATGTGTACCTCACCATTATTTTGTTCACTAATTTAATTAATTTACTTTCAATAATTAGCTTTTGGTATGTGCATTTTGTTTTTCTATGTTTTTTCCTTAAATGTTAATATAGGATATGTCATTGATAGACATGACAGCTGGTTGGTTCGACTCAGCATTTTTGTTGTCTACCAACCTGCTGCCATGTCAAATAAATGCCATATACCTGTATCAAGGGGTTACAGAGCTACAGGCCTTTGGGCCTCAACTGTAATTCCTTCACTCATAGTTGTATTATGCATTTCCATAGTTATTATATATGTAGTATTATTTATATCTTTATAATTTAATATTCTTATGTATTATTCTTGTATCATGTAATGAGTGAAAAGATAATAATAAATCTATCTATCTATCTATCTATGGCAGGGATGTGCCTCGGCCATGTTAAAAGTAGGGGGCATTCAGGTCAAATGTACAATTACAAAAATATGGGGTCATTCAGTACACAACCTGAATAAAAATGGGGTCATTCGGTATGAAACTTTGAAAAAAGGATGGTCATTGGGGTAACAAAAAGTAAAATGGGAGTCATTGAGTACAGGATTGCCAAAAGAGTATCATTAAGTACACATAAATAAGTGCCAAACTGGGCCACCTTGGAAATGTGAAAACTCTCATTATTTCTGGAGGAGAACACAAATACCACCTAAATTTGGGAATTAAAAAAAAAAGGGGGTCATTGGGTATAGCAGGAAATAGAAAAAGGGGGTCATTGAGTACATGAATTTTTTTAAAGGGGGCATAGCCAAGGCAGCTTTTCCCTCTGCTTTTCCCTTAAGATGCTTGAGGTAATCGGTCCAATGCTTTGATGGTCTTCCTATGGGTCCGCTGTCTGTGGTATAACCCTTGTCCTACACTCTTAAAATGATCTACTCATTTTTAAATAAAAACTATTCAGATGGGGACATAACAGATTTCTCTTCAAAATAAATCGGATATTCTCATCCACAAGAAACTCTTTGATAAGATTGCCTTGTCATTAAAAAGTTATTGGATTCTTGTCAAAAATAACCCAACTTATCAAATTTCAGCAGTTTATGTTGTCATAAATGACCAAAAAAATATCAAATTTGAATAGTTTGTCTTTTCAAACATGTCAAAGGAAGATTTAACATAATCTTGTCAAAATGAAATGGATAGGCCTAATCTTGTTAAATCATCCTAATGACATGAATGAGATGGAGGTTTTGTCAATTTGCAGAATTACTTGTCAAAATAAATTGTAAGATTGTCGATTTGAAGTGAAGAAAATAACTTATCTAAATGAACAGTTTATCTCATCAAGACGAATAGTTACTGGATCAAAAATAAATGAGTGGGGATTTATTCTAATAAAACAATAAATAGTGCGATATTAGAGTGTACATACTAAGCCACTTTTTGTAACACAGAATACGAACGGGGTTGCAAGCCCCTTAATTTTCTATATTAAAACATCATAGCATTTTATTTGATAGCTATGGGCCTCTTCTATCCAGAGATACCAAAATAAGTAATAACATTCCCCATATAATATCTCCGTGACGTCATAATGTGAGAACGCCCTCGAAAAATTGGAAAATGTGTACCAAAAGTATATTTGATTTTCCGCTACAAATTCTACTAAGATATTTTCACAGGATTTTCTTCTAAATGATCTATAAATTCTACTAAGAAGAACATTTCACAGGATTTTCTTCTAAATGACTATTTCAACATAAATAACTTCCCATTTAAAGTTAGACTTTTCATTAGTGGTTGACGAGGGGCATCGATATACCATGATCAGTCCAAGAAAGCGCCAAATATGGATCAGGAGTATTACATAATAATACCCTGCTATGACAATAGCTGCACTAGGTTAATCGTATAATCTCCTTATGTGGTTAGCATGGCTGGGCCAGGAAATCCACAAGGTCAGCCAATGTATGTACATGTATTCGGTACATGTGCCATATCTTTTACAATGGGTGATAAATTTCTGGTTTGTTTTATTTCAAAACGCAACAGTCGATATTCTAAAGCTTGGTCCAAATCCAAAAGAAGAACCAACTCTAGTAATTTATGTGGTTTCAAATTATATCGGCCGTTGCCTTTTTGATAGAAATGGTGTTTGTTGATGTGCACAGTTTCCCATTAGATCATAACATGCTGTTGTACATCCAAGGTCAAAGGTCTTTTAATCCATATTTGGCGTTGTTCTGGGACTGATGATTACTGAGTGAAGAGGAGAGGTTCAACAGAAGGCAGGAACATACCCACACCACTCTTCGCCATACATACATTCTCCCAGCCACATTTCCCTAACATAATATGATTTTTTTTTAAACAGGGAAATTTAGTTGGGCAGAGGCGCAGGCGGGGCTCGAACCAACGCTGCACTGCTCCGCTATCATGTAGGCCTATACAGTACCGACATATCACCAGCGCCTTAGACCGCTCGGTCGCAAAGACTTATTGGTGTAATCGTGAATATTTATTTATAATCGCAACTTCATTACTTCAACATACCACGTGACAAGCAAAGACAGAAAACGTACCATATTTTGGAATTTTAAAAACATTAATATGTATTAATAGCGCTCAATTGTTGATAACTGCGTGTTCTATATACAGAAATCCGACAATAAATGAGCCTATCGGGGAGCCTATACATGCACAATAGTTTTTCCATACATTATATCGATTTTGACTCGCACGTGCGCTACTCGCCGCATATGTCGGTCAGTATGTGGCGTGGCCTACCATTTTTCTTGTAGCTTCTTGTATACACGTCGATGTTTTTATCATTCATACAAGAAATCCGCATTAGACCCCTAATTTTATTTCAGGAAATAAAAGATTAGATTACCATAAAAACGAAACAGTAATCTTTGGCGGGGTCTAATGTAATTTTTTTTTGGAATTTGCAACGTTTTTTCTATCGCCATTCTCGCTTAATTAAAAAAATATTTTGGCGTATATAAAATTAAAATAAAATTCTCTGCCTCATAAACGACATCAAATGTGCCACAATTAGGTATCACGAATCGTTATATATGATGTACAGTTAATATTCATATTTTCTTTTATACAGAGAGGATGCTTCAGTTTTGACAGGAAAAATATTTTCTTGAAAACACTCTCACTCGGTTATTTCAAAAAGGTAACCACGCTTCCCTAGAATGTGCAATAAATTAGCATTAAATTTTTTCTTATTTTAACAGCATTCTAGAAACTCTTGCAGTATGGCGAAATGTGGTGTAGAACATACCTATTCACATTGGCATAAATCCCGGGGTGAACGGGGAGGGCGGGACATATTTCTCCAAGTTTAGTCAAACTACCGAGCTACTTTCTTGCGCGTATTATTATACAATACATCTAGGTAGGAACCAGTGGAATTACATTCAATTCTGTTAATAAGTGTTAAAGAAAATGACACATGCAATTCGCTTTCAAATTAAACACGTGATTTCTTTTAAAAACAAATTCTTTCATCAAACCTCGAAGTCGTGAATGTGTAGAATTCGCACAAATAACACATTATTGAATATAACAAAGATCTCAGAAACCTACAAATAGGCCTACGATGCTTGCTTATTAACGATAGGATTCATAGCTATTCATAATGGTCGTGACATTTTAAAACTTAAATTTTGATGATTCTTTTCAGGAATATAAAAAAATTCATTCCTAGTTTCTATCATATCGTCTGCTCCCGATATATCTCCAGGTAAAAGATTTACTCATGCACGCCGCGCCGCGCTGTACAAGCAAAAGGTCAACTTGCCTTGGGGAGGGGGTCATAACAAAATTAACAGTGACATCAATCCGTCTTGAAAAGTGGGGAAGGGTGGAGTTTGCAGGGCTGGATTTACCTTTTGCTTTTTTCCAAGCCGTCTCGGTGATCCGTCCCCAAATTACTTTCGGGAAAAGTGTGCGCGAATCTGCTATTTTGATGCTAAAAATTCTTCTTTTTTTTTTAATTTTCCTTTTTTTGTATTTGGTTTATTATCATATTTTTACTCTCAGAATCCGGCCCTGGCCAGTTGGCCTGAATTGCCCAAGATAGTGGCTCAGTCATGTTGGCAAAACGTGGGGAAATATATTCCGTCTCCCCGTTCACACCAGGATTGAAGCCCTTGTGTATGAATATGTACCTGCCTTCTGGTGGCATCTTCATCAGCAATTGCGGCATAGACCTACCGATGACCCTTATAAAACAAGAAAACAAAGAAAAATCTGACTTTCCATGGACACCTTTAGTATTCTTTATTATATTGCCGGTCTCATTTTTATTTTACTGATTTTAAGTAGAAAGGGTATTGCCAAATTCGGCAGGCTAAAGGTGAGAGCCCCGGGCCTGTAGAGTATTATTTTCAGTACGTGCTATACTTGCTACTGGGTAGACATGCATTATAAAGATACATTTACCCGGGACATTTACAATGGAATAATTATATGCTTGAACATTCATGACATTTAGCCTAGTAAACTTGATCTCATGTATATAGACTCGGTGTATAGACTGCTTTGCATTCCCTTTTTGATAAACAATTCACATCAGCTATGCCATTCCCCCCAGAAGCGGGGGGCACTCCCTCTGAAATGGCAGGGATGTGCCTCGGCCATGTTAAAAGTAGGGGGCATTCAGGTCAAATGTACAATTACAAAAATATGGGGTCATTCAGTACACAACCTGAATAAAAATGGGGTCATTCGGTATGAAACTTTGAAAAAAGGATGGTCATTGGGGAAACAAAAAGTAAAATGGGAGTCATTGAGTACAGGATTGCCAAAAGAGTATCATTAAGTACACATAAATAAGTACCAAACTGCGTAAAAACAACTTGGCCACCTTGGAAATGTGAAAAATCTCATTATTTCTGGAGGAGAACACAAATACCACATAAATTTGGGAATTAAAAGGGGGGTCATTGGGTATAGCAGGAAATAGAAAAAGGGGGTCATTGAGTACATGAATTTTTTTAAGGGGGTCATTGGGTAATAGGTAGGACCATAACACAAAAAAGGGGGTCATTGGGTACAAGCCGGTTTGAAAAAGGGGGTCTATCCCGAGGCACATGATGCATATCTGTCATGGAAGTGCCCCCCCCCCCGGGGCCATTCCATAAATCACCACCACCATTGGCTGCTCTGCCCGTCGCGGTTTTTGAATGGCAGCGGTTCTCGTTCTAAACTTGCAATAATTATTGTGCGACTAGTGAGTTGATATGAAAAGGGGCTACGAATTAGACTATTTTAAGTATTATTATTTTTGGATTGAATAGCTGTTTGCGGGCTGCAGACAAAAATAAGGTTAAACCCCAAATGGCTTTCGTTCAACCTGTTTTATACTGCAGAAACTATTGAGGGAACTTGTGTATACTGCGCAAACTATTAAGGCAACTTGTGTTATTATTCTGAGTTGTGCAATTCAAGACGCTTCCGATCCACCAAAACTCGCCAACATGCTAACATTCGACGACTTTATACCATTTTTGGGTGAATTTGGTCCTTACCAAAGGCGTGTATTGTTTCTTGCGTGTATAATTGTGATTCCAAATGGAGCCCATGTCTTTGCTCAAGTGTTCTTTGGCGCAAGCACGGACCACTGGTGTTCGAATCCTCGTCAATGGAAGGAAAACTGTTCATCTTGGGGGATAAACACCACTAGAGAATGCGAAGCAGCAAAGAAAGCCGTTATCATACCACCTGGTGCAAAATGCTCCCGATATGATTTAGCTTTTGATTCAGTGAATATTTCTGCCGATTTAAATGCGACGGATTATACCAATAATACATCTGGCTGTGAAGATGGATGGACATATGACCGGTCGCAATACACGAGAACCATTATTCACGATGTAAGTCAAAGTCACACTGATACGAGGTTTATGATAGACCCATGGGCAGTAGTATGAGTATGAACTGCGCCAGCCGCGAATGTTCGTAAGAATATGCGTAAGAATACCTGAAAAATTAGGTCTTTTTGGGAAAAATCTATATCTTCAACATGTTCATAAACATTATGTAAAAAGTATCACTAACAGTTTGAGAGTGCTCGATACCCAGATGGGTAGAGCTGTAATACAAATTGATATGGTTTACACACCGAGTGCCACAACACTGTGTTTCATGCCCTGCAATCTTCAGGTGACTGATAGCTAAGCACAAATTTAAAACTACTTCTTTTTAACACGGCTTGCTGGCCTGTTGCCATGCCTACATTTACTTATTAACTCACTTCTTCTATTTAACAGATCCTTTCCTTTGATATACGTTTTTCACACAAAATTGTAAACTTCTCCTCCAAACACAAATTACAAATACCTGACTTTCTCTTGAAAGTATTTGATTTCTTAACAATTTCCCAATTGAGAATTGTTCAATTGTTAAATAGAAGAAGTGAGTTAATAAGTAAATGTAGGCATGGCAACAGGCCAGCAAGCCGTGTTAAAAAGAAGTAGTTTTAAATTTGTGCTTTATAATAGCTAATCAGTCACCTGAAGATTGCAGGGCATGAAACACAGTGTTGTGGCACTCGGTCTTCAACATGTTCAATATGAACGGTTATCAACGATCGTCGGCTTTTCATCACAGCTACATACACTTAAACGGTTGCCTTACCAGAGGTCTGTACTTTGAAATTGTTTCTTAGCTCACCTGTAATGTGTTTGAGCACTCTTAATTCCAAAGATGGTCACCTGTGAAGTAAACTTCTTACACTAAAAGTACATTATCATTATAGATTTAAATACAAATTACTTCGAGGACTGTTAAATTTCAAAAATATCAAGTTTTAATTATTTGCCATCGCGAATTTCACGAAAGTCATTTGATATCAGAAGGACATTCCTCGTTTTAAAAAAGCAATTCGATATTTCTGATGTGCTCTTAGGTCCCACAAAAATTCGTGAAAATGTCGCTATCCAGCCCTTACATATTGAAATGTTTCAAATTGATAATGCGCCGTTTTTTTATTACCAGTTTGATCTTGTGTGTGATCGAGCTTTTATGCCAGATATGGCACAGTCAGTGTTTGCCGCTGGACTTGTGGTAGGAACATTCGTGTTTGGATGGTTTTCAGATTGGTAAGAATTATCTTCATGCTGATCCTTTTAATTACAATGTAGATTTTGCTTAATACAGTATTTTGGATTAAATCTAACAGAATTTGGCATCATGAGATTGACAAATTTTACATTAGGGTTTGACTTGAAGCTTTCTGACGTACTTGTCACGTTTTATAGGATTAGTTTGTCATACTGGTGCCGGCAGCATGGAGGCATAGCCCCAGTCAGAACTCTTCCCCTATATTTTGCGCAAGTTGTTCCCTGAAATTCACTTTTCCCCCCCCCATGCCCCCCTCGCTTTTCGTGTTTCGAATCCGACGAGTGACAAACTCTAATGATGTCATGATGTAAACAACGTATTCGTCATTAATAATTATATAATTAGATAAACCCAAATATGGAGGTATCCAAAATTATGCTAATTAGAAGTTCAACGAATCAGAATACGACCCTGGTATCCAATCCTATACAAATGAGTTGAAGGAGGTTACGTGAACATGTACACTAATTCTCATCTAGCTTTACTAAAAGATCATGGAGTGAACCGTGTGATGCCTCGTTGTAACCATGGAAATAGTCACTTTTCCATGTTGTAACTAATGGAACCAATAGACAGCGCGAAGGGTAGGACCCCTATTCCATAATTATTCCCTGAATTTTACTTATTGCCGAAAATTCCATATATTTCTTTTGTTTTAATTGTTGCTTCATTTTCATGATTTTACAGGATTGGCCGTCGTCCAGCTGTGTTTATTGCTATCATTTCCATCGCTATTTTTGGTACAATTCTTCCATTTTCAACCAATCTTGCTATGTATATCACTTTACGTTTTATTATTGGGATGGCCAATACAGGCTTATACGTCGCCACCTTTGTATGTGGTAAGTATATTATGTTATAGCCTAAATGTTCTGTTTTCATTCATAGAAAGTCAAAATGTTTTTTACTGGGCATCTTTCATTGGAATGGTAAACCGCCATGCCAATCAGTGTATTACATCGACCCGCTCCGGCCATGGCCATAAAGATTCACAAGAAGCATAGTTTGACCTATATGCCAGTCAAATGTCATATGTTAGGCTCTACATGGAATTTAGGAAAAGGTTGTTACCTTTGTACAGCGCAAAATTTCACATATTTGCTATTTAACTCAAGAATCGTACTTATAATAATGGTACCAAGAAATGCTTCTTGGACCAGAAGGGAAAACAAAGTGTTTAAGTATATATTTACCAAAGACTGAAGTACCGTAACGAATCTGAAATAATCTTCTTTTTTCATCTTTCAGCCACCGAATTTGTTGGTTCATCAAAGCGCACCTTTGTCGGTGTATTTGTGGCAAATGCTTGGGCTGTAGGATACATGCTTCTCTCCGTACTCGCATACTTTTTTCGAGATTGGAGAACTTTAGAACTTGTCATATCCGTGCCAATGTTCCTTTACCTTTTCTTAATTCCGTAAGTAGATGATGGATTAATTAGCAGTTGCTATTTTTGGTAAATGGAATGTTTTGTTACTTTTGCCTCAATGCAGTGTAGCGGTGTGGGTGGTGATCGCCGGGTGTATACCACCTGCAGTATCTGAGATTTTTCAAAAGCGCTCAATTTGGAGGTACATGTGTGATCTTTTAGGGTGTATATATTTTTTGTTTGACATGGGGTATGGCGATCGCCCTAGAAAGGTCGTTCTACAATCCACCAACCAAATGGTGTGGGAGGCTGACATCGTATTTATAATGCATGTAATCCCTTCCCTGGTAAACCATCCTTTCTCTTGTTACGTTTATTTGTGTATTCAATTTCCTATGGTACCATTATATTGATCCCAATGTGTTTGTTTGTTCTAGTCGGTTTACGCGGACGCGTAACTCTATTTCTTAAACATATCTTACTAATGATATTCCTACTGGGAATTCCCAGATGATTGAGAGTATTCACAGAATGATATTCATATGTGACCCGGCAGCACAAATAAATTCCCTAAATTGTATTCTGAGTTAGGTGTAAAATGTGTACGAAGGTCATATTCATCGGTAACTTAAGCTGGCCCGACATCCGTCTCATTTCGATAGTCAAAAGCCAATCAATAATCCTATTGTTGAAGTGGATAATCAGCTTCTACCTTAGATGGCTATAGAACTTTTAATAGCTCTGGTCTTTGTTTGCTTATATTGCTAAATCCTGTTCAAGTGGTGGGTTACCAGGCATTGTATTTTGTACAGGTATGCATAACCAACAATTAACAATGAGAGAACTTTCTTAAACCTCGTTGACTTGGGGATGATTTGAAATGACCGTCAATTATGACTGTTTGATATTTATTGCCAACAATGTGGAAAAAGAGACACATGTAAAAACGTATTTTGTTAAATTTTGTTGAAGGAGCAAAGTTTAACCAACCATAACCACGCTTCTGGATATCGTTTGAAGTCAAATGATATACCATTTTTAAGTTTATGTTTATTTTTTAAACACGAAATAAAACAAAATTGACCGGGGGAGGAATTTACGGCTCATTCGCCGTGGACGGTCACATATTTGAATATAATATCAATAATAGGGGTCCAAAATGTACCCTTGGGGTACACCGCAACTTATATTTTAAAAATTATATAATTATCATATTTACATTTTTTCAAAATGTTGGCATAATATCAGCGTAAGAATATTTTACGCGATCGGTTACACGATTAAGATCATTGCTAATAATTAGTGTACCTTGCTTTTTTTCTTTCCTGCTAATAATAAACATTTATTTACAAAACGGTGGGTGCATACATTCTTGTTGTCATATGTTTGAACCTAGCTACAGCTCGATGAAAGTAACTTGATGCAAAACATTCGAAACAGAATGTCATTTAAGTGTTGACCAAATAAATTGTAAAATGTTTGCCCCCCAAAAATTACAATAATGTTTCAAAAACGTTTTCATCATGTTCATGACCTTTATATAACCCGATATTTAAATGTTATTAAAACGTTAAGAATAAACGTTTTTAGAACATTTTTGTGTTTGCTGGGTGTTAACAAGAATGCGCAAACGCAAACTCTGCAAAGTTGCATCAAATACACACATTTAGACTTGTAAGTCAAATTTACTTGACTTAATAAACGTTTGGCGGTCTTTTAACACTATAATAGCAGATTACTCCTTTTTTTTTATATTTTTCCCAGAATCTGCTCGCTGGTTGCTGTCAAAGGGAGATATAGAAAAAGCAAGACCAGTCATAGAAAAAGCAGCAACATGTGGCAAAATTGTTCTACCTGAATCTATATTTGAAGAAGGTGATGACAAATTAACAAAGGTATGAGGTCTGGGGATGTTACTCTTATATTAAGTGTAAGTATATAATACTTGTAGTAGTAGTAATGTATATTTTATTTCATATCGCAGCCCTAAGGCTGAATTACATGGAAACTTACAATTTTAAAACACATACAAAATATGTATATATAAGAAATTAATAGAATTTTATTCCATCGTTATAGGAAGACGAATCCGAAAACACAACCATGACAACAGGAAAGACGCTATCATTTATTGATATCATGCGCTACCCAAACATGAGGTGCCGAACTTTCAACATGATGTTCAACTGGTATGTTTTTATTCATATATATTCTGATATCAAAATGATCGGTAAGTCTAACCATAATAGTTTTAAGTGCATCTTATTAAGGCTACATGCTCGTTTTGGTTAAAATTTTTGGCGGGAGATAATCCCGCCAAAACATTAAAGTAATCTTTTCCCACAACTAAATATCATAGTCAGGAAATTAATGATGCATCTGGTAGCTTAGATCATAACTTTCATTATACTTAGTTGCAATTATCCCAGATAATTCTTGATTTGTTTTTACAGAGTCTTGAATTGTCGATGTTTTTGATCAAAAAACATCACTCGGTGTATTTTGGAACTCGAGGCATTAACTATTCTGAAATTAGCCCCAAATCACAATTTATTATATACACGTGTAGCAAACACCAATGGGAATAATTGGACATTGTTTGCGGAGCCTAAATTTGGTTTGGTTTTATTTCACAATAATTCTAAGGTGAGAATTTTGACTTGACATTTCCTTTTTGGATTTCCAATTTAAATTCATTGATATGTGATATTTTGAATAAATAAAGAGTACGCTTACCTTTCTGCAACACTTCCCGGTATCATTGAGCATCTGCTGATAGCCAACATTTTAGCTGAAAACAGTCCCTTCCTATCATTTTTGAACAAAATATGGTTCAAAAGTACGTACAATACGCGTATACTGGCACAGCGAGGTAATGAAGAGAGCTATTTACGGTGGGGTATCTATTGTAAGCTATTAGGGTATAGTATATCTTCCCGCAAGTGACAAGATGTGTCAATCAGGTGCATACATAAGGGCGGTATATTCAAACGGCATTGTCTTGATCATTTAGTATCGATTGCGCACGTATACACGGATGTGTGTGGACTGTGGTCACTCCCCAGGTTTTGACATGAATTACAAATGACGTCGTGAATGACCCAGCGTTTTCATTTTATTATTACAAAATTAATCGTCGTTTATCACGAGTCCTAAGAGTCGTACCAGTTCAATTCATCAAAATTAATTTGTATTAAATGAAAAACAAACCGACAAGTAGAGTCATATGTCTTTCTATGACTATATTCCTACCAAAATCTTGATTTTCAATACACTAGAAACGTGTTGATATGTATATCTTTGAAAATCGCCGAATGTTAACCACAGTCACCGTGACACAGTAGGCATCTTTAGCATTCATAGTGCCTTGGCAGTGGTTCGAACCCTGGTGAAAATTTTAGTATTTTTTAAATTCTTTTTACTAATGCGCTGTGCCGTTTTCAAACACGCCACTGAATGAAATTGATGGGCAAGTACCCTTAACGCTCTCTAACTTTTTCCCTATCATAACTGAAAATTTCAAAAAAGTCTTAACTCGATTGTTAGTAAGAATCATAGTCATTTAAAGTCAGTAAATCTATGCAAGAGACATTTCAATAAACATTATGTTCCCAGAATGAAATGTACTTTTGAATGGGTATTAATGCATCACATTGTATATCGTTTGGTCCTAAATGAGGGGAGCGCCCACTGAATAACTATAGTAACTCTTCGCAAAGACAGTCCAAAGATCATCATCAAAAGAGGAGTTAGGCATGGGGATCTCGCCAAACTTTAATATTCCTATCACTTCAGTGGGACAAAAAAGGGTGTCGATATCAATGGAGAGAAGGTTCAACCATCTTAGATATGTGGACGGATGATAATAATCATCACAACAGAGAGACAAACAATGCTCAGGGACCTCACCATGCTCACTGTAAAGGCATGTGGCCTGAAGATGATCATGCAAAAGACCAACATACTAACAGGCCCCTCATTCAGCAAAGAATAGTCACTGTCAACATGTCAATGGATGATGATAGAAATTTAGACGAAGTCGGTGATTATACCAGTGATAGCAGTTCTGCCTGAAGGAAAAATGGACAAGATCAGGAAATAATGAGAATCAAGCTTTATGGAGGCAATATGGCAAACAAAGCAATATCATGAGAGAAGATACCAATTCGACTGAAAAGGAAAGTGTTCAACCAAAGTTTAATTTCCAACAATGAGTCAATAACGCTTAAACCGCAAAATGTATGCTAGATACTACAACCGGCACAGCATAACATGGGACAAAACATGTTAGGGATCACTTACAAAGACATGAAGACAAACAGATGGATTAGAGAACATCACGGAAATAGCTAAACTCAGAAAAATGGAATTGGGCAAGGCACATCAGTCGAAGAACAGGAACCAGATGGACAACAGCAGTAACTGTTTGAAGATCTATGGTGCACACCGACATCGCCTGGCTAATAATTATTTGGTGCAGCAGAAATACTAAAATAAATACCCGGGATCGATCCACGTGAATTGCTATGCACGATTTTGATATCAGACGAAAATCTTCGGATACCGGGGTAGAAAATGATGAATATCTCCCGTAAATGATTTCGTCTCAAGAAACCAGATCTGGTCTCATACACTTGAAAATACGTGTTGAACAGATATGATAGTCGTTAGCTTGCGTCTTGAGAAAAGGCCGTGCGTCTTGAACTCAAAATCTGACCAAAATTCTAATTTTATATTGCGTTGGTCCTGTATGGACTACAGCGCGCAGGCTATAGCTGCACTCACTACTCCAGTGGAGGCAGTATGACCATTGACCGCAATGTCGTATACAAGCTTACTCACACAGCGAGAAATCAATTACCCCGGTTATTGTCAATAGTCATGTCACTTGGCTAATTATGCGTCTCATAAGGTCGGAATAAAATGGCCATGCGTGGCTGTGGATTCAACCTACCATGGCGATTTCGACCATGAAGATATCGGGGCGATGACACTGTGTGGTGGCAACAATGCAAAAGATGAAAGCTGATGATGACGAGATAGACAAATACTGGAAAACAGTCAATTGTTTCAGCAGGGCTAAAGATAAAGGTATCTAGCGAAGACATGCTGAGGCTTTCGTCTAGCAGTGGATTGACTATGGCTGATGATGAATGCCGAAGTATCGTAATGGTAAAAATAATTGATAAAATATCCTTCTTTTTCAATAAATAGGTATGTGAACAGCATGGTATACTACGGTTTGTCATTAAGTACATCATCACTTGGTACAAATGACTATTTCGCGGCATTTGTTTCTGCAGCAGTTGAAATTCCCGCCTACACTTCATCGCTTTTCGTCATAGAAAAATGGGGTAGACGTGTGCCGCTTTGTGTGTATTTGGTCGTTAGTGGGGTAGCATGCATTGTGACTGCATGTATACGTAAGTTCGTTACTTTCTATTTGGTACCATAATTATCATGAGGTAAATGCATGTGTAGTAATCTGGATTTTGGTGTCAAATCCAGTGAAATATTCATATTTAAACTTCCGTCATCTTAGCTGAAGAGAATGACCACAGGGGCCCACTGCTTTTTCCGCGGGATTTTTCGGAATTTCATGCGTTTTTCTCATCGATCACCCCTATGTAATTTTGCTCGGTTCGTTTGAGTAGTGGATCGTAAACAGTGAACGTTCTATGTCCAAATTGACTTTTTATTTCATTCCCCCATATCCAGTCAGAATTAATAGGTAAATTTTCACGGGAATTTTTTCTGGACACGTGACATCCATGGTATGCAGACATATTAGCATTATGGAATGTGACCCCGAGCACAGCGGGTGGTCTACCAATGTATTTGAATAGGAAGAATTCCTCCTTTGATGCAAAATAAGTAACTTGTCGCACGTTAATAATATTATGGTAAGAGTTTCCGTAGATAAATATTTTTTTCCGTAGGTAGATATTTTTGAAATTACTTTTTGATGATATTGTGAAGAAATTAACATTGCATGATATTTAATAAATTTGCAAGACACAAATTTCTATCGAAATTGCAGCCAAGAATACTATTCCAATTCAAAATTACTAAGACTTGAATAGCGAGGTCACCGCCGGGGGTCAGAGATCAGGGTCGAGGTCACACTTACATTGATACCCATTGGTCACGTGTCCAGAAAATTTTCCCGTGAAAATATACCCATTAATGTTGACTGATATCTGTGTCCAAATTCTCCCTCTTTTTCAAGTCGGCTCCCATTTTATAACATGGATTTCTATTGCTAGTTGGTCGATTACTAGTATCAGTCCTGTACAATGATTTTATAAAGTCGATAATATATTATCGACTTACATCACCGTAAGTCTGGATGTCTGGCATGTGGCTTGAAGCTCTGTGGGTGGTATTCCTGTAGTTTTCAATGGCAAGATAGGAACTGTGGCCATTTTTCTGCTTAGAAAATTGTATTTTGTGCTAATTTAAAACAATATTACAGAAAATTCTCTCGATAACTTTTTAAATCTCTCGACAAAGATTTTACAAATATTGTTTTGTGCATTTTATGTGAAATTTAAAATCACCCAGTGCTCAGAATTTTTGCCGTAAGCGGTTTATCAAAAAGTCATGATTCATTTTCAAAATTCTCCTATTCATTTGTGTGTGCAACTGAAAATCATCCAGCCATCTGACAATGGGTGGTCTGCTAATGGCTGCCTCCATGAGCTCTATTCGATAATATATTATCGACTATATAAAATCATTGTACAGGACTGATTATGGCGGCTGGATTGTTCATTTGCAAGTAGAAACTTTTCTATTTTTTTTCTGGTGAAATATCTGTTTTAGCATCTTTTTCATGCTCGTTTTAGCATGATTAGCCATGTCTTAAACCACGTCATAAATTAGCCATGTCTTAAACCACGTCATTATCTCGGAGAAGCCGAAGACACTTAAAAATATCCAACCAGAAAAGATTCAGACAGGGAGACAAAACAGTCAATTTGGACATTGGAAGATACTCTCTTAAGGTTATTAATTATTTTAAACTGTTGTGATTTGGTAGTTCACAGCATCTTACGAATGGTATTGAGCTTTGGCAACATCTGCATTGCTCAATTCATAGCGAGCGTGTAGAAGAATTAAAATATACGATTTGTTGAATGAACTTTTGCAAAACATCAAGGTGTTAATTTTCAATAATATATTGATCTAGATAATGAAAATCGATTTTTAGGTTGCTTCGACAAACAATACCTCGTCTACCCTTAAGTCGTGTTCACACAGTCGGATATAAGTGAGTTATTACCGGTAATAAGCGACTTACAACCGGTATCAGTGACTTATTACCAGTATTAAGTGACTTAAATCCAACTGTGTGAACACGACTTAAGATTTTCTGGAATATAGATTACGTTGAATGATACGAATACGATCCACTGCTCAAAAGAAACAAAGGACGAGAAAGTTGTGATAAGTGCATCTTATAGCTCTGATACCAATAATTGTCAAGATGTCAAAACTTTATCATTTTTATATTTAATTACCACCAACTACATTTATTTTTATATGTCGATTAATTAAGGGATCTAGAATGAGCGTTTATGGCGTTTCGACAGTATATTTTGTGGGACATGAGAGCACCTCAGACGTATCGAATTACATTCTGAATACGAAGCATGTCTTTCTGATATCAAATAATTTTCATTTTTTGAAATTCACGCTATAATACAAATATTATGACAAATTATTAAAATTTGATATTTTTCACATTTTTGATATATAACAGTCCTCTAAATAAATTTTATAAATCTAATGATATATTCTTAAAGTGTATGTAGCTGGGAGGAAAATTTTGACCTTTTATATTGAAGATATGGATTTTTTTCCAAAAAGACCTATTTTTTTGGGTGTTTTGGGAAAAAAAATCCATATCTTCAATACGAAAGGTCAAAATTTTCAATTGATCGTCGGCTTTTCATCCCACCTACATACACTTTAAGTATAAATCATCAGATTTATAAAGTTTACTTCAAGTATTGTTAAATATCAAAAATATCAATTTTTAATGATTTGCCATAAAATGTGTATTACATTGCGAATGTCAAAAATCAAAATTATTTGATATCAGAAGGACATTCTTCGTATTCAGAATGCAATTCGATATGTCTGATGTGCTCTAATGTCCCACAATAAATACTGTCCAAACGTTCATACCCCTTCCCTTAATAAAACGCCATGAGAGTACACAATTATACTAGTATTTGATTCCCGATTCTTCAAGTCTGTTTCCATGCCCAAAACGCACCCAATCTTCTCTCTGGACCAGACGCATCCATTTTTAAGGGATTTTTATTTTAAATGAATTGAACCAAATCAAAATTTGATTACAATTGGGTATTCAACCGATCATATTATTATTTTTCTTGTTATTATTTTTTTAATCTATTGATGGTTCTCCAGCTTTAGGGACATGGAAGACCTGCTTAGCTATGATTGGGAAGTTTAGTATTTCAGCTTCATTTGGAATTATCTACATTTACGCAACGGAGATCTTCCCAACCCCAGTAAGGTATGTTATTCTCTATTCAGGCAGAGATCTTCCCAACTCCACTTTTATGACAAGCATAGGCCAACTTTGTGACTTTTGAAAAGGGCAGTTTTTGTTTTTTAGGCTCATTCAGCCCCGAAGTCATGGAAATCTCTCATTTTCACACAACACTTAGTAAACAATCATATAATTATTTCTAAGTAAATTTTATTGGTACAAAGTTTTACTTAACGATGTTATGACGTAATTTTCAAAGGGGGACTTATTTCTTTTGATGTGTTTATAAGGAATAATGTTGTGATTGCCGGAGACTTCCTTTAAAGAAATTGTTTAATTGGAGTAACATAAAAAAATAAGGATATGTACGTCGGGATTTTTTTTTAATTTCTAAATTTGTTTTTAACTTTTAAAGCTGTAAATTGCGTTTGATCAAGGCATTGGAACTTTTTTTCTTCTTTTTTTTCAATTCCAATTTTCTATTTATTTACTTATTTATTTATTGCAAAACACTCTAGGTCGGGCTTAATTTTAGGGTCGGTCGTGTTACGCCAATCAAACTATTTTTTAGTCCTTAAAAGTAAGCTAGACTTGATAATTTCAGACAAGTAGAACAAAAGTACACTTTATCCTGTCTTAAATTCAGATTTTAAAAATTGCATTAAAATTTCGATATAGTGTGTATTATATACACTAAGCCAAAAAAGAAACTTATAATTTTTCACAAATTCTCTCCATAAAAATGAACAAAAATTGCACACAGGATTACTTCAATACTCTACTCTAAACGCTTGTCAGTAACCAAACAGTTATCCAACTGACACAACAGCAAAATGCACTGACATGCAACACCTTCCTGGACCACATTCACAGCGCAACATATTTCTTTGGCTGTGTTCCAATTATTCGCCTGTACATGAACAAAAATTACTCACAGGATTACTTCAATACTCTACTCAGCTTCCGGGATCACATTCACAGGCGAATAATTGGAACCCAGCCGTAGAAATCTGCTGCGCTGTGAATGTGGTCCAAGAAGGTGTTGTATGCAAGTGCATTTTGCTGTTGTGTCAGTTGGACAACTGCATAGCTACTGACATGTGTGCAGAGTAGAGTATTGAGGCAATCCTGTGTGTAATTTTGGTTAATTTTAATTGACAGGATTTTAAGATATGACCTTGTGAAAAATTAAAAGTTTCTTTTTGGCTTAGTGTATTATATCTTGGTAAATATTCCGATTTTTACAATTTGGACAACTGCATATCTACTGACATGTGTGCAGAGTAGAGTATTGAGGCAATCCTGTGTGTAATTTTGGTTAATTTTGATTGACAGGATTTTAAGATATGACCTTGTGAAAAATTATAAGTTTCTTTTTTGGCTTAGTGTATTATATCTTTGTAAATATTCCGATTTTTCAATCACGACTGAATATTCTGGTAAAACAGTCATTTCACCTTTCCATTCTGATATTTATGTTTGCAACAGAGTTTGCCCACATATACGTTCCAAATTTTCCAAGGCATGTTAGGTGTGAGACTCGTATGTTCGAAGAAAATAGTATAATTATTCTATAAACGTATCAATATAATTTTGACTACATAACAGGTCCATTGGGGTTGGTGCATGTTGTATGGCATCAGAGCTGAGCGGTATAGTAACACCAATGATTCTCTCTTTGGGATTGATAATATGGGGGCCATTGCCATTACTCATATTTGGTGTAGCATCTATTATTGCTGGTGGTCTTACTTTGCTGTTCCCTGAAACCATGGGAGAACCACTTCTAGAGACAATGGAAGAAAGTGAAGCCTTTGGGAAGTAGGTGGACTGTTCATTTCAATAATTTTAAACCGTAAAAAATATCAATATCAGGTTTGTAGTTTTCCTACATTAGTGGAACCAATGTTGTTTGACATCCTTACACCTCAAAGGATAAGACTAGAATTGGTTTCATATTTTTTCTATGTCCCTATACTTCCCATGAGGGGTCGAAGGTCATAATGGGGCCAAAAGTTAGTATCTGTTCTATCAAGCTGTAATATATTCCAAATTATTCCTCTAATTGCAAGGAATAAAGAAATCAATTGTCATGTTGCACTAGGGTGCTTAGTTAAATTACTCCTATCGGCAAACCAAATAAATTTATTTGAGAAATTTATAACCTCAGAATCGGATGAAATTACGGGTCATTCGATTATAAACACAGCCAAATTAAAACGTCGCCACTAGTTCAATCCCCATTTAATCTAGTGGCTGTGTTTATATTTCTATTGGACTCTGGCTGCATGAACTATCAAGGGGGGGATGACAATACAAAATTGACTAAAATTAAGTATATGTTTGAGATTTATTATTTTAAGGGGAGTAATTTGAGACCAGTTTCGATGAAATTGGACTATTTTTTAAATTGTGACCTGTGTGTATCAATTTTTTGACATTTGACCTATTCGACCTATAACTCCTGAACTAAGCACCGTAGAAAAATATGACAATTGACTTTTTTTATTCCCTGTGATGAGAGGAACAATTTAAGATACATTACAATATGATGGAACTATTTTACGTTTTGCCACCACTGTGACCTTCGACCCCTCGTGGGAACCACAGAGGGTTTAGAAAAAAGGAACCAATCAAATTCTTATCACTAGGCGGTTACCCGTATTTCGCGGTTTCGGCTATCATGGTTATTGGCTTTTGCAGATCTCAAAATCAGGATGTGTCCTTTGGCTGGGATCACTTTCCTCACAGCTGAGCTCAATTGCAGCTTTTTGCAATTTGACTTGACTTTCGCCCTCAATTTGAAATGACCTTTGACCACGGATGACCTAACAAACGCAAACCTGAGCTTCCTTGGCCAAAGTTACACCCACCCACAAAGTTTGAGCTCCATTATATGAGCAATTTGAAATTTTTACGTTTTTTGACCTATGACCCCTTACCGTAGGTCTGACAAAAAGGTCACCGTGGAAACTTTTGTTTGTTAGTCCAAGGTCCACTCACCCACCAAGTTTGAGCTCCATAGGGGCAATTTGAAATTTCTACCTTTTTTGACCTATGACCTCTTAACCGTAGGTCTGACGAAAAGGTCACCTTGGAAACTTTTATTTGTTATTCCAAGGTCAACAGACCCACCCAGTTTGAGCTCATAGGAGCAATTTGAAATTAGACTTCAATTGGACTTGACCCGGACGTTGATTGCAGACTTAAGGGGTGGGGTATGAACGTTTGGACAGTATTTATTGTGGCACATTAGAGCACATCAGACATATCGAATTGCATTTTGAATACGAAGAATGTCCTTCTGATATCAAATAATTTTGATTTTTTGAAATTCGCAATGTGATACACATTTTATGGCAAATCATTAAAAATTGATATTTTTGATATTTAACAGTACTCGAAGTAAACTTTATAAATCTGATGATTTATACTTGAAGTGTATGTATGTGGGATGAAAAGCCGACGATCAATTGAAAATTTGGACCTTTCGTATTGAAGATATGGATTTTATTCCAAAACACCAAATAAAATTAGGTCTTTTTGGGAAACAAAATCCATATCTTCAATATGAAAGGTCAAAATTTTCAATTGATCGTCGGCTTTTTCTCCCAGCTACATACACTTTAAGAATATATCATCAGATTTATAAAATTTACTTCGAGGACTGTTATATATCAAAAATGTGAAAAATATCAAATTTTAATATTTTGTCATAAAATTTGTATTATATCGTGAATTTCAAAAAATTAAAATTATTTAATATCAGAAAGACATTCTGCGTATTCAGAATGCAATTCGATATGTCTGGTGTGCTCTCATGTCCCACAAAAAATACTGTCGAAACGCTTAAAACGCTCATTCCAGATCCCTTAAAGATGCCAAAAAACATTGGTTCCACTAATGTAGGCATAACATTGAATTCTTTCATTTCGGATGTAATTTTATCCAGTTTTATTTTCAACTTCAAAGAAATTCACTTTGTTTGGCAATTATGATTTTGAATTTCCAAATCATACACATACGCACAAACATCTCCAGTACATTTTACTAGTAATGTTTAAACGCCCAAAACGCATTGCGCATTATACGCATACTATTCAAAATGCGATACGTGTGCGAACACAGTACGCGTATATGACAAACAAGTGTGCTTACGCACAAACATGCGTAGTACATAATTAGCCTCTCGTTATAAAAGGTCAGCAGACCTTGCTCGTCCTTCAACATGTTTGAGGGGAGTATGCCGATTTAATTTGGTTACGTAAGGTATCCTTTCAAAGCAAACACTATGGACCACAAGAGCCTCGTCCAATGGCACAGTCCAATAACCTCAATTACATAATCATAGTGCAAAATTTGACCTCAAGTTGCAGAGTATGAGTTTTTGTACCCAAATCTTCAAAGGTCATTCAATGAATGTACACATGTATTGGGGTATAAGAACTTCCCCTGATAGATGAGAATGTTGTGGATCTTAATGAAATGAACTGGGAATTGTTTCATTGTAAAAGTTCTAATGTTGTCCTCGAGAGAGACAGTTTATATGCTTCGCTATGCATCTGTGTGTTAAAACAAGCTACCATTGCAAAATATTATGAAGCGAGAAAAACGTGCGTCTGGTTGTACATAACACGCGGGCAAGACAGGCAAAACAATAATGTAACATTAATGTTTCGCATTCCTTCCCCCTCCATATCAATGTTTAAGCAAACACTTGACTAAACGTCATTTAATTTGAAGGTTACTACTTGTTTATAAAGAATGCAAATGAAGTGCTCAAACCTAAACATTTTCCTAACACCCCATCCTCCCCTCCCCTTCCCCACCAATCAATGTTGGGTTCTATTAGGCTCCCGTGACCAAACAAATTAGGATTCAAAATTGCAGAGTCCGAACACGGAGGCTATTCATAAGACCCAAATCAACATTGTTACGGGGGAGGAGGGGTCGAATATGGTGCGTGGTCCTCAAGTGTCCCAAGACTAGTTTCCGTACTTTGCGTTTTGTTTACAATTTCCTTTCCGATGGTAATGACATTTTAAAAATAAATAAAACAATTGACAGTGATTCGTCGTCATCATTAACATTATCACCATCATCATCATCATTATCATCACCATCATCACCATAATCATCATCATCACTACCATTGTCAAAGGAATACATTTCGTAAATCACGTTTTTAAACTTCGAGTCTAGTTTGCCACCAAAAAATATCAACTACCAGATAAGGCTCAAATAAAAATAAAGTGAACTATTTACAGTCCATTTAAAAACAAATTTGTTTTAGATAATGATTTGGAAATTCAAAATCATATTTCCAACACAAAGTGAATTTCTTTGAAGTTTTAAAAATAAAGTGGATTTAATTACATCCGAAATGAAAGAATTCGGTGTTGAATATAAAATCCCAAACCCATAGCGCCCTGTAGTATATTGATATAATTATTTAACAGTTGAGCGCAATTGATCGCTGGATATGTGAAACACCTCATACGTATTTTTTTATTCGTGTACCTTCGTGCAAGACAATTACACAAAAGATCACAGAATAATGCTCTCAATACCGCATAATCTAATCACCACATTCCGTGCAATCTTATACTAAGATCTACGACGTATATACAAACACAAATACTGAACCATGGAGCAAAACCATCAAACGAAGACGACTAAACAACTGGGTTAGGTCATCCAGATGATACTCCAGCACGTCAAGCCCAAACGTAAAACTAAGCGCCCTCTCGGGCGACGCAAACCACCATGGGTGGCGCAAATCCAAAAAGTAGATCAGAAAACACAGATCAACGACCGAATAGCCTGGAGAGTAGTAGTAGGAAAGCGTAGACGGTGATGAGGATTATAGCCTACTAAAGATAACTACGTTTTCATGATTTTATTGAGTCGCTATGTCAACTGCAGTGTTGGAAGACAAGTCCGGACTTGGAAGTATACTTTTCAGTGGATTTACTCCGATTCCGATGGACAAGATGGACTCCTATTAAATTGACTTGGACTCTTAGATTCTGCTTACGTTGAACATGACTAGGAATAGGACTTGGGGCTTGACTGCCGATAGACTCAGCTTGACTTGGACTTGACTCTGCCTGGGCTCGACTGCGGTTATATCTTTAACACTGCGGTTAATCATGGTCATGAGACTTACGGTATACAATCATAACTGTAAATATTATGTTTTTACTTACTTTACAGAAAAGAAAGGTCGAAGTGACTTCATATCAGCATCGGAGTTGACCGTCCAATAATGGCGATAAAGATCGCATTTTCCATAACAATTCGAAGTGCAGACCAAACATCACCATCTTATGAAGACGATATCGGACATCCATGTTTTTACAGACTTTCGAAATTTTATATAAAGCGCCTTTTTCTAAAAGTGACAACGCGACAATATTAAAGCAAAACATAAAAGAGCAAGATTATAAACAAGCAAATAAGTATATAAACAAAGGTGGCATATCAGTGTAAAATATGAATAAGTAGGCCTATTATGAAACATAAACCAGCAGTAGCAACAGAGAAAGCTCTGTCCCCAGCACGTTTAGTGGATGATGCAATTTCAAAAGTGACAAACGATAAAGAGTCCAGCCGCTATCTTTAGAAGACAAGCATCAATGTGTAAGAAGTGTTAACAATGATCCTGTGTCATATACTGAAGTACCCAAAAAGGTGGTTTTGTTACATTTTGATGTGCAGCTTGGATTTCAAAACACTGTCACTTGAGTATTCCTTCACTTAGAAGATTCAATTAGGTCTTAAATTGAGGCTAATTTATTCTATATTACTCGGGTTATTAACCTGTTTTAAAATAATTTTTAATTATTTTCTTATGACGTTTGGCCTGAAATGTGCCAAGGGTGGTTGAGGATTAGGAGGAGGGTTAGGAGGAGGGATTCGTATCGTAAATTTGATCTAAAACTCCCATTAAAAATTTGAATTTAGTAAAAAAATGTCTAAATAAACTCCCAGACATCTAAACCAAGTAAATAAATACAGAAGGTCATTTAAAAGATTAATACTTGCTCAAAATGATTGTAAATGTGGAAAAAGGAGGAAGGGTTAAATGCCACCTACTTTGTGATTGTTTCTGCCCGCACTCTCATTTTTTAACCGATTTCCATAAAAAAGGTGTCAAAATGCTCAGGAGGATGAACCACTTCAAATGAGATGTGTAGGTAAGATGTTTGAAACATTTCATTTTTTACTATGTAACACAAAAAGGTACCCCAGGTTGTGACACAGGACCATATACAATGCAATGGTTTGAATACCCCGCAAATGTTTGGCAATGTATATATACGGCATTTCGCAAACCCTCCCAATATATCTGTATTTTTGTGAGAGAGAAAAGCGTAATTTGTGGGTTAGGGTATAAACGGTTATTTGGCGTCGATTGGAGTTGCATATAAATTGGGGTATTCAAACATTTTAGAAACAAAATGTCAGTTTCTCTGCCTTTAAATTCAAATTCTTTTGTACATAAAAACCAGGTTTAATGTTGATACAGATATACTTTAAAGTGTAGAAAGAACACAGAGGTGCAAAAATAAACTTCAGAGAGTTGGCAAGTTGTTTTTATTTTGTGATTTACTTGACTGCGAGATCCAAGTATCGCATTATAGTACAGGAAGTGGAAAAGAAAACAAACCCACCCGCCGGCCGACCCTATTATGCAATGGCACCTTATAGCTAAACTCCTCAACAAGAGTTTGGAAAGTTTTTCAAGCATCTGTATCTCAAATTATTTCTGACATATTCATATCGTGTTGCATATCAATGGATACCTACAATACTCCCCTTTACAATGACACCCCATTTGAAACAATAACATTTTTCACGGCTGAGTACGCGCCTTGTGAATGTAGTGGGGTCTCAAACAGAATTTGCCAAATTGACCATTATTCTGTGCAGCAAGCTGCAATCCCATATCTTCACAATCTGGGACCTAATGCAATACTCCAAGATGACACCGCTCGCCCCACAGAGCCACGGTAGTCAACGACTACCTACAGAATATGGGAGTGGAGTCAAAATGGCCTTCCATCTGTTCCATCAGGCCAGACCCGGGGCCAGACCTCAACCCGATTGAACACTTGTGGGACCAGCTTGATCATGCTGTGCGTGCCAGAGAAGCCCATATGCAACCACATTGAATGACCTGTGACGAATCCTTGTTGAAGAATGGAATGCCATGCCACAGTAATGTTTAACCAGGTCGGTGAGCAGCATGAGGAAATGGTGCCTGACTATTGTGAATGCCTGTGGTTTTTCCACCCGCTATATTGAGGTTAGTGGCTAGCATTGTTTGAGCACAGAATAATGGTCAATTTGGCAAATTATGTTTGAGACCCCACTACATTCATAAGGCGTGTACTCAGCCGTGAAAAATGTTATTGTTTCAAATGAGATGTCATTGTAAAGGGGAGTATTGTAGCTACCCATTGACATGCAACACGATATGAATATGTCACAAATAATTTGAGATACAGATGCTTGAAAAAACTTTCCAAACTTTTGTTGAGGAGTTTATATAGTATATGGTCAATTCCAGCCAAAGCGGGACAAAATTCTCTGAGGGCCACTTTTCCTTTTCAATACAGACTGAGATGAGAAGATCATATCTAGTTAATCATCAGGTGGAAGAGCCATCGGATTGAAAAATAACTTTTCTTGCTAGACCAAATAAAGTGTTAAATGTGCATATACATGTTATCCACGAATTTAAGCCTTTTTCACCTGTCGTACACCATACATTTTCACTTTCTTTAATATCTTTCAATATTTAACGTGTGACCCATTAGACTAGAAATGGGTGAAGACTTTGAACGCAAAATTTTATTACATAATATTAAAAGAAATTTTTTGGTTATTACAAATGTTAAGAAGCGGTGTATAGGTAAGATTGTGTCAATTCTTCGAGCTCTTTCCAAAGTGGCTGTCATTTAACATTACTGCATCAGTTCGAAAGATTAGAATAAATGCTTTATAGAAATGTAAAGTAAGATTTGGTATCTCGTCGCAGGATGAGGACCTCGGGTGGATTCGTGGGGTAACAGCGCTTTGAAAATTAGCAAATTTACTATTAATGTTTTAATAAAAGTTAAGAATTACTTTTCCGTATGTCAATAATTCAGGCTACAATGGCACTAAAATGAATTTTAATCAAAATACAAACTACGTGGAATATTTAGAATTGATCATTATGGCATTTTTGGGTATAAAAATCGTGAGAATAATGAAGTTATCAAATTCAAATAGACATAGCAAACAGTAAATATTATTATTTGAAATAAAATCATTCCATATTTTCATGCAGCAGCATTCGATTAAATTGCGTTTGATAGTTCCTATGAACTTAAAACACTTAACTGTGATTTAAGTAGGGATTTGTGGGTAACTAAAATGTTCGCGGATAACACATATTTGAAGGTATTTATTGGTAAATGGCAAAATAGAAAATATTACAGGAGGTTGGAAATCATATTTGGTTATTCCTCGTTGTGTTTGAATGATTTCCGTTTCTCTAACTCATTGCAGTATCCCGAAAATGGTTGGTAATTTAGGATAATCAATCAAAACCTCTTGATACAAGCTTCAGTATAATTTCAAGAGAACGCTATTAAACAGGACTGTTTTGAAACCGATTTCGCATGTTTTCAAAAATGATATGATGAATAAGAAACATCAAATTAACGAGTAAATCCTTGGATTCGTGGGTAAAGCCGAACTTGTGGGTAAAGATGCAAGTACTATAGTATAGTTTGGGGTTTGCTTTTCTTAGGTGCATAAACTATAAATACTGTAACAATTATACCATAACCATGGCTTGAATATGTGCTGATTTTGATTTCAAATAAACATTCTCCTTGGTAGAGCATCGGTCCGGTGATCCGAAGGTCCCAGGTTCAAATCCTGGATGGTCAGTGAAATTTTTTCACTGGCTGTCATCTATGTATGTGGAGACTTGTCTTAAAAACTTTTCTCACAAACATTCTCCTTGTTTTCAGGGCTAGCATCTCTTCGGGATTTGTGGGTATCAAAATTTTATTAAAAGCGGTGAACAAGCGGTGAAGCGATCTACAATTTTAAAGCGTTTGTCAAACGAATTCAGTGTCCAAGGTCATTAAATGTAACTTTAAGTTATGGCAATTATATTTGCTGGACTCGTGGATAACATTTTGATACGCGAGTAACGTCAAATTTGATTTTGTGGAATTTTATAGGTTAAATGTATTTGTATATAATAAGAACTTGGACCTAAAAAATATACTAGTAGTATGAAACATCGTTTCATGATATAGTCATTTATAGCATATTTACTAACATTTTTCAGAACGATCATTTTATTTTTGATACGCGGGTAACAAAATTATTAGCCAAAATCACTTAATGGCCTCTTTTGTGGAATTCAATCGTTTTACATTATGAAGAGAGATCATGCAAACTTCTTTCCAACGGTAATAAATTCATTTTGATTGAAAGACATTCAATAACATATGGTGCTTTCTTTATCTTTGAATTCGTGGGGAACGCTAACTCATTTAAACCATCATAACTTGTCCCCTGGTATGATTGCTAGTAAAGGCCTATATACCTGAAGAGAACACATTGGACGTGACATGATATGCTCCATCAATAACGTAATTTCCTTTATTAATGACATTTTAAAGTGGAAAGTTCACATACAGAGAATTTTGTCCCGCTTTCGCTGGAATTGACCATATATACATTTTTGGGAACAATTTCTGAACTTTAACGAGTCCTTAGTAAAGTGATCTTAAAAACAAATATTAACAATAACACCATGACCTACCCTATCTGAGCTGTTTGGATATACCAGTATATATTTCGCGATCAGAGGGAAGGGACGGTCCCAGGACCTGTGGTGATCCTGTACCAGTCCATCATATGTCATCAATGCGAGTAACCAACACTTTTGCTCAATATTTTATGTACATGAAGCAGGTTATCAGAATTGTAATATCATGCAAAGGACAAGACTCAAACTACATACCGTACCTCGGTACGGCATGACAAAAAAAAACTTCAGAGAGATGATGCAGTGTTGGTTACTTATACGCGTATCACGTTATACCTGAAAGCACAGATGCTGAAACCTGTCCTGAAACCGAGCATGGCCCTCCTGCAATGGAAATTAAGAAATGTGATGCGATCAAGCAAAATCAGTCGGAATATTAAATTGTTAGTTTCTTATGGGATAGTAACAAACATTTGAAAAGCACGTTACAGAAAACCCCATTGAAATTGAACAACCAGTTCCAAAGATTATGAGCAATTAAAGAATTTCCAAAACAGGAAACAAAGGGAAAAAATTGCTTTGTTTGGCTATAACTCAAAATCAATATTACCGAGTTCCTGCTGATTTTGCTTGATCGCATCACAAATGAGCTAAAATCATCACACAGTATAAATTCTAAACATGAAATACTAATAAACGTCAGGACATACCTTTAGCTAAAATGTTTGGAATCAATGTGGTAGCATCTGCACTGCGCCGACGACTGACAATGTTGTTGGTCCCCCACGCATACAATGACGACAAGCATTGCGTTATCTATTATAGGCCGGGACGACTGACAATGTTGATGGTCCCCCACGCATACAATGACGACAAACATTGCGTTATCTAGGCCGGGACAAGTGCAATATTAATTATTTCGTTGAAAGCTAATTGTTTCAATACAAAACATTGTTCTTGTCACGACCTAAACTCCGCAACGTCTCCTGGATGTTATACGAAGCAACTGATCCTTCGGCGACATTCTCCATTCCAGTCTCCTGGATGTGATACGGAGCAGCTGATCCTTCGGCGACATTCTCCATTCTAGTACTAGGAAGGAAAAAGAACTACATTATATATTTGAGCATGTAGGATAAGTAGTTGCTTGTTGACAAAGGCATAAAAACATTTGATTTGTTCGTACATGAAGGCGAAATAATAACGGTAACGTGCAGTTATGTTACCCTGGTATATCCTAAACAAATTATCATAATTATAACCAGCAGCCAATAGCTGTACCTTAGCTCGGATTTAAGACCTCATTCGTTGAAATCGGTAAAGAAATGAACCTGCGGTGATCCAAAATCCCAAGAAAGATACAAATTACATGACAGGCATGAGAATGATCATCTATGAAAAAACCTGAAAAGTTTTTTTGACCACAAAAAAGCATGAAATCCCACAAAAGCAGGAAAATTCTCATGCCTGACATGAAGATTTCACACCACCAAATAGTATATATGGGTGTGCGCCCTTGAATTTCACTTCTCAGAAAAACCCATTGATTCTGAATATAAGCATTAAAATGAGCAAAATTTGCATAATTTTAGCCAAATTTGGATTGGTCATGATTAGTAATATTAATTCCTGCAAGTGTACCACAGATGGGAGAGATCGAATAACTTTTAATGATTTTAAGCAGCCTTTTCTTTACAGAAACACCGGCATGGTTTTGCCTGAAAAATAGGAAATTCCCAGACATCGTAGACTTTGAGGGTCAGTCGTAAAAAATAATGACGGTCAACCTATATTTTTTCCCAGCCAGAGGGATCGGGCAAGGGCTGATTTCAACCATCATAGCTGTCGCTTAAAACTGAGTCGCAAAAAAGAAAAAAAAATGACGTTTCTTAAGGCAAATTTAGCACATATCTCTATGGGACTCTGATTTGGTGGTGTGAGATCTGAATGGAGCTGTGTGTGCGAGTCTCAACTTTTGATTGAGCAAGTTAGCCCTGTGCCTAATTCGTGTTTGGATTCACCGAAGAAGTGCATTGACTGAATTTATGTAATTAAAGGCTAAAATTGAAGAGAACTGCAACATTTGCTACTAATATACCAGTGCTAAGGTGAGTTTATGACCCAAAATGTGTGTTTGAGTGAAAGATTCCATTTCGTAGAGTGACTTAGGCCCATGCAATGTAATCATAATATTTTGTAAGCTTACATCATCAATGGCATGCAATGACTCAGTGCCAGATAGAGAAGACATTGCAGTATGGTGCTAGGGTACTGGTCGGAACTCATGAAATAGGCGCCTGGATCAGGTAAGCTTACGGTTTGTGTGTTGGTGGGGGGGTAGGCTAATTAAGCTTATGATTCCACTACTGGTAACCCAGGTAAGGTTTACAATCATGATGGTATGCAATGACTCAGTGCCAGATGTAGAAGACATCAGTATATGGTAGCACGTGGGCTAGGGCACTGGTTGGAACTCATAAAATGTGTCCATGGATCAGGTAAGCTTAGGGGGGGGGGGGGGTTAGACTTAAGATTTCACTAATAGGCCATATAATTCAACACTTGTAATTCAGACATTGTGGTCATGTTCTTCTTTGTTTTGTGTGTCTGCCTGGTTACTTGTCCCTCTTGACTGTAAATTGCTGAAAGCCTAAGTCTTGGTGAATTTTTAACATGGTAATCACAATGCTATCTTCAGTAGATAGCAGATGTCACAGACACAATGATTCTGCTTGAAAAAAAAATTAACCAGCTTCTTGCTCAAATTATGCTAAAAATAAGTTAATTAGATTAAAATAGTCTGAAATTAAGGATAATCAGAAACATGTTGCATCATTCAGATTTCACACCACCAAATAGTATATATGGGTGTGCGCCCTTGAATTTCACTTCTCAGAAAAACCCATTGATTCTGAATATAAGCATTAAAATGAGCAAAATTTGCATAATTTTAGCCAAATTTGGATTGGTCATGATTAGTAATATTAATTCCTGCAAGTGTACCACAGATGGGAGAGATCGAATAACTTTTAATGATTTTAAGCAGCCTTTTCTTTACAGAAACACCGGCATGGTTTTGCCTGAAAAATAGGAAATTCCCAGACATCGTAGACTTTGAGGGTCAGTCGTAAAAAATAATGACGGTCAACCTATATTTTTTCCCAGCCAGAGGGATCGGGCAAGGGCTGATTTCAACCATCATAGCTGTCGCTTAAAACTGAGTCGCTCCTGTGAAGAAAAAATGACGTTTTCTTAAGGCAAATTTAGCACATATCTCTATGGGACTCTGATTTGGTGGTGTGAGATCTGAATGGAGCTGTGTGTGAGTCTCAACTTTTGATTGAGCAAGTTAGCCCTGTGCCTAATTCGTGTTTGGATTCACCGAAGAAGTGCATTGACTGAATTTATGTAATTAAAGGCTAAAATTGAAGAGAACTGCAACATTTGCTACTAATATACCAGTGCTAAGGTGAGTTTATGACCCAAAATGTGTGTTTGAGTGAAAGATTCCATTTCGTAGAGTGACTTAGGCCCATGCAATGTAATCATAATATTTTGTAAGCTTACATCATCAATGGCATGCAATGACTCAGTGCCAGATAGAGAAGACATTGCAGTATGGTGCTAGGGTACTGGTCGGAACTCATGAAATAGGCGCCTGGATCAGGTAAGCTTACGGGTTGTGGGTTGGTGGGGGGGTAGGCTAATTAAGCTTATGATTCCACTACTGGTAACCCAGGTAAGGTTTACAATCATGATGGTATGCAATGACTCAGTGCCAGATGTAGAAGACATCAGTATATGGTAGCACGTGGGCTAGGGCACTGGTTGGAACTCATAAAATGTGTCCATGGATCAGGTAAGCTTAGGGGGGGTTAGACTTAAGATTTCACTAATAGGCCATATAATTCAACACTTGTAATTCAGACATTGTGGTCATGTTCTTCTTTGTTTTTGTGTGTCTGCCTGGTTACTTGTCCCTCTTGACTGTAAATTGCTGAAAGCCTAAGTCTTGGTGAATTTTTAACATGGTAATCACAATGCTATCTTCAGTAGATAGCAGATGTCACAGACACAATGATTCTGCTTGAAAAAAAATTAACCAGCTTCTTGCTCAAATTATGCTAAAAATAAGTTAATTAGATTAAAATAGTCTGAAATTAAGGATAATCAGAAACATGTTGCATCATTCAGATTTCACACCACCAAATAGTATATATGGGTGTGCGCCCTTGAATTTCACTTCTCAGAAAAACCCATTGATTCTGAATATAAGCATTAAAATGAGCAAAAATTTGCATAATTTTAGCCAAATTTGGATTGGTCATGATTAGTAATATTAATTCCTGCAAGTGTACCACAGATGGGAGAGATCGAATAACTTTTAATGATTTTAAGCAGCCTTTTCTTTACAGAAACACCGGCATGGTTTTGCCTGAAAAATAGGAAATTCCCAGACATCGTAGACTTTGAGGGTCAGTCGTAAAAAATAATGACGGTCAACCTATATTTTTCCCAGCCAGAGGGATCAGGCAAGGGCTGATTTCAACCATCATAGCTGTCGCTTAAAACTGAGTCGCTCCTGTGAAGAAAAAAAAATGACGTTTTCTTAAGGCAAATTTAGCACATATCTCTATGGGACTCTGATTTGGTGGTGTGAGATCTGAAGCGCCGTGTGCTTGCCATTGATTAGAACATGCAAATGTAACTTAGATTTCGTTCCTTGCTTGGGTTTTTGATCACCGTTTGCATAAGTACCAGACTTGCGAGTCCTGTTTATCAGGGACAGTCTGTGTAGCTCAGTGGTAGAGCGCTCGCCCGACAAGCGAGAGGTCTGGGGTTCAAGTCCCCGCACAGGCAGGTATGTCCAGAGTTTTTTCTCTGGTATATCTGCCTATGCATGTTATGTTTCCATTTGTAAATTCATGTTTAAATGTGCTAGTGTGCGATGCGTAATTCTTCTTTCCCCTGTATATTGATATATTAAGAATAACGATTAAGCATCATTAATTTGATCTCGTGCACTAGTTGTAATGTTTGAATGTTTCCATGTTCCAGTGTATGATGCGCAAGCCTTAAGTAACAGGCTTTATTCGCCCTCTCCCCATCACGCACACCTACCTTGCACTGAGAAATTGAAAGATAAAATCGTGAAGACAATTTACACAAGCACCTGCTCTCCTCAGCTTTACACAAAATGGGTCATTCCAAAATGTGATGTTCGGAGTCGGACGATGTAAATGAGGAACATCGAGCAGGCCGGGACGAGTGCAATATGGTTTGAATATTTTCACAAATTTCACTCATCTCGATCTACCCGACGCCCTCTTTCTGCACAACTCCTGTAGAAAGTGAGATCACTTTTTCACAGTGTCTCATGCAACATATATTTGAGTCGCAAACCAATGGTACCAAACTTTTACTTCCGTGACATGTGAACCACGGGTCTGTTGTCTATCCATACGATTCCATATTTGGGATGATAGATTTCCTGATCCGTTGAATTTCCCAATCACATAGCGGTATCGGTGGTTGTTGGAAGTATTATCGGTTGAGAAAATTCCGATCCGCAGGCCGGGACGAGTGCAATATTTGCCACGCCTGTAATAGGACAACATTGAGCTCGTCTAGACCTACTTATCGGAACCACTTTCCACTGTGGAGAAACGACGTTTATTTAAAAAAAAAAAAAAAAAAAAAAAAAAAAACTAAAAACGTGCTAGTACATGTGCTGACAAATTTTAATTTTTGCCAAAGCTCACTACCATTCGCAAGATGCTGTGAACTACCAAATCGCAACAGTTTAAAATAGTTGCTAACCTTAAAATTCCAGTGCCAATTACGGAATATCCTTCGCACTGTAAGGATGTGACGGACAGCGCGGATGGCATTCCGTATTTATTCCACAAATGCTGTATTTCACATAGCATTGCGGAGTCAGATATAAACATGGAGCTATTAAGAATGGAGAGGTAATAGATTATGTAACGCATTGTACACTTGTGCCGATTTGAAATCTGAGAAGCTATTCATCGAAAGGTACCTTTTGTTTGGGACAAAGGGCTTCCACCATTAAATCGGTAAGCTGACCCGACAGTGTATTAACGCTTTACCTAGCAGACTACTGTCAATAAGTGATCAAACGAAAGTCGTGTGAAAGCGCTTACTATAACGAAAAGTACCTTTTGTTGTTATAGCACTCAAGGGTGTAATTGAGTAGCCGTAAGCTCAAAAGGCACACATTAGCCGCTGATGCAGTTCGTTGTCACCCCACTGACTGTTGGTGCTTCATTTAAATAAATTGAATGCGCTTGCTGAATGATGACACATCAAGGCTGCCATGTATGCATGTCTCTTACTGTATAATGGTAATAGCTACGCATAGGCCTGCATGAAACATATAATAAGTATACCGGTATAGGCCTATATTAAAGTTGTTTCACAAATTGACATTTTATTTTATTTTAAGAAAGAGAATGTCATAAACAGTGGCGTACTGAAGGGGGGGGCAGCTCTTTTGTGAGAGGTTTTGGGAGGGGATGAGGGAGGAAGAGGAGGGGGAGGGGACATGAAGAATAAGAGGGGGCTGGAGGAAGAGAGAAAGAGGGACAAAAAGTATGAGGGGATGGAGAAGGGAAGGGAGATAAGAAGAGGGAGTGATACTTTAGCAAGGAAAGAATAAGTACAGAGAAAGGAAAAGAAAGGAATAACAAATAAATGTAGGCCTTATAATAATTATTATAGAAACTAAACACAGACCCCCCCCCCATAGGCCTAACACTAACAGCACTATAGGCAGCCATTCGATGATGTCAATGCCTTTATGCGTTACGTATTTAAAACGCCCAGTCAGATGTATTTTACACCTGCCAAGCACAAGTCACCCAATTTCGAAAATTGGACGTTGAATGTACACTCTCATGAATATTGATTGGCAACATTTTCCAATATGTCAGCGCTCAAATCGGACACAATAGAACAATAGACCATTCAGTGCGCTGGATATAAACACATCAAAAGAAATAAGTCCCCCTCTGAACATGCATGTCGTCATAACATTTTAAGGTTTCGTTTTGTACCAATAAAACTTGAAATAATTATATGACTGTTTACTAAGTGCTGTGTGAAAATGAGAGATTTCCATGACTTCAGGGCTGAATGATTCTAAATTGAAGGCAAAAACTACCCTTTTCAAAAGTCACAAAGTAGGCCTATGCTTGTCACAAAAGTTGATTCATGGCTTGTTACTAATGGAAAACCCCATGTGTTTGAGTGCAGTTTAAAATCCTCACCAAGTGAACATTTACTGTAATGTGTATCGATTCTTGGTCATTCAGCCATGCAAATCCCCTTGGTGCAGAGTTCAGCACAGTGAGTTGTAAGATGGCCAGTTCCAATCCTTGTCCCAATACGCCTTGCAGTTAACAAGCATAGGCCTACTTTGTGACTTTTGGAAAGGGCAGTTTTTGTCTTCAATTTGGGTTCATTCAGCCATGAAGTCATGGACATCTTTCATTTTCACAAAACACTTAGTAAACAATCATATAATTATTTTTAAGTAAGTATTATTGGTACAAAGTTTTACTTTACGATGTTCGGATGTTATGACGAAATTTTCAGAGGGGGAATTATTTCTTTTGATGTGTTTATATTTAACCAACATTAAAAATTTATCCAACCTTTTCGCCACCTTTTTAGTTAAAAAAGGCAAACTTCAGCTTGGTTAAAATTGGCCTCTATAATAAACAACGGTTTGGTAATAATACCAGGTTAAAAACACAATGGTTGCTGGATTGCTGGATACAGTCTGTTTCAGTGTTATTAGTTGTTGCCCTAGGGTTCTTGGTTTTAAAACATTCTGCATGGTCGGTTTATGGTGAAATAGGGGTCCTATATGTTGAAGGCATTGCAGGCATAGGCCTATATGCCAATAATGCCATCAGTTACGTGGTTACAGTTAGTTCCTGGGATATATTTGAAAGTGTTAAAATCTTCTGGCTATTCCGCTAAATTCTAATTTACACACTCAGAACCCTATCAGTCTATTATTGTTATAAACATCTCAAAAAAAGTAACTAACCCCCTTAGATAATGACCATTTTTCAAAAATGGGCAATTGTATTACAAATCTGTAAAATGCGTTGGAAGCAAAATTTATTTCTGCGCATTTTGACACCTCATTTGATACGATAGCCCAGAAAACAATAAAACACCGGTCAATTTAATGTAGTGAGGTCCAGATAACAATACAAAAACACTAAGATATCATTACACACATTTCCTTCCATTATACTTAATACAAATCAATAGAATTTACTGCAACTTTCAAATCTTTGGTTACATTGATTTAAATGTATGCTGTGACGTCAATATTTAGACAATTCTCGGTATTCGCAATAAGGGCGCCGCCAGCGGTTTGCGATGTATTCGTGATGTATCATGGGAAAAGGTCGACCTCCAAGTCGAGTCCGCGCAATACGAATATTACCATGCTATTACATAGGAACACGTGATAATATTTTTTAGTTTGCCAATATAACGGTATTACACGCAAATCGATAGAGAACAAATAAATTGTGGACATTTCAAATCACATTAAATTAAGTATTATTGAGTATCGATTCGCGTGTAACACCGTTATATTGACAAACTAAAAAATATTGTCACGTGTTCCTATGTAATAGCATGGTAATATTCGTATTACGCGGACTTGGATGTCGACCTTTTCCCATGATACATCACGATTACATCGCAAACCGCTGGCGGCGCCCTTATTGCGAATACCGAGAATTGCTACAAATGAGGTGTCAAAATGCCCAGAAATAAAATCTGCTTCCAATGCATTTTACAGATTTGTAATACAATCGCCCTTTTTGAATAATGGTCATTATTTAAGGGCTGGGGTATGAACGTTTGGACAGTATTTATTTTGGGACATTAGAGCACATCAGACATATCGAATTGCATTCTGAATACGAAGAATGTCATTCTGATATCAAATAATTTTGGTTTTTGAAATTCGCAATTTAATACACATTTTGTGGCAAATCATTAAAAATTGATATTTTTGATATTTAACAGTACTCGAAGTAAACTTTATAAATCTGATGATTTATACTTAACGTGTATGTAGGTGGGATGAAATGCCGACGATCAATTGAAAATTTTGACCTTTCGTATTGAAGATATGGATTTTTTTTCCCCCAAAAAAAAATAGGTCTTTTTGGGAAAAAAATCAATATCTTCAATATGAAAGGTCAAAATTTTCCAATTGACCGTCGGCTTTTTCCTCCTGCTACATACACTTTAAGAATATATCATTAGATTTATATAATTTACTTCGAGGACTGTTATATATCAAAAATTTGAAAAATATCAAATTTTTACAATTTGTCATAAAATTTGTATTATATTGTGATTTTCAAAAAATTAAAATTATTTGATGTCAGAAAGACATGCTTCGTATTCAGAATGCAATTCGATAGGTCTGGGGTGCTATCATGTCCCACAAAAAATACTGTCGAAACGCAATAAACGCTCATTTTAGATCCCTTAAGGGGGTTAGTTACTTTTTTGAGATGTTTACAAGACACTCAGTTAGGCACTGGAAACAATCGAACTCGGTGTTGAAATAAGCAACATATTTAGTTACACCTTTTCACTTCATAATTAATTTTCTCCAGTCAAATGAAAAGGATTACCGGTAATATTCATTTCGTCAGTAAATGTCAATAAAACTAAACACATCAAAAGTCCCCCTCTGGAGATTTCGTCATAACATCGTTAAGTAAAACTTTGTACCAATAAAACCCACTTAGAAATAATTATATGATTGTTTACTAAGTGTTTTGTGAAAATGAAAGATGTCCATGACTTCATGAACCCAAATTGAAGACAAAAACTGCCCTTTCCAAAAGTCGCATAGTAGGCCTATGCTTGTTAACTGCAAGGCATATTGGGACAAGGAATGGAACTGGCCATCTTACAACTCACTGTGCAGCTGTGCTGAACTCGGCACCAAGGGGATTTGCATGGCTGAATGATCAAGAATCGATACACATTACAGTAAATGTTCACTTGGTGAGGATTTTAAACTGCACTCAAACACATGGGGTTTACCATTAGTAACAAGCCATGAATCAACTTCTGTGACAAGCATAGGCCTACTTTGTGACTTTTGAAAAGGGCAGTTTTTGCCTTCAATTTAGGCTCATTCAGCCCTGAAGTCATGGAAATCTCTCATTTTCACACAGCACTTAGTAAACAGTCATAATTATTTCAAAGTTAGTTTTATTGGTACAAAACGAAACCTTACAATGTTATGACGACATGTTCAGAGGGGGACTTATTTCTTTTGATGTGTTTATATGTTTGGTACTGTATTCTTTTTCAAACTCTGGTGTTAAACTTATGTGTGAAATTTATAAGGCTTCTTCTAGTGTAAGATTTTCGATTTTCACAGGCTTCAGGGAGGCAAGTAACATAATTTGCTAATGAAAGATATTTCCCAACTTTCTAAAGCACATCATATGGGGCTAGTATTATGTCATAGTTTTGTCAAAATTTCGGTTTTGATTGCACCATTTTTCAATTCCGACCACCAATTTTGTCAAAATCAACTCGCGAATGTACACGTGGATGGATGATTTTGCAAGCCATGCACAATGAAGTACCGAGTTGGACATTTTGGAAGTTGCAAGTGGAAAAAGGTGAAATCAAAACGGGTATTCTGACAAAACTATAATATATAGGCCTAGACCAACACGGTGTGCCTTATTAAGAGTTTGAAATGCTAAAAAGGTAACCCCCCCAAAAAGAGGTTATTAAGGGATCTGATATTAACGTTTTGCGACGTTTTCACGTATTTTTTGTGGGAGCTGAGAGTACACCAGACATATCGAATTGCATTCTGAATACGAGGAATCAAATAATTTTCATTTTTTGAAATTCGCGATGTAATACAAATTTTGTGACAAATTATTAAAATTTGATATTTTAAATTTTTTTGATATTTAGCAGTCCTCGAAGTAAACTTTATAAATCTAATGATATGTGTATGTAGCTGGGATGAAAAGCCGACGATCAATTGAACATTTTAAAGATATCCGTTTTTCCCCAAAAGACCTTGTTTTGTTGGTGTTTTTGGGAGAAAAATCCATATCTTCAATACGAAAGGTCAAATTTTTCAATTGATCGTCAGCTTTTCATCGAGTACAAACTACCCCCTCTCCCCTTCACCCACCCCCCTCTCAAGCGATGTTGGGGTGCCTAAACTACATGTATTGTGCTTTCATCAACATTGAATGTAGGAGGGGCTCTGGGGGATTTCTTTCTCACCTTCTCTGGCCTGACTGAGTTCTTTGCTTGATTGTAGATCTAGCAAAAATCAACCAAAGATGCAAAAAATTGAAATCATGAATTATGGATAGCCAGTGGTATTCAATAGCGCTATAATTGACGATTAGCCAGTCAGTTCCGTTGATGTAAACCAGGCCTAATGGAGCATGCATAACAAAAGGATTCAACAATAGGACCTACACTTTTCTGTATAAATTATGTTCATCTTTATTGTGTGTGTCCATCCTTTGTCGCGTTAATGCATCATTTACACGCTCTGTTTCTGATCATGTGCTCATGGCTAGGTCGCAGGGTTGCCTAGACTCGCTTGCCAGTCCTATATACGCCGTACCTATGTATATTGAGGACTGGCTTACGCCATTTTGGATGTCAATGGGAAATACACACTTAACGATTTGCGCCGGTTAGAAACTTGAAAAAAAAATCTTTAAAATTTCATCAATGTATGTAAAAGTGGTACCAACCGTATTGTGCTTGCTAATTTAAGACTCGGTTGAAACAAAATTAAGGAGATCGAAAGCATTTTAGTGTCCAAAAAGGCAAAATTATCGTCAAAGTTCTGTCCAAATCGGCACCCTTGCGAAGGGTTCAGAAGTCGAATCGGGAACGAAAATATCCGATCTTTGCGATCAAAAACACAAAATTACAACTTTAAACATACTATTGGCTAAAGACATTATTACCAAACAATATAGAATAGAAAATTTCACATAATTTTCTCAAAATATTGAAAACATTTGCTCACTAGACATCGAAAAAGTACGCAATCCAATTCCCGTTCAAACGCGTGGGAAACTGAAAGTGCATAATCGTGACTAGGGTTGCCCAAGATTTGTAGCCCAATAGAGGACTTTCTAAGCTTCTAACTCTAAAAATATTGTCACTCGGGTGACTTTTCAGTGAAGTTTTTAAAGACCAATTTTTGCAAAAAAATCATAGATACTACAACTTTAGCCCCTTTTTTGGTCTCAAAAATGCTCTCCCACATTTGATTTAAGAAAAGTTACAAGTTGCATTTTGATTTAAATTTTAATAGTTAAATTTGGGCGGATTTTTGCCGACTTGTGCAACATTTCAAAAGTGCGGTCACGCAACAAATGACCGTGATTGAACTGAAACGAATGCTAATATGTATGCCTACATGTATCTTTTTTTAAATCGTGTATCGGAACGATTTGCCAAAAATTATTAATCCAAGATGCGATGAGCTAATGTTATATTAAATGCCCTATCGTACCAATTTACTAACCCTACGACTTTTATAAATACACATCTTTTAAGCACAATTTAATGATGAAACAGTTTCTGATATCCTGATTTATGAAATCAATTTTACGAAGTCAAACTTGACATAATAGTAGGCCTATAAATACTAATATAGGCCTATAATACTAATCTGGAATTTTCAGAATTATATCTAGATGTCCTATAATTAAAATAGATACGAAATATTAAGATTAAAATATGAGATTTGCTCATCCGGACGATCGTAAAAATCATCAAAATCCAGATTTTGGTACCTTTGGCATTGTCATAGATGTGCTAACATAGTCTGCGAATGGTTCAGCCGAAAGCCATGTAGCCTATTTAAGACAAAATAAGACATTTTACACACATCTGTAATTTAGATACTGACAGTATTTAAATTAGCTACATGTATTTGAATGGGTACTGCTGTTTTCGGGTTTTTTTGCCAAGTTTGTCATTTCCAAAATAGGCCTACCAAATGACAATTTAAATGACTTATCCTTCACTTTTAAGCAATTTATAAACAATTGTAATTTTTTTACACTTGCGCTGGGATCACCGAATGGGTCTTTAATAGGCCCACGGATCCCTTTTACACGGGTTTAAAAGAACAAAGATGAAAGATGCTAATATTAAAGTAATATAATATTTTTGGGGTTTACTGTACTGTCATCATCATCAGTAATGAAACTCAACATCATCATGTCGTTATTGGATGACTGCAGTAGTTGAAAATCGAATTTCATTGTAATCGTGACGTGAACTTACATTGACATAGACCTACAATACATCCATGTAAATGTAACCAAATGTACCTTTATTCAGAGATATTCCCCATCGTCTACTTCAAATTCAGGCCGCTTCCAATCAGTTTTTCTTCGCATGAGGCAAACTTCTTCGATACGGTTCACATCAAAACACATGGTCGCCTGGTTATCTGGTAGAGCTTGCAGCAGCAGACCACATGCATACAGGTACATGCCATGATAATACACCATGCTACAGGGAGGAAACGAAAAATACACAAGAATGTGTAACACGATTATCTATTGAGAAGTAAATGAAAGACATGAATAAAATCAATCTTAAGTTACGCATTAATGAAATAGCTTTCAAGATTACAACGGACAAGTCCATAACTCTCGAGAGGGGTGTCGCATATTATTGTATTTTCTGCGGCTAAAACTGATTATGAAACTCCCATTAAAATTAATATATTTTAAACTTTCTCCATAACTCTAAACATGCTATAAAAAGTGGTAACTACTGTTAAAACACATCGGCATGCTAGGTCAAAAGTACACACTTTTAGGGTACGGATCTGCGACATTTTCCCCGATTTATATGTCCCTCCTGATATGGTTCTCCCTATCTAAGCGTCAATAATAATCGATCAGGCCAGTAAATCCTGTTGAGTAAACAATGGGTAGCGAGTTCAATAACCGAGCACATTCCATTGCACAATTGGTTATAATAGTGGAAGAATAAACTGGTCAAGGATGCATACATTTTCAAGGCTTTGAAATTTTCGTTTTTTTTAAGGTGGTACTACACCCCTTGATAAATTTGTGAACATTTTTGCATTTTTCTCAAAAAATAATAACACACTGGTAAAAAAAGTTATGTAGGCCTATATTATTGGGGCAAGGAATCCAGTTACTACACTGGAATTTCAGTGACTCAAGATATGCGTTACGTTATTTATGATAAGAAAAGAGGTACCGCTAGAATGTACCTCATTTCTTAACATAAACAATGAACCACTTGTCTTGAATCACTGAAATTTCAGTGAAGTAATTGATTCCTTGCGCCTATAATATACACAACTTTGTTTATACCAGTGTGTAGTTATTTTGGAGAAAAATGCAAAATTAGTCACAAAATTGATCGGGGGTGTAGTACCACCTTAAGGCTGGGTGAAGAGGTGTTAAGACTGGTATGCATATTTTTTCGGCCGCAAAAAAAAAGAAAGAAAAAAAGTAATAGGCCCTACATGGATGTAGACCTACAAGTACCAACTTCAAAATAACGAACACCCTTGTAATAATTAATAACATTCTTGGAAAGAAATCATTTCCTCTGTGAATCGATCAGTTTATTCGCAGAACACGCTTAGTGCGTAGGCCTACCTAAGTTATAAATATAAATCAATAAGTTCTAAATAAAATTACGCCTAACTATAATATCTGCTATAATACAGTAAAATATTGATATCATTAAGTGAAATTATTAAGTGTGCCGCAAGTGAGGGGGGGGGGGGCAAGTTCCTCCCGCCAGTCCCGGGAAATTTGGCCAAAGAATCTACATATGAAATTGATTTTTTGGGATTTTGGGCCAAAAATGAGCATTTTGACCCAAATTTGACCTCGCAGATCAATTTATCAAGTCATTGCCATTCTAAATATGTATACTTTTATATACTTTAGACTAAAAATTAAGCAGTTATGAGTCCCGAAAGTTTAACACGTTCATGCATAACACTAAAAATAATTAAAGATTTGCATGTGAGAGCAAAATCCTGTTGTTTTTAATTCGACTAATTAAAATTTGTATACATGATAAAATTTTGTTATTCAAGAAAAATAATGCTGAATGATGCATGCATTTGTAATACCGTAAAAACTCGATAGTTAGCATATGTGCTTACTATCGAGTGCTTTTGAAAACATGAAATTGTGCAAAGTCCGGCGCTTTACCAACTGACCTATGGGGTTGAGACACACCTTTGCAGGTTTACTTATCCGTATATAACTATGTGTATCGATGATTTACTCAAAACCCTTTACACTTTTGTGGATGGGACTCTTCATGTTTTAAAACGCTTGATGGTAAGCACATATGCTAACTATCGAGTTTTTACGGTATGCTAAAAGAACAGAGAATTAATTTGGATTATTTCAACATATTTTCATGACAATATTCACCTTGTAAGGAATAAGACTATTGGTCAATTTACGACTCCGTGAGTCCGCATCAATTAGTCATTTACATACCTTACTAATTGATTACTAATTGAATGACTAATGAAATGACTAATTATTAATCTAAAATTAGATTCACCATTAGTCATGTAATTGGTAATTCTTTACAAAGAATATATTTTTTATAATTTTCAGTCATGAAAATATGTCAAAACGATGCAATTTAATGTGAAATGATATTACTTTCTTTCTGCATCTCAATAAAAATATCATCATTTATTTAAAATTTAAATAAACACAGTTATATTTTGTGTGACTAGTTTTTATGAGTTGAATTAGGTCTTTTCTGACTAATTAAATTTTAACAGTGTATGGTATAGGGTTTTGGGTTAGTATATAGTAAAGGTTAGGAAAAGTTACATTTATTTCTAGCACTGACCTTCAACGCCTCGCCGACCTGTATTTTAAACCCAATATAAAAGACAGAAACAAATGAGTCCAATTCCCACTGTATCCCTGCCATGACATGTCCCATCTGACACTACTCTGATAATTCCAAAGATCATGAAATGAAAACATACCTCTAGTACTTTTAGACTTCACATCTTCTACATGTCTGCAAGCAGCAACAGAGCTGGTTAAATCAGTAGACGTGTATGGCCACTGATCATTCAGACCGAGATAAGTGCAATGTCATTTGAATTTACAGACATACTGCACCCATCTCCATCTGATTGGTCAGGGAATATCATATACCATTTCAGGGAGTCCTCGCAACATCAAGTTCAGAAAGCATCCTGTTGCCAAGCATCTGAAGAGAAATAATTACGATTTGAATCGGTATAATATTATATGAGAAGATCGTTTATTATGGAAGATTTTTGATTTTGATTTCCTCGTTGTTTTAAGGTTATCAACTATTGTAAACTGTTGCGATTTGGCAGTTCACAGCATCTTGCGAATGGTAGTGAGCTTTGACAAAAATTGCATTGATCATTTCATAGCGAGTGTATAGAGGAATTCAAATATAACAGATATACTTTTGTAGGTCCTGTGGTTCTTGAGTTATGTTGTAAAAAGGGCTGAAACAACAACACTTTTATAAAACGTACATAACTCATCAACAACAATAAATCAAGCAAGTTTTCAAAGTAGGCCCCCTATAGTATATGATTTGTAGAATGCCAAAAAAACATCAAAGTGATGTTTTTCAATAATATATTGATTTAGATACTGAAAATTATTTTTTTGGCTGTTTCGATCAACAATACCTAGTCTAATCTTAATTATTACTTACAACGACCGTAGTTTGTATGATTCTTCAGTTGGATTAGAGCCCTCAGTCGGATCAGTCTTCCTCACCTATCAGCCGCATCAATGATCTTCATTCTGATGGTCAGATCTGTAGTATGCACCTAAATATTGCAATAAAAATACAGCAAAAATTGCTATTAAAACATGATAATGTTTCAGTCCGAAAAATATCATTCTTGGCTGTCCTATATAAATGTATTCTGAGGTTTAAATAGATTAAACTATAATTATTTTAATTCATTTCGAGTTTGGTATTGTTGATTTGATTCATTTTTATTCTATTATTTTACCCTTTAATTTGTGTTAAGTTTTAGTTGTATTTTAGCTTGTTTTATAATTTTGCTTTGGATTTTTGCTTATTTTATTTTTAAATACATTTGCATTTGACTTTTTACTAGGTGTTTGCTTTGGGATGATGAGGACATAAATTATAATACGACCATGACGAGTAAAATTGAATTAAAAATTATTACTTGCTTTATGACAATAATTTATTATGTTTGACAGGTCCTTGGTTTGACGCAGTTTTTGAGGGAGTTTTTGATGTTATCTATTTGTTTGTTTGGGTGGTTGGTTGGTTGGTTCTCCGGGTTTTTTTTTACAAGTTGCATATTGAGCACGGTGGAAGCAGGGAAGAATAAAGTTGATTTGTTGATGACCAATGTTTACTGCGTAGAAATTTTCAGTAAACTAGAATTGCACTGTGCAAGTGATGCGTCCAGATTAACCCCGGGTGTGGAGTGACCATTTTGCTCTTTCCCACGGTCAATATTTGAGTCAAATTTATTCATGGAGTCAAGTAGTGCTTATGATTTACAGTATTATTTTCTTAACATACAATAATGCATAGGTAAACAAAAAAATTAGTTGTGCGGACGGGAAGAAAACATTTCGGAAATCCATACCGAAACAGAAACCATTGATTTGGAATCTTGGAAAACAGAAAAATCGAAAGAAATCAAAATTCTTTGGTTGTTATTTTTATTAAGGTTATCATCTATTTTAAACTGTTGTGATTTGATAGTTCACAGCATCTTGCGAATGGTAGTGAGCTTTGGCAAAAATGGCATTGATCATTTCATAGCGAGCGTGTAGAAGAATTCAAATAGGGCCTATACTTTTCTTGAGTTATGTACATTATAAAGAGGGCTGAAACAACAACACTTTTGTAAAACGTACATAACTCATTAACATCAATAAATCAAGCAAGTTTTCAAAGTACTTCTACTAGTATGCCTATATGATTTGTAGAATGAACTTTTGCAAAATATCAAAGTGTTATTTTTCAATATATTGATTTAGACAATGAAAATCGAATTTTTTTTTGGTTAGTCGACCAACAAAAGATCGTGTCGCCTTATTTTAAAGGCCCTAACCTTACACAAACCCTAACGTATCAACCAAAACCTTAGGACGAGTAAAAAAAATACACGTTTCTCGTCCGCGCCCTCCTCCTTTTTTTGGGATTTTTCAAATTTCTTTTTATTTTGTAAACTTTCAGTTATAACTTGTTGAAAAAGATGTTTCAGAAATTGAAACTTATTTTACGGCTTTGTAAATGCATTTAATACATCATTTAAGAAGAGTTTTTGATCACTAGAGGGCCTACCTCTCAAAACAATAAAATAAAAAGGGCCTCCTCCTTTTTCTCAGATATCAATCTGTATGTCGAATACCCAAAATATGGTGTCAAATACAGGTATTTAGCGTCATTTTCCAATAAAAAATAGAAAATAAAAAGCCCCTCATCATCCTAATTTTTAAAACCCGGACGAGAAACACATTTTTATTTTTACTTGGCCTTATCATTACTTTACAAATCTAATGCACAATAACATTTTTTAAATTTGTTCTGATTTTCCGGGTTTCGGGTCGCTCCTCTTTTTTCCATTTTTTCAGGAATTTTCGTTGTTGATTTCTTGTTGATTTCCTTTTTTATTTTTTTTTTTTTTTTTAGAAAACATACCAAATTTACTAGCAAACCCTTAATCCCTTAAACTCCAAACCAACATGACCAAAGCCAATTCAGCGGTTCAGCCCAACTAACCTTTACCCTAAACCAAAACCCAATTGCCATAACCCAGAACGGGAAATGTTATTTCCCCTGAAAATCGGACCTATATAGGCACATGGGTCTTTGGGTTCTTTAAATGCTTTCTTGGCCAAAAAAGTCCAACATTTTGCAGAAAGGTCCAACTTATTTTAATAATTCTATTTTAAAAGTGGACTTAAAAAAGTCCACTTTTTCACAATCAGCCCCAACAAATCTTGGCTATACCGTATTAGGGTTATTATGGATGAATGTGTAACTAATGTTTTGATTACTTTATCCAGCCTCAGCTGAAATTGCTAAATTATTCAAACAAATTTGGAAATAAAACAAATTCTTTCCTTTTTGAACTTTTTTCTTGAAGAGTCAAGTGTTCTTTAAATGACTAAAAATGGGACAAAACTTGATAAGTGGGACGAAAACGTGGATTTGCCTCTTCACACTAAAATCCTGGCTATACGCTATACCACATAGTGAAGGCTAGTAGGTTGATATGGGAAGCAAAAGTTTCAAATCCATATTCAAATTCAATCAATTAAATGCTAACATTTACAATTGTCTTAATAATGAAAAGTGAATCACCACTGCCAACATTCAGGATGACTGCATTTAGCATGTTTAGTCTTTGTACAAGTCTTTGGGATTGATTGTTGTACTTGATGCACCCAAAAACACAATGAAAATCCACTGATGGCTTTTCAAATATGTATGGAATTCCCGGATGGAATTAGGCCTCAGTTAACGTCAAACTTCGAGATTAGGCTTGAGATATGTTTCATGTATAACATGGCAAAATATTTCTAATTAGCTTACTCCATCCCTCAAAAATAGGGCCATAGTTTTAGCCCTAGGCCCGAGGTGGCCGACTGCGCAATGCACATCAGCAATTCAATGGTCTCACGCACAAGGGTGACATGGGGCTGTCATAAATTTCTCGTTAACTATTCCCATTTTACAATAAATCATCGGAAATCAATTACACCAGTAGTATATTTTCATTAAGTAACCATGAAAACGCATCGTTTTATTTGCTTTATCAATTTGCGGGGGGTAGACCAACTCATATTATGAGGCATGTCGTTTTTTCGACTTATTTTCGAAAATAATTTGACGCGAATCGAGTCATTTTGAGGAAATGCTTTTGATAAAAGTTTTATGCAATCGTATTCAAAATATACAGGGTGCGTCAAAAAATACACTCAATTCTTCTTATGGTCGACGATCTACAGATACAAGTTGCGCTTTCTGTCTATCCTCTCACCTGTTGATCTGCTGGTGGTAAGGCTATATAGGACTACGTACGGGCACTGACCTATCAGGCCCCTGTGACAGATTGGGAACACACTAAACTTGGCCTTGGCAATTGGCGTAATCACCATTATTACACCAACCTTTGCGCTAACACGTAGTACTGAGAGGAAAGAAGTTGGGTGAACGTGCAGAGGTTGTATAAGAGGTTATGGAATGTGTGGGAGAAAAGAGCAAGTCTCGGTTTTCCGAGCTTGTATAGAGGTCAAGTTTAGAAAGGGTTGTTTCTGGTTATTTCCGATGTTAAATTTTACAATGCAGTATTAGTTTTGTATTGTTCAAGTCACTCAAAAGCGATTATAAATGAGGTCAATTTCATTATTGTGAATTTCTATGTAGCAATGCATGAGATTATGAATAGATCTAGCTTTAGCATGTTTAGTGACTGAGATTTTGCAACCAAATTATTTAACCTTGATGGGTTAATTAAAATGTGAGTTTAATTAGGGAGATTTGGGAAATCAAAGGTTTTAGAGATTTTTCGCCATGCCATGATACGAGCCCATATGTAAAACATTGCGTCAACTTGTCACATTCATAATATTGTTATGATTGTAAACATTTACAGAGAGCAACCCCATTTCTCGTTTAATGTTGTAAAATCACTGTTGCGTGCCCAGTTTCCAGCATTTGGGGCATGCATCGTGAGGTTTCACAAAAATTGAGCGCTCAATTTTAGTCAAAGTTCAGTTTTTAACATGAAATGCATGTTTGTCCTTACTATTAAATCAGCATCTGCTATAAATTGAGCGTCTTTCATGTAGTAGGCTCTATAGAAATGAATGTTTGGACCCAGTTAATTTTATTCCCCACCAAGCTCACAGTTCAATAGCAGATGCCGGTAATAATTATCTCTTACTTCTATTTTAGATTTTGTCCGCTTATTACGACTCTCGGAGTATTTTAAGAGACATTTTCCTATTATTTGATTCTCCCGATAGGGCCTATATCTTTCAGAGACCTTTTCACTTTTAAGACAAGTTGTAGCTTTAATAGTTAAGTTTATTATAATAGCTATATGCCTTGTCATATCATGCATATAGGCTACATGATAGGTGCAATTGCCAATTTGGTATTATAGAAAACGTTTTTAGCTTTTGCTACTAAATATTGCACATATCTGAGATGCATTGGATGAGAGAAACGATTTATTGTTTCTTACCTGCAATTTATCACATGCTTCCACATTGCAACATGAAGACTATTTGTGAAAATCAATTCCCCGTGACATCTTTTGGGTCACTGCATGTGAAGTTGATCTAGAGCATCAGACACAGACATTCGTATTGCCAGAAAAGACTTGTTGAATGTAGATCAATCCGATCTTCAGCATGTTCAGTTGAAGTTGAGCTTGAAGCTCCACGGTTCATGATGCATTCTGCACTTGGTCATGTTGGTAGCATATTCCAGAGTTATTCAAATCACAGATATTGTTCAAATCCGTATGCGTACCTGCTGCCTGCCATGTGGGGAAAAAATTGTTGCAGTTTTGTCATACATGCATAAAGTACTTAAAATAGTAAACCATTAACTGACTATTAAACCATTATGACACCATTGTAACGCAGACCTTTCCGGTCCATACACTAAAACTTAGTTAACCCTGTCGAATAGTCTCAATCTACAATGTATTTAAATAATACACCCCCGATTAATACACGGGTTCGTGTAAAAGTGAGTGCGCAATAATAATAGAGACCCCTAACCATTGAAAAGCAATGAATAAGGCGCCACATACCATTCACTATGGGCCACAATGGCCTCATTCCAGTGGCATAGTTCAATAACCTCCATTAAACAATCATAGTACAACATTTGACCTCAAGTTGCAGAGTATGAGTTTTTGTACTCAAATTTTCAAAGGTCATTCTATGAATGTACAAATGCATTGGGGTTTAGAACTGTGCCTTGATAGATGAGCATGTTATGGATCCTAGTGATTAGGTATAAGGGCAATACGGATTTTCAACGAGAGAATGGCATGCATGCAAACTTCAAAATCAAGTCCAAGGTGAATAAGGTCAAATTCAGGTTTTCTGTAAAATCCGCTAATTTTTGCGACATTAAAATGAGCCTTAAATATGCAACTCTTGAATGATTTTTAGTACTTGTTGCATAGAACTTTATGGAAGCAAATAAGATCGTGTCAATATACTGTACTTCGTGGATGTTCAAATTCGTCGTGGTCTTTTATAATGGTGAACATTTCTGATACCACTAAAATTCACTTTCAAGACATGACAGGTCATGTGCACAACGATTTAGGAATGTATAGGTATACTTACTTTTCCTTATGTGGATCAAAATTATTATCCGCTGCATATCGTCTGGTACTCGCGTAAATCATTGAACTCTAAATTTCCAATACTCAAAAGGCATTTGATACGATTGCACAGCCGGTGAAGAAGTGATCGGAATCTTGGTTGTACTTTTCCACAGAGGGCTTTCACTTTCAATAAATCCATGTATCACAATCCTTCAACGCGGGTTCCCATACGTGTATACATCCTCTTTTTCTTAGACATCTGTAATGTAAATTACAAGCATTTTTATTCAAAACTATAATATAGTGCCTACTAAGTTTATACACATGTCTACACTGTCACATTTGGCCACTTCCGGATTCATATACGACTTCATGAACATCCACACATGCTCACCAGACCCGTCACAAGACCATGCAGGTTCGGTCATGACATTTGAAATGTTTCAACCATACGGGCAATTTCGTCTATACAGAGTAAAATAAAGAGAATCGAGATACAAATTAGAGTCCCTGTTCAAGTCTGACTTCCCAAATCACGGATTTTCTCAAAGCCGTCACACCGAAAAGTCCAGGCTGGTACTAGGCACAACCAGCACTAGCTGGCTCACAGTCACAGACCCTATATTCCTATGTGGCTAGCCCCAGTCTGACCAGAAAGCCAGATTGTCTTGACGAAGGTAAGCATAGAGTGATTGTAGCACCAGTCCCTATTGAAAATCCAGCTCCACCGCAGATATTGGATCTGTGGCTCCACTCACGATCACCGTCGCGGGCGGATGAATCCCGGGATCCAGTGATCCAGTCCCTCTTATTTTTAAAATCTTGAACAGTAAACTCGGAATCAATTGTGAAGGGCCAAGGTACAATTCGTGTAAAATACATTATACATTTCAACGAACCCTTCCTGCACCAACCCCTCAGCGTTTTCACTTGCCTCACATTGATGCCCCCCCCATATTAAATACGGAGCCTCTGCTGCATTTATTCAATAATTAGGAAGCTACCACCACTTCTTGGATTGACGAGGGACTTGTATCTATTAAATATAGGCCTATGTACACATAACAAATTTAGGATTTATACATGGAAATCTGTACACTGTACAGTGTACGTGATCGTGCCCAACCCATTCTGAAAAAGTTGCTGCTCCAAATTTCAAAAGTCCTGTGCCCTAAGGATGTCAAAATGGGTCTGTTGGAATAACCAATTCAATGAACAGGGCCAAGAACGAACACAACAGGCCCCTTTGTATTGGTTCAAGTTCATACACTTTTGCTCATTTTCGTGAATGCATAAATTTGAACTGAAGAAAGTGAAAAGACCAAAAAGCATTATAGTCCATACGTAAGGTTTGTAAAAACGCTCCAAGGTATGAAAAGGATAAAGCACGAAGGAGCACAGTAAAACCAGGGTCTATGGTAAAACACACTTATTGTCCTTGGGACGTTCAAGCATTTGTAGTTATTTTACCGAATCAATTATTTATTCCTAGATATAAAAAATACTCAAAGAAATACTAATGTATAGGCCTACAGGAGTACAAATCTTTCAAACTCCTTCAACATGTTAAGGGATGGGGTATATATGGTCGCATGTCGCAAATAGGTCACCCAAAAATGGAGCAGCCGTAACATGAAAACGCTTTCTTCACACTTCAAGTTAGGTTTATTCTAAAAGTATAATACCTATTGTAGAAAGTTTGGTGTCATTTTGTAGATAATTATGTTCTTTTTCAAATACAAAAAACCCCAAGACAATTGGACAACTACTTTGAGATTTATACCTCAATATGTAAGATGTGTCAATGGAGCAGCCGGTTCGGGAGAGCCGGTTCGGGAGAGCCCCATAGGGTTATACACAAAATTGTGAAAATATGACAAACTTCAAACCTTTGTATCTTGAAAAGTACAACTAGCATGGACCTCAAATTGCACATATATCATCCTGAATTGTAGATCTACCTCATAGTACATCAACTGTAACAAAAGATGTAACCAATTAATTGCCTAATTAAATGCTAATTAAGACAGTTTTCCCTATATGTTACTGTACAAAGTGTGCATACTATGCTCCGACATTTCTAAATGGACCATCTCTTGCCCGAGTCACCCTGCTTATTCAAAAGGAACACATATTTTTAAGGAAATTTGATGAGGAATTCAATTATGCTATTAGTTTTAGTGCCAGAAATGGAGGAAAAAAGTTTTGATTGAAAAATGTCATAAAAATTGTGAAATTATTTTCCAATTTTTGACCACCCCGTATGTTTAACGCAAGGGATACTAAACTCTTTCTTCCTAATTTGTTTGAAGGGCCCATGCAATGTCTTTCTGAATCCATATTTATTTTGAACTACATAGCTTTCAGAAGGAAAAATATGGGGTTCACCATGACAAGAAAGATGCTAATTTTGTTGTTGTTCCACCCTGTATATTTCTCACCCACCCTGTATTATGATGTTATGTTTTGTTGATTTGGCATCCTTGTAGTATAAGCTTTCCAGAAATATATACTTATAATAGTCTAAAATGTATTCATTAAAAGTTGTGTTGAATTGAATCCAAATTGGTGATATTTTTCTCATTTTACATCATGTTACACAAAAGATGACCAATTCATGACATGCGACCATATGAACGTTTGGACAGTATATATTTATTGTGGGAAATTAGAGCACATCAGACATATCGACTTGCATTCTGAATACGAAAAATGTCCTTCTGATATCAAATAATTTTGATTTTTTGAATACACATTTTATGGCAAATCATTAAAAATTGACAGTACTCGAAGTAAACTTTATAAATCTGATGATTTGTAAAGTGTATTGTAGGTGGGATGAAATGTCAAAATGTTCAATTGATCGTCGGCTTTTCCTCCCAGCTACATATACTTTAAGAATATATCATTAGATTTATAAAATTTACTTCGAGGACTGTTATATATCAAAAATGTGAAAAATATCAAATCAAGTTTAATAATTTGTCATAAAATTTGTATTATATCGTGAATTTCAAAAAATGAAAATATTTGATATCAGAAAGATATTCTTCGTATTCAGAATGCAATTCGATATGTCTGATGTGTTCTCATGTCCCACACAAAATACTGTCGGAAAGCTTAAAACGCTCATTCCAGATCCCTTAAATGCTTTTGAACCGTTGAACAGCACATCGTTACAACGTACATGTTTTAATGTAGGCATAGGAGGGGCTATATGAATATTTTAGTTTGTTGAAGTGCTGTGCAACGCAGGCCTAAATGGTGCACAAGAATGGTCTGGTCTGTATATGAATTTTGCCTTTAGGCCCTACATATTGAGTATTTTATTTGTTTTGTGTGCATGTTTTTGACCGTCTTGTATGGAACACCACATGTTTTCACGGTCGGTTTACTCATACATGTAGCCTACATTATTAAACATCGGGCATGGTATGAAGATCCCGATGAAGAGTCCTCTGTTATTTGGAAGGGTCCGGTAAAAATCACAAATAAAATACTCAATATGTAAAAGCAAAATTCAAATACAGGCCAGACCATTCTTGTGCACAATCCTACATTGTATACTCGCAATTATAGGCCTGCGTTGCACTTCAACAAACTCAAATATTCATATAGCCCCTTCTAGGCCTACATTAGACCTAAACGTTGTAACGATGTGCTATTCAACAATGTTCAAAAGCATGGTAGTCAGTGGTAGTGAGTACGAGTGACTTTGAAAGGCACCCAGAAGCCTTGACAGTATGTTGACACACACACATTTGGATAGTTTCCGGCTAGTTATACCATGTATACAAAACCCGATATTAAATTCATTAACACCTTTAATACGTATACATTGCGGCCAGTACAAGTTCACCGATCGGAAGTTGATATAGCAAACTTTGAATGAACATATGATTAAAACATTCAAAGACAAAAGCATCTTCAATTTAAGAAATTATTAAATTGACCTGTTTATCAATATCTTCTCATCTGATGGTGGCCTAAATTACTTACATTTCCAAATGTTTGTTGCCTGCTATCACAGATATTGGAACACATAAATGTTCCAATATCTGTGTTACTATCGACTTTCGCATATAAAAGGTTTTACTACCACATCACTGAGGCCCTTGACCACCAACTTTTATCAACATAAAAATAACGCATCTGTAGTCATAGCTACGGTCACGCTGAAAGACCATCTTACCAATACTTTGATCTTACTATGCATAAAAATGGCGCCAAAGTATTCAGGTCATGTGACTTCCATGTTAAACAAAGTTCGCATACCGTGCACAGTGGAGTTCCAGATTACCTGTGGCTTTCCAAGGTACGGTCTTGGCATGCAGTCGTATAATACTATGGTATGTCCACTCGTAACAACACTCGAGATCAATGCATTAATTGTGTAACTTAGGTGCGAGGTGATTATCCGACATACACCACCAGTGATTTTATGTTTTAAAGGGGCATTTCGTGATCCACAGCCTCATCCCCCACTTTTCTCAAAAAAAGTTGAGATTTTTATATCACTGGAAACCTCTGGCTACATAATGTTTATGTACAAAATATTTCTTGCAGATTAATTCGTTTTGCAAAGATATCGTGAAATTTGAATTTCGTTCTGGTGCACCAGAACGAAATTACAACGCATTGTCTATGGAGCAGTGTAATACACATAATCATGCATAACTCGCAAACGCAAAATCGGAATCAACTGAAATTTTGGGAATAGGCTTTTTCGTGGATATGTACTGAAAAATGCCATAAAAAGAGGATGCGAGGATCACGAAATCCTCCTTTAAGTCAATTATTATTTAGATGGTAGTGTGCGGAAATAGTATACAGCACTACTTTCGGACTCTCTTGCTTATACACTCCGAGTTATCAAATGTACTATCCAGGGATCTGCTAGAATCGAACCGGGGCCTTAAAGCCCTGAATTGTAGGCCTACTTCTTTAATAAGAAGCTCACCGGGGCCGGGTTCGATCAATCATCTATGCACTTGATGGTCTGTAGGCCTAATTGGTAATAATTAATTTTTCAGCAACTAACAACTCTCCAACACTGAATCACTATATAAAAAATATCAAAATCTTTCTTCTCCATAGGCCCTAAATCAATGAAAATGATTGGAAGTGTAAAAGATTCTTCACTCCTTTGTTTCGAGAGAATCACGATGCGTTAAACTGCATTGAAGATCACAAAGAAGAAAGGCCTGCCGATCGGTTCCAGAAAGATTTGTTTTTTAAAGACAGATATCACAAAGAAAGGTCATCGAATGTTTGTAACTTATATCTCTGTAAATCCAAAGTCTTTTCTTTGCATGAAAACGTATCTAGGTACTTGAGTTTCTCAGCTTTACGCTCGCTTTCATCATGGTCATGAGCGTATGTTTGGCGTGGAATTTGTTGATATCATTAAACGCACTAAACGCATCTTTTACAAAAAACTTGAGCTGCATGCAATGCAATCCGAAAGACAAATTGCCAACCCGGGATTGTCAAAGTCAGTTTTTTTTTAAGGGTGAGTTGGTTCCCCGGATTGGTCTTGGACACTCAGTATACAGTTTCAGGCATCATAATCAGCTCAGTTCAGTGAATAACATAGAATTTAATTCGTTAAGCAAAAATATCGTGAAACTACAACACATTGTCTATGGAGCAGCACTTGTAATACACATAAATTGACATAAATCATGCATAACTCGCAAACGCAAAATCGGAAGCAACTGAAATTTTGGGCATTAACTTTTTTCGTGGATATCTACCGAAAAACGTCATAAAAAGAGGATGATAGGATCACGAAATATTCCTTTAATATCATTGCACCATGCACCATGCACCATGCACCATCACCACGCTGCACAGGAAGTTCTAGAGTGGTCAGAATCCCAGGCGAAATTGAAAGTGATAATTGATGATACCCCCATTTGTGTAAAAATATTGTTCCAAGTCTTGGTTATTCCTTCATATTTTACACGAAATTAGGGTTAGGGTTAAGTTTAGGGTTAGTTTAGGGTTGGGATTAGGGTTAGGATTAGGGTTAGGGCTAGGATTATAGGGTTATGATTATGATTAGGGTTAAGGTTATGATTAGGGTTAGGGTTAGGATTAGCTTACACGAAATAATTACATGAAGGATGAGACCTAAATCTTCTTGATTTTGTGAAAATTAACGCGACGTGGTGGGCATCTTGACCATGCCCAATGCCATTATTACGTTTTGATGGATCCAAGTTGTGATAATATTGGATCCAAAACATAATAATGATAAAATTGGATGCTTTACGCCCAATATTTATTGGTCTCGCTATGAGTTGTAAAATATTGGACGAGACGTATATTTTAAAACTCATAGCTCGACCAATAAATATGGGCTCAACCGATCCAATTTTATATCATACATGTACAAATGACAACACGTCATGATAACATAACGATAACATCATGTTATAAAACATCATCATGAATACATGATCATGAACATCAACATCTTTTCAGAATGACATAAGTGATGGATTAAAATGTTGTTTCTACTAGGCCTATGATTGCGTTTAAAAACAAGTCTTACCCTTTATTATCTTTGAGAGCTTGCCTGACGATTCTCTCCAACGCGATGTCGTACTCGTATTCCCCATCTATAAAATACCACCATGAAAAGTTGTTCACTTCGTAGATCAAGAGCAAGAGCATGTCAAGTCTGGTGCATGGTGTCCTATCTGGTGCCGACTCCAGTTCTCAAATTGCTTGTAAGTTGTAATTAAGCAATAATTGTGCCAAAACTGCGAAACGATTTTTCATATCCCAAATATAACACACTTTCACTGAAGAAGGGTGTAAAGATTCGAGCGTGGTAAAAACGGAAATATACAGAGACGGGGCAATAGGGAATGAACGTCACACGGTGGTATTCGCGCTACCACTGCACTGTTGTAATGACCTTTTGGGTAACCGCTGTTCCATTCTGGTAACTCTCCCCGGGATTTTGGAATGACAGTGATAGACTTGAGCTAAAGCTGCAATCAGGATTTTTAGGTTGGACTTTCCCCGGACTTTTCGCGTTCATTTTCATCCATGAACGACAAGAATCGCGTTTAATTAATCGGTTACTCCTTCACGTAATTTAAGGTTGGTCTGAACCCTGGAATTATGGATACTTTCGGGCCTCATAACTGCTAAATTGTTGGTGTACAGTATATAAAAGTATACATAAAATTATTAAATAAGTTTAATTAACACCTCATGGCCACTACTCCGAGTTTCATGCTACAAGCATGTAGCAATCATCAGGTGGAATGATGTGACAATGATCACACAGTCTTATTTTTTCTTGAATAGTATACATAAACTTAGTATAAAAGTATACATATTTAGCAGAATGGCAAAGACTTGATAAGTTCATCAGTGAGGTCAAATTTGGGCCAAAATGCCACGGTTTTTGGCCCACTTCTTTTTCGTGCAACGTAACAAAAACATTCTTGGGCAAAATTGCTTTTTTATCAATTTTTAAAAACTAGATAAAAATATCTAGGAGCCATTTTTTTATTTTTTTGAATTTTGACCAACTTCCCAAAAATATTTAAAATTTGGGCGAAAATGATCTGGCTTTTTTATAATTTTTTTGAAAATTCAGCATTTTTTGACCATTTTTGGTGCAAATTTCTCGAAGTTGGTCGAAATTTAAAAAAAAATCAAAAAACGGCTCCTAGATATTTTTATCTAGTTTTTAAAAATTAATAAAAAACAAAATTTTGGCTCAAGATTTTTTTTAGTACGTTGCACGAAAAAGAAGTGGGCCAAAAACCGTTATTTTTGGGATTTGGGGCCAAAAATGGTATTTTAGCCCAAATTTGACCTCACAGATGAACTTATCAGGTCTTTGCCATTCTAAATATGTATACTTTTATATACTTTAGACCAACAATTTAGCAGTTATGAGGCCCGAAAGTTTCCATAATTCCAGGGTTCAGATCAACCTTAAGCTAATTTATACACGAAATTTAGTACAAGGAACTTATACGTTGTCCTCATGCTCATTCACAAACTGATACTATCTGGTGAGCCATACAAGTTTACGTGGTGAACTACACGAAATTAGGGTTAGGGTTAGTTTAGGGTTAGGATTGGGGTTAGGGTTAGGATTGGGGTTAGGGTTAGGATTAGGGTTAGGGTTAGGGTTAGGATTAGCTTACACGAAATAATTTACATGAAGGGTCGACCCCCAAGAATCTGTGATTTTATTACCGAAGTCAGTGCAATTGTGTATCCGAACGGGCGCCGAGATAAAAGAAGAGGAGGAGGGGGGGGGGTGGTCATAAAAACAGAAACCTACATTATACTTAGGGGCTGTGCACTAATTATGAACCCTGGGGGTTGCTATAAAGCCTAATAGCCTATGAACATTATACTATAGTACAGTACCTTGAGTAAGTACCATTTAAGGTTTGCAAATTGGGATCTCAAAAAAATTTGGCATGTTCAGGGGGGGGGGGCAGAGATTTTTTGGCGGGCCGAGAGGGGGGGGGGGCAAGCGATTTTTGGGAAATGTTACCCCCCGGCTCATAATTATTGCATAGCCCCTTATATATGTTTTGTAAAAGGCCTAAAAGAGGCGTAGCAGACCCGTGGCCTCGGCTTTGGTACGGAGGAGAGAGGGGGCGCCCGGGGCGGACTTCAGTGCAGTGCGAAAATTCCCAAAAGTGGCCGTTTTCGCAAAACAGTTGGATTTTCTGCACTGTGGATTTTCTGGTTAATAAATTGAAACATAGGCTTGGACTAAGACTAATGATGCCATACTGCCCCAGCGGTCAAGCCTGGTTTTACTACACACATGCTGAACAGGATATGTTACAAGGTTTATGTCTTCTCATGTTAATATTATTTTATCATGTTTTAGAGTGCAAGGACCAATGGCACTTTAATATAATTTATGTGTATACAAATTACCATGATCATGATTTAAAAAAAAATCTTAAACAGTAAACTAAGTATTTAATGTGAAGGGCCTAAGAATAGATTTTATGACAATGACATATCAAATCAAATCAAATCAAATCAAAGTGCATCCTCCTTTCTTCGAGCACTTGGAAACAAAAATAACCGCCCTCCCTCATCATTCATGAAAACCCTCTGGACGAGAACCAAAACATTAATAGGCCTACGACCTACGACACCAGACCGAAACTCCCATGTATACCAATATACAGAGTTTGGTTAGGACATTTTTCACTCACTTTAAACAAGTATCTTTGCTTTAAAAGTGAACGATTTTTTTTTTGATAAAAAAAAGTCTATTTTACAGACCAGGCTATCAGGCAACATACCCACGCTGCGTATCACACGCCCTCTCGTTCCTTCGCTATTGATAAACTACACAGATGGCGCAGTGCAGTATTGCTTTAAAAATACTAGTACACAGGCAACCTCGCGCTCGACCTCCAATGTCCAATGCTTTTATGCTAAAGCCAAGAATTCTCCGCGTTGCGGAAATTCCGCGAAAATCGCGGAATTCGGAGGTAAAGCGGAAAACGCATTTCTGAGAAAAAAATATAAAAAATAAGCAAAAATGACATAGAAAAAGAAAAAAATACAATTGAAAAGAAATAAATAAAATACTAAATGAAATGGGTCTTCAAAATTCATCAAAATAAAGTAAAATCCGTCATAGATTTACCGTACAACGCCTGTCATACCTCCCATTGCAGCCATGATACCCAATTCTTGTGAAATTTTATTATGTCAGAAATGTGATAAAATTACAAAGCGGAAAAAAGCGGAATTTAGCATTTGTAAAGCAGAAAATTCTTGGCTTTATTTTATGCATTGACTGCACCAATTTGCAAAGTTCCCTATCCCATTAACCGAGGCCGGGAAGGATGCCACATGGGGAAACCGTACATCGCACATATTTACGGGACATATTTAGCTGAATTTTTGCCCATTTATCACCATTTTATAGAATTCAGCACAGATTTCCTATTTCTTTGAAGATTTTGTGGGCGATTTATAAAGACGATATGCTGTGGCAGATTGATTGAAACAATCTTTGTAAAATTTATTGCAAATTTAGCAACATTTGCAGTGATCGGTCACAATTAAGCATAATTGTAGGGTACGATTTTCGCTAGAGGTAACGACAGATCAATGGGGGTAAAAAATTGAAATACTTTGATCTTGTAGAAAGATTATCAAATTACTCGTCTGATGACAAGGATTAAAAAAAAAGTATTGTGTAGGCTGCGACCTATCGTTAATGCGTTTTAGGCAACATGAAATGCTTTTGTTTGTATGGGAGTCTCACGATGATCAGAACAGGAGAGGAAGAAGATTTTCGGGAAGATTTTTCAACAACTCATGTCACTTCACCAAGAAGCTCTTTCAGCAGAGCAAGATCAGTTAGTATTTAATTCTATTTTATCTGACTTTTAAAATTAATATTGATATTGGTGTTCCTCAGTGGTCTATCTTGGGTCCATTATTATTTGTTATTTATGTTAATTCCCTCCTGATTGCATCAACACGAAATGTGTTATGTATGCTGACGATACTACACTTCTTTTTAAAGCCTTAATGTAGCCCTACGATGTCCTTCAAATTTTAAATTTGTTATTTTAAACTGAAAATGACATAATACTCATGTCATAATCATGAATTATGACTTTATGTCGAACTTTGCTCTGTTAACCCACAAACACAACAAATTTGGCTGATTCCATTTAGGTCCAAGTTGGGACATGTGTAAACATATGCCAACAAATCAGGTTTGAAACAAAAATTAACCAATTTCATATTATAAGATCGTACATTATGGCTTTAATGCAACTGATCACTTCAATCCCACACAGTGTCATCGCCCCAATATCTTCACGGTAGATATCGCCATGATGGTAGATCGAATCCACTTGTTCTTCAACAGCCACGCATGGTCATTTTGTTCCGAACTGTTTAATAGTTTTGAGAAGCTTAATGGGCCGAGGGACATCCGACTAAGACTATTGACAATAGCCTGGTGACTGACCTCTGTAGATGTCAGTTAGCCTGGTACGTCATCTGCTTTAGACCAGTGGTCCCACTGCGCTATCATGGTTATAGTACCGTGTTATGTTCCGTAACCTGTGCGTTTACGAATGATGGCAGCTGTCATTTTTGTTGTTGTTCTGCACATATAAAATTTGAATTTTTATCAGTTTTTGATTTCAAAACGCATGGTTGTTTGTTAATACGCTCGCTGACGACTATCATGTTCTTTCAACTCATACACCAGGCACAAAAAGAAACTCGTCAGTTATATTCATCCTTGCTGTTCAATAACTTGATAATTTTGGATTATTCTGAAATATACATTTTGTTAATTGGACTGTGCTTTCTCATTTGACACCCTGTTCGTGAAAAACGAACAAGAATTGACCAAGATATGCGCCTCCAAAGCCTCAAACCCCAAAATCAAAAGTTGCATTTTCAACGATTTTCAATGGGAACGCATCGTTGTATTGCACACAAGCACCACGGGCCAATCAATAAAGCACACAGTGTAACAGGCACAATTGAATCGTTAAAATTGCAACTTTTCATTTTGGGTTTGAGAGTTTGGAGGCGCATATCTTGGTCAATTCTTGCTCAATGTTCACGAACAGGGTGTCAAATGAGAAAGAAAAGTCCAATTAACAAAATGTATATCAAATTATCAAGTTATTGAACAGCAAGGATAAATATAACTGACGAGTTTCTTTTGTGCCTGGTGTATATTCAACACATATATTCAAGTGCAAGCCTTACAATTGGTACCCAAAGATTTATCGTCTAAATATCAAATAGCAGATACACGTGTATTGATCCCGCGTATTGATTTAGTTTCCCTGCCTGTACAATATAATAGTCTTATAATTATTTCCCAGGCGTTGTCACTATGTCCCATATGAACAATGATTTATCAAAAATTGCTCTCTGGTTTAAAACAATTCAGCTAACATTAAACATCAAGAAAACCAAGTTCATGATCTTTGGGACAAAGTATGTGTTAAAAATTATATTAATATTTCTCCTTCTTATGGTAATGAGCCTATAGCAAGAGTAGATAAATTTAAGTATTTGGGTGTAACTTTTGACCCATTTTTTTTTATCATGGAGTGAGCATGTGGATTACATTTCTTCAATTGTTTCAAAACGCATTGATGTTATTCGTAGAGTCACATTTTATCTTCCATCAAGTACTCTTTATATGTTAGCTGATGCTTTATCTGCCCAAAATTTGACTACTGCAGTCTTTGTAGCACCAATACGAAAATGTCATACCGATAAATAAGAAAATCAAGCCCCACCAGACGAGTCAGCCGATATCACTCACTTTGTTTGGGAGGTCCAGGATAGCACCCGCTCCACCAGAGTTACCTAACGTGATTCGGTGTCAGTATAGGGTATATAGGGCAAGAAGTGAAGCACCAAGGTATGTGGCTGTCACAAAGACTGTACACAAAGAGATTCATACTGTAGCTGCCCTGCTGCAATCCATACACTAGGAGAATAGACACTCAGGTTGGAGATGAGGAGGGTATTGAGATAGAGGATGATGGCATGGAAGAAGAATAGAGCACGAAGTGCGATGGAATTGCAACTCCGTTCGTCGATGTGAGGTCAGCGATCGTCACGGTTGTAACATGTGGACGTAGATGGCAGCAGCATTTTTCTTTAATTAGCATAAGTCTCCACAGCACTACGCATATTTTTTTTACGTAGCTTTTAGTACTATCGTGGTGGCAGCAGCATTTTTCTTTACTTTTCCAATATGGCGCCGCCCATGAATCAATTTGGTGCCTGTTGGCGACGCCATCGGACGCCATTTAAGCGCAGAGTAATACACAGGGAAAGCCGACGCTGTCGCCACCTTTTTGTATTGCGCTAGTATATGAGTTGCAACGGCCTGATGATGGGAGAGGATTTTGAGGAGGTTATGGATCAGGAGGATAAAAACAATGAGAATGTTGACTGTGGTCCTGATTACCTAGATGATGAGTGGGTGCAAAGATGAAGATTTCAGAGTGATGTACCGAACTCTTGCCTGTTTTTGTTTTATATCAGCCTTTTCAGGATCTTCATAATTTATATTGAAGTCGAGCTTTCAGTTTTTCGTTGTGCGTATTTGGTCTATTAGATTCCTCCTGATATTATATAGAAAGCCGAGACCATCTCGGGAATATGAAACACACAATTATTTAATGTCCTGATGCAATGTCATGTGCCCGGTTCAAATATGTGATGCGATCAAGCAAATTCAGTCGGAACTCGGAAATATTGATTTTAAGATATAGTCAAACAAAGAAAATATTTCCTTTTGTTTTGGAATCTCTTTGCTCATATCTTTGGCACTGGTTGTTCAATGCCTCATTTCAAATGTTTAGTTTTAGTTTTGGTTTTGGTTTTGGTCACGTGGTTTCCTATTGTCCTGCCTAACCACTTGAATCATAAGATATCGAACTCATTGTTTCTACCTTTTGTTTAAAACCGAACATTTGTGTCAGTCAGTTTCGGTTTTGGTTTCAGTTTCTTATAAGTGGTGTGAATCGTAAAATTATTTGATTTGAAGTTACCTACTCTAAGTATACAAAAGAAATGTTTAAATTTTGCAGTGCAATATTCACGAGGAGAGAAATCGAGCATGGTAATCTACATTGAAAGACGTGGTTTACAAAACCGAATAAGCCTAAGCTATTTCACCTGTGAAAAAATATATACCATCTATATATTTGCATTCGACATTACAAAAGGGGCCACTATTGTAATTGTATAGGTGCTATAAACAAAATCGATTCATGTCCTTAATCCCATGTACCAGAATCGATGGAAGGCCATTATATGACCTCTAATAACCTAATGACTTTTACTGAAGCAATTTTTACTGCAAAAAGTAGAAGATAGAGGGAGAAGAGATTGTGAGTGGTGTGTGTGTGTGTGTGGGGGGGAGATAAGGGGGGGTAAGGACAGGAGAAAGAGAAACAGATGGGAGAGGGTATTAATTGGAAGTGAAAAGAGAAGGGGGAGGAGAGATCGAGATAGAGGAGATATCGAATGTAGGGGAGGAGGGGGCCACTTAGGGAAGAGGTGGTTATATAGGTGGGAGAGAGGGGAGCCCCCTCTTAAAGAGGTATGGGTTGTGCTTACCGGGGATAATAAACTGATTCATAATCAAATCATATCCATGCATCATTTATGTTTCATACAAACAAACCAAGCCCCCACCGCACCCCATCCTTCAATATACGCGCATGTATATGATTTCTAGGCCTAGAACTCGTGAGTGTAATATGCCACCTTCGACAGAGAGCATCAACTGTCGTCCGCGGATAGATTTCCGATATCAATCATGATAATAATTATGTTAGCACAATAGGCTATTGTATACTTCTGGTTATATACCCTATACTGTGTCCTCCCAGCATAATTCAGTATCGAAGTTACGTAATGTTACTATGTCAACGGGATCACGCGCTTGAGTTATGAACCACGATCGAAACAATCACCACACAAAGTATATGGCACTTGAAGGCATATCAAAATAGCGTGATCCGGTAACCAAGAGAATTACGTAACCACTTCGATGCTGAATAGTGTTATGAACGCAGACCAGATCTGCTCTACTTTTTAACCCCTTGATTTTTGGTTTCTGAACAAAAGAGAAACCAAAACTAAAGATTTGAAATGAGGGAATTTCAATGGGGTTTTCTGTAAAATCCAGCTTTTTAAATACTCTTTACTATCATTTAAGAAACTGAAAGTTTGATATTTCCGAGTTCCGACTGATTTTGCTTGATCGCATCAAATATATATATATAAATTGATTTTGATACTGGGAATTCAGTCTGTTATTGAACACCAAGCTCAATACGATTATAGCATATGTGACGTGTCATGTCAAAATGAGACACTTTTGGGCAGGTTATGAATTTTGAGGTTTTTACATATCTTAAATATAGAGATAATTTTGCTCCACAACGCCGTTTTCCCCAATGAAATAGGGCGTTCCTAAGCGAAGATATTGAGTTCGGAAGTTATGGTATTGAGATATCGGCCTTTAAAAATATTATTGACAGTTGAGGGTAGGAATTAACTTGAAAAATGTCTCAAAAAATACAAGATGCTAGTGATATTCCGGTCTGAAACTATCAGACAATATTTTTAACGTTAATAACATCACAAATTCGCAACAAACCCAAATTGTGAAAAAATCACCCACCGGCAGATTTTTGGCTATTTCTCCATTTACGATCCTGCCCAAAAGAGTCTCCTTTTGACATGACACGTCACATATACATGTAGCATTGTATAAAACTACCTTTTACGAATAGCCAGAGCAATGTGTTAGCTTCGAAAAGTCAACCCTGACCTGACCTTTAGCATCTGATCTTGAGCTTGAGTTCAGGAAATAACATCAGAAATGGATTCTACACTTCAAAACCCTTAACGGGGTACTACACCCCTGTGGTAAATTTGTGACGATTTTTGCATTTTTCTCAAAGAATAATTAAACACTGGTAATAAAATTTATGTATATTCTTGGGACAATGAATCCAATGAATACACTGAAATTCCAGTGACTCAAGACAAGCGGTTCAGTATATATGATAAGAAATGAGGTACATCCTAGCGGTACCTCTTTTCTTATCATAAATAACGAACCGCATGTCTTGGGTCACGGAAATTCCAGTGTAGTAATTGGGTTCCTTGCCCCTATAACATACGTAACTTTTGTTACCACTGTGTTATTAGTTTTTGAGAAAAATGAAAAAATTGACACAAATTTATCGCGGGGTGTAGTACCCCCTTAAGCATACATACTTTTAGTTGTGGTTACCACAATTCACCACGTTTTTGTTCACGCTATTTAAACAAAACATATCTCTGGCATTATATATTTTTGCTTGGGTAAAGAGAAAAATACGAGCTTTCTTGTGATACCATTGTACCAAGCTGTCAGAAGCCTTTTCCAATACCAGACATTGGTAAACTCTTGGGCTACCTCGTAAGTCAATCATACAAACTTATACCGGATAAGTGCTTTAAGTCATAGCTTCCTGGATGGTTCCCTTTACCATATCACGCATCCGAAATACGAAGTTCAATTGAATGATACTTCATCTGGAAACTTCAACGTATCTCATACCCAGGGGTCCATGTTCAATAGTTGGAAAATTCTTAACTCAAGACTGTTCTTGGTCATGTTGGTGGTAGCGAACTGTGTGTAACCATTCGCTGGTTTTGGGACATGTGGGAAGATAAAATAATATAGATACCGGGATAGATACATAATTATTATAATGATGTTTCAGAGACAGACTTAATGACATTGGTTTTATTATTTACATTGTTTATAATGATTGATTCAATTATCAAAATACTTCTACATGTGTATACATAATGTGTTTAAATTGAAACATGATTAAATTAAAAGAAAAAGAAAAGCAACTTTTATAACACAATAATACGTCCCTCTAATCTGTCATTATCTTTGCACGCACTAATTACCATAAAGAACAATAGCAGCCCAAGTGTGAGGTCATTTGCAGTTTGCACCATCCTGTTGTGGTTCAATACACTCTAAGCTTTAGATTGATGAGTAGTTTACCATATTCAGAGAATGGAATACTAAATGTTTTTGGTTTGTTGTTTACTGTGTTTGTTGCTGTGATACATAATATCTCATAGTAATGGATTCTCTCCCACCCGGACCCCAACCAGGACAACGTAGAAACAGTAATTTACGTGCACATTACAACAATTTTGATAGGATCAGCACGGTGTTAGTAGATGGCGATGGTGAATCACAGATAGTAGATGCGGACAGCCTAAGAGGTGAGTTGTTGGTACAATAAGATTTGCCAATCATGTTTTTTGTTTATTTGTTTTAATCGGCGTTAATTCCCAAATACACGATGCCTAAAAAGCGATTCATGTACATGTGTGTTCTTCATATGCTAGTTTTGACTTCGCAGGGCCAGAAGTGAGCAAGTGCAATAGCTGCTCTATAAACATTTTACATACAGTATATTGTACTCATTGTATGTAATTTACATACATTATACTGTACTCATCAACACATGGCAGGTACACATGGCAGTTATTGCCCTTACCAACTTAACAGTCGTTTTGTTGTAAATGAATTTTCGGTGATTCAAGATCTTAATACTTATCTAATTTATGTTAGGGTGGAATATTTCACTTAAAGGAAGGTGACCCTATATATTTGGAAAATTGAATTCTTTAAAACTCGTGTATAACATAAAATATTGTCCCTTTCAAGCATACATGCACAAAGAACATGTAAATGCTCTTTGTAAATGTGACTAATTCTTTATGGAACTGACATTTATGCAGCCTGATACGGGTATCTACAGTCTTACTATTGATGATAATCATCATGATCATGTAATAAATTGATATCAAATGAGATATTCTATTTTTTTGTTAACATATTGAATTAGGAGTTCCAAAGATATCATCAAAAACGTGGTATACCACAGTTGAGACTAATTCGTCAATTTTTGATGATTTCTTCGGAAATTTATGGGTTATAAGGCTGCCAATTACAGTGGCGTACCGTGGCCGCCCCAACCCCGGGGGGCTGAAGAAAATTCAATTTTGCCGCCCCTTCCTCAACAGCACGAAAAGGTTGACCCAATTTTTTTCTCGGTCGTTTGAAAAAGTGAAGAGCAAAAAAAAAAAAAAGAAGAAGAAAAAAAGGGGGTTTCAGGCGCTAGCGGCCTAAAAGCAGCACATTTTGATCTATAGTACCATTTTTCCGTTATGCTTTATCAAATTTTTTCGCCCTTTTTGATTTACTAATTCATTTTGCCGCCCCTTCGTTTTTGCCGCCCCTGTTTTTGCCGCCCCTTCTTCTTCCGCCGCCCCTTCATTTTGGCCGCCCCCTGCTTTTACCCCGGGGGCTGGCGCTAAAGCCCCAAATACGCGCATGAATTACGTTACCCTTTAAGGGTGTTGTAATAGTTTACCCTTCAGGGAAATAACCTTAAGTTTACAGAGGAGGGTCTTGTACGGATATGTTTAAAAATGAGTAAAGATAAGTTGCAATAACAAAACTCATTATTCGGAAATTCTTCTTCTTTCTCTCGGTATATTGACTGCTCAATGCCAGAAGTGGGTAAATGCAATAGATGTCATGTGAACTGTTAGCAAGTACACACAGTATATTGTGCTCATCTACACATGACAGCCACATAATGGCAACAATTGCACTTACCAACTTATGAGCAGTCTATTAATTGCAGTTTTAGACAAATCTAAAATCAGATTTAACTTAATTTATTTTGAAGAGAACTGTAAATTTCACATAAGACTATGTTTTGACAGAGATAAAATATAGCATCTGAACTTTAGAAAACAGTGAAGGTCGACACAATGAACAATATATGTAACAATACCAACCGACCGGACTTCCTTCTACTGTTATCTCATTCCATACTATGTGTATACCAGTGCTATACATACTTGTACTAGATCTACAAAGTTGTCGATGATATTGATTATTACTTGTGTAAATAAAAATTCCTTTAAAAGGAATAGGGCGGGCAAATGAAAAATTGTCAAGAGAAATGAAAGAATGAGTAAGTCAAGTTCACAATTAAAAACAGGGAAAATATGACACAACATCGATTTCCAATGGGGGAATAACACAAAACGTATAAACAAAGTTAAAAGAGATTTCAACTTTATACGAAATACGTTTGTTATTCCCCATTGAAAGATAATCATATTTTCATTGATTTTAATCTTATCTATTGCTTATCCTTTGTTCTCTGCTGGTCAGTTGGAACAGATTTTCCCTGTTTTTATATTAACCCTTCACATCATAACAGAAGACGTTTTATGTTAACATTTTATATAAAACATTGTTATAAAACTGTTGTAGATAATACAGGGTGGGCCATTAAAAAGTTCACACTTTTTCGATGGCTTATTTCTCAGAAATGAAAACACATATTGAAATAAGTTGAACATATTTGTAAACCTCTATGTCTGGACTGTCATTGCTGAAAAGGGCATTAACATCCATGGTCTAATTACAAAATGGCGACCATTTAAAGCAGAAAAGTCAAAAACCACTTTGCACACACGTAAGACTATAGACAATGATCATGCATATTAAGTTTTTAGGCTTAAGCAAGTTTTAAAAAAGTTTGATGACTCTATATGCATTTACTTGAGTGTCATTGCCGGGGTCATCGGACTCATGCGTGTATGAGTTGTTTACTGTTTGAAAATCATTCACCTGTGAAATTGACACAAAAGGCTGATTGGACATGCTCATTTACATAACAAATACACTAGTTTTGTTGGGAACTTCAAATTTAAAATGCCTTGCGTGCGTTCTTGTCATTCATGTTAGAGATACCCGTGTAAGTACTTTGAGGTGATTCTTGCTGTTCAAAATGCGGCAGTTTACAAAGGAGGAACGAATTTTCATCGAGGAGGAAATTTCAAGAACCGGAAAGGTGCGCTCTGTCCTGAATGCATGGCCGAACCAGTTTCCGAATACCAGACTTCCTAGTCGCCGACACATCTATAATATTAAACAAAAGTTTCACTTACATGGAACTGTTCTCAATCGGAACAAATCTAACAGTGGGAGACCACGAACAGGAAGATCAGCCAATCACATTGCCGATGTTAGAAGGGATTTGCAAGCTAACCCAAGATTGAGTACTCGACGGAACAATTGTCCCCATATTTCAAGGACAACGTTCAGACGAATCATCACTCATGATATCGAATGGCACCCTTACAAGATCCTTAAGCGTCATGGACTGCAACCAGGAGATCCAAATCGGCGACTTCAGTTTTGTAACTGGTTAGTTAACAGAGCACGTCGCTTTCTTGATACCGCTGTTGTTGTTGACGAGGCAAACTTTCAAATGGACGGGTCTGTCTCTTCTCAAAACGTACGGATGTATGCACCGAAAGGCAATCCTCCGAGAGACTTTGCTTTTAACGTTCCAGGTGACAAACGCAAAGTTAGTGTTCTCGCAGCCGTCACAGGAAACAACCGGTTGATAGGACCGATATTCGTTGACCAGAACATAAATGGAAACGTTTACCTCGACATAATCAATGATCAACTAGAGCCTCAACTGGTCCAAATATTTGGACAGCAAGCGAACGGGGCCATCCGCAGGGCGTGGTTCTTTCAAGACGGAGCCCACCGTCTTATCGCTGTTAGAGACAGATTGCAGGAGTTGTTTCCGCATCGTGTTGTCGGCCTTGGACATCATGTGGAGTGGCCTCCGAGAAGTCCTGATCTGACACCTTTGGACTTCTGGCTTTGGGGTGATGTCAAGGCATCTGTGTATGCCGAAGGTCCGCCAAGGAATTTGCGGGAGCTGAGGAGACGTATTACAGATGCGTTCACAAGGATCCGACGCACCAGGTTACTTCAAGAGCAGTTCACCATATGTACGATCGTGCGATGATTTGTATTCGCGAGCAAGGAGGCCACGTTGAAGGACGATAAGAACATTTTAAAGACAGAAGCATTTTCACTGTGGCATGCATAAATACGTGACTTTATGGAACCATGATAAGCAGTAATGAAGAACAGAACTATTTTTATCAGAGTCAAATATGATTTTACTTGTATTCTTACTTTTCTAGTGCAATATTTTTAATTTCATGACAATTTGAGACAAATAACTCGTTTCCATTGAAGCACTGCTACGGTTTACATGTGTCTATATGAAGAAATAATTTCCGAAGAGAAGGAGAGACATTCCTGACACCTATTTATAAATTTATCTTGTTATATCTCTATATAAGATTTATGTTATAGTGCAATAACCATCATGAAGACTCGGGTATAAAATTATGCACATTATCTAGAATGCGACTGCAAACAAACGTTAACTGCGCAGATTATTTAAAGCTACTGTTACATATTCTGTTCAACTGGAAGGCTACATATTCTGTTTGAAAAAGAAATATTTATTTAAATATGGTTAATTTACAAGAGAAATATTGACAGAACTTTCATGCGTACTGTTATTTTTCTTCCTTTGTTCCTAATCCATTGTGGTGTGAACCAGCGACCACCATATATCGCGTGATCATCCGCTACATTTGACTTACGTGTGTGCAAAGTGGGTTTTGACCCCCTTGCTTCAAATGGCCGCCATTTTGTAATTAGACCATGGATGTTAATGCCCTTTTCAGCAATGACAGTCCAGACATAGAGGTTTACGATTATGTTCAACTTATTTCAATATGTGTTTGCACTTTTGAGAAATAAGCCATCAAAAAAGTGTGAACTTTTTAATGGCCCACCCTGTAGTTAAAACATTTTCGTAATCATACCTAGAGTTTTTTTTATCATCAGATAGAAAGACTTCTGCTCATCTTCTCTGGTGAGACAACAGGGCTGGGGTATCTTTCCATATCAAAGTTTAAAAATCTGTCATATAAATTTCCTCAATATGTTGTTTTGATACAACTTATGAGGGGAAAAGTTTGATTTTACAATATTCGATATTATTTTTTAACTTTGTAACTTTATTATGATTAACATAACTGTATTTCAAAGCGTCAAATATATCATTATTTTGTCCCAACAAAAATAATCCAGGGAATAAAATATTCATTCATATGTTTATTTATTTTATTCAACCTGGGCCATTTCTACTGGTGCACATGCATTCTAATAATTTGTCTATAATACCTTATACAAGCATCGGCAAGCACTATTTGTCACAAGATTTGAAAAGTAAATAGCCTATGTACACACTGAACACAATGCACATACAAGCTGTATTTAAGTAAATGCCGAAGCTATCAGTATAAAATGATATAATGGGCGCATCCAGATATTTTGGCCCACCCCCTAAAGAAGACATGGGAAAATCTTAATCTTTTTTAAGATCTGACCTCGTAAACAATGAGGTCAGATCATAGCCAGCAGTAGTGCATAGAGTATCATGCCTACGGATTTCATCACAGTCTTACCTTAGCACGCTGGTAAGCAGCGTTTGAGATGGTGTTAATCGATAGTCGATAACCGATAATCAATGATCAATCAGCTATGAATATTTAATTGGATTCTAAAATAATGATCACGGACTCTCATGTTCAAATGTGTGTGTGTGGGTTGGGGGGTGGTGTATACCCCCTCGCATGTTGGTGCTAGCAATTGCTGAGGACGGCTTTTTACCCTAAAGAAGACATGGGAAAACGCAAACTTATTGGGAATCCCATGTCTTCTTTAGGAAATAAATACTCGTTAATTTCTGGAATAGCCACGGTCTGCCCCCCAACTTCATAATCAGAAGCTTTTCCCACCACGCTAGTAGATGCCATTGTAAAGTAGTGCTAGAGTTGGTGCGGTGGGGAGAATAAATAATTACAGATAGTCGATAACCGATAATCAATGATCAATCAGTTATAAACGTTCAGTTAAACCCAAACACGCAAATGATGATCAAGGAATCGCTAAGGATGATTTGCTTCTGGGTAGTGGGGGGGGGGGGGGGGGTGAGGCGGAATCGATAGTCGATAATTGATTATTGACTATCGATTATCGATTATCGATGATTAATTATCCATAATCAATCATTAGTTTATCCATATTCATTGTTGAAAAATGTATAGGCCTCCGCAACCGACAAAACTAGGAATCGCTAAGGATGATCTCCTTCTGGGCATGGGGGGGGGTGGGGGGGGGGGATAATCGATAATCGATTATTGATTGGCTATCGATTATCGATTATCGATGATTAATTATCCATAATCAATCATTAATTTATCCATATTCATTGTTGAAAAATGTATAGGCCTCCGCAACCGACAAAACTAGGAATCGCTAAGGATGATCTCCTTCTGGGCATGGGGGGGTGAGGGGAATTGATAATCGATAATTGATTATTGATTATCGATTATCGATTATCGATAATCAATTATCGATTATTGATAATCAATCATTAGTTTATCCATTTTCAATGTTTGAAAATGTATAGGCCTACACAAACGCCAAAACGGGATATCTGCATTAATTTGAAAAAATGATTTTCTCCAAAGTGCTATAAAAGCACACTCTTTGATCATTTCTATGCACATCGTATCTCTTGCAACCTGAAGGAACGAAATTTGTTTCCGTTTTGAATTTCAACAACTTAAAAATGACATTTTTCGTAAAATGAGGCTCAAATATTTTGTTCTGAATTGGAAAATCTCTCTTGGTATAAAATGAAAACTATTACGGATTTTGATGGTAAATTTCAAACTTTTTTATATCAATCATCATATCCGTGGGCACGTGGTACTGTATTTTGAAAGCCATCCGAGTTTCCATTTTGACAAACGGATAACAGCAAAAATAGTTTTAACATTGTCATCTATGGAAGAAAAATCACAAAACTGCCTTTTTCTCAAGAAAAAAAAAAAATTGGGACTCGAAAATAAATTTTCTTCAAAATCGTTTTATAAGATCTTTATATATGCTTAATAACTTAAAAAAAAAAAAAAAAAAAAAAAAAAAAAACGAAAACAAATTCTAAGCTGATACTTCATGTAAATGATTTCCCCGAACCCAAACCCTATCATTAGTTTATCCAGTATAACCCTAATGCTACTCATAACCCTAATCCTAACCCTGACCCTAATTTCGTGTACAAGTAGGCCTACATGATAAAGAAATAAACAAACTATATTGGAATATTGGACACATAGACAATAATAGCCTCATACACCCAACCCCGCCTGCTGCTTTCACTTCACTCTTTAATCCCTGTTATGGAACTGTGACAGAAGATTGATATACAGCCTCTCAGAGCGTCCGAACTTTTGTGTCACGTGACCCTGCCTTATATGGGCGCATCCAGATATTTTGGCCCACCCCTAAAGAAGACATGGGAAAATCTTAATCTTTTTAAGATCTGACCTCGTAAACAATGAGGTCAGATCATAGCCAGCAGTAGTGCATAGAGTATCATGCCTACGGATTTCATCACAGTCTTACCTTAGCACGCTGGTAAGCAGCGTTTGAGATGGTGTTAATCGATAGTCGATAACCGATAATCAATGATCAATCAGCTATGAATATTTAATTGGATTCTAAAAATAATGATCACGGACTCTCATGTTCAAATGTGTGTGTGTGGGTTGGGGGGGGGTGTATACCCCCCTCGCATGTTGGTGCTAGCAATTGCTGAGGACGGCTTTTTACCCCTAAAGAAGACATGGGAAAACGCAAACTTATTGGGAATCCCATGTCTTCTTTAGGGCAGGTGCCGTTAATTTCTGGAATAGCCCAATGACCTTCACGATGCTATTAATTTAGCCCAAAGATTAGGAAAACTAGCAAAACTGGTGAACTGGTACTGTTCAAATAAAAACATCTGCAAATCTTGCTGCAATTTCCAAATAGTATTTCTATTACTTAAATAATTATTTTTGTTATTTCTTTTAATACAAACACATTACTGCCTATGACGACTTTATCGTATTACTTACATATCAAAATCAAGTAATAATTACAAAACTCGCCGTAAACTATCACCTCTGTGGGTGTTTGGGATATAACCGGCACAAATATTTTCTCAACACTGCGGCATGTGAGAAAGTAGGTCAATAGTCAGAGAATACAGGGCGACGCCGCACCCGCCCAAAAACAGACTCTGTAAAAACGGCTCGTCAAGTCACGATTTTAAACCGAATACGTTTTTTACAGTGTGTAGGGGATGCTTTTATTTTGTTGTAACTCCAAAATTACACACTGAAATCACAAGACTTAAAGCGAAACATGTAGCACAATCTACAGTATTTCCCAAATATCAGTGCAAATTGAGTTCGATTTGATTCAGTGTTTACAAAGAAACGAATGATTATGAAAACGCATGTCCAAATGCAGTTCATTCCAAGTTTGATCATCCGGCTTCTTTATACGCGCTCATTTGGATCAGACCGTCTACATCTAAAGTAGCAACGATGAGCATTGTACACGGTTGTTTGATGTGATCATTTATTAATTTTTCTAACAAAACATTGTATAATGTTCAATTCTAGACCTGGTAAATACCTACAATTCAACTTTTTCTGTATTTTTGTGGTAATTTTTGTTCTATAAACTGCACATTTGTGTGTAAATTGAGGGCGCTATTTACAAACATTTTAAATTTAATTTACCCAAATAATATGAGTTATTCCTTACATTTCATGATCAAAAGGTTTTCGAAAATTTCGTTAACACTTGTTAGTCTTTTTTCTGATGTTCTAATACCATTATATAAGTGTCTATCCCTTCTAAAGGTGCAAACAAGATTTAAGATAAATAGGCCCACCATTGTTCACTTTTTCTTAAAAATGACTACAGTTTACATGTCATCAAACAACCGTGTGTATTAAGGTTACACGAAGAAACGTATAAAAAACGTATAAAAGACGTATAAAGTTGTTCTCTAAAACCGCGTTTTCTCAGCAATCAAATATCGCAGTGAGTCAAATGTTGGTGCATGCATGTATCTTTACATTATTTTTGTGTGTTTATACAAATTTTTAGAATCCGTTTGAAAATCTTTCGTTTAAATCATTTTTACGCACCATGTTCACAAGATCAAAAACGCGTTCCATGCAGTTTTTTTCAAATGTTCGCTCCGTATAAAACCACGCCGAGTGATTGTTTTCTCCTTTTTTGTATTGTACTACAAATCGACCAAAGAAATAATGTTGCCATGGGGAAGAACCAAATACAGTACCGATTCAATTTTATTAGCCCGTTTTTGGGAACATGTTCGAGAATCTTGTACTACAAAACACTGTTATGTTACACTATCGATATCTGGATTGTGGAACGTTAATTTTGATTTCTAACTGCCTACATTATTTCTCAAATGTCTGTCGCTTACTTTACCATTTGAATTTCACTCCAAATTTAAGCTACTTTGGCAAAAAACGAGGTTTTTCGCCATCGATACCTCCGACATTTACAGCGGTAATGAGCTTGTTTATCATAAGAGCCTGTTATGCACTATTCCATAATAGTCAGTTTGAGATCAATCATTTTCATGTGCCCCTCAGTGGCTCAATCGGTTAGCGCGTTGGACTCACGTTCGACTATATAATACTATAGTTTTGAGCTGGAAAACTTTGGTACGTGTTCGAGTCCCTATGTGGCCCATTCCATTTATCTTATTTTATTTTTCTCTCACTGTTTTTCTTATTTCTTGTTCGTTTCTTTCTTTCTGACTGCATCGATTGATTGTTTTTGCCCGTTTTTTTTCATTATATAATTCAGGAATTTTTAGGCCTATAGGGCCTACTAGTCTAATAGGCGCGGCCTATGAATATATTTTTACAAATTAGATTAACAAAATATTGGTTGTTGGTTTTGTTATTGTAGTTATTGTTGTAGGCCTATTATATTGCATAATCAGGGTATAAATAGGCCTACTAGGCTGTTATAGCCTATAGAAGCATTGATTTATTTCACGACATATATCATCCAGGATAATTTTAAAAATTGAAAATGTAGAAAATTCAAAGGAAAATTGCCGAAAACGGCTGCCCACAATCACCCCCCCCCCCATCAGCCCATATGGTCCTATCATGGTCGCCCCTCCCTATCCCTGCAACATATAGGATGACTCACGAGCCACGGTTTGTCCGTGGCCCTAGTTCAGATTCATACACTATTATACGCGTGAGTTCATTCTTTTCTGCATGGCTGTTTCCATTATTAACTTACGCCCCTCTGGAATCAAGCCTCGAAAATCAATTGTATTTAACCTTAATATGAGAGATGGCTTGTCTGCTTCTGGTTTTGGAGTTTGGCTACATTCATTCTCAAGTAGGACATTGCTATTAAAATTGCACAAATATTGTTAATTGGTTGACTAAACTCTGACTGACTTGTGACAATATTTAGGTCTACAGACTATTTACCGAAATACGGTAAAATTTACAGTAGTACCCAGGGTTCTTTTAAACGTTTTGAATACTTACCCAGTGTTTTAGAGTGTATAATTATTAGTATTCTAAGCGATTAATTCTCTGTGGCTCTTAGTCACTGTACTTGAACTGGTAGCCTAGTACGATTACGCTTACGGCAAATGAATGCACCCAAACCGTACTCCTTCTTGACGAACACTGACGAATGAGATAACGGAAAGCCTGCGAAGATATGCTGAAAATCCGCGGATTTACAACCATACTGCTGTACAATTATCCCCATCATATTTTATCGAGAGACTAGACATCGAATTTTGTGCTATTAAATGATATCATTATTTAAAAAGAATTAATTTAATGAAATATTAAGAGTATTAAATATAATACATAACACTAACTAAATAAATAATAGCTCCCCTTTAAATATCGGGTTATATAGGTTATTATATGCGTATCACTTGTTGGGGGTGAAATTGTACAAAACAATACACGCGTACAATACCATGTACTTTCTGAGATGTTGATGCCCCATAAAAAAGATCCCGTGATTTTTGGTATTCAAATAATTATTACTATGTGTCAACCTGTAAAACTGTATATTTTTGAAATAAATGTTTTCAGATATTAGGCGCTACCGACCTGAAGGCAAAATATTTTATGTATAGTTTCAAATTTTTTTAAACCTTTTTCATAATTTTTCCGCCCTTTCTTCTTTAAAAATTCTTTTCCCCGCCCCTCTTCTTCTTCCGGCCCTTCTCTTTTGCCGCCCATGCTTTTACCCCATGGGCTCCCGCATGTGTATTATAGGCTTAGACACAAAATCGTCGAAAATCATTGCAAATGTACGTTATCTGAATATAGCTTTAATATTTCTAAAAACTGAGCGCCAGTAACAAGGTAAGATGTATTCCATATTTTTTTCATACCGAAATCACACTTCAAGATTTAGGATACAAACTGAGATATGTCATACTTTTTACCGCGCTTTTCGAATTCCAAATACCGTAAACGTTTGCCTAATGGCGCTTTTGGATTCTTAGAAATGTGAGAGCGCCATCCTTAAAAAATCTCAACAGCATTAAGGATACGTGTATGTTAAATTGAGCAACCTGGACATAATGCCTCAGAAAAAATATCGTGACATGACCCAATACTTTAGGTCACTAGGTTAGTTGCTAGAGCAGCAAATGTTTTGGGGTTTCTTCAGGTATTCTTTCTCAAAGTGCCATTGGACTTAATTTGTAAATCGATTCATACGTTATACATAACTCATTTTGGTAAATCTTTTTATAACATCTTCATTATTAAATTTTTTTCAATATTCTTCAGTTCAAAATTACACCCTTCTATTGTCTGACCCGTTAGCTCAGTCGGTAGAGGGTGCGCCTTGAATGGTGAATGGTTCTTGTTCGAATCTTGATTTCTGCCCCCACTTTTATGTGAAGAAGGGTCAAGAAATTTTTTTGGATTATGTCCCCATTTTACGAACGAATATTGTGAATTTTTTAAAATTTAATTTTAATTTTCTTATTGTTTTTAGATAAATAGGCACTGCGAACAAACGGCAACAAAAACCGTTAAATGACCTTTGAAAAATAGAACGGCCCCAATGTTCCAAATTGTGTAACTACATTACTTTATTCATTTATGCATTATAAATGATCAGCTATTTTTTCTTTTCTTAAAAGGATCGAACCCAAGTAGATCAGACCATTGATCATATAACTATCAGACCATGAAGTAGTTACGTAACTCCGTGATGGTATCGGAACCAAGCACTGTTTGTATGGCGATCACTACGATCACGCTATTTTGGTATGCCTTTTTTGTGTACTGATTTTTTCGATCGTGGTTCATTACTTAAGCGCGTGATTCCCGTTGACATAGTAACATTACGTAACTTCGATACCGGGCTTCGATACTGAATAGTTGTTGAGTGCACATAATATGGAAAGCCATTGGGGTATTGTGTGCCTTCCAAAGCGCCTTATAACATGTTCTCATTGTGTTGTTGAATCCTAGCCAGTATTCAATGATAGCTATAGACAACGCACTGAATGGTCTATTGTTCTATTGTGTCCGATTTGAGCGCTGACATATTGGAAAATGTTACCAATCAATATTCATGAGAGTGTACATTCAACGTCCAATTTTCGAAATTGGGTGACTTGTGCTTGGCAGGTGTAAAATACATCTGACTGGGCGTTTTAAATACGTAACGCATAAAGGCATTGACATCATCGAATGGCTGCCTAGTGCTGTTAGCGTTAGGCCTTTTTTTTTGGGGGGGCTGTCTTTAGTTTCTATTAATCTATTTTCTAATTATTATAGGGCCTACATTTTGTCTTTCCTTTTTCTTTTCTCTGTACTTATTCTTTCCTTGAAGTATCACTCCCTCTTCTTATCTCCCTTCCCTTTTCCATCCCCTCTTACTTTTTGTCCCCTCTCATTCCTATCATTTTTCTTACCTTTCTATTTATTTACTTCTATTTATTTATTTCTCTTCATTTCTTCCTCTTTCTCTTTTTCTCTCTTCCTCCCATCCCCCTCTCATTCTTCATATCCCCTCTTTCACCTCTTCCTCCCTCATCCCTTCCCAAGACCTCTCACAGAAGAGCTGCACCCCCTTCAGTATGCCACTGTTTATGACATTCTCCTTCTTAAAATAAAACGTCAATTTGTGAAACAACTTTTATATAGGGGGTCCCAAATTTACAAAAAGTCTGCGTCAATAAAATTGCGCACCCCCTATTTCGGCTTCAAAAAGTTTATGATCCCAAACCCCAAAATTGTATTGAAATCAGTCTTTTTGAATAAAATAACACACTTTCTGTGGTCATCGTGTGACTCCTACATTTTGGTCATAAAACATTTTATGACCCCTCCTATTATTCTTTCCAAGACTTTATGACACCCGTATATTTGGGACCCCCCTTTCGAATAAAATGATATACCTCTTATGACCACTGATGCATAGGCAAGGACACTCGCGCGAATTGATAGACTTAACATAACAAATGCCTATACAATCAAATAGGTTCATTACAACATTTGATTGAATGGATTGAGTTACTCTAAAATGAAACGATAAAAACAAGGAATCATGAAAAAAGACACATACAAGATAAAATAATAAAATTATATAAACAATGTTCAAAAAGATAAAATCAAGAAAATAGAGAATGAAATTTCCTCAAATCAGAAAAAAAAACATTGAAAGACATCATAATCTGTCAGAAATTACTGCATGAGATTCGAACCATCAATCTTCTCCACAAGTTCTCTTTATCCTCGCACTATAGTCTAATGCTCTGCTCACTGGGCCACAACGTATCAGGTGAATGATTACCGTATTATCATGAACAAGTTTGTTCGATCTTGTTCATAATTGTATGTGTCGATAGGTTTCACCCTTTAACTACACGTACCCTTAATGATCAGTGATAATAGTCGGCATTTACAGGGATGGCGCTCTCTCATTTCCATGAACTCCATAGCGCCATTAGGCGAACGTTTACGGTATGACTTTAAGATATCGTAAATCATGATAGTGCCCTAAAAATTAAATGGGAAGCGCCCACTGAATGCCAAATTGACATTATCTGATAGCTTAAGGTGGTACTACACCCCCTGATAAATTTTGTGACTAATGTTGCATTTTCTCAAAAAATATTAAACTACACAGTACACACTGGTAACAAGGTTATGTATATATTATAGTGGCAAGGAATCCAATTACTTCACTGAAATTTCAGGGATTCAAGACAAGTGGTTCATTATATGTTAAGAAATGAGGTACATTCTAGCGGTACCTCTTTTTTTTATCATAAATAACGTACCACTTGTCTTGTCACTTGTCAGTGACTTAAAAGTCATTGAAATCCCAGTGTAGTAACTGGATTCCGTGCCCCTATAATATACATAACTTGTCTTACCAGTATGTTATTATTTTACTTAGAAAAATGCAAAAATAGTCACAAATTTAGTACCACCTTGAGAACATTGTCAATAACATTGCAAAGAATTGTTCAAAAGCTTTGAATGATGGAAATGACGACCAGGGGCGTAGGCAGCTTTCTTGGTCAGGAGGGGCAAAATAAAATTTCGGGGGCACAGACGAAAAATATTGCAGTTGCATCATACAATACATTTTTAGAGAGGCTTTATTGGGACGATTTGCGCGTCTAGCGACAATTGTGACAACATTTTTATATTTTACAATATTTAGGCCGTGATCGGGGTGAATTTTGGTAGAAAAGGGCGCTCCTTGCCCCTGTTCTTTTCCTTTGCCCTCCAGATTTTCTCATTCATTTTTTGTCAGAGGGGCACTTTTTCTTTCATTTTTTGTCAGGGGGGGCACTCTGCCCCCCTTGCCACCCCACTGGCTACGCTACTGATGACGACTTACGATAAGATTGGCGCCAAATTTACACACTGTTCCAATTTTGTCATTGTGAATCATTAACAATTCGGTCAAGTATGGATAATAATTTGCAATACAGTGTTATCATCTCAGGTGTGATATAAAACCAGTTTGTGAATAAATGTATCTATTATTTACTGGCAATTTCATAGATATACAGCCCAAAGCATTTTCATTCTTGATTGAGTATCACAAGGTTCGTATTAGACGTGTTTCTTTCCTGAATAAAAATGTAATGACCAATTTAGGCTCATAATCTACGTTTTACAGATTAAATAGTAACAAATGCATCTAATTCCGTTCGTAATATTTTTGTTTTTAACCCGCGTATGTTATTATAGCGACTTTGTTTATTATCAGAAGATACTGCCTTTTACATTAGGAGAAGCCTGACAAGTCTGCCTCCCTCTCAAATAGAAATGCATTATTTTCTATGTTGTTTATTTAAGAAATAAAGCATTATCCTTAACACCCAAATATGTGACGTGTCATGTCAAAAGGAGACACTTTTGGGCAGGTTATCAATTTTGAGGTTTTTACATATATTAAATAAAGAGATATTTTGCTCTACAACGCCGTTTTCCCCAATGAAATCGGACATTCCTAAGCGAAGATATTGAGTTCGTAAGTTATAGTATTATAAAATTGGAAATTGAGATATCGGCCTTTAAAAATATTATTGACAATGTTGAGAGTAGGAATTACCTTCAAAAATGTCTCAAAAAAATATAAGATGTCAGTTATATTCCGGTCTGAAAGTATCAGACAATAATTTTAACATTAATAACATCACAAATTTGCAGAAACCCAAAATGTGAAAATCTCACCCCGGGCAGATTTTGGGCTATTTCTCCATTTACGATCCTGCCCAAAAGTGTCTCCTTTTGACATGACACGTCACATATTATATCTGAGACAGTAAAAAATGTAAATAATGGATGCGCAGCAGAACCGATTGTTCAAACAATTTTAACTGAATTAAAGGTAATTAATAAAGAAATATGTGGCTCATTACAATTTTAAAGATATTTTCACTTGCATTCTGCAAAGTAATAAATTGAACACTAACATCCTAAAATCACACTTGCAACACTTTTGCAACAGGCACAACTGTGCTAATAAACTTAACCACCATCTGTCAAAATACATGCCAACGTTTTCAAATAACTACATATATACTGGCATAAAAAACATTGTAGAAATAATGTCGAAAGATAGACATATTTTCGGTTTCATGTAAGATTTCTTGCCCGAATGATTATGCAAAGATCCGAGCGTTTTAATTAACTTGGCGCAATTTGGAACATTGCCTCAACAGATATGTTAGCCTTAATGTTAAGGTGTCGTGTGAAAACGCCTTGCGCGGAGAATTTTGGTCCAACACCTATGTCAAAATGTCAAAGTTGCTCATAATGCACTGAAGGTTGATATGTTTCCAGGATAAATGTTTGTCCTAAGGACATTTCACAAAACAGTCTTGAGTTCCATTTCGAATTTGCTTCATAATTCATACGGTGCTTAAGGCGGTACTACACCCTTTGATAAATTTGTGACTTCCTTTGCATTTTTCTCAAAAAATAATAACACACTGGTAACAAAAGTTATGTATTTTATAGGGGCAAGGAATCCAATTACAACACTAGAATTTCAGTGACTCAAGACAAGCGGTACGTTATTTATGATAAGAAAAGAGGTACCGCCAGAATGTACCTCATTTCTTAATATTGTAATGAACCACTTGTCTTGAATCACTGATATTTCAGTGAAGCAATTGGATTCCTTGCCCCTATAATATACATAACTTTGTGTAGTTATTTTTTTGAGAAAAATGCAAAATTAGTCACAAAATTTATCAGGGGGTGTAGTACCACTTTAAGGGTGGATTACTCGTGTTTGCAAAAATCCGAATAGGAGTAAGTCTTTGTCGTGTTCATAATAATTGGAAGTTGGAACTATAAGAATCATCAGGCTATTATATGTGTGCACTGTCCAATTAACATGATTAATCTTGCCTTGGTTTCTAATATTGCTGAGCACTCAACAAACACCCACTATCATTACCAATCCATGCTTGCTGTCTTCTCTGCTTTTAGGCATGCCTATAAGAACAAACACTACACATATCATTCTTATTAAGAATGAAAAGTGTAGTATGCCTATGCCCTTATGAACAAACACTACATTTTATCATTCTTGTTTTAATAAGAATGATAAGTATAGTGTACGAAAGGAACTTTTTCATGAAAGACAATAAGAAATAGTTAGATCATGGTAAACAATACATGCCATAAGAGGCTCACTATTAGAGTTGAGTTGCATCGTTATTGCAGCACTTCAAATGATGCCTGTATCCGCAGTAAAAAAAACCAACTGTAATATGTCAAATGTGTACATGACACTTATGATGAATGTAGCTAATATGATACGCTTCCTTAATGAGCAAGAATATGAGCGAATGAGGAAAAATTGCAATAAATTATAAAGATGAGAAATGTACCATTTATTATTAAAGCTTATTGCTGGAAACGAACGAGAATTAACGTGAAATTCGAGCCCGAGTTTTGGGCTTAAGCATAGACTTAAGGATGTTAGGAGTGAGTGAGAGCTCTCAGTCACTTTGCTGCCGCGATTTAGGTCTCATCTAAGACGTGCAAAGGGTAAGAGAGCGAGTGAACTGGTGCTGTATTATTAGCATGGGAAACATCAAGAGGCCTGTGCAACTCATCGACAAATCTTCCATCTGTTTTGAGAACATAATCATGATAATAGTAAATGAGGTGAATTTGTTTGGCGAGGCAACTGGAAAGTTGCTTTGAATTAAAACATCTGCTAGCAAAGTCGCGCTACTTGTCATTGTGTTCTGACTGTACATAGTTTGTTCAAATCGCGAGTGGACAAAAAAAGTTACACTTTCTGATGAAATCATGTCCAGCAACATTTAGGGAATTTCCCGCAATGCATTGGATTAGAATGTACAATACCTGATGTTTATTGGCTGAAATGCATGGGATGCAATAAGTGTATTATAATAGAATATCAAATGGTCAAATGAGCGTCCTACATTGGAAGTGGGTTTTCTCCTCTCGCTAGGATTTCTGTCGTATACATGGTATACCTGAACATTGCTCAATTGGAATGTAAAACCTATGAATAATGCTCACTAGACCTCAGTGAACTATTTTATCCATTTTACGCAACTGGGAGCTGACACGTCACATTTTATAGCAATCTGTTTCTTAAAAATACCTGATGAAGCCTATTGTTAAAACAAAGTAAAATGTGATAGTGATAATTATTGTCAGACTTTTAACCAATATTGGAATATAAATGACTGCTGTTTTTACGAAAAACAACGGCGAGCTCGCTGTAAGAACTTCTGGGATGGGCAAGATGAATTGTGAGGGTAACAACGTGGGTAATATCCCCACCAGTTACGGTAAGTTACAGTTCATTCAACTTTTTAGGTGCGTACCGTATGTTGCAATCTTGTAAGTTGTAAATGTGCGTGGGTTGTCTGTGTTTTTGAATGTCTATAATCATGATCAAAAACGAATGATTTCTGACATTTTCTTTTAAAACAGTAACGAAAACGCTTGTGTTTACAACCAAAAGACCAAAAATATATAATATATTGATCACTGCGCTCATTTCAGTGATATAAATGTTAATTCCCTACTTAGAAGTACAAAGTAAATAGACCTCGGAAACTGGAGGTATGAGAATAATTATTTCAGTGTAATGCTTCTTTGGCGCGCCAACTACTGCGCGATTTGTACTTGCCGAGTAAACCACGCTCTTTACGCGTCGCGTTCGCGTGTGACGCAAAACATCGACCCCGACGCCACAAATTTGGTTTGTACATCTATGTGGACAGACTGTATAAAAGGGAAGGGAGGAAATGAAGACCACGATAAGTTTATAGAGTAAATTTCTTGATTTTTATTTTGCTCTTGTGAAATTATTCTAAAGGATATGATAGCTATAGGTTCTAATTGACATTCTCATTTCATAGCAGAAAATTCGCATGCAATGGTACTAAATTATAGTGTGTTAAATCAGATGTGATAAATAACCCCTAACATCCTAAAATTCACATGTTTGACCCTTTTGCAACTGGGACAACTATGCTAATAAACCACCCTAATGTTAAAATATTATAAGAAAACGTATTAAAATAACAACATGTACTTGTATATAGAAATAATGTCAAAATATATACATATTTTTGGTTTCATGTATTATTAAGATTTCTTGAATGATTATGTAAAGATCCGAGCGTATTAATATTAACTTAATGTTAAGGTGCCGGGTAAAAATGCCTTGCGCTGAGAATTTTTGTCTAACATCGAATGACAAAATGTCAAAGTTGCTCATAATACGCTGAAGGTTGATATTATCCAGGATAAATTTTTTGTCCTAAGGACATTTCACAAAACAGTCTTGAGTTCCATTTCGAATTTACTTTCATAATTCATGCGGTGCTTAAGGGTGGATTACCCGTCTTTGCTTAAAATCCGAATAGGATTGAGTCTTTGGCGTGTTTGGAAGTTGGAACTATAAGAATCATCAGACTATTATATTTGTGCACTGCCCAATTAAGGTTGGTCTGAACCCTGGAATTATGGAAAATTTCGGGCCTCATAACTTCTAAATTGTTGGTCTAAAGTATATAAAAGTATACATATTTAGAATGGCAAAGACTTGATAAGTTCATCTGTGAGGTCAAATTAGGGCCAAAATGGCACTTTTGGCCCAAAATCCCAAAAAAATAACGGTTTTGGCCCACTTCTTTTGTGCACCGTAACAAAAAATTCTTGGGCCAAAAGTTTTTGAAACTAATTTTAAAAACTAGATCAAAATATCTAGGACCGGTTTTTCATTTTTTGAATGTTGACCAATTTCACCAAAAATATTTGAAATTTGTGCCAAAATCGGGCTTTTTTATAAAAAAAAAAAAAAATCAGCATTTTTTTGACCACTTTTGGCGCAAATTTCTCAAAGTTAGTCGAAATTCAAAAAAATGAAAGAACGGGTCCCAGATATTTTGATCTTGTTTTCAAAAATTAGTTTCAAAAACATTTTGGCCCAAGAATTTTTTTGTTACGGTGCACAAAAAAGAAGTGGGCCAAAAACCATTATTTTGGGGATTTTGGGCCAAAAGTGCCATTTTGGCCCAAATTTGACCTCTCAGATGAACTTATCAAGTCTTGCCATTCTAAATATGTATACTTTTATATACTTTAGACCAACAATTTAGAAGTTATGAGGCCCGAAAGTTTCATAATTCCAGGGTTCAGACCAACTTAACATGATTAATCTTGCCTTGGTTTCTAATATTGCTGAGCACTCAACAAACACCCACTATCATTACCAATCCATGCTTGCTGTCTTCTCTGCTTTTAGGCATGCCTATAAGAACAAACACTACACTTATCATTCTTATTAAGAATGATAAGCGTAGTGTATGCCTATGCCCTTATGAAGAAACACTACATTTTATCATTCTTTATTTTAATAAGAATGATAAGTATAGTGTACGAAAGGTTATTTTCATGAAAGACAATAACAAATAGTTAGATCATGGTAAACCATACATGCCATAAGAGGCTCACTAATTAGAGTTGAGTTGAATCGTTATTGCAGCACTTCAAATGATGCCTGTATCCGCAGTAAAAAATTACTGTAATATGTCAAATGTGTATGACACTTATGATGAATGTAGCTAATATGATACGCTTGCTTAATGAGCAAGCAAACACAAGAATACGAGAGAATGAGGAAAAATTGCAATAAATTATAAAGATGAGAAACGTGCCATTTATTATTAATGCTTAAAGCTTATTGCTGGAAACGAACGAGAATTAACGTGAAACTTGAACCCGAGGTTTGGGCTTAAGCATAGACTTTTAAGTGTTAGGAGTGAGTGAGAGCTCTCAGTCACTTTGCTGCCGCGATTTAGGTCTCATCTAAGACGTAGAAAGGGTAAAAGAGCGAGTGAACTGGGGCTGTATTATTAGCATGGGAAACATCAAGAGGGATGTGCAACTCATCGACAAATCTTCCATCTGTGTTTGGAACATACAGCAGTAAATGAGATGAATTTGTTTGGCGAGGCAACTGGAAAGTTGCTTTGAATTGAAACATATGCTAGCAAAGTCGCGCTATATATTTGTCATTGTTTTTTTATCTTCTGACTGTAGATAGTCTGTTCAATTCGCGAGTGGACAAAAAAGTTACACTTTCTGATGAAATCATTTCCAGGAACACTTAGGGAATTTCCCGCAATGCATTGGATTAGAATACAATACCTGATGTTTATTGGCTGAAATGCATGGGTTGCAATGAGTGTATTATAATAGACTATCAAATGGTCAAATGAGCGTCCTACATTGGAAGTGGGTTTTCTCCTCTCGCTAGGATTTCTGTCGTATACATGGTATACCTGAACATTGCTCAATTGGAATGTAAAACCTATGAATAATGCTCACTAAACCTCAGTGGACTATTTTATCCATTTTACGCAACTGGGAGCTGACGCGTCACATTTTATAGCAATCTGTATCTAAAACAAACCTAATGAAGCCTATTTGTTAAAACAGTAAAATGTGATAGTGATAATTATTGTCAGACTTTAACCAATATTGGAATATAAATGACTGCTGTTTTTACGAAAAACAACGGCGAAATTGCTCTCAGAACGTCTGGGATGGGCAAGATGAATTGTGAGGGTAACAACGTGGGTAATATCCCCACCGGTTACGGTAAGTAACAGTTCATTCAACTTTTTAGGTGCGTATGTTGCAATCTTGTAAGTTGTAACTGTGCGTGGGATGTCTGTGTTTTTGAATGTCTATAATCATGATCAAAAACGAATGATTTCTGACATTTTCTTTTAAAACAGAATCTGGAAGAAAATTACATCTATTTTCATGCCCCGATTTTGCCCTGGCTGCAGTTTATATATACAGTATATATGCGTGGGATGATTAATGTTTTCGAGCCCCTTTTAACATTTTTTGAACTCAATTAGCTGCAAGAAAAATGAATTATATGTAACGACAATGACATGTTTAAGCGTTCAGTTGCATATTGGTTCATACATGATTAAAGCAACAATAACAATTTATAAAGCGCCAATATACAAAAAGTCAATTGTTCAAAGGCGCTGGAAGGGAAACACAAGAATTCAAGTCTGATAGGCTTGTTGGAACAGATGGCATTTTAGCAGCTTTTTGAAAATGCCAACAGTCTGAGCATTCCTAATATGGATGTGAAGTTTGTTCCACTCTTTTGGTCCAAAGCATGAAAAAGATCTGTCTGCGAATGACACACTGTGGGTTCTGAGATCAAGAAACTGAGGAGATGATGTTGATGACCGCAGTTGTCGACGAACGTGCTGGTATAATATTTATAAAGCTATACCAGCACGTGCTGGTATAAAGCTATATCAGATTATTCTTTATAAAAAAGAAATAACATAACAAATATTACACGTGATAATATTATTTCATACGTATTAAAATAACAGTGGGGATGACAATTGCTAAAAAGTCGACTATAAAAGGAAGGGAGCAAATGAAGACCACGATAAGTTTAAAGAGTAAATTTCTTGATTTTTATTTTGCTCTTGTGAATTATTCTAAAGGATATGATAGTTAGGTTCTAATTGACATTTTCATTTCATAGCAGAAAATTCGCATGTAAATGGTACTAAATAATATTGTTGCAACACCCTTCTTCGTATTACGTGTTACAAAATTTACAATAGGACGAGGGTGAAATACGACATCCACGATGAAAAGTATTGATAAAAATCCCTATTAACTCTTATAAAACAAACCGCTACAAACCATCATTAACTATCAAAACACAAACGTAAGATGTTAGCTCCATTACGTTGATGCTGAAGTTAGTCACATCACAGGAATTTGTTGCAACCTTTTTCAAGGTTGAGTAACTATGCGTTTAATTCTTACCCTTTGGTGACAATAGTTACCGAAATACGGTAATATTTGAATTCAATATGTAAAATTATCCAGTACTGACCAAGTTTAAACATTGTTAAATGGCTTATCCTTATCCAGTACTACATTTATTAGTAGTATTCTAAACGATTAATTATCTGTGGCTCTTACTGTACTTGAACTGGTAGCCTAGTACGATTACGCTTATGGCAAATGAATATACAAAAACCGTACTCCTTCTTAACTGAAAGAGATAACGGAAAGCCTGCGAAGATATGCTGAAAATCCGCGGATTTGCAACCGTATAGCTATCCCCATCATTTTGTATCGAGAGACTAGACATCGAATAATGTTCTAAATCCGACATAATTACCCCATCTCAAATAAGTTATGGGCTTACTTAAAGGATCTGGAATGAGCGTTTTGAGCGTTTCGACAGTATATTTTGTGGGACATGAGAGCATATCAGACATATCGAATTGCATTCTGAATACGAAGAATGTCTTTCTGATATCAAATAATTTTCATTTTTGAAATTCACGATATAATACAAATTTTATGACAAATTATTAAAATTTGATATTTTTCAAATTTTTGATATATAACAGTCCTCGAAGTAAATTTTATAAATCTAATGACATATTCTTAAAGTGTATGTAGCTGGGAGGAAAAGCCGACGATCAATTCAATACGAAAGGTCAAAATTTTAAATAGATCGTCGGCTTTTCCGCATCCCACCTACATACACTTTAAGTATATATCATCAGATTTATAAAGTTTACTTCGAGTACTGTTAAATATCAAAAATATCAATCTTTAATCATTTGTCATAAAATGTGTATTACATTGCGAATTTCAGAAGGACATTCTTCGTATTCAGAATGCAATTCGATATGTCTGATGTGCTCTAATGTCCCACAATAAATACTGTCCAAACGTTCACACCCCACCCCTTAATAGAATGGGCTTACTATTATCTGAGTGGGCACTCTCCTCAGTATACATAAATGCTTATCATTCCAGAGAACATGTGAAGTCCCTCTCGGTGGATAGTATTTCCTTCTTGGTGCATCTTTCCAAGAAGGGTGCTGGGGAAAGAGCCTTTTCAGTGGCAGCTCCACGTTTGTGGAACACCTTACTGTTTCATATCAGGATTGCTGCTACTCTGGAGTCATTCACGACTATACTTAAGACAGTACCTTTCCTCATAATGTTGTTGCCTTTTTTTTCTGTATGTCCTTTTTGCTGCTGCTTTTTTGCGCTCTGAAGCCATTGGAAAAGGTGCACTATAAATGTTAATAGATGCATGGTAACAATTTGTAACTCGCGGATAAAAACAAATCGAAGCTTTTGTTAAGTTTTTGTATTCTGTTGTAATTCCTTTCAGGGTAGGGCCTACTGCCACTGATCATTTGGGTGAGAGCGTGGCCTAATGGTTAACTTTGGTAATTTATGAAGTCCCAGGATCAATTCAAGGCGTCGGTAATATGCTAGGGTATTGGCTTGGAAAAAAGGCGGAGTTAATTGGCAACATCTTCTCCCCATGGTTCATTTAGGATTGGGTATATTATTCGGAGGGGACGTTAAGCCGTCGTTCCCATGTAGAGCACATTTTGTGACACAGTCGGTTTCGGGATGTCGTATTTTAGCAGTGCTTCGAGACTTCCAAATTTGTCTTTAAAATATCGCAAATCAAGATTAGCACCATCACAATGAAACAATAAATACCAACTTGACATTAATATGAATTTGACATCTTACGAACATATCTTTAATAACATTGGAAAGAATCATTTAAATAGGTTAAATGATGGAAATTACGACTTACGCTAAATACAATGTTTGCAATCGGCACGACTTTAGTTTATACAAATCTTCAGATAAAAATGAACATGAAGACCTGAGCGCAAGAAGACCGTAAGTCCACTTGGCCCCTCAACATGTATACACTAAAGTTGCGTATAGTTTCGTATAGTTAGGTAATGTTTTATACATGTTCAAGGGCCAAAACAAATCTTTCATAACCTTTCATGATGTTTTCACCCTGGAACATGTATTAAACATTACAAAACCCTAAGAAACTATACGTAACTTTAGTGTATACATGTTGAGGGGCCAAGTGGACTTACGGTCTTCTTGCGCTCAGGTCTTCACATAGACATGGCGCCAAGTGTCACTTGACTGTTCCAATTTAATCGTCGTATCATTAACAATTCGGTCAAAGTATGGAGAATAATTTGCGATACAGTGTTATCGTCTCAGGTGTGAAAGAAAACCCGTTTGCGAAGAAATACATCTATTATTTACTTGCAATTTCATAGATATACAGCCCAAAGCATTTTCTTTCTTGATTGAGTATTACAGGGTTCTTAAGTATATACTTTGCCGTAAATGAGACGTGTTTGCTGCGAGTTCGTTTTCTGAATAAAAATGTAAGGATCAATTTAGGTACATAACATTTTTTTACTATTCCGTAATTATTACTAATGTGTAACAGTGAAAATGAGGGTTTGCTACTTCATGACGATATATCTTAATATTATATAGCTTTATAGCGTTTGAAAATCTTAAAAGTTAAAGGTTATTGGTCAGATCTGTGTTTTTTTACATTAAGCCCTACCATTAGCAGAAGCTGTTTCCAAATTTGTAGTTAATATATCAATAGAAGTTATATATGCTTCTGGTGGTGGTTACCACGTTTTTGTACACACCATCTAAACGAAATATATCTAGCGCGTTAAGATATACTGAGCCTTTCAGAAAAGAAAAACACGAGACAGTCAATCAGGTCACAGACCTTTATCAGTTACTAGAGGTAATAGGGATCGAAGTGGTGCACTCGTGTTAAAATACATTTAGTAATATATACATGAGGTGACAATAAACGATAAGGTAAACATAAAAATATTCTAAAATTCACCAATTTTATCCCTTATGATATAAACATATTTTCGGTTTCACGTATTATTAAAATTTCTTGCCCAAACATGCCAAATGATTATGCAAATGATCCGGGCGTATTACTTAACTTAAGTGCATTTATGATCATTGTTTCAATAGATATGTTACCTTAATGTTAAGATGTCGTGAAAACGCCTCACGCTGAAAATTTTGATCTAACATTTTAACACCTATTTCAAAATGTCAAAGTTGCTCATGACGCTCTGAAGGTTCTTATGTTTTTAGGTTAAACGGTTGCCTTAATTATGATTATTCCGCAAAACAGCCTTTACTTTATGAGAACAAAATTTCGAATTTTGCTTTCAATACAGCGTTTTGGATTACTCATGTTTTCAAGAATCTGAATACGTTAAAATAAATCTTAGGCGAGTGTATTGGAAGTGGGAACTATCATACAACTGTATATTGTGCAATTCTCTTTTCTTGTTTCTCGTATTGCTATAGCACTCAACAAACACCCATTATCATTTCCATGCTTGCAGTCTTCTCTGCTTTTAGGCATGCCTAAGAACAAACACTAGACATCCGTAAACAGATACATCGGTAGGATTGTAGATCAAGTTGTATAGATTTTTGTGTGACAAATCCAATAAAATATAGGCCTACTCACTGACTTGAGCTTTCGCCATCCAGGCTGATGGCTTGATCACAAGTGATCTGGTCCACTGCATTTCCCGCGGTGTTTGGATGCAGTCTCACTCCTCGGGATCAAAGTTTGTTTTAGCAGTGGATCATATACGTGACTCAGAGAAAAAGAGCCGTCATCGCGGTTGATTGCATTAGCCCCCTTCTTGCGGATCTGAATTGATTCTCGTATTCTTCTTGATACAGCATTTGAGTCTTTGTCTAGTATGCTAATACTAATATTTGTTAATAATGGGTGCTGACAAAGGGAAGTGCACTGTAGTTCAGACCAAAGATAATTATGAACAGAAGGTTAATGAGATGGTCGGTGACCAAAACACCTATGAAAAACTGAGCAAAGATCCCACGCCTAGGTACAAAAGAAAGTTGGTAGACATCATGAAAAGGCTCAAATCGGAGGATAAGATCGACGAAGGTCAATACAGATTGTTATACCCCACAGCTGAAAATACCCCCCGGCTCTACTGCACCACCAAAATTCATAAAACGGGGAATCCGATCCGCCCCATAGTTGACTATACAGGTTCAATTGGCTATCAGACCTCTAAAGCCTTAGCTGAAATTCTCGCTCCATTAGTCGGCACCTCGGAACACCACGTGGTAAATTCGAAGTCCCTAGCGGAGGAGATGATGGGGATATGCATCGACGATGGTGATATTTTTAATTCACATGATGTCGTTTCCCTATTCACCAATACTCCCATAGAAAAATGTCTTGACATCATCAAGGAACGGCTAGAAAATGACAAAACACTCAAAGACGGAAGACATCATCGAGCTCTTACAATTTATCCTCACAACCACGTATTTCAGCTTTCGCGGACAAATCTTTCGCCAGATTTTCGGTGCAGCCATGGGAAGTCCGGTCAGCGCAATCGTGGCTAATCTTTTCATGGAGTGGTTAGAGCAAGAGGCCATAATGACAGCACCACTAGTTTGTAAGCCAAAGTACTGGAGGAGATACGTTGACGATGTTTTAGAGATCATTCAGAAAGATACTACACTCAAGCTTACAGAACATCTCAACACCATCGACCCTACGGGCAGCATAAAGTTTACCCACGAGGAAGAAGACCAGGGGAAAATCCCCTTTCTGGATACTCTAATAGTTCGCAAGGAAGACGGTTCGCTAAAAATGCTTGTGTACCATAAAAAGACCCACACGGATCAGTATCTTAATTTCAAGTCTCAACACCCTCTCTACCAGAAGCTCGGTGTTATTAGAACGCTCATGGACAGAAAGGATAATATAGTGACGGAAGAAGTAGACAAAAGGGAAGAAGAAAGAAAGACCAAGAACGCATTAATGGAGTGTGGTTACCCCAAGTGGGCGTTTGACAGAGTCAAACACCAGATGGAAGCGAAAACCAAAGAGCCAAAAAAGCCTAAGAAATCCGACGAGACACCATCTAAAGGTATGGTTGTTATCCCCTATGTCGAAGGTCTTTCTGAACAACTCAAAAGCCTAAGAAATCCGACGAGACACCATCTAAAGGTATGGTTGTTATCCCCTATGTCGAAGGTCTTTCTGAACAACTCAAAAACACAAAATCTCAACAGACATGCGTCCCACAAACACACTCAAAAGCATTCTTGTGCATCCCAAAGACAAGAAAGACATCTTAGAAACCAGTGACGCAGTATACGAAATCCCCTGCAAAGGTTGTGATAAGTCGTATGTGGGAGAAACAGGAAGGCAATTCGGCGTCCGTCTAAATGAACATCAAAAAGACTCTGAAACGGTCAAAGACACAAAGTTCACCAGAGCAAATAGAAAAGCGTCAACATCTGAACAACGTAAGTCAGCGATCACAGATCACGTCGCCCAAGAAAATCATGTTATCAATTGGGAGGGGGCCAGCATACTAGACAAAGACTCAAATACTGTATCAAGAAGAATACGAGAATCAATTCAGATCCGCAAGAAGGGGGCTAATGCAATCAACCGCGATGACGGCTCTTTTCTCTGAGTCACGTATATGATCCACTGCTAAAACAAACTTTGATCCCGAGGAGTGAGAGTGCATCCAAACACCGCGATGACGGCTCTTTTTCTCTGAGTCACGTATATGATCCACTGCTAAAACAAACTTTGATCCCGAGGAGTGAGAGTGCATCCAAACACCGCGGGAAATGCAGTGGACCAGATCACTTGTGATCAAGCCATCAGCCTGGATAGCGAAAGCTCAAGTCAGTGAGTATATTTTATTGGATTTGTCATACAAAAATCTATACAAAACACTACACATATAATTCTAATTGTGTTTCTTCAGGAAAGACAATAAAAAATAGTCAGATATGATATAGAGTAAACCATAAAAAGCTCACTAACGATAGCTGAGTTGAATCGTTATTGCAGCACTTCAAATGATGCCTGTATCCGCAGTAAATAAATGACTTTATGTGTATATGACACCGATGATGACTGTAACCAATATGATACACTTCCCTATAATGAACAGGCAAACTTAAGAATATGAGAGAATGAGGAAAAAGTGTAATAAATTCGCGATGAGAACCGTGCCATTTATTATTAATGCTTAAAGCTTATTGCTGGAAACGAACGAGAATTAACGTGAAATTCAAGCCCGAGTGTTGGGCTTAAGCATAGACTTAAGGATGTTAGGAGTGAGTGAGAACTCTCAGTCACTTTGCTGCCACGTTTATGAATGAAAGGTACTTAATAAAGAAATATGTATCTTAAATCACAATTATTGAGACATTTTGCACTTGCAATTTCCATAAATATCAAATGTGATAAATAACCCTAACATCCTAAATTTCACATGTTTGACCCTTTTGCGACTGGAACAACTATGCTAATAAACCACCCTAATGTTAAAATATAAGAAAACGTTTTAAGATAACAACATTGTACTTGTATATAGTCATGAAACACAAAATATAAACATATTTTGTGTTTCATGTATTATTAAGATTTCTTGAATGATTATGCAAAGATCCGAGCGTATTAATATTAACTTAATGTTAAGGTGCCGGGTAAAATGCCTTGCGCTGAGAATTTTGTCTAACATCGAATGACAAAATGTCAAAGTTGCTCATAATGCGCTGAAGGTTGATATTATCCAGGATAAAGTTTTTGTCCTAAGGACATTTCACAAAACAGTCTTGAGTTCCATTTCGAATTTACTTTCATAATTCATGCGGTCCTTAAGGGTGGATTACCCGTCTTTGCTTAAAATCCGAATAGGATTGAGTCTTTGGCGTGTTTGGAAGTTGGAACTATAATAATCATCAGACTATTATATTTGTGCACTGCCCAATTAACATGATTAATCTTGCCTTGGTTTCTAATATTGCTGAGCACTCAACAAACACCCACTATCATTACCAATCCATGCCTGTTGTCTTCTCTGCTTTTAGGCATGCCTATAAGAAGAAGCACTACACTTATCATTCTTATTAAGAATGATAAGTGTAGTGTATGTCCTATGCCCATAAGAACAAACACTACATTTTATCATTCTTATTTTAATAAGAATGATAAGTATAGTGTTCGAAAGGAACTCATGAAAGACAATAACAATAGTTCGATCATGGTAAACCATACATGCCATAAGAGGCTTACTAATTATAGTTGAGTTACTGTAAAAATTACTGTAATATGTCAAATGTGTTCATGACACTTATGATGAATGTAGCTAATATGAGCAAGCAAATACAATGAGAGAATGAAGAAAAATTGCAATAAATTATAAAGATGAGAAACGTGCCATTTATTATTAATGCTTAAAGCTTATTGCTGAAAACGAACGAGAATTAACGTGAAACTCGAACCCGAGGTTTGGGCTTTGGCATAGACTTAAGTGTGTTAGGAGTGAGTGAGAGCTCTCAGTCACTTTGCTGCCGCGATTTAGGTCTCATCTAAGACGTAGAAAGGGTAAGAGAGCGAGTGAACTGGGACAGTATTATTAGCATGGGAAACATCAAGAGGCCTGTGCAACTCATCGACAAATCTTCCATCGGTGTTTGGAACATACAGCAGTAAATGAGATGAATTTGTTTGACGAGGCAACTGGAAAGTTGCTTTGAATTGAAACATATGCTAGCAAAGTCGCGCTATAATATTTGTCATTGTTTTTTATCTTCTGACTGTAGATAGTCTGTTCAATTCGCGAGTGGACAAAAAAGTTACACTTTCTGACGAGATCATATCCAGGAACACTTAGGGAATTTCCCGCAATTTATTGGATTAGAATACAATACCTGATGTTTATTGGCTGAAATGCATGGGATGCAATGAGTGTATTATAATAGACTATCAAATGGTCAAATAAGCGTCCTACATTGGAAGTGGGTTTTCTCCTCTCGCTAGGATTTCTGTCGTATACATGGTATACCTGAACATTGATCAAGTGGAATGTAAAACCTATGAATAATGCTCACTAAACCTCGGTGGACTATTTTATCCATTTTACGCAACTGGGAGCTGACACGTCACATTTTATAGCAATCTGTTTCTTAAAAATACCTGATATAGCCTATTTGTTAAAACAAAGTAAAATGTGATAGTGATAATTATTGTCAGACTTTAACCAATATTGGAATATAAATGACTGCTGTTTTTACGAAAAACAACGGCGAGCTCGCTCTAAAAACTTCTGGGATGGGCAAGATGAATTGTGAGGGTAACAACGTGGGTAATATCCCCACCGGTTACGGTAAGTTACAGTTCATTCAACTTTTTAGGTGCGTATGTTTCAACCTTGTAAGATGTAACTGTGCGTGGGATGTCTGTGTTTTTGAATGTCTATAATCATGATCAAAAACGGATGATTTGTGACATTTTCTTTTAAAACAGTATCTGGAAGAAAATTATATCTATTTTCATGCCCCGATTTTGCCCTGGCTGCAGTTTATATATACAGTATACATGCGTGGGATGATTAATGTTTTCGAGCCCCTTTTGACATTTTTGGAACTGAATTAGCTGCAAGAAAAATGAATTATATGTAACGACAATGACATGTTTAAGCGTTCAGTTGCATATTGGAACCCAAATACTTGAAATCTGTGACATGGTTGATGGTACTACCATAGACTTCAAGTGCTGGTTGGGTATTACAGTTTGCAGTCATATATTCTGACTTAGGTGCGCTGATGACAAGGCCTAGATCTGCTGCTGCAGTTGCAGTCCTAGTAAGCTGTGACTGGGCCCGGTCTATGGAAGATTCCAGCAGGGCAATATCATCCGCAAAATCCAGGTCATTCAGCATCTTGGCAGGATACCTGCTTGACCGACGTGGGTAGGTGACAATTCCAGCGTCAAGTCCAGAAGTTGATTTCATCAGAAGGTAGTCTACCAGGATAATGAACAGGAATGGTGCCAACACATCACCCTGAAGCACTCCAGTTGTTACTTGGAAAGGCTCTGAGATACTGCCATCTACCATAACGGCACTTTTGGAGTCTTTGTAGAGCACCTGGATGGCATTGACCACAACCTTTGGTATTCCATAATGCCGCAGCACTGAAAACATGACAGACCTGTTGATGGAGTCGAAGGCTTTTTTGAAGTCCACAAAAGTGACTGTTAAGGGAAGTTGGTACTCCTTGAAGCCTTCCATGATCCTCCTCAAAATGTGTATTTGCTGAATGTCTATAATCATGATCAAAAACGAATGATTTGTGACATTTTCTTTTAAAACAGTATCTGGAAGAAAATTACATCTATTTTCATGCCCCGATTTTGCCCTGGCTGCAGTTTATATATACAGTATATATGCGTGGGATGATTAATGTTTTCGAGCCCCTTTTAATAACATTTTTTGAACTCAATTAGCTGCAAGAAAAATGAAATATATGCAACGACAATGACATGTTTAAGCGTTCAGTTGCATATTGGTTCATACATGATAAAGCAACAACAATAACAACAAAAATTTATAAAGCGCCAATATACAAAAAGTCAATTGTTCACAGGCGCTGAAAGGCAAGCACAAGGATTCAAGTCTGATAGGTTTGTTGGAACAGATGGCATTTTAGCAGCTTTTTGAAAATGCCAACAGTCTGAGCATTCCTAATATGGATGGGAAGTTTGTTCCACTCTTTTGGTCCAAAGCATGAAAAAGATCTGTCTGCGAATGACACACTGTGGGTTCTGAGATCAAGAAACTGAGGAGATGATGTTGATGACCGCAGTTGTCGACGAACGTGCTGGTATAATATTTATAAAGCTATACCAGCACGTGCTGGTATAAAGCTATATCAGATTATTCTTTATAAAAAAGAAATAACATAACAAATATTACACGTGATAATATTATTTCATTTAAACTTACGTATTAAAATAACAGTTGGGATGACAATTGCTAAAAAGTCGACTATAAAAGTGAAGGGAGCAAATGAAGACCACGATAAGTTTATAGAGTAAATTTCGTGATTTTTATTTTGCCCTTGTGAAATTATTCTAAAGGATATGATAGTTAGGTTCTAATTGACATTTTCAGTTCATAGTTCGCATGTTATGGTACTAAATAATATTGTTGCAACACCCTTCTTCGTATTACGTGTTACAAAATTTACAATAGGACGAGGGTGAAATACGACATCCACGATGAAAAGTATTGATACAAATCCCTATTAACTCTTCCTGTACAAAACAAACAGCTACAAACCATCATTAACTATCAAAACACAAAAGTAAGATGTTAGCTCTAACGTTGATGCTGATGTTGCTCACATCACAGGAATTTGTTGCAACCTTTTTCAAGGTTGAGTAACTATGCGTTTAATTCTTACCCTTTGGTGACAATAGTTACCGAAATACGGTAATATTTGAATTCAATATGTAAAATTATCCAGTACTGACCAAGTTTATACATTGTTAAATGGCTTATCCAGTATTTTTAGAGTATACAATTATTATTAGTATTCTAAGCGATTAATTCTCTGTGGCTCTTACTCACTGTACTTGAACTGGTAGCCTAGTACGATTACGCTTATGGCAAATGAATGCATCCAAACCGTACTCCTTCTTAACTGAAAGAGATAACGGAAGGCCTGCGAAGATATGCTGAAAATCCGCGGATTTGCAACCATAGATATCCCCATCATTTTGTATCGAGAGACTAGACATCGAATAATGTTCTAAATCCGACATAATTCATGTAATTACCCCATCTCAAATAAGTTATCCTCTTGAAGGATCAATGCACCAATTGACTGTACATAAATATCTTGACTAACAAAAACTATACTTGGTTTCTTTACTAGTTGTGTTAGTACGGGGTCAAACGCTATGCTTAATGAACTAAATCGTAGTTAGGACACTTTCGTCAATATGAGTTTGTTTAAAATAAAACCACGTGATTCGTGCTTGATAATTAATTTTCTTACATATAAGGCGTAATGTTGTGATTGCCGGAGACATCTTTTAAGAAATTACCAACTTGTTGTAAAATTCAATACAATCAATAAGTGACATGTTTGTCTAATACCTAAAACTATTTTCTAAATTGAAAAATCTTTTTTAGTTACAACCTGTATTAATTTAACTCACAGATCGAGTTTTGAGAGCCAGAAAGCCTTAACTCAGGGCACTAAAGAAGATACAGTTCATTAATCATGACAAAAATTAATAGAAAACAAAAGCCATTGTGGAGGAAATATTGAATTTTACCAAACAAGGAGTCAACTTTATGCTCATTTTGTGAGAGCTGGTCATAGTGAGTGTTACGGTTTTCTGGTTCTGAACCCTCGAGATCTTAAATTTAAGTGTAAAACAATCTACCACATCTACAAGAGCTTAAAAGTCTCTGAATGGGCTTACTATTCTCTGAGTGGGTTCTCTCCTCAGTACATAAATACTCGCCTCACTGTGAAAAGATCATCACAGAGGACATGTGAAGACCCGCTCGGTGGATAGATTTTCCTTTTTTGGTGCATCTTTCCAAGAAGGGTACTGGGGAAAGAGGCTTTTCAGTGGCAGCTCCACATTGTGGAACACCTTACCTTACCTGCCACTGATCATTTGGGTGAGAGCGTGGCCTAATGGTTAAGATATTTGACTTTGGTTCATGAAGTCCCAGGTTCAATTTCAGGCGTCGGTAAAACAGGGTATTCATGTGTGTATTGGCTTGCAAAAAAGTCGGAGCTTAAAATGGCAACATCTGTAGATTAAATTAAGATTTACCTTCTCCCCGTGGTTCATTTAGGATCGAATATATTAATCATGGGAGTACTCTGTTATTCGGAGGGGATCCCAGCAAACACAAAAACGTTTTAAAAACATTTTAAATAAGTTATATTTTCGCTTTTGGTTTAGGTAAAAACGTTTTAACAACATTAAAATGTCGGGTTATTTAAAGGTCATGATAACGTTTTAAAACGTTTTGTATCATTACTCGTTGACTGCCGATAAAACGCCCAATAAAGACTTAGTCACCGGACCGCGCCGGCCAGTTAAAGTACATGCCCTATCACACCACTCCACACCATACATAAATTCTCCCAGTCACATTTCCCAAATATGAAATTAAAAAAGTCAAATTTTAATTTACTTCTTTTAAAGTTTGGCAGAGGCGGGGTTCGAACTCACGGCGCAACGCTTAGTACTCTATGAGCCCAGCGCCTTAGACCACTAGGCCACTTGTCTTCTTGTTATTCAGCTGAAACTTATTTAAAAATATAATCGCAACTTCAACATAGGCCTACCACGTGACAAGCAAAGGCAGAAAACGTATTATATTTTGGAATTTTATCTGCTTAAAACATTAATGTGTATTATAATAGAGCTACCATTATTTATATTGTTGAATTCTCAAGCGCATAGAGACAATTAATACGAGCGTCCTATGATACATACACAATACATAAAATCGATTTTGATCTTCGGCATTACTCGGTGACCTCCGATAAAACGCCCAATAACGCCGGTCAGTTAAAAAAAATGCTTAAGTACATGCCCTATTGAGATAAGCAATCCTTTTGTGATATGTCCATTCATCCATATAATAATAGCAATCAGATTTTGGGATGGATGTTTTACACAGTGATTGGAGAAGAAGCTATGTAAATAATCAAAAGTACATGTCTACAAATTGACAAGGACAACTCCTTTTGTCAAAATTGTTTTCACCTATTGCTCAGTATGTTAATTAATCCGATTAATTACGTAATTTCGCCAGCGTATGATATATCAGTACTAATATGTAGGCCCAAGGAGGTTAGATATAGAAAGAAGAGGAAATAGATTACGTATCGCATATTGGTCCTTTGTGCCTATTAGAGTTTCCGCCAAGGGAGGAAGAAAAAAAGGAAGGAGGGGGGGGGAAGGAGAGAGAGGGAGAGGGAGACCGATGGAGTCACAGGGCTCTAAATTACATAGGCGTAGATCGGGGGGGGGGGGTAAATGCCACAATATTTTGCCAGGGGGATGGTCAATATAATCACCCCCAATATTGACGCCTGTGTATTGGTTTGTGTCGAAATTAACCTCATATTTGGCCATTTTATAGCCACAGAATGCCATTTTTAGCGCTTTGCGCGAATTTATTCCACTTTTGTCCCATATTTCACCAGTTTAGTTTCAATAGGCCTATGCTAAAATTTTCGCGCGCATTTGTACCATAAGGTTCACTGTACTGGGTACTTTTAAAAAATCCTAGCCTAACCTAAAACATAACTTTAACCCTTAGATTGGAGCTCTACTAGAAGTAAAAATATAGATAGTGAACGAATTTAGTATTTCTATATCTATGTGAGAATGATACAATAGAGGCCCTGCATGAAATTATTGATTGGCTCCAAACAAAGGTTTTCAACCGGTGTCCTTCACCGTAGCATGACCGTAGTTATGGCGGAGTGCAGTCCATTCAATCAAATGTTGTCATCAACCTATTTGATCGTAGTGCAGGATTATGTGTGTGAGACGAACTGTCACGGTAGATTGCAATCATGCTTTTGTTGAATGCATTTGAGTAGTCCGCCATATTTACGGGATGATACGTCGCATGCAAGGCCTCTATATGACATGATGAACATAGTCATTGATGCATCAGTTTTAAAATAGACTAGGCGGTTACCCATATTTGGCGCTTCTCGGCTGGGCGCGATTACCAGGCTGATGGTGACATGCCCATATGACAATTTTTACTAATTTGACCTCAGATGACCCCAGGGTGACATTGGATGACCCCAAAATGACCTAAACTTATAACTCTAAATGTTGACTGTACCTACCAAGTTTCATGCCCATATATGAGCTTTTACTAATTTGACCTCAGATGACCCGTGGTGACCTTGGATGACCCCAAAATGACCTTAAAAAAATGCTGCTTTAAAAAATTGACTGTACCTACCAAGTTTCATGCCCATACGACACTTTTTAGTAATTTGACCTTAGATGACCCCTGGGAGGGGACCCCGTGGTCGGATGACTTAACGAACATAGACATCTTCTTGCCAGGACAGAACTACACCCACCCACCGAGTTTGAGCCCCGTAGGACCTAGTTTCATGCCCATATGACAGTTTTTAGTCATTTGACCTCAAATGACCCCTGGGAGGGAGCCCCGGGGTCGGACGACTTAACGAACATAAACATCTTCTTGCCAGGACAGAACTACACCCACCCACCGAGTTTGAGTCCCGTACGACCTAGTTTCATGCCCATATGACAGTTTGTAGTCATTTGACCTCAAATGACCCCTGGGAGGGGCCCCAGGGTCGGATGACTTAACGAACATAAACATCTTCTTGCCAGGACAGAACTACACCCACCCACCGAGTTTGAGTCCCGTACGACCTAGTGTCATGCCCATATGACAGTTTTTAGTCATTTGACCTCAAATGACCCCTGGGAGGGGGCCCCGGGTCGGATGCCTCCACGAACATAAACTCCTCGTCTTGCCAGGACAGAGCTACACCCACCCACCGAGTTTGAGCCCCGTACGACCTACGACGGCCTCACATTAGCAGTCACAGACAAAACCTAAATCTACAGAATATATCCATTACTCGTCGATACTCGAAAGAGCTCAAAATAAATAACTTAGAAAATTTTCTTGATGTCCTTTAACATGTTTTCGTAGTTAACCATCGTTAGCCATGGATATCTATCATGAGAACTGACCGGTGACTAAGTCCGATTTATTGGGACGTTTATCGGCAGTCAACGAGTAATGTGAAAACACACTACAACAATATTTTTAAATGTTTTGAAAAAAATTTTATTCAAAATTATTTTTGCAAACATTTTTGCCAAATATTGTGTAAATATTTAAATAACATTATGTTAAAATATTTGAACCCAGCAAACACAGAAATGTTCTTAAAATGTATTTTTCAAAACCTTTTAATAACATTTAAATGTCGGGTTATATAAAGGTCATGAAAACGTATTTAAAACGTTATTGAAAATATTTTGGGCAAACATTTTTCGCAAAATATTTTTTCAACCCCCAAATAACATTCTGTTTAGAATGTTTTGTATCAAGTTTTCAAGAATGGTTTTGGAATGTTATTAAAACGTTTTTATACCCTTTATATAACCCGACATTTAAACGTTTTCTGTAAAACATTTTTGTTTGCTGAGCAGTAGATTATCAAAAATGTTTTTAAGTTTATGAAAACGTTTTATACTCTTAATATACCCTTTATATAACCCGACATTTAAATGTTTTCTGACAACATTTTATAACCTTTTGCGAATGATGTCGAAAACGTTTTGTGTTTGCTGGGATGTTAAAACCCGTCGTTCTCATCTATAGCGAATCATACACATTTATATCACAGTCATTTTTGGGATGTCCGGATGTCATATTTAGGCAGTGCTTCGAGACTTCCAAAATTGACTTTAAAATATCGGAAAGATTAGCGCCCTCACAATGAAACAATGAACACCAAATTGACATTTATTTGAATTTGACATCTTACGAACACATTTTTAATAACATTGGAAAGAATCATTTAAATAGGTTAAATGATGGAAATTACGACTTACGCTAAATACAATGTTTGCATTCGGCACGACTTTTTATACAAATCTTCAGATAAAAATGAACATGAAGACCTGAGCGCAAGAAGACCGGAAGTCCACTTGGCCCCTCAACATGTATACACTAAAGTTGCATATAGTTTCGTATAGTTAGGTAATGTTTTATACATGTTTAGGGGCTAAAACAAATCTTTCACAACCTTTCATGATGTTTTCACCCTGGGACATGTATTACACATTACAAAACCCTAAGAAACTATACGTAACTTTAGTGTATACATGTTGAGGGGCCAAGTGGACTTACGGTCTTCTTGCGCTCAAGTCTTCACATAGACATGGCGCCAAGTGTCACTTGACTGTTCCAATTTAATCATCGTATATCATTAACAATTCGGTCAAAGTATGGAGAATAATTTGCGATACAGTGTTATCGTCTCAGGTGTGAAAGAAAACCCGTTTGCGAAGAAATACATCTATTATTTACTTGCAATTTCATAGATATACAGCCCAAAGCATTTTCTTTCTTGATTGAGTATTACAGGGTTCTTAAGTATATGCTTTGCCGTAAATGAGACGTGTTTGCTGCGAGTTCGTTTTCTGAATAAAAATGTAAGGATCAATTTAGGTACATAACATTTTGTTACTATTCCGTAATTATTACCAATGTGTAACAGTGAAAATGCACATAAAATGAGGGTTTGCTACTTCATGACGATATATCTTAATATTATATAGCTTTATAGCGTTTGAAAATCTTAAAAGTTAATAGGTCAGATTTGTGTTTTTTTTACATTAAGCCCTACCATTATTTGTAGTTAATATATCAATAGGAGTAGTATATGCTTCTGGTGGTGGTTACCACGTTTTTGTACACACCATCTAAACGAAACATATCTAGCGCGTTAAGATTATACTGAGCTTTTCAGAAAAGAAAAACACGAGACAGTCAATCAGGTCACAGATCTTTATCAGTTACTAGAGGTAATAGGGATCGAAGTGGTGCACTCGTGTTAAAATAGTAATATATACATGAGGTGACAATAAACGATAAGGTAAACATTAAAATATTCTAAAATTCACCAATTTTGTCCCTTATGCAACTGATATAAACATATTTTCGGTTTCACGTATTATTAAAATTTCTTGCCCAAACATGCCAAATGATTATGCAAATATCCGGGCGTATTACTTAACTTAAGTGCATTTATGATCATTGTTTCAATAGATATGTTACCTTAATGTTAAGATGTCGTGAAAACGCCTCACGCTGAAAATTTTGGTTTAACACCTATTTCAAAATGTCAAAGTTGCTCATGACGCTCTGAAGAACATGGTTCGTATGTTTTTAGGTTAAACGGTTGTCTTAATTATGATTATTCCACAAAACAGCTTTACTTTATGAGAACAAAATTTCGAATTTTGCTTTCAATACAGCGTTTTGGATTACTCATGTTTTCAAGAATCTGAATACGTTAAAATAAATCTTAGGCGAGTTTATTGGAAGTGGGAACTATCATACAACTGTATATTGTGCAATTAATCTTTTCTTGTTTCTCGTATTGCTATAGCACTCAACAAACACCCATTATCATTACTATGCTTGCTGTCTTCACTGCTTTTAGGCATGCCTAAGAACAAACTCTACACATATAATTCTAATTGTGTTTCTTCAGGAAAGACAATAAAAAATAGTCAGATATGATATAGAGTAAAGCATAAAAAGCTCACTAACGATAGCTGAGTTGAATCGTTATTGCAGCACTTCAAATGATGCCTGTATCCGCAGTAAATAAATGACTTTTTGTGTATATGACACCGATGATGACTGTAACCAATATGATACACTTCCCTATAATGAAAAGGCAAACTTACGAATATGAGAGAATGAGAAAAAAGTGTAATAAATTCGCGATGAGAACCGTGCCATTTATTATTAATGCTTAAAGCTTATTGCTGGAAACGAACGAGAATTAACGTGAAATTCGAACCCGAGTTTTGGGCTTAAGCATAGACTTAAGGATGTTAGGAGTGAGTGAGAGTTCTCAGTCACTTTGCTGCCACGTTTATGAATGAAAGGAAATTAATAAAGAAATATGTATCTTAAATCACAATTATTGAGACATTTTGCACTTGCAATTTCAATAAAAATCAAATGTGATAAATAACCCTAACATCCTAAAATTCACATGTTTGCAACTGGGACAACTATGCTAATAAACCACCCTAATGTTTAAATATAAGAAAACGTTTTATAGAAATAATGTCAAAATATAAACATATTTTGTGTTTCATGTATTATTAAGATTTCTTGAATGATTATGCAAAGATCCGAGCGTAGTCGTGTAAAAATGCCTTGCGCTGAGAATTTTTGTCTAACATCGAATGTCAAAATGTCAAAGTTGCTCATAATGCGCTGAAGGTTGATATGTTTCCAGGATAAAGTTTTGTCCTAAGGACATTTCACAAAACAGTCTTCAGTTCCATTTCGAATTTGCTTTCATAATTCATACGGTGCTTAAGGGTGGATTACCCGTGTTTGCTTAAAATCCGAATAGGATTGAGTCTTTGGCGTGTTTATAATAAATGGAAGTTGGAACTATAAGAATCATCAGACTATTATATTTGTGCACTGTCCAATTAACATGATTAATCTTGCCTTGGTTTCTAATATTGCTTAGCACTCAACAAAGACCCACTATCATTACCAATCCATGCTTGCTGTCTTCTCTGCTATTAGGCATGCCTATAAGAACAAACACTACACTTATCATTCTTATTAAGAATGATAAGTGTAGTGTATGCCTATGCCCTTATGAACAAACACTACATTTTATCATTCTTATTTTAATAAGAATGATAATTATAGTGTACGAAAGGAACTTAATGTTCCTTTCATGAAAGACAATAACAAATAGTTAGATCATAGTAAACAATACATGCCATAAGAGGCTCACTAATTAGAGTTGAGTTTTTTATTTATTTATTACATCATATTTACATCATATTTACCCAGGGTAACCCGATCAGCAAAAATGCTGTTCTTACACGGGGCCCTGCATCATATAACAATTGCACAACAGAAATTTAAAATTACATATAATACAAAAAAAATTATTAACACATATCAAATCAAACCAGCACAAAATAATATAGCAACTAGAGGAACAATTATTTGACCAAAAAAACCCCAAACAATTGAACATCTCTTTTATATAAATACACTGTTAAATACATATGAAACCACTAATAACATCATATTATAGCTTAAACCCCGGCTTAAACCATGGAAGTACTTCATTGCTTAAACTTATACATATTCTTAAAACATTGTACATTTGAGGCGTTCCTAACATCATAATCAATTTTGTTCCATACCTCAACACCACTGTACGAGAAAGAAAATTTAAAATATTCGGTATCATTACCATTAGAGCAAGGTGGCAACGCTAGCAGACCAGCTGCAGCTTGTCTTGTATGAATGCCATGATTATCAGATACATATTTACATTTGGAAGAAAGATATGATGGCGCCAGGCCATTTAAAGATTTAAACATCAGCAGTGCTTTAAAATATTTACAACGATCATACAGTGAATTCCATCCTAATACTGGAAACATAACATTAGACGAGGTTTGGGAATTAACGCTCAAAATAATTCTAGCACATCGTTTTTGTAAGACATTGAGTTTGTGTACATCATTTTCATATCGACCAAACCATACAACACAGCAATAGTCAAAACAGGGTTGAATCAATGACTTGTACAAGATATTAAGGGTGTTACTATCAAGAAATGTGCTCAGACGTCTTAAAAGAGATATTTTACAGAACAATTTCTGAATAACACAATTTACTTGCTTATGCCACAGTAATTCATCATCAATTAAAACACCTAAACATTTAGCCTTGTTAACTCTCTCTAGTTTACAACCATTAACAATTACTGAAAAAGAATCTTCATCCACTTTACGTAATCTTGCACTACTGCCTAATAACATTACTTTAGTCTTATTTGTATTGAGGAAAAGCTTGTTTTATGCAGCCATTTAGTTATCGCCTCAAGATCCTCCGTAAGCTTATTTGACATAATGTTAACATCATTTTCATTGACATACAATGTAGTGTCATCAGCATACATAGAAATCTTACCATGTTTTATTACTTTAGGCATATCATTGATAAAAATTATAAACAAAAGTGGGCCAAGGATACTGCCTTGTGGAACACCTGTATTAATGGGTAATGTATCTGAAACAACTCCGTTAAACGACACTCTTTGCATTCTGCCACTCAGATAGGATTTAAACCAATTGAGGGTGTTGTTTGATGCTCCAATATCGTGAAGTTTATTAATCAGGATATCATGATTCACGGTATCGAACGCCTTCCTTAAATCAATAAGGGCCATGCCCGTCATTTTACCAGAATTGATATTAGAGAGCCAGTCGTCCACCATATCAACAAGGGCTGATTCTGTTGAATGCCCAGGACGAAAACCAGACTGGTGCTCATTAAGAATTTCATGTTGCGATACATAAGAATACACATGATTGTGAACGGCCCTCTCAATAATTTTACTGACAACAGGCAAGATAGATATAGGCCTGTAGTTGTTTGTGTCATCAAGATCACCACCTTTGTGCAACGGAATAACTTTAGCCTCTTTCCATGCAGATGGGAACACGCCTGTTGATAAAGAAAGGTTTAGAATGTATGTTAAACTCTCAATTATTGCAGGACGAGCTAACTTTAGAATTCTGCAGCTTAAGTCATCAAGACCAGTTGCCTTGGTTGCACTCATTTTACGAATTTCCTTATCAACAAAATCAGGTGATATGAGAGGTAAGTCAAGGATGGACCTGAACATAAAATTATCATTCTTTTTTGATCATTATCATTACTCGTGATTTGTACTATCGAGACCATTAATCAATTTAGTTGCAACATTTGCAAAATGCGTGTTAAGACCATTTGATATATCATCATCAGATGTTAAAACATTACCTTCAAACACGATGGAAGATGGCTTACAAGTTCTCTTTGATGGGAGGACTCTTTTAAGAGACTGCCAAAGTTTGCTCGAGTCATTACAATTTTGACTGATCAATTCTTTATAATACTCAGTCTTAGCAGATCTTATAAGACTAGTTACCTTATTGCGGGCAGTTTTGTATGCCTTCCAATCAGAACTGTTATTTGACTTAACTGCCTGTCGGTGGAGAGAATCTCTCTTCCACATTTCTTTCTTAATCTCGGCACTTAGCCATTTAGATGGAGAGGTCTTAACACGTTTAACCTTTTTAGGTAAATGATTATTTACGAAAACAAAAAACATTTTATCCCACAATTTCAACGCATCATCAATATTATCATGTTTAGTAATATCAAACCATGGCTGTTTGTAAAGATCATTCACAAAAATTTGTTCATTGAAATCTTTGAAACAACGGTAATTAATTGACTTGTGGCCATTTTTATAGGCCTTGCTTTACGCACTGCATAAATCATATAATGATCACTGATGGAGGTTTGTATAACACCACTCTCATTATACAGTTCACCTTTTGAGGTAAAAAATAAATCGATGATTGTCCTACTCGTAGGTGTAACACGAGTTGGAACCGTAATTAATTGCTGCAATTGAAACATGTTACAAACAAATTTTAAGTCATTAGTTTGTTTACAATTTACACCAATTGAAACATCACAATTGAAGTCACCAAGCAATGCGATATCTTTATTCTCAACAGACGCATTTGAAAGCATGGTAGACAGTTTGTTTGAAAACAGGTTGTTTTTGCCGTCTGGGTTATACACTGCACAAATTAAGATTGAACTCATGTGAGGTGGAGTAACCTCAACCCAAATACATTCAACAGTATTGTCACATAAATCATCTCTTCTTTTAAAAGTGAAATTATTGTTAATAAAAACAGCGACACCTCCTCCATCTCTTTTACGATCACATCTCAATATATTATAACCATCTAATTTCACTTCTTCATCACTGATTGTCGAGTCACACAAAGTTTCATTTACACCAATAACATCGAATGTATGACCACACATGTATCTAAATTCGTCAATTTTACTGACAAGACTACAAATATTTAGATGGGCAAATTTTATACCCTTGCTTTTTAGAGCAGGGATTTTACCATCTTGCAGTTGTAAATACTCATTTGTATTCTCAGTATCACCTGTATCATTATTATTGGATGAAATAACATGACTAATATTACGGTTTTTAACATGAACTCCATTTACATGTGTAATAGCACACTCTTTTTCTGTATCATTAATGTGATTACTTGATGGAATAACCTCATGACCATGTTGACAAGTATTTTTTTTTTTGAACTTCAAAGTCATTATCACACACAGTTATACACTCTGTTCCAGTGTCACTTGTATTATTACTAGATGAAATAAATAAATCAGTGACATTAATATCAATATTGGATGGAATAACACTATAATCATGATGACTATTATTTTTTACCTGCACTTCATTACCATAAACAATAACACACTCTGCATCGTTATCAATTACATCATTATTGGATACAATACAATTATAACACGTTTCATTTGCATAATTATTGGATGAAATAACATGATTACTTTTACTGTTTTCAACATCAAATTCATATACACATGTAATATCACATTCTGTTTCAGTTTCACTTGTGTCATTGTTATAAGAAACAGCTAAACCAGTCTCATCGTTATCAATTACATCATTATTGGATACAATACAATTATAACAAGTTTCATTTGCATAATTATTGGATGAAATAACATGATTACTTTTACTGTTTTCAACATCAAATTCATATACACATGTAATATCACATTCTGTTTCAGTTTCACTTGTGTCATTGTTATAAGAAACAGCTAAACCAGTCTCATCTGTATCATTACTAGATGGAATAAACTCATGACCATGTTGAAAACTATTTTTTGCTTCAACTTCAATGTCATTACTACACACACTTATAGATTGTGTTCTCGTTTCACTTATATCATGACTAGATGAAATAAATAAACCAGTTACATTAATATCATTATTAGATGAAATAACACTATAATCATGTTTACTCTTGTTTTTTACCTGAACTTCATTAACATAAACACACTCTGCATCGTTATCCAGTACATGTACATCATTATTTGCATCATTATTGTGTGCATTGAATTTAAAAACAGTCTCATCTGTATCATTGTTAAATGAAATATCATTTTCACCATTGTTTTGTACTTGAACTTCATTATATTTTACAATACCACACTGCTCTATTTCGGCACACATTTTTACGTGGCCAGAAACCTATTTCCTATTTGCCAAGTTTATGCAATAACGCTCCTTATGGCCCAACTTATTGCATGCACGACAGCGTACACGACGGTCAAATCTACAAGTTTTTTGATTATGATTTCTGAGTCCGCAATTAAAGCAACCCGAATACCCTGCGGTATTATCGCGGGCCCGGGTGTTCTCAACTTGGGATCCATGATGTCTGGAAACTTGAGATCCGTAGGCGCGTTTGCGATATTGTGATGCCGAATACTGGGCGGTATTATCGCGGGTTTGAGTGTTCGCAATGTGGTATCCATGATTTCTGGAGCCTCGAGCTTCATAGGCGCGTTCGCGTAAATGTATCTGGTCACGACGTTCATGTTGACTTTTTGGAGCAGATCGGCGACGTCTTCTGTTGGACTGTGACTTGACTTGGGTCCAATTGCCGGAGTGCTTTAGATCATCAACAGCGTTTGTGAACGCGGATATTAGGGTTTCATTACCTCGCGCACTAAGGTGTAGTCCGTCTACAAACTGTGACGAGTCAATTGACCCGTTCTTATAGGTCATGTTATCTCCTGCATCGATGAAATTGCAGTCTACACGACGGGCAAGATCATGAAGTTCTTGATTTAGTTGCTGTATTTCATCTCTGTAGCGCTTGTCACCTCGTGGACAGACAGCAGATACATAGATACTTGACATCGGAGTTTCAACCAGAAGGAGTGTGATTAAGGCTTCCATGGATTCGATAACCTCTTTAGCGGGGGTTTTGTTTGAGATGTCATTTATGCCAGCATGAATGACAATGTTTTTATAACTTTTAGGTCTGTTTTGCAATTCAGTTCCCTGAAAATGTCTAACACTGTGGCACCACTGATGGGCTGGACATCAGCATTCTCAAACATATCACTGTGAATATCTCTCAGCATTGAGTCTCCAATGATGAAAGTACCAGAAGGTTCAGTCTCAGGATGTGCTTTGTCACTCTTTAAAGGGAGTTCAGCTTGTTTTTTGTCAGCTGAATTTGTCGCCAAATTTGAGTTTATGATCTCTTTTATCTCATTCTTTAGCGTCTCGTTTTCTTTTAGTAGAGTTTCTTGAGTTGCATCGTTATTGCAGCACTTCAACTGATGCTTGTATCCGCAGTAAAAACTTACTGTAATATGTCAAATGTGTATGACACTTATGATGAATGTAGCTAATTTGATACGCTTGCTTAATGAGCAAGCAAACACAAGAATACGAGAGAATGAGGAAACATTGCAATAAATTATAAAGATGAGAAACGTGCCCTTTATTATTAATGCTTAAAGCTTATTGCTGGAAACGAACGAGAATTAACGTGAAATTTGAACCCGAGGATTGGGCTTTGGCATATACTTAAGTGTGTTAGGAGTGAATGAGAGCTCTCAGTCACTTTGCTGCCGCGATTTAGGTCTCATCTCGTAGAAAGGGTAAGAGAGCGAGTGAACCGGGGCTGTATTATTAGCATGGGAAACATCAAGAGGCCTGTGCAACTCATCGACAAATCTTCCAGCTGTGTTTGGAACATAATCACTTAAATGAATTTGTTTGGCGAGGCAACTGGAGAATTGCTTTGAATTGAAACATCTGCTAGCACAGAGCCTCACAGTCATTGTTTTTTACCTTCTGACTGTAGATAGTCTGTTCAATTCGGCAATGGACAAAAAAGTTACACTTTCTGGCGAGATCATGTCCAGGAACACTTAGGGGATTTCCCGTAATGCATTGGATTAGAATACAATATCTGATGTTTATTGGCTGAAATACATGGGATGCAATGAGTGTATTATAATAGAATATCAAATGGTCAAATGAGCGTCTTACATTGGAAGTGGGTTTTCTCCTCTCGCTAGAATTACTGTCGTATACATGGTATACCTCAACATTGCTCAAGTGGAATGTAAAACCTATGAATAATGCTCACTAAACCTCAGTGGACTATTTTATCCATTTTACGCAACTGGGAGCTGACGCGTCACATTTTATAGCAATCTGGTTCTTAAAAATACCTGATATATTTGTTAAAACAAAGTAAAATGTGATAGTGATAATTATTGTCAGACTTTAACCAATATTGGAATATAAATGACTGCTGTTTTTACGAAAAACAACGGCGAGCTTGCTCTAAGAACCTCTGGGATGGGCAAGATGAATTGTGAGGGTAACAACGTGGGTAATATCCCCACCGGTTACGGTAAGTTACAGTTCATTCAACTTTTTAGGTGCGTAAGTTGTAACTGTCATGACTGTGCGTGGGATGTCTGTGTTTTGAATGTCTATAATCATGATCAAAACGAATGATTTGTGACATTTTCTTTTAAAACAGTACCTGGAAGAAAATTATATCTATTTTCATGCCCCGATTTTGCCCTGGCTGCAGTTTATATAATACAGTATATATGCGTGGGATGATTAATGTTTTCGAGCCCCTTTTAACATTTTTTGAACTCAATTAGCTGCAAGAAAAATGAATTATATGTAACGACAATGACATGTTTAAGCGTTCAGTTGCATATTGGTTCATACATGATTAAAGCAACAACAACAACAACAATTTATAAAGCGCCAATATACAAAAAGTCAATTGTTCACAGGCGCTGGAAGGGAAACACAAGAATTCAAGTCTGATAGGCTTGTTGGAACAGATGGCATTTTAGCAGCTTTTTGAAAATGCCAACAGTCTGAGCATTCCTAATATGGATGGGAAGTTTGTTCCACTCTTTTGGTCCAAAGCATGAAAAAGATCTGTCTGCGAATGACACACTGTGGGTTCTGAGATCAAGAAACTGAGGAGATGATGTTGATGACCGCAGTTGTCGACGAACGTGCTGGTATAATATTTATAAAGCTATACCAGCACGTGCTGGTATAAAGCTAAAGTTTTTTTTAAACTTCCGTGGTTCGGGTACGCGCTTGTGAATTGCGATCGCGTAGAAGTGACAAGGCCGCCTACTACGTGCCGCGCCGAAGACCAATGGGTCAGCCGGCTTGTTGTCAAGTGCGTTGATCAGCCAATCAGCGTGATTGTTTATTGCTTTTGCATTTACGCTCGTGTACGCGATACGCACAGGCACGACCACGGAAGTTTAAAAAAAAGCAAACATTATATCAGATAATATTATTTCATTTAAACTTACGTATTAAAATAACAGTTGGGATGACAATGGCTAAAAAGTCGATTATAAAAGGGGAAGGGAGCAAATGAAGACCACGATAAGTTTATAGAGTAAATTTCGTGATTTTTATTTTGCCCTTGTGAAATTATTCTAAAGGATATGATAGTTAGGTTCTAATTGACATTTTCAGTTCATAGTTTGCATGTTATGGTACTAAATAATATTGTTGCAACACCCTTTTTCGTATTACGTGTTACAAAATTTACAATAGGACGAGGGTGAAATACGACATCCACGATGAACAGTATTGATAAAATCCCTATTAACTCTTATAAAACAAACAGCTACAAACGATCATTAACTATCAAAACACAAACGTAAGATGTTAGCTCTAACGTTGAGGCTGATGTTGCTCACTTCACAGGAATTTGTTGCAACCTTTTTCAAGGTTGAGTAACTATGCGTTTAATTCTTACCCTTTTGTGACAATAGTTACCGAAATACGGTAATATTTGAATTCAATATGTAAAATTATCCAGTATTGACCAAGTTTAAACATTGTTAAATGGCTTATCCAGTATTTTTTAGAGTGTACAATTATTATTAGTATTCTAAACGATTAATTCTCTGTGGCTCTTACTGTACTTGAACTGGTAGCCTAGTACGATTACGCTTATGGCAAATGAATATACCAAAACCACTGTGAAAAGATCATCCCGCTCGGTGGATAGTATTTCCTTCTTGGTGCATCTTTCCAAGAAGGGTGCTGGGGAAAGAGCCTTTTCAGTGGCAGCTCCACGTTTGTGGAACACCTTAGTGTTTCATATCAGGAATGCTGCTACTCTTGAATCATTCACGACTATACTTAAGACAATACCTTTCCCCATAATATTGTTGCCTTTTTTTCTGTATGTCCTTTTTGCTGCTGCTTTTTTGCGCTCTGAAGCCATTGGAAAAGGTGCACTATAAATGTAAATTTAATAGATGCATGGTAACAATTTGTAACTCGCAGATAAAAAAAATTCGAACCTTTTGTTAAGTTTTTGTATTCTGTTGTAATTCCTTTCAGGGTAGGGCCTACTGCCACTGATCATTTGGGTGAGAGCGTGGCCTAATGGTTAACTTTGGTAATTCATGAAGTCCCAGGATCAATTCAAGGCGTCGGTAATATGCTAGGGTATTGGCTTGGAAAAAAGGCAGCTCCACGTTTGTGGAACACCTTAGTGTTTCATATCAGGAATGCTGCTACTCTTGAATCATTCACGACTATACTTAAGACAATACCTTTCCCCATAATATTGTTGCCTTTTTTTCTGTATGTCCTTTTTGCTGCTGCTTTTTTGCGCTCTGAAGCCATTGGAAAAGGTGCACTATAAATGTAAATTTAATAGATGCATGGTAACAATTTGTAACTCGCAGATAAAAAAAAATTCGAACCTTTTGTTAAGTTTTTGTATTCTGTTGTAATTCCTTTCAGGGTAGGGCCTACTGCCACTGATCATTTGGGTGAGAGCGTGGCCTAATGGTTAACTTTGGTAATTCATGAAGTCCCAGGATCAATTCAAGGCGTCGGTAATATGCTAGGGTATTGGCTTGGAAAAAAGACGCGAGTTAATTGGCAACATTTTCTCCCCATGGTTCATATATGATTGGGTATTAATATTAACCATGAGAGTACTCTGTTATTCGGGAGGGGATGTTAAGCCGTCGTTCCCATGTATAGCGAATCATACACATTTATATCACAGTCGGTTTCGGGATGTCGTATTTAGGCACTGCTTCGAGACTTCCAAATTTGACTTTAAAATATCGCAAATCAAGATTAGCGCCCTCAAAATGAAACAATGAACACCAAATTGACATTAATGTGCATTTGACATCTTACGAACATATTTTTAATAACATTGGAAAGAATCATTTAAATAGGTTAAATGATGGAAATTGCGACTTACGCTAAATACAATGTTTGCAATCGGCACGACTTAAGCTTTTATACAAATCTTCAGATACGAATGAACATGAAGACCTGAGCGCAAGAAGACCGTGAGTCCACTTGGCCCCTCAACATGTATACACTAAAGTTGAGTATAGTTTCGTATAGTTAGGTAATGTTTTATACATGTTCAGGGGCCAAAACAAATCTTTTACAACCTTTCATGATGTTTTCACCCTGGAACATGCATTGAACATTATTAAACGCTAAGAAACTATACGTAACTTTAGTGTATACATGTTGAGGGGCCAAGTGGACTTACGGTCTTCTTGCGCTCAGGTCTTCACATAGACAAGGCGCCAAGTATCACTTGACTGTTCCAATTTAAGCATCGTATCATTAACAATTCGGTCAAAGTATGGAGAATAATTTGCGATACAGTGTTATCGTCTCAGGTGTGAAAGAAACCCCGTTTGCGAAGAAATACATCTATTATTTACTTGCAATTTCATAGATATACAGCCCAAAGCATTTTCTTCCTTGACTGAGTATTACACGGTTCTTAAGAATATGCTTTGCCGTATATGAGACGTGTTTGTTGCGAGTTCGTTTTCTGAATAAAAATGTAAGGATCAATTTAGGTATATAATTATGTGTCTTACAGCTCAATTAGTGACAAAAACATCTAATAATGACGTTCGCAATATTTTAGTTTTGGCAAAAGTCCATCGAATCTAACATTTTGTTACTATTTCACAATTATAACCAAATGTGGAACAGTGAAAATGCACATAAAATGAGGGTTTCCTACCTCACGACAATTATATCGTAATATTATATAACTTTATAGCGTTTGTAAATCTTAAAAGTGGTGGGTGGTCAGATTTGTCTTGTGTTTTCTATTTTAAATTGAGTCCTACCATTAGCACAAGCTGTTTCCAAATTTGTAGTTAATATATCAATAGAAGTAGTATATGCTTCTGGTGGTGGTTACCACGTTTTTGTACACACCATGTAAACGAAATATATCTCGCGCGTTAAGATATACTGAGCCTTTCAGAAAAGAAAAAAACATGAGGCAGTCGATCAGGTCACATACCTTTATTAGTTACTAGAGGTAATAGGAATCGAAGTGGTGCACTCGTGTTAAAATAGTAATACATGAACTGACAATAAACGATAAGGTAAACATTAAAATATTCTAAAATTCACCAATTTTGTCCCTTATGCAACTGATATAAACATATTTTCGGTTTCACGTATTATTAAAATTTCTTGCCCAAACATGCCAAATGATTATGCAAAGATCCGGGCGTATTACTTAACTTAAGTGCATTGATGATCATTGTTTCAATAGATATGTTACCTTAATGTTAAGATGTCGTGAAAACGCCTCACGCTGAAAATTTTGGTTTAACACCTATTTCAAAATGTCAAAGTTGCTCATGACGCTCTGAAGGTTCTTATGTTTTTAGGTTAAACGGTTGTCTTAATTATGATTATTCCACAAAACAGCTTTACTTTATGAGAACAAAATTTCGAATTTTGCTTTCAATACAGCGTTTTGGATTACTCATGTTTTCAAGAATCTGAATACGTTAAAATAAATCTTAGGCGAGTTTATTGGAAGTGGGAACTATCATACAACTGTATATTGTGCAATTAATCTTTTCTTGTTTCTCGTATTGCTATAGCACTCAACAAACACCCATTATCATTACTATGCTTGCTGTCTTCACTGCTTTTAGGCATGCCTAAGAACAAACTCTACACATATAATTCTAATTGTGTTTCTTCAGGAAAGACAATAAAAAATAGTCAGATATGATATAGAGTAAACCATAAAAGCTCACTAACGATAGCTGAGTTGAATCGTTATTGCAGCACTTCAAATGATGCCTGTATCTGCAGTAAATAAATGACTTTTTGTGTATATGACACCGATGATGACTGTAACCAATATGATACACTTCCCTATAATGAACAGGCAAACTTACGAATATGAGAGAATGAGAAAAAAGTGTAATAAATTCGCGATGAGAACCGTGCCAGTTATTATTAATGCTTAAAGCTTATTGCTGGAACGAACGAGAATTAACGTGAAATTCGAACCCGAGTTTTGGGCTTAAGCATAGACTTAAGGATGTTAGGAGTGAGTGAGAGCTCTCAGTCACTTTGCTGCCACGTTTATGAATGAAAGTTAATTAATAAAGAAATATGTATCTTAAATCACAATTATTGAGACATTTTGCACTTGCAATTTCCATAAAAATCAGATGTGATAAATAACCCCTAACATCCTAAAATTCACATGTTTGACCCTTTTGCAACTGGGACAACTAAAATATTATAAGAAAACGTATTAAAATAACAACATGTACTTGTATATAGAAATAATGTCAAAATATATACATATTTTTGGTTTCATGTATTATTAAGATTTCCTGAATGATTATGCAAAGATCCGAGCGTATTAATATTAACTTAATGTTAAGGTGTCGTGTATAAATGCCTTGCGCTGAGAATTTTGGACTAACACGAATGACAAAATGTCAAAGTTCTTCATAATGCGCTGAAAGGTTGATATTTTCCAGAATAAAAGGACGTTTCACAAAACAGTCTTGAGTTCCATTTCGAATTTGCTTTCATAATTCATACGGTGCTTAAGGGTGGATTACCCGTGTTTGCAAAAATCCGAATAGGATTGAGTCTTTGGCGTGTTTATAATAATTGGAAGTTGGAACTATAAGAATCATCAGGCTATTATATTTGTGCACTGCCCAATTAACATGATTGATCTTGCCTTGGTTTCTAATATTGCTGAACACTCAACAAAAACCACTATCATTACCAATCCATGCTTGCTGTCTTCTCTGCTTTTAGGCATGCCTATAAGAACAAACACTACACTTATCATTCTTATTAAGAATGATAAATGTAGTGTATGCCTATGCCCTTATGAACAAACACTACATTTTATCATTCTTATTTTAATAAGAATGATAAGTATAGTGTACGAAAGGAACTTAAAGTTCCTTTCATGAAAGACAATAACAAATAGTTAGATCATGGTAAACCAAACATACAATAAGAGGCTCACTAATTAGAGTTGAGTTGGATCGTTATTGCAGCACTTCAAATGATGCCTGTATCCGCAGTAAAAAAAATACTGTAATATGTCAAATGTGTACATGACACTTATGATGAATGTAGCTAATATGATACGCAAGTAAAGACAAAAATACGAGAGAATGAGGACAAATTGCAATAAATTATAAAGATGAGAAACGTGCCATTTCCCAGCAAACACAAAAACGTTTTTAAAACGTTTTAAATAAGTTATATTTTGGGTTTTGGTTTAGGTAAAAACGTTTTAATAACATTAAAATGTCGGGTTATATAAAGGTCATGAAATCGTTTTAAAACGTTTTGTATGAAAACACACTACAACAATATTTTTAAAATGTTTTCGAAATGTCATTGTAAACTATTTTTGCAAACATTTTTGGCCAAATATTTTGTCAACACTTAAATAACATTAAAATGTTAAAATATTTGCACCCAGTAAACACAGATCTGTGTTTGTTATGGAGGATAGCAGTAAATGAGATGAATTTGTTTGGCGAGGCAACTGGAAAGTTGCTTTGAATTGAAACATCTGCTAGCAAAGTCGTGCTGACTGTACATAGTCTGTTCAATTCGCGAGTGGACAAAAAAGTTACACTTTCTGCCGAGACCATGTCCAGGAACACTTAGGGAATTTCCCGCAATGCATTGGATTAGAATACAATACCTGATGTTTATTGGCTGAAATGCATGGGATGCAATGAGTGTATTATAATAGACTATCAAATGGTCAAATAAGCGTCCTACATTGGAAGTGGGTTTTCTCCTCTCGCTAGAATTACTGTCGTATACATGGTATGCCTCAACATTGCTCAAGTGGAATGTAAAACCTATGAATAATGCTCACTAAACCTCAGTGGACTATTTTATCCATTTTACGCAACTGGGAGCTGACGCGTCACATTTTATAGCAATCTGGTTCTTAAAAATACCTGATATATTTCTTAAAACAATGTAAAATGTGATAGTGATAATTATTGTCAGACTTTAACCAATATTGGAATATAAATGACTGCAGGTTCAAACGCTATACCCGATTTTACTTAATCGCCCGAGTTGGGCAACTGTTTATTGTCAAAGATGTCAGAACAAAAGCAAAGGTTTTCATGTTTCACTTTCACTTTCTTTCACTTAATTGACATCAGTAAATTTAATATTTATTTCAAAATCATAAATTGAAATTCCACTTCAAATTATTTAAAATTACCCATTAAGAGTACCGGCCAAATGCTGCATGATTCAACTCAATTCAGTCACTTTTGCACAAAGAAACGAAAGTGGCCCAAGTTGTTTTAGGACTACTTTACACAATTGGCCATATCTTAGCTTGTAGACCACCGATTTTATTAAAACAAAACTTATGTAGTTGCTTAAAGGATGTCTTCGGCAATCACAACATTATACCTTATATCTTTGAAAAATGCTTATCAAGCACGAATCACATCAAGCACGAATCACATGGTATTGTTTAAAACAAACTCATATTGACCATAAAAACGAATAAAAACAGTACGCTCTCAACACGCGATATTCAAAATTACCGCTCCGAAATTGTCTAGTGCAATGATGTCATGATTATTTGGACTCAGTTGTTGTCAGCCTTTATTGTATTACTGGGACGTCATATTGCACTCGACAATTTCGGCGCCCGGGAATTTTAAATATCGCGTGTTGAGAGACGGCTGAATTAATTCGTTTTGATGGTCAATATGAGTTTGTTTAAAATAAAACCACGTGATTCGTGCTTGATAATTAATTTTCTTACATATAAGGCGTAATGTTGTGATTGCCGGAGACATCCTTTAAAAATTTCCTTGACGACCAAGTAAAATTCAATACAATCAATAAGTGACATGTTTGTCTAATACTATTTTCTAAATTGACTAATCTTTAAAAAAAAAAAAGAAAAGACAAAAAAGCGCAGTGATTTATAGTGCGCTACGCACAGGCACAACGCCTAGACGTTGATCCACAAGCCTCAACACACTTTACAGGTTGTCGCTGACCACTATGGCCCCACATCATTCCATAAACCATTAAACAACAATTCAGGGACTTTGCTGCTTCAAGAGCGCACACCCTAGACATTCCACAAATAACCATCGCAACCAGGATCAGCTCCCCGAGTTTCGTACGGGTTACAACGAGACAAATTAGCAGTGAGTTCCTTGTCCAAGGGAATTTCAAGCTAACTCAATTTTTCCACGAGAGCATAATAGGCACCACCAGGGTTCGAACTCGCAACCTCTCGCACCATAGTCGAACGCCTTATCGATTGAGCTAACTTGACTTTTAGTTACAACCTGTATTATTTTAACTCACAGATCGAGATTTAAGTCCCAGGTTCAATTCCAGGCGTCGGTAATATGCTAGGGTAATGGCTTGGAAAAAAAAAGTCGGAGCTTAAATGGTAACATCTGTAGATTAAATTAAGATTTACCTTCTCCCCATGGTTCATTTAGGATTGGATATATTAACCATGAGAGTACTCTGTTATTCGGGAGGGGATGTTAAGCCGTCGTTCCCATGTATAGCGAAACATACACGTTTATATCACAGTCGGTTTCGGGATGTCGTATTTAGGCAGTGCTTCGAGACTACCAAATTTGACTTTAAAATATCGGAAATCAAGATTAGCGCCCTCACAATGAAACAATGAACACCAAATTGACATTAATACGAATTTGACATCTTACGAACACATTATTAGTAACATTGGAAAGAATCATTTAAATAGGTTAAATGATGGAAATTACGACTTACGCTAAATACAATGTTTGCAATCGGCACGACGTAAGTTTTTATATAAATCTTCAGGTAAAAATGAACATGAAGACCTGAGCGCAAGAAGACCGTAAGTCCACTTGGCCCCTCAACATGTATACACTAAAGTTGCGTATAGTTTCGTATAGTTAGGTAATGTTTTATACATGTTCAGGGGCCAAAACAAATCTTTCACAACCTTTCATGATGTTTTCACCCTGGAACATGTATTGAACATTATAAAACCGTAAGAAACTATACGTAACTTTAGTGTATACATGTTGAGGGGCCAAGTGGACTTACGGTCTTCTTGCGCTTAGGTCTTCACATAGACATGGCGCCAAGTATCACTTGACTGTTCCAATTTAATCGTCGTATCATTAACAATTCGGTCAAAGTATGGAGAATACTTTGCGATACAGTGTTATCGTCTCAGGTGTGAAAGAAAACCCGTTTGCGAAGAAATACATCTATTATTTACTTGCAATTTCATAGATATACAGCCCAAAGCATTTTCTTTCTTGACTGAGTATTACACGGTTCTTAAGAATATGCTTTGCTGTATATGAGACGTGTTTGTTGCGAGTCCGTTTTTTGAATAAAAATGTAAGGATGAATTTAGGTATATAATTATGTGTTTTACAGCTCAATTAGTGACAAAAACATCTAATAATGTTCGTAATATTTTAGTTTTGGCAAAAGTCCATCGAATCTAACTTTTTTTTTACTATTCCATAATTATTACCAAATGTGTAACAGTGAAAATGCACATAATGAGGGTTTTCCTACCTCACGACAATTATATCGTAATATTATATAGCTTTATAGCGTTTGTAAATCTTAAAAGTGGTGGGTGGTCAGATTTGTCTTGTGTTTTCTATTTTAAATATAGTCCTACCATTAGCACAAGCTGTTTCCAAATTTGTAGTTAATATATCGATAGTAGTAGTATATGCTTCTGGTGGTGGTTACCACGTTTTTGTACACACCATGTAAACGAAACATATCTCGCGCGTTAAGGGCTGGGGTATGAACGTTTGGACAGTATTTATTTTGGGACATTAGAGCACATCAGACATATCGAATTGCATTCTGAATACGAAGAATGTCATTCTGATATCAAATAATTTTGATTTTTTGAAATTCGCAATTTAATACACATTTTATGGCAAATCATTAAAATTGATATTTTTGATATTTAACAGTACTTGAAGTAAAATTTACAAATTTGATGATTTATACTTAAAGTGTATGTAGGTGGGATGAAAAGCCGACGATCAATTGAAAATTTTGACCTTTCGTATTGAAGATATGGATTTTTTCCCCAAAACACCAAACAAAAATAAGGTCTTTTTGGGAAAAAATCCATATCTTCAATATGAAAGGTCAAAATTTTCAATTGACCGTCGGCTTTTCCTCCCTGCTACATACACTTTAAGAATATATCATTAGATTTATATAATTTACTTCGAGGACTGTTATATATCAAAAATTTGAAAAATATCAAATTTTTATAATTTGTCATAAAATTTGTATTATATTGTGATTTTCAAAAATGAAAATTATTTGATATCAGAAAGACATGCTTCGTATTCAGAATGCAATTCGATAGGTCTGAGGTGCTCTCATGTCCCACAAAAAATACTGTCGAAACGCAATAAACGCTCATTTTTAGATCCCTTAAGATATACTGAGCCTTTCAGAAAAGAAAAAAACACGGGGCAGTCGATCAGGTCACATACCTTTATTAGTTACTAGAGGTAATAGGGATCGAAGTGGTGCACTCGTGTTAAAATAGTAATACATGAAGTGACAATAAACGATAAGGTAAACATTAAAATATTCAAAAATTCACCAATTGTGTCCCTTATGCAACTGATATAAACATATTTGCGGTTTCACGTATCATTAAAATTTCTTGCCCAAACATGCCAAATGATTATGCAAATGATCCGGGCCTATTACTTAACTGAAGTGCATTTATGATGCGCTTCGATGGAAAAAGTTCAAGTTTTGAAACATTTTCTCAAAATATCAAGAGCTATCTTAAGAACTACTGAATCAATACTAGGCTTGTTTGTACTCATTTTAATGCATTTTTCATGCTGATTCCAAATATGGTCATGAAAATTTACATTTCTGAAATTTTTAATTAAAAAAAATTTGAAACTTGTCGTCTGCAGTCGACACCCGCGTGAAGAGAGTTAAGATGTCGTGAAAACGCCTCACGCTGAACATTTTGGTCAAACACCTATTTCAAAATGTCAAAGTTGCTCATGACGCTCTGAAGGTTCTTATGTTTTTAGGTTAAACGGTTGCCTTAATTATGATTATTCCGCAAAACAGCCTTTACTTTATGAGAACAAAATTTCGAATTTTGCTTTCAATACAGCGTTTTGGATTACTCATGTTTTCAAGAATCTGAATACGTTAAAATAAATCTTAGGCGAGTGTATTGGAAGTGGGAACTATCATACAACTGTATATTGTGCAATTAATCTTTTCTTGTTTCTCGTATTGCTATAGCACTCAACAAACACCTATTATCATTTCCATGCTTGCTGTCTTCTCTGCTTTTAGGCATGCCTAAGAACAAACACTAGACATCCGTAAACAGATGCATCGGTAGGATTGTAGATCAAATTGTATAGATTTTTGTGTGACAAATCCAATAAAATATAGGCCTACTCACTGACTTGAGCTTTCGCCATCCAGGCTAATGGCTTGACCACAAGTGATCTGGTCCACTGCATTTCCCGCGGTGTTTGGATGCACTCTCACTCCTCGGGATCAAAGTTTGTTTTAGCAGTGGATCATATACGTGACTCAGAGAAAAAGAGCCGTCATCGCGGTTGATTGCATTAGCCCCCTTCTTGCGGATCTGAATTGATTCTCGTATTCTTCTTGATACAGCATTTGAGTCTTTGTCTAGTATGCTAATACTAATATTTGTTAATAATGGGTGCTGACAAAGTGAAGTGCACTGTAGTTCAGACCAAAGATAATTATGAACAGAAGGTTAATGAGATGCTCGGTGACCAAAACACCTATGAAAAACTGAGCAAAGATCCCACGCCTAGGTACAAAAGAAAGTTGGTAGACACCCGGGTAGACATCATGAAAAGGCTCAAATCGGAGGATAAGATCGACGAAGGTCAATACAGATTGTTATACCCCACAGCTGAAAATACCCCCCGGCTCTACTGCACCACCAAAATTCATAAAACGGGGAATCCGATCCGCCCCATAGTTGACTATACAGGTCCAATTGGCTATCAGACCTCTAAAGCCTCAGCTGAAATTCTCGCGCCATTAGTCGGCACCTCGGAACACCACGTGGTAAATTCGAAGTCCCTAGCGGAGGAGATGATGGGGATATGCATCGACGATGGTGATATTTTTAATTCACATGATGTCGTTTCCCTATTCACCAATACTCCCATAGAAAAATGTCTTGACATCATCAAGGAACGGCTAGAAAATGACAAAACACTCAAAGACAGAACAAAATTAAATACGGAAGACATCATCGAGCTCTTACAATTTATCCTCACAACCACGTATTTCAGCTTTCGCGGACAAATCTTTCGCCAGATTTTCGGTGCAGCCATGGGAAGTCCGGTCAGCGCAATCGTGGCTAATCTTTTCGTGGAGTGGTTAGAGCAAGAGGCCATAATGACAGCACCACTAGTTTGTAAGCCAAAGTACTGGAGGAGATACGTTGACGATGTTTTAGAGATCATTCAGAAAGATACTACACTCAAGCTTACAGAACATCTCAACACCATCGACCCTACGGGCAGCATAAAGTTTACCCACGAGGAAGAAGACCAGGGGAAAATCCCCTTTCTGGATACTCTAATAGTTCGCAAGGAAGACGGTTCGCTAAAAATGCTTGTGTACCATAAAAAGACCCACACGGATCAGTATCTTAATTTCAAGTCTCAACACCCTCTCTACCAGAAGCTCGGTGTTATTAGAACGCTCATGGACAGAAAGGATAATATAGTGATGGAAGAAGTAGACAAAAGGGAAGAAGAAAGAAAGATCAAGAACGCATTAATGGAGTGTGGTTACCCCAAGTGGGCGTTTGACAGAGTCAAACACCAGATGGAAGCGAAAACCAAAGAGCCAAAAAAAGCCTAAGAAATCCGACGAGACACCATCTAAAGGTATGGTTGTTATCCCCTATGTCGAAGGTCTTTCTGAACAACTCAAAAACACAAAATCTCAACAGCCATGCGTCCCACAAACACACTCAAAAGCATTCTTGTGCATCCCAAAGACAAGAAAGACATCTTAGAAACCAGTGACGCAGTATACGAAATCCCCTGCAAAGGTTGTGATAAGTCGTATGTGGGAGAAACAGGAAGGCAATTCGGCGTCCGTCTAAAAGAACATCAAAAAGACTCTGAAACGGTCAAAGACACAAAGTTCACCAGAGCAAATAGAAAAGCGTCAACATCTGAACAACGTAAGTCAGCGATCACAGATCACGTCGCCCAAGAAAATCATGTTATCAATTGGGAGGGGGCCAGCATACTAGACAAAGACTCAAATACTGTATCAAGAAGAATACGAGAATCAATTCAGATCCCCAAGAAGGGGGCTAATGCAATCAACCGCGATGACGGCTCTTTTTCTCTGAGTCACGTATATGATCCACTGCTAAAACAAACTTTGATCCCGAGGAGTGAGAGTGCATCCAAACACCGCGGGAAATGCAGTGGACCAGATCACTTGTGATCAAGCCATCAGCCTGGATAGCGAAAGCTCAAGTCAGTGAGTATATTTTATTGGATTTGTCATACAAAAATCTATACAAAACACTACACATATAATTCTAATTGTGTTTCTTCAGGAAAGACAATAAAAAATAGTCAGGAAAGACAATAAAAAATGAGGTGGCGCTCTTTAGCTGCAGCCGGTCGTATTATATTCGGTTCCCGATTCAACATTTATTTTCACTCAATTCTTCGTCTGTTTGTGTTGTTTTCGTGCAATGAATATACTTCATCAACTTTTCCGGAGCAGTTATTCCATAAACTAAAAGCCGAACCATTGCAGGTGTGTACTTTGGTGACAATCATTCCTTGTCATTCTGACCTGTCAGAATTCTTCACCTTTGCATCGCTATATCATGTACGCCTATTAACACATCATTGTATATAAGGTTGACATTACTATTTCCAGTCAACACGAGCGCCATCGCCCAAGTGTCACGAATGTCAGCCCTGTGCAAAATGACTGTTTAATTTGCCTAGGCTAAGACGGTGAACATACAGAAACTTCATCAATCTGTAGGCCTGCTACTCGACTTGTTTCCTGTAAACATGGAGAGAATTTCGTATTCCTCGTGTGCCCTCAAAAACTTGAACAGTGACCTCCTGATCCCATCACAAGATCTTAAAATCAAACTTGATGAGCTTCAACGCTATAAAAGAACTAAACGCCGTGGTTGCCGTGCAGGAAAATTTCTGCAGAGAAAAATTCAGGTCATCGTGAACCCTAATCATAATGCCCATCATCAATTTCCTGCAGCCCCTCAGAAAGGTGCTAATTTGTCCAATCTGAGGCAATTACCTCAAACCCCATCTCGTGGAATCCCACATGAACGCCCAAGAAGTGACTTTCCCACCTTTACGCTAACGAACGCTCAGTCAATAGTAAATAAATTTGACGAATTTGAACTCTTATTAGATCAGGAACACATAGATGTTGGCGTTGTCACCGAATCATGGTTTCACAAAGACCTTCCTGACACCATGCTATCAATTGAAGGCTACGAACTTTTTACTAAATCTCGCAGCCAAAAAAGGGGTGGCGGTGTGGCAATTTACGTCAAATCCAATATTGCTGCCAGTGAGATCCAGGAAATTGCTGTCCCAGATGAACTAGAGTGCTTATGGGTCCTATTAAAACCCAAACGACTCCCCAGAGATGTCTCTGTCATCGCTGTGTGTGGCGTCTATATTCCACGCGACTCGCCTCATCGGGATCTTCTCGATCAACATCTGCTGGAATCCATGGATTTTCTTCATACCAAATATCCCGAAATAGGATTCACAATAATGGGGGACTTTAACAGAATGAATGTGAACAATGTTCTTAAGAACTGTAACCTCAAGCAACTAGTTACATTTCCAACTCGTGGTGAAGCCACACTAGATCTAATCATGACCAATATTAGCTCACATTTCAAAGATCCCATACCAGTTTCGGCATTAGGAAAGAGTGATCATATTTGTATTATTTGGAGACCAACAGTGCTTCACATTGCCAAACATCGCAATGACAAAAGGACTCATCGTCCTATGAAAGACTCCCAGATCAGAGAATTTGGATTATGGATCCAAGGTCATGACTGGTCCAATGTTCTTACTGCTAGTACCACACAGCTGAAAGCAAATGCACTCTACCGGTCACTGCATGATGCTATTGATTCACACTTTCCTCTTGCCACACTCAAAGTCCATAGCAATAATAAACCATGGATGACTCAGAAAATCAAGTCGCTTGTAAAAGATCGTCAGAAAGCATTTGCAGCACATGATGTAGAGCGTTATAAAATGTTACGCAATAAGGTCCAGCGTGCAATTAAGAAATCTAAGGTTGATTATTATGCAAATAGAGTAAGAAATCTTCAAGCCACTGAGCCACGGAAGTGGCACCAACAAATAAGATCAATGACCAGGAACACCAAATCTGAGCTCAGTATTCCTATTTCAGGGGTAAGTGATGATGATCAAGGTACAATTGCCAACACAATTAACGACCAATTTGTTAGCATCTCGTCTAACATACCTCCGCTGGATCTTGGATCTCTTGAGGCCTACCTACCGGCCCCGGATCAATCACCATCACTCTACCCTTGGGATGTTTATGCTGAGCTCAAAAGGTCAAGTCTACCAAAGCCAGTGGACCAGATGGTATCTCTCCCAAATTAATTAAGGAATTTGCATATGAATTGAGTGTCCCCTTGACTAATATTCTGAACAGCTCTTACGCTGAAGGTGTTGTGCCCACTCAATGGAAAAGAGCCATAGTGGTTCCAATCCCCAAATCAAAGCCTCCTAGGGCTGACAAACTCAGGCCCATTTCTTTAACAGACTGTTTTTCCAAAATCAGTGAAGGGTTTATCACTGACTGGGTGCTGGAGGATATTCAGGAAAAGATTGACCCCCAACAGTATGGTAATATTAAGGGCATATCCACATCGCACTATTTGGTCAGCCTTCTTCACTCAATTCACCAAGGTGCTGACAAGGTCAACAACATTGGAACGGTGGTTCTGACGGACTTCTCAAAGGCGTTCGATATGATTGACCACAATATCCTCATTAGTAAGTTTATCCGCCTTGGAGTCCGCAGATCCATCGTTCCATGGTTGTGTGACTTTGTCAGTAACCGTGTCCAATGTGTGCGCTATAACCAAACTCTCTCTGAGTATAGGGTCCTCAATGGAGCTCTTCCCCAGGGAACTAAACTTGGTCCCATTGGATTTCAAGTGGTGATTAATGATGCAGCCCAAAACATGGAGGCTGATATCAAATGTTGGAAGTACGTGGATGACTTGACACTTGCAGAGAATCGCTCACATCCACAACCAAGCAAGCTTCAGGAAGAACTGACTAAGTTCAATGACTGGACTAACACCAACAAGCTTAGCTTAAATCCTCCAAGTGTCAAGCCATCCAGATCTGCTTCAAAACAGACCCTCCTGCTCATTCTAATTTAAATATTTCTGGCATCCCCCTGAATTTTGTCGATGAAGCAAAAATCTTAGGCGTGTGGATCCAAAATGATCTCCGTTGGAACAAGAACATCTCTCAGATCACATCTAAAGCAAACCAAAAATTATACATGCTGCGCATGCTGAAAAAATTTGGCTTTAATGAAGATGAGTTGATCACCGTATACAAAGGCTACATTCGCCCTCTTTTAGAATATGCTGATGTAGCCTGGCACTCCTCACTCTCTGCTGGTCAGAGTAGTGCCCTGGAAAGGCTACAACGTCGTGCATGCAGGATTACGCTGGGCCAAAATGTCACCTCCTATGCTGAGGCCTTGCGGACTTGCGAGCTTGAGTCCCTGTTTGATAGGAGAGAGAACCATTGCCGCAGGTTTGCCGAAGGGCTTGCCAACTCATCGCGTACCAATGATCTTCTCCCCCTACCAGACAGAGGCGTGTCATGCTCGCAATCTCCGCAATGCGCATCACTATTCCCAGCTGCGTTTCAGAACATCTCGCTTCAAAAACAGCCCCATCCCCTATTTTGTTGATGCATTAAACAAGTAGGGCGCCGTTTATTCGGGTTTTCCTGCATGCACGCACATTTCAGCTTTTATATTTATTGTGCAATAATAGTGTGAATTTATAGTTTACTTGTGTCTGCCATTTTATGTTATTTTATATACTTTTTTCATATTTATATCAATTTTAATGAATGCTTTGCTTTTACTCTGTACATTGACATGTAATTTGACCTTCGGGTCACAATATGTTGGTTTTAATAAATATACTTATTATTATTCTTCAGGAAAGACAATAAAAAATAGTCAGATATGATATAGAGTAAACCATAAAAAGCTCACTAACGATAGCTGAGTTGAATCGTTATTGCAGCACTTCAAATGATGCCTGTATCCGCAGTAAATAAATGACTTTATGTGTATATGACACCGATGATGACTGTAACCAATATGATACACTTCCTATATAATGAACAGGCAAACTTAAGAATATGAGAGAATGAGGAAAAAGTGTAATAAATTCGCGATGAGAACCGTGCCATTTATTATTAATGCTTAAAGCTTATTGCTGGAAACGAACGAGAATTAACGTGCAATTCAAGCCCGAGTGTTGGGCTTAAGCGTAGACTTAAGGATGTTAGGAGTGAGAGAGAACTCTCAGTCACTTTGCTGCCACGTTTATGAATGAAAGGTACTTAATAAAGAAATATGTATCTTAAATCACAATTATTGAGACATTTTGCACTTGCAATTTCCATAAAAATCAAATGTGATAAATAACCCTAACATCCTAAATTTCACATGTTTGACCCTTTTGCGACTGGGACAACTATGCTAATAAACCGCCCTAATGTTAAAATATAAGAAAACGTTTTAAGATAACAACATGTACTTGTATATAGTCATGAAACACAAAATATAAACATATTTTGTGTTTCATGTATTATAGACTATGGGCCATGCATCTCTACGGCCCTTGGTTTTCCACTTTTGTAGTCCCCTCTTGGGCAGAACATGAAAACACAACAAATCAAGAGTAAAGATATGTCTGAATTAGTATCCAAAAAGTTCCCACGTTTTACTTTTGCACATTTAGGAGTTATTTGGGGTTAAAAATGAGTTTTCGTGATTTTTCCATTTTTGCCCAAAATGTCAAATATTAAAATAGCTGTAACTTTCAAAATAAATTGAGTAGAAATTTCATTTCTATTGTAGATGTTACATATCACATGGATGTCTAACACTGGTGAATAAAAATGTCACAGCACAACTCTAAAATATAAAAAATGGCAAAATCCATATTTTTGTGCTATTTTGGCAATTTTGAGCTAAAATGTAATTTTTGCATGGGGAAAAAATAAATATATATTTTATTGATTTCAAAAATATGTCATTATGTCAACCTAGTTATTCTGAACAAAAGGTTAATGATGGTGAATGTCTGTGACCTATAGTTTTTTGATCTATGGCCTTTCAAATTCACATATGGACTAAAATAGCATGTTTTTGTTCAATTTTTCCAATATTACCCCAAAAATGGTCCTTTATGGCCATTTTAACCAACTCGTTAGTTTTTGGAAAGTGGGAACTTCACTTAATAATATGAACATGTAATTGTACTTTAATGTTAAGCTATTTCAAGATCCACTAGTATGCCCGCTACCGTGGTAGCAGCAATTTTATCTATTTTCAATGCAGTAAAATTATGACTGAAATGATTTTGCTGCATTGAAAGTAGTAAAATTGACGATATAATTGCTTCTGCCATGGAAACCGAGCTACCAGTGGATCTACAACTAGCTTAAAATGAAAGTACTATAATATATCCATAATATATGTGAAGTTCCCACTTTCCAAACACTGAAAATTTTGTTAAAATTACAAAAAGTACCATTTTCAGCCTAATATTGGAAAAATTGACAAAAACATGCTATTTTAGTCCATATGTGAATTTGAAAGGGCCATAGATCAAAAAACTATAGGTCACAGACATTCACCATCATTAACTTTTTGTTCAGAATAACTAGGTTGATATAATGACATATTTTTTAAATCCAGAAAATATATATATATTTTTTTCCCATGCATGCAAAAATTACATTTTTAGGTCAAAAATGGCCAAAATAGCACAAAAATATGGTTTTTGCCATTTTTTTATATTTTAGAGTTGTGCTGTGACATTTTTATTCACCAGTGTTGGAAATCCATATGACATGTAACATCTACAATAGAAATGAAATTTCTATTCAATTTATTTTAAAGTTACAGCTATTTTAATATTTGACATTTTTTTTCAAAAATTTAAAAAAATCACGAAAAACTCATTTTTAACCCCAAATAACTCCTAAATGAGTAAAGTAAAACGTGGGAACTTTTTGGATATTAATTCAGACATATATTTACTCTAGATTTGTTATGTTTTTATGTTCTGCCCAAGAGTGAACTACGGAAGTGAAAGATAAATGCCCATGTCTCATAGTCTATTATTAAGATTTCTTGAATGATTATGCAAAGATTCGAGCGTATTAATATTAACTTAATGTTAAGGTGCCGGGTAAAAATGCCTTGCGCTGAGAAATTTTGTCTAACATCGAATGACAAAATGTCAAAGTTGCTCATAATGCGCTGAAGGTTGATATTATCCAGGATAAAGTTTTTGTCCTAAGGACATTTCACAAAACAGTCTTGAGTTCCATTTCAAATTTACTTTCATAATTCATGCGGTGCTTAAGGGTGGATTACCCGTCTTTGCTTAAAATCCGAATAGGATTGAGTCTTTGGCGTGTTTGGAAGTTGGAACTATAAGAATCATCAGACTATTATATTTGTGCACTGCCCAATTAACATGATTAATCTTGCCTTGGTTTCTAATATTGCTGAGCACTCAACAAACACCCACTATCATTACCAATCCATGCTTGCTGTCTTCTCTGCTTTTAGGCATGCCTATAAGAACAAACACTACACTTATCATTCTTATTAAGAATGATAAGCGTAGTGTATGCCTATGCCCTTATGAGAAACACTACATTTTATCATTCTTTATTTTAATAAGAATGATAAGTATAGTGTACGAAAGGAACTTAAAGTTCTTTTCATGAAAGACAATAACAAATAGTTAGATCATGGTAAACCATACATGCCATAAGAGGCTCACTAATTAGAGTTGAGTTGAATCGTTATTGCACCACTTCAAATTATGCCTGTATCCGCAGTAAAAAATTACTGTAATATGTCAAATGTGTATGACACTTATGATGAATGTAGCTAATATGATACGCTTGCTTAATGAGCAAGCAAACACAAGAATACGAGAGAATGAGGAAAAATTGCAATAAATTATAAAGATGAGAAACGTGCCATTTATTATTAATGCTTAAAGCTTATTGCTGGAAACGAACGAGAATTAACGTGAAACTCGAACCCGAGTGTTGGGCTTTGGCATAGACTTAAGTGTATTAGGAGTGAGTGAGAGCTCTCAGTCACTATACTGCCGCGATTTAGGTCTCATCTAAGACGTAGAAAGGGTAAGAGAGCGAGTGAACTGGGGCTGTATTATTAGCATGGGAAACATCAAGAGGCCTGTGCAACTCATCGACAAATCTTCCATCTGTGTTTGGAACATAATCACTTTAATGAATTTGTTTGGCGAGGCAACTGGAAAGTTGCTTTGAATTGACATCATCTGCTAGCAAAGTCATTGTTTTTTACCTGCTGACTGTACATAGTCTGTTCAATTCGCGAGTGGACAAAAAAGTTACACTTTATGATGAGATCATGTCCAGGAACACTTAGGGAATTTCCCGCAATGCATTGGATTAGAATACAATATCTGATGTTTATTGGCTGAAATGCATGGGTTGCAATGAGTGTATTATAATAGACTATCAACAAATGGTCAAATGAGCGTCCTACATTGGAAGTGGGCTTTTCTCTTCTCGCTTGGATTACTGTCGTATACATGGTATACCTCAACATTGCTCAAGTGGAATGTAAAACCTATGAATAATGCCCACTAAACCTCAGTGGACTATTTTATCCATTTTACGCAACTGGGAGCTGACGCGTTACATTTTATAGCAATCTGTTTCTTTAAAACACCTGATATAGCCTATTTGTTAAAACAGAGTAAAATGTGATAGTGATAATTATTGTCAGACATTAACCAATATTGGAATATAAATGACTGCTGTTTTTACGAAAAACAACGGCGAGCTTGCTCTGAGAACTTCTGGCATGGGCAAGATGAATTGCGAGGGTAACAACGTGGGTAATATCCCCACCGGTAAGTTACAGTTCATTCAACTTTTTAGGTGCGTATGTTGCAACCTTGTGACTGTGCATGGGATGTCTGTGTTTTTAAATGTCTATAATCATGATCAAAAACGAATGATTTCTGACATTTTCTTTTAAAACAGTAACTGGAAGAAAATTACATCTATTTTCATGCCCCGTATTTGCCCTGGCTGTAGTTTATATTCACCAATATATATGCGTGGGATGATTAATGTATTCGAACCCTTTTTAACATTTTTTGAACTCATTTACCCGCAAGAAAAATATATGTAACGGCAATGACATGTTTATGCGTTCAGCTGCTATTTTTGTTCATCTGGTATAAAGCTATTATCAGATTATTCTTTATTAAAAAGAAAAAACATGTATTTTGTAAAAGAGTTAATGGTAAAAATATAATCCCTAATATAATATCAAACAAATATCACACGTGGTAAACATGGTAAATGGTAATGTATTATTTCATTTAATAAGCATTTATATAATTTCTTAATTTACTTAGTAAAATAACAATTGGGATGACGAACCCTTGAAATCCATTGTACGGAAAGACCGGGAAAATTAGTAATAAAAAGTTAGCTCACTTTGATTCACGAGTACCGTCTATCGCCTTGCCGATTGGGCTAACTGGACTATTTAAAATGGACTGCTAGAATACCACAGACCTTCAAAATTGCTGTAGCATTTTGGGGTTTAAGGGGCAATCAATAGTTTACTAATTTACCCTATACATGTCATTAGAATTCAGATTTCGGCATTTGAAACAAGCACACAGATGATCACATACTCAGTCATGTCAGTAATAGGTTTGCTTTGTTTTCTGTTTTCTTCTTAAACTGGAGTTACTCATTCAATAGATGAAATAAGTAATCATCTGTTCTTCGATTGAGACTGAATTTGATAATACAATCGTATAGTCTATTTTAACCCTCCTCCAACGTTTTAAAATGTTTTGCATGAAACACTACAAAAATGTTTTCAAAATATTATTGTAAAATATTTTGTGCAAACATTTTTTGCCAAATAATTTGTCAACACTTAAATAATATTATGTTAGAATATTTGCAGTAAGTTATCAAAAAATGTTTTTGAATGTGATGAAAACGTTTTATACCCGTTATAGTACCCTTTATAACCCGACATTTAAACGTTTTCTGGGAACCTTTCTAATCTTTTGCGAATGATGTCGAAAATGTTTTGTGTTTGCTGGGATTCGCATGTTAGTGAGATTTCTAGCCGAAAATTAATTTTGCCTATACTTTTGTGCATATAGAATTTTGCTCGTAATAGAATTTCCCAATTTTGTTTGTACTTATTTATATCACTGGGTAGAGGAGATCCATACCCGGGGATCCATATCTTTACAATGGTACTAATAAAAGTGTTATAACACACTTCTTCGTATTGCGTGTTACGAATTTTACAGTAGGACGAGGGTCAAATACGACATCCACGATGAAAAGTACATGTATTGATAAATATCTCTATTAACCGCTCTTCCTGTACAGAACATTAAGAAACCACAAAACACAAACGTATCTTACGTTTGTGTTTTGTGGTTCGTACGTTAGCTGTAACGTTGATACCGATGTTGCTCACAGGGATTTGTTGCAACTTTTTTCAAGGTTGAGTAACTACGTGTTTATTTCTTACCCTTTGGTGACAATAGTTACCGGAATACGGTATTATTTGAATTCAAGATGTAAAATGATCCAGTACTGACCAAGTTTAAATGGCTTATCCAGTATTTTTAGAGTGTACAATTATTATTAGTATTCTAAGCGATTAATTATCTGTGGCTCTTACTCACTGTACTTGAACTGGTAGCCTGGTACGATTACGCTTACGGCAAATGAATGCACCCAAACCGTACTCCTTCTTAACTGAAAGAGATAATGGAAAGCCTGCGAAGATATGCTGAAAATCCGCGGATTTGCAACCATAGCTATCCCCATCATTTTGTATCAAGAGACTAGACATCGAATAATGTGCTAAATCCGAACCCCATCTCAAGTTATCTTCTTGAAGGATCAATGCACCAATTGACTGTACATAAATATCTATCTTTTCTAGTTATGCTAGTACGGGGTCAAACGCTATGCTTAATTAACTAAATCGCCCAGAAACGGGACACTTTTGACAATTCCATTTTTCCTGTTCAGAAAAATATTGATGTGATATACAATAAAATCAGTAATGTCTTGGAAAAACTTTCCTTGGTGTATTTCCTAGTTTAGGTTTAAAGTTTGTACAGCGTAAAGTGAACTCTTATGTTTATTGTCAAAGATGTCAAAACAAAAGCAAAAGTTTTCATGTTTCTCTTTCACCTTCTTTCACTTGTAGTTTCTTTCACTTAATAATGACATCAGTCAATTTAATGATATGATATTTATTTCAAAGTCATAAATTTAAATACCAATCCAAATGCCCCATTATTTATAATTACCGATCTTACCGATCTTACGAGTACCGACCAGGTGGTTCATGATTCAACTCATTTCAGTCACTTTTGCACAAAGACACGAAAGTGGCTTAAGTTGTTTTTGAACTACTTTACACAATTGGCCATATCTTCGCTTGCAGACCACCGATTTTATTGAAAAAACTTATGTAGTTGCTTAAAGGATGTCTTCGGCAATCACAACATTACACCTTATATCTTTGAAAAATAATTATCAAGCACGAATCACATGGTATTGTTTAAAACAAACTCATATTGACCATAAAAACGAATAAAAACAGTAGGCTCAGATCAACACGCGATATTCACAATTCCCGCGCCGAAATTGTCTGGTGCAATGATGTCATGGTTATTTGTACTCAGTTGTCGCCAGCCTTCATTGTACTGTATTACTGGAACATCATTGCTCTCGACAATTTCAGCGCCCGGGAATTTTAAATATCGCGTGTTGAGAGACGATTGAATTAATTAGTTTTTATGGTCAATATGAGTTTGTTTAAAATAAAAGCACGTGATTCGTGCTTGATAATTAATTTTCTTACATAATTATAAGGCGTATATATTATGATTACCGGAGACATCCTTTAAGAAATAACCTTAACAACCAAGTATATAAAATTCAATACAATCAACTACTGACACATTTGCCTAATTTTTTCTAAATTGAGTAATTTGTTTAGTTACAACCTGTATATTTTAACTCACAGATCGAGGGTTGAGACATCTTACGAACATCATTTTTTAATAACATTGCAAAGAATTATGTAAATAGATTGAATGATGGAAATTACGACTTACGCTAAATACAATGTTTGCAATCGGCGAGCGAGACTTAAGTTTTTTTTACAAATCTTCAGATAAAAATGAACATAGACATGGCGCCAAGTGTCACTTGACTGTTCCAATTTAATCATCGTATTATTAACAATTCGGTCAAAGTATGGAGAATAATTTGCGATACAGTGTTATCGTCTCAGGTGTGAAAGAAAACCCGTTTGCGAAGAAATTCATCTATTATTTACTTGCAATTTCATAGATATACACCCCAAAGCATTTTCTTTCTTGATTGAGTATTACATGGTTCTTAAGAACATGCTCTGCCGTATATGAGACGTGTTTGTTGCGAGTTCGTTTTCTGAATAAAAAATTAAGGATCAATTTAGGTACATAACAATTCCGTAATTATTACCAATGTGTAACAGTGAAAATGCACATAAAATGAGGGTTTTACTACCTCACGACGATATATCGTAATATTATATAGCTTTATAGCGTTTGAAAATCTTAAAAGTTAAAGGTTATTGGTCAGATTTGTCAATCATATTGGTTTTTTTTACATTAAGTCCCACCATTAGCACAAGCTGTTTCCAAAGTTTTGGTCAATATATCCATAGGAATAGTATAATGCTTCTGGTGGTAGTTACCACTTTGTACCACGTTTTTGTACACACCATCTAAACGAAATATATCACGCGCGTTAAGATATACTAAGCCTTTCAGAAAAGAAACACATGAGGCAGTCGATCAGGTCACAGACCTTTATTAGTTACTAGAGGTAATAGGGATCGAAGTGGTGCACTCGTGTTAAAATAGTAATACATGAAGTGACAATAAACGATAAGGTAAACATTAAAATATTCTAAAATTCACCAATTTTGTCCCTTATGCAACTGATATAAACATATTTGCGGTTTCACGTATTATTAAAATTTCTTGCCCAAACATGCCAAATGATTATGCAAATGATCCGGGCGTATTACTTAACTTAAGTGCATTTATGATCATTGTTTCAATAGATATGTTACCTTAATGTTAAGATGTCGTGAAAACGCCACAGGCTGAACATTTGGTCTAACAACTATGTCAAAATGTCAAAAGGTTCATATGTTTTCAGGTTAAACCGTTAGCCTTTATTTTATGAGAAAATTATTTCGATTTTGGATTACTCATGTTTTCAAGAATCTGCATACGTTAAAATAAATCTTAGGCGAGTGTATTGTAAGTTTGAACTATCATAAAACTGTATATTGTGCAATTCTCTTTTCTTGTTTCTCGTATTGCTATAGCACTCAACAAACACCCATTATCATTACTATGTTTGCTGTCTTCTCTGCTTTTAGGCATGCCTAAGAACAAACACTACACATATAATTCTAATTGTGTTTCTTCAGGAAAGACAATAAAAAATAGTCAGATATGATATAGAATAAACCATAAAAAGCTCACTAACGATAGCTGAGTTGAATCGTTATTGCAGCACTTCAACTGATGCCTGTATCCGCAGTAAATAAATGACTGTAATATTTCAAATGTGTATATGACACCGATGATGACTGTAACCAATATGATACACTTCCTTATTATGAACAGGCAAACTTACGAATATGAGAGAATGAGGAAAAAGTGTAATAAATTCGCGATGAGAACCGTGCCATTTATTATTAATGCTTAAAGCTTATTGCTGGAAACGAACGAGAATTAACGTGAAATTCGAGCCCGAGTTTTGGGCTTAAGCATAGACTTAAGGATGTTAGGAGTGAGAGAGAGCTCTCAGTCACTTTACTGCCACGATTTAGGTCTCATCTAAGACGTGCAAAGGGTAAGAGAGCGAGTGAACTGGGGCTGTATTATTAGCATGGGAAACATCAAGAGGCCTGTGCAACTCATCGACAAATCTTCCATCTGTTTTGAGAACATAATCATGATAATAGTAAATGAGGTGAATTTGTTTGGCGAGGTAACTAAACTTGCTTTGTATTGAAACATCTGCTAGCAAAGTTGCACGCTACTTGTCATTGCTTATTTTACCTGCTGACTGGGGACATATTCGGTTCAATTTTGCCAGTGGACAATTCAAAGAGTTGCACGTACGTTCTGACGAGATCAGGTCAAGGAAAACTCGGGGAATTCCCTCAATGCATTGGATTAGAATGTATAGTTGCTTATGTTTATTGGATGGAATATACTGGTCGGAATGAACGTATCATAATAGCTTATCAAATGGTCAAATGAGCGCCCTATTAATATTGGAAGTGGATTTTTCTTCTCGCATGGATTTCTGTCGTATACCTTAAGTGAAATGTAAACCGATGAATATTGGCTCGCTAGACCGCAGTGGATTATTTTATCCATCTGACGCAACTGAGAGCTCACGCGCCACATTTAATAGCAATTTCATAAAAATAGCTAATATATTTGGTAAAACAAAGTAAATACGATAATGAAAATCATTGTCCGAATTTAACCAATACTGGAATACAAGTGACTACTTTTTCTATGGAGAACAACGGCGAGCTTGCTTTGAGAACTTCTGGGATGGGCAAGATGAATTGTGAGGGTAACAACGTGGGCAATAGCCCCACCGGTTACGGTAAGTTACAGAAGTTCGATCAACTTTTTTGTTTCGGTGCATAACGCACTATATATGTTGTAACCAAGTAACTGCACATGGGATGTTTGTGTTTTTGAATGTCACTAAACATGAGACGAATTGTTTTTTATATTTTCTTTAGAAACACGAACAGTAAGTGCACATCTGCATCAACACTCTACATGGCATTTTTCGCTTTTTGGTTTGCTGCTAATCCAGAGTACATCCTAGATGTTATGGAAATTCACATTTTGGCATTGGGACAAGCATATACAAATAAAAAGTGATAATAAACCGAACATTTATCAACCGTGAAACCTTTAAATTATATTAAAGATAAAATTGAACAAGTAACATATTTTTGTTTTGTGTCATCTTTAATCTGGTTACACATTCAGCGGATAATAAAAGTAATCCTCTATTCTTCCATGATGCCCAGGGAGGACAAAATTATTCTAGCTAGGATGACTCAACGTATACATACATGATGTCGTTATTTTCGGCATATTTCTGACAATCGAGTCTTCAAATCAAATCAAAGACTTGGAACAAGTCTAAGCATTCAAAATCTTGAGTATTGCCGACATTTTGTTCTAATTTTTACTTGATTATGTTAGTTTAACGTCTTTCCCAAACATTAGAATGCATGAATTGAAATTAGACTTCGTACAAGTCTTCACAATTGTTTGATGTGATCATGTATTAATTTTTCTAACAAAACATTATAATAAAGGTTCAATTCTACCTGGACAATACCAACAGCTATCACACTAATAATCACACATATTCCCAGCAAACACAAAACGTTTTTAAAACGTTTTTAACAGGTTATATTTTTGATTTTTGGTTTTGGTAAAATCGTTTTAAGAAAGGTCATGTAAACGTTTTGAAACGTTTTGTATGAAAATACGTTGCAAAAATATTTTCAAAATGTTATTGTAAAATGTTTTTGCAAACATTTTTTGCCAACTATTTTGTCAACACTAAAATAACATTATGTTAGAACATTTGCAGTAAGTTATCAAAACAAAAAACAGTTTTTAATGTTATGAAAATGTTTAATAACCTTTATATATACCCATTATATAACCCGAGATTTAAACTTTTTCTAACTATTTGCGAATGATGTAGAAAATGTTTTGTGTTTGTTGGGATATTAAGCTATTCTTACATAGATTATTGGTTCTATATAAAATTATTCATCTTGTTATGCTTTTTTGAGGTAATTTTTTGAATTGGACAAATAATATGACTTATTCCTTACATTTCATGATAAAAAGTTTTGTGAAAATTTCCTTGCCATTAGTAAACCTGATTTTTTTCTGATGTTCTAATACCATTATACAAGTGTCTTCCCCTTGTAAAGATACAAACATGATTTAAGATAAATAGCGCCATCACTGTTCAACTTTTCTTAAAAATGACTCAGTTTTACAAGCCACCAAACAACCGTGTATTTAGACTTGTTTACCAAATCGTTCACATGAACACCCTTTTTGCCCTTAATTAATACATTTGGCTAAATAGTGAAATATAACATTTATTGGTAGTTTGTACTAAATGAATAATTAGGATTGAGCATTTTGGCGGAAGATGATAATATTGTTTTAATCTAAAAAAGTACAGTTGTATTTTATGGAATGTGGAGTAGTATCGTAGTGTACAGGTTGTAACAAAAATATACAATTTAGAAAATAGTATTAGGCAAACATATTACTTAAGTTTGTTTCAATAAAATCGGTGGTCTACAATCGAAGATTTCTGCGAAGGTTTTTAAACTGATAGTAAACTGATAGTTATTATATTCGGTGCCAACTTTCACACAACCAATAAATAAACACACCATAATTAGAACACGTATCCTCATTACGGATTCTACAGTATGCGAGAGTCATTGTAAGGGCTCAGCTGCGCTAAGTGACCGTTAAATTCGAAGCCCTCGAGAGGTATGCATATCCTAATGAACCAAAAACTGTTCCTCAATGGCAAGTTTGGATTATCGTCATTTAAGTTACCAGTTTATTTATATGTGTAGATCAACATTTTTGCAGTGTACTTTTTGTACCAAACACAGTCAAACCCTATAGTCCAGTTTATGTGTGTAAAATCATTTTGGGGTAATGAAACCATTAGGTTGTTTGAGGTTAAATACCACTACATAGAGATGGGCAATGCACTAAAAAGAGACGGACTATTTTCTTGAAAAAGGTACTTAAAAAGCACTGAAAAATACTTAGCTGGATAGTCAAACATTTGCAAAGTAACATGCAGAAATGACATATCTTCTACCGTTATTTTAAAGTGTTGATGAAAAGATCCGCTGCACATTGGATTTGTACACCCATGAGCCAGTGTGCGCCTAACTTGTCCCAAAAAGGAAGGCGCACTGTAAAATTGTAGTCTCTACACTTCAGTTGTATAAAACAAAAACGTCTCAGATCATCATATGTGACCATCCACCACAACTGAGCCCGGATGTCTCCAGTCCCACTATTGAGATATGCTCCATTGAACTTAACAATAAGCAATAGGAAACAAAGGATTTATTGACTGTTTTATTGATGTTTCACTATTTAAATGTCAAGTACTATAGACATGATATACATAATTTTAAAGCTAATTTCAAGCAGAATATTTTGGTTGAATATCTCAAAAATGATGATTGGCGACTTCAGGGCTCAGTTGTGCTGGATGGTCACATATGTTGAAATTTTGGTCATTTTGGGATTTAACCTTTACTCTATGATAACAATTTCTTTTCACTGTGAGAGTTCCATGTATGAAAAAACGGTACTTGAAATTACCTATTTTTCCAATTTGAAAATTGTGTTATAAAGAATTAGTGGTATTGAACTTTGAACTGTGGATCAATACGCGGTTATGATCGCTTGTATTGCTCGACTGCGATTTCTTACATAAAGGAGTAACCCAAAAGTTGCCCTTAAAATAAGTTTCATCTTTGGAAGCCTGTACCTCCTTTATAAAGGGATAGAGAGGTCTGAAACCTTGTATACACACTAATTGCATACCCAAGTTGTCAAAACAAGTAAAACAAAATGTCTGTAGTTGCACGTCGTGTCAAGGGGTCATTAAATATGCAAAAACAAAATAATGTTTTTCAAACTGACAAGTTTAGCCCTCCCCCCACCCTAAATTCATATTTCTTGTCAGATTAATTGCTTTTTTGTAGTAACTGATATATATAGGATAAATCCAATGCATATCCAAAAAATGGAGGTCACAATTCATTTACATTTCGATCAGCACCCTCACGAAGATGAAATTTATTGCAAATTACACATTTTCATGGGCCCAAAGTCAATGTGGTCCACCTTCAAAATTGATAAAACATCACTTTTATATCACAACTAGTCTTATATTACAACAGTCACAGTAATGTTATAGGTTGTCTTCATATAAAACGACACGCAGCATCCAAAGTTGAACATTTTCTTGTGATCGTATGTACTGCAAAGGTGTCGAATTCGGAAGGCTTGACCGTCAAATAGGCACCAGTATTGAAAATAAATGATTAGATGCGTAGTTATTGGTCCTATTTACCTATGTCCACAGCAATTTGTACAACGATGAACGCTACGTGTGTTTAGCATGCAAGTAGATAGCTATAGGCTATACATTAAAAATGGTTTGATTGAAATAACAAATTTCTAAATTTTAAAATCTATGTGAACATTTGGTGAAAGAGAAAGCAACACTCTATCATTAGCTTAATTTGTATTCAGGATGTCCAAGATTTCAGAATAAATATAGTAAAGTTGAGTCTAGATCCTTTCGACTCACCTTGTACCCACAGTACCAACCAACTTATCAACGATGTGTGTCATTTCAACAAGCAGCATATGAATTAATAATTAAACCTTAGTAGCAAGGTATATAGACAAGTCAATCACATTTTGCCTTTGGTTGAATTTCTAGTACAACCAGAAAAGCTTGAGAAGAGCTTGATATTTTTCATACAGGTCTGAATAAAAGTAAATTTATGTAACCTGTTATATATCCATCATATTTTTAAATTAAATGGGAGGGAATTTATAGAGCAGGTGCAGTAGCTAACAGGTAACTACGATGAGATATCCTGTGTTAAAGGTACACGTCTACAGAATAATAGCAATTTATTGAGTCTGACCATATTTAGCAACATATTCATTATTTTTCACATTTAGCGCTACTTTGTCATGTTTGTCAAATATTGAATTAAAACAAGAATCTAAGCTTAAAGGAAATCTGTACCATAAACTAATCAATGGCTAATATAGTTATATACCCCTAAATTAAACATACCAGACGGTCTATATGAATTTCGGAATATTCCTAACAAAGAAAAAGCACTTTTAATCCTTCGTTTCTGCGATTCATGGAAGCCGCCATGATAGCTGCTTGCGAATCCTTTCTGCCACAAGCGGTAGTGTAACCTTTCACACAGACCCTCGGCTACCTTCGGCGAGCGTGTGTTGCTGTATGGCATTCGCGACCCTCACAGCGAATTTTGGTTTTAGTGCTGTTTTTACACTTTTCGTTCTCAAAAGACATTGTTGATCATAAATATTACTTAAAATACATTTTTGTATGTTCTTCTGTAGTTTTATGGGTAAAAATTGTCGCGTTTTCTTTTGAACGAATGTTGAATCTGAATGTTGGTAGTATTCGCTTCGTGTCAACAAAGTTCACGAGGGACGAGGCTTGTGGCACGGATTTCGCTGGTTTCAAAATCGGGGTGCCGTTACAGCGTAATAAAAACACATCGGGTATCAATATGGCAGCCACCATGGATTGCAAACTTACCGCTGATCGTCGTAAAGAATTAAGAATTTCTCCTTTATTTGGACGTATATAAGCTTGGGACTTTCACTGTTTGTTGTTTTTATTATTATTGCAACTATATAGCCATTGATTGATTAGTTTATGGTACAGATCATGATGCAGTCATGTCTACAGTAGAATTCATCTCGACCTTTGCAGGACTTAAACCCCATTAAAAGCTATTAAACCAAGATAACACTCATTGAAGCAGCTCAACTGATTAAATCAGATCTTCTCTGGTTGTGCACAAGTGTCTGTTTTCAATGTGCGACATCGCAATAAAGCTGGTATTATAGCTTCAGTTGGGTAACCGATTATAAAGGAAACGAAAGGAAACAATGGTATGTGCAGCTTTGTTCACGAAATGAGACAAAGACCTGCTTTTTGTTAACCAGCATTCTTCAAAATGAGCAACATAATGATTGTTGACTTAACACGGTTTGGAAATAATTTCTTTATATTTTTGGTGTTATCTGTCGTTTACATATCCTTCCTAAAACACAAAAGTGCGACCCTCTCCAAACATCTAAATTAGCTAAAAATTTAGGACATGTTACAAAACTACATTTTCTAGAACCTATTTAGAATAGTTTAAATGTAGCTTTTACCGTTTTTTGTGGCATCCTTCAGAAGTGAGCGGTCCGATACCAATATTTTCGGTCAAATCTCCATTCAATTAACACGGGGAGTTGGCTAGCTATGCCTTGCCCTCACTCATATTTTACAAAAGTGCGACCATTTCTGAACATCTAACCTAGCTGTAATTAGGTCATGTTAGAGAAATATATTTGCTAGAAGTTTTGGAGAATAAATAAAATATTGGCTGGTTATTTTTCACACAGTGATGTTAACTAGGCAAGTGTCCATTCTTCCAACATGCATCATTTGTAAAGGTCACGCGTCAATGGTGAGAGCACTGTGTATTGTGTATAGGAAAACGGACAGTAACAGTAGTCTGACCATATTTAGCAACATATTCATTATTTTTCACATTTATCGCTACTTTGTCATGTTTGTCAAATATTGAATTAAAACAATAATCTAAGCTTAAAGGAAATCTGTACCATAAACTAATCAATGGCTAAATATAGTTATATACCCCTAAATTAAACATACCAGACGGTCTATATGAATTTCGGAATATTCCTAACAAAGAAAAAGCACTTTTAATCCTTCGTTTCTGCGATTCATGGAAGCCGCCATGATAGCTGCTTGCGAATCCTTTCTGCCACAAGCGGTAGTGTAACCTTTCACACAGACCCTCGGCTACCTTCGGCGAGCGTGTGTTGCTGCATTGCATTCGCGACCCTCACAGCGAATTTTGGTTTTAGTGCTGTTTTTACACTTTTCGTTCTCAAAAGACATTGTTGATCATAAATATTACTTAAAATACATTTTTGTATGTTCTTCTGTAGTTTTATGGGTAAAAATTGTCGCGTTTTCTTTTGAACGAATGTTGAATCTGAACTTTGGTAGTATTCGCTTCGTGTCACCAAAGTTCACGAGGGACGAGGCTTGTGGCACGGAATAAAAACACATCGGGTATCAATATGGCAGCCACCATGGATTGCAAACTTACCGCTGATCGTCGCAAAGAATTAAGAATTTCTCCTTTATTTGGACGTATATAAGCTTGGGACTTTCACTGTTTGTTGTTTTTATTATTATTGCAACTATATAGCCATTGATTGATTAGTTTATGGTACAGATCATGATGCAGTCATGTCTACAGTAGAATTCATCTCGACCTTTGCAGGACTTAAACCCCATTAAAAGCTATTAAACCAAGATAACACTCATTGAAGCAGCTCAACTGATTAAATCAGATCTTCTCTGGTTGTGCACAAGTGTCTGTTTTCAATGTGCGACATCGCAATAAAGCTGGTATTATAGCTTCAGTTGGGTAACCGATTATAAAGGAAACGAAAGGAAACAATGGTATGTGTAGCTTTGTTCACGAAATGAGACAAAGACCTGCTTTTTGTTAACCAGCATTCTTCAAAATGAGCAACATAATGATTGTTGACTTAACACGGTTTGGAAATAATTTCTTCATATTTTTGGTGTTATCTGTCGTTTACATATCCTTCCTAAAACACAAAAGTGCGACCCTCTCCAAACATCTAAATTAGCTAAAAATTTAGGACATGTTACAAAACTATATTTTCTAGAACCTATTTAGAATAGTTTAAATGTAGCTTTTACCGTTTTTTTGTGGCACCCTTCAGAAGTGAGCGGTCCGATACCAATATTTTCGGTCAAATCTCCATTCAATTAACACGGGGAGTTGGCTAGCTATGCCTTGCCCTCACTCATATTTTACAAAAGTGCGACCATTTCTGAACATCTAACCTAGCTGTAATTTTAGGTCATGTTAGAGAAATATATTTGCTAGAAGTTTTGGAGAATAAATAAAATATTGGCTGGTTATTTTTCACACAGTGATGTTAACTAGGCAAGTGTCCATTCTTCCAACATGCATCATTTGTAAAGGTCACGCGTCAATGGTGAGAGCACTGTGTGTTGTGTATAGGAAAACGGACAGTAACTGCAGTATGTTTCCTTTAAACAGACAGTAGCAGTTTGTTCGACGCACAACACGGCGAGCGTGGATGTTACTAATATTTACGCTGGAACAATTTTGCGGACTTTTACGCATTTTGCGGACAATTGTGAGATGTTAGTGACCTCGATTTTGCGTTCGCGTTTTTACAAATAATAAAATAGGCCTGGATCATCACATCGCGTCTTTTCACGAGGCCATGGATGTATTGCAAAGGCCGACATTTGTAAATAATGTCTTTAAGGAAAGCAATATTATGAAACCTCAAGAGAGCTATTACGGAAGTTACCACTATGTCATAAAATAGGACCATATTGTCCCAACACATTCAGGGTACATTTTCTGATATCAAACTGTCTGATGCTCTCTGTAAACATACTTCTCTCGTCCTAGATGTTATGCAATATCGTTATTGAGACGCGCGAAATAAGAGATTATTTCAGGATATGGATGATAGGTCAGAATTTGGTCGGTAGTTTGAAATGTATGTGGTATGGGTAGTAATGCTTATAGTGATTTCTTCAACAAATAAATATCATAGTGGGCAAAGAAAAATTGTTGATTTTGTCCCAACCGAAACTCACTTTGCTCCCTCTGGTGCCGCCACTCTGCTTCTGATAGCTTAAATTAGAGTTTCATATGCTTAATTTAAATTATCCTTGATCTTTCTTGATTTTGATCAAACAATCTGGGGTTTTTTTTTTTAACATGCCCCTAAAATTTCACGTCGAGTGATAATTACTGTTTCCTTGTTTCCTCATTTTAGGGAACATGTCGTCGGATCACCTATACTATTTTGTTATCTTACCGGTATCTTGATTGTGTCATGTTATTTTGGACGTCTAACTAACTCCATTATTGTTCATCTTTTTGCCACTTAATATCCCACTTCAATATCACTCCAAATCAGAACTATCAACGTGATAAATGAACGATATTTTTAATGTAATCTGGAAGATGAGCTATGTAAACACGGCAAATACAATGGCAGCACTGATCATTCGCCAAGTATTACAATCGTAGTTTTCTAAGGTCATCGCTTGGTGATTAATTGGTTTGTGTGTGTATATGTGTATATGTCTCGACCCGAAGGTCTTGGGTTCGCCTCATGTTCATATTTCCTGAGATCATTTAATATGTTTATATTATAAACAACACCTATCGTGAATCAAACACCAGAAATAAAGCTTTATAAAGTAACCTTAAGATTCAAACCTTTTAACACAGGTCGAATGTAGGCTATTGTCCTCTTAGGGGAGCGTTTAATACGACGTTTCAGTATCTTTGACTTTGCGAAATCGATTCTTTAGAATATTATGCTATCTTTAGATATATAAATCCGAATACGTTATATATTAGCTGTAATTACATTTTGCCAAAAAAAATGTTTGTTTCGTATGAAACCAAAAACAAAAGAAATAATCAAACAGACAGACAAGCAATAAAATGTACATATCAAACGATGCGGAGACGAGTATGCTGTCCTATAAGCACAGTGGCATTAAATAACATCGTTATTAAAGACATAACACATTACTTCCATTTCATCTAACAGTACGCAACAACGAGAGCATTGCGTTCAAAATCTAATATGTATTGCTAGTATTACTTTTTGAAATCATCCCGGAGGAAAACAAAACAAACTATAAACATGATACAAGTGAAATAGTTCTATTTTATGTGTTAATATTGCATAGCTTGATATAGGGCACCTGCTGGAAAGCTGGGATCAAAGTTCCGTCGCCAGCGATAGCGAATGCCTATTGTCCAATTAATGAATCTTTACTTCACGAACTAATATGTACAATCATTGTCCCTGAAAGCACACATCGCCAGCGATATATTCAACATGATAAAAGTATGCCTATGGTATTATGGTTGAATCACCGCCTAGTGGTTCACCCGTCATATGAAGTAGAATCATTAAACATTCATAAATGGTAGGATTTTATTACCTGCTCTAAATAATGTATGATGAATGTGACATGATATTTCAATTAAAGCAACTCACATTTTCATGCTGAAATAAAGAGGTATACGGTATTATTCTAGTCAACGACATAATCAATGTTTTATTTCGCTATATTAAAGTTAGTATTAATGATGACCTTCAACCTCGGGACAGACGGATAAGATCATTTCGCGGTATATGATCCTCTTTGTTAAAGCCATATCACTGTTAAAACAAATATATATAGACAATACCTCATGTCCATGTAAAACTAACCTCAGTAGACCCAAGGACAACAAAACACTAACCAGTTTGCAATGAATTTCTATTATTCTGCAGACGTGTACCTTTGATACAATGTATCTGCATTTTACCTGTTAGCTACTGCACCTGCTCTGTAAATATCCCCCATTTAAGGGCTGAGGTATGAACGTTTGGACAGTAATTTTTGTGGGACATGAGAGCACATCAGGCAGATCGAATTGCATTCTGAATACGAAGAATGTCCTTCTGATATCAAATAATTTTTACCTTTTGAAATTCCCGATATAATACACATTTTATGGCAAATTAATAAAAAATGACATTTTGACATTTTTGATATTTATCTGTCCTCGAAGTAAATCTAAATCTAATGATATGTACTTAAATTGTATGTAGATGAAAAGCCGACGAACAATTGAAAATTTTGACCTTTCGTATTGAATATATGGATTTTCCACCAAAAAACCAAAAAAATGTAGGTCTTTTGGGGAAAAAATGAATTTCTTTAATAAATTATAAAGGTCAAAATTTTCAATTGATCGTCGGCTTTTCATCACAGCTACATACACTTTTTAAAGTCTAATAACATGTGCTTAAAGTGCATATCATTAGATTTGGAAAGGTTACTTCGAGGACTGTTAAGTATCCAAAATTTAAAAATATATACAATTTTAATAATTTGTCATAAAATTTGCATTACGGTATATCGCAAAATTCTACAAATCTAAATTATTTGATATCAGAAGGACATTTGATATGTCTGATGTGCTCTCCCACAAAAATACTGACGAAACGTTCATACCAGAGCCCTTAATCAAAGGCAAATATAAGATTGACTTGTCTATTTAGCTTCCTATTATTAATTCATATGTTGCTCTTTGAAATGACACACATCGTTGTACTTACAGGGCGAGTCAAAATGATGTGCACCCAACTTAATTAGTGGTTATTTTCAGAAATCCTGAATAAAAATTGCGCCTATGGTTGCCTCCTATACTTAAATTTTGAATTTTAGAAATTGATTATATTGAATATGCAGAGGCCATGATGAAAAAAATGTAAATCAGCGTGCAACTTTGTTTTCGGGTTCTCTTTTTGAAACGTTCTTTTCTTTGCTAACTGTTAATGTACATTCAGAAAACTGTTACATATTATTATTATAACATACATCATGCCAGTCTGGGTTTCCTGTTGGGTACAGACCACATTTACCACATTTATGAATACAGTCGCAGATTAAAGAAAATGTGAAAAACCAGTGGGGGGCGGGGTTTCAAGCTTCCCCGGCACAAAAAAACTGAGAAGAAGAGCAAAAAATTGGGAAGGGGAAAAGGGAAGGAGAGAAAAGAGGGAAGAGAAAGGGAAAGAAGAGGAAAAGAGGGAAGAAAGAGGGAAGAAGAAAAAGGGGAAAGAAGAAAAGAAAAAGACGGAAGAAATAAGGGAAGGGAGAAGGGGAAGGGGGAAGAGAAAAGGGAAAGAAAGAGGGAAGAAGATCTATACTACTTTCATTGTGAAATTTGTACTCTGAAAATTTTTTAGCTTCTAATATGCCAAAAACCATGAGCTTGCGCCCCTTGACCCCCGCCGCGGCTTTGCCCCTGGACCCCACCAGGGGCCCTAAGGCGGGCCCCTGGACCCCACCCGTTTAACGCTTCGCGGCAAGGCGCTCGCACATAAATACTACCACTTTTGATCAGAAATTGGTAAATTTTTCAATCTTGCCCCCCTCCCGGAAGGTCAGGTCTGGTTATGTTAAGATAAAGTTGCCTTTCCGAAGTTCAATCTGATAGCTACAAAAAGCTGAGAAAATTCATCTTATTAGTGATGTTTGAAAATAGCATACATCAGTGCTTTAAAATGGTGTCAACTTCAGCACATCCTTGATAGGTCACTTCATGGTCACAGAAAGCGATCGGTAGACGAAAATACGAAAGCAAAATGCACCAGCTTTGTTGCTTTCACAATTGAAGTATTGCTTGATGTTGCTGACGGCCGTTCCGTTCTCACTCGTAGAGTTATAATAAAGCATGCAATAAATGACACTCTCTTTTCAGTCTTTGAAAAGTAAGCAGAAAAGCAAATTTGGTAAAAAGTCTCGTGCATTATAGAATGTATTGACATGAATGAACATTTGCTGCAAAATAATAACCTCGTATGATATATAATTTGTAGCTTGAGATACAGAAATTGAAAGTAGAATGAAAATGTATTGTTATTGCAAGAAATATAGAAGTATTCTCAGAACTGGGCATATTTGTACTTGCGATCGGGGAAATGTTGACTCTCGGGGAGAATTTATGACGGAAATGGTCACAAATGGTAAAATTTTTTAACAAAATTCCTACATTTTAAAAGTATCATCGCGGTTAGCATCTCACAGGGGAGGAGTAAGGTGTCCCTTTTGGCTACGTTATTTGCTGTCGTAGTGCACGTTAGAATATGACCGTTGCTAGGTCAACTGGATCACGCTTTATTTGTTACGAACCACTGATTGAAATGACCACAACACAAAGCCTATGGCATATCAAAATTCGGAACAGGTATATAAGCCCAGGCTTGGAGCAGTAACCAATGGTTACTAACGTGCACTACGACAGCGAATTGGTGTGATGCATTTTTGTTTGTATACATGTATTAACGTTTTTCATAATGATAAGGTTGTTTTGTTATTGGGAAAATCCTTTAGTTTCAAGGTCATTTGACTTTCTTTGTATTTTTTTGTTGTTACTACAAGATTACTTTATCGATTACCAGTGTACTTCGGTTATATATATAAATGCGCTTTTATAAATACGCACGTGACCACCTCCGCGCTGCCATAACAGCTTTAGGCAGTAAGTCTCGACGCGACCTTCTACATAGCGAGTGGTCTTTCTCTACATTTGAATGCAAAGGCGGAACAACATGGGACTGCTGTGCAGCAAAATTGTCTATTTTGTTCAACTTTGTGATTATATTGCAAACGTTTCCGTCGTTGAATATTTTTTCCCGTCGTCAAATACTTTCAAAATGTTGTTTTTGATAACATATTACCAATTCGGAAATGTAAAATAATTTGAAAACGTCGAGAGCGTCATTACGTAAGTTGCCACGATTTACAATTCTCACTCCAACACATTCAGAGCTGGATTTCCACATCAAAGTTGGGCTCTAGTGTTGGAGACCAGAGCTGGATTTCCATATCAAACTGTCTGATGTTTAGTAAACATATTTGAAGAGTTCGTTTCCAATAGCTGCCTTGTGTCACATTTTTATGGTATATTTTAAGATTTTAAAAGTTTAAATGACATTTAACGATTGCAATGTGTATTATTTTCAAAATCATTTAAAATATTCTCCAATGCAAAGTTTTAAAATGGCTGCCATTGGATTTAGCTCCTTTTGGAACAAAAAAAAGTATTTTATATTTATTGTTTTATTCGTCGCACGGGGGAGGTTAAAGAGATTTGCAATTATTTTTTTTAAAGATATCCAAAGAATTGTTATAACTATTCTAGTGGTCCAATGTTATTAGATTGGCAAGGTTAATGCTACTCTTAGGAATATCTGCAATTGAATGTTACATAAAGCAGCCTTTGGATTTAGCGCCTTTTGGAAACAAACTCTTCATTTACCTCGTCCTAGATGTTATGAATATTGTTATGGAGACGCGCGAAATAAAGAGATTAAAGTTAAAATCTTTTAACACAGCTCGAATTTATATTTGGTCCACTTAAGTGTAAGCGTTTAAAAATTATTATATGCTTTCCTTTAAACACAGTGGCATTAAGTAACATCATTATTAAAGACATAAAACATTACTTCCACTGTATCTAACATTACCCAACAACGCGAGCATTTAGTCTAAAATCTAATATGTATTGTTAGTATTAGTTTTGGAAATCAGCTCGGAGGAAAACAAAACAAGCCACAAAGAAGAAATAGTTCTATTTTATGCCTTAATATTGCATAGCTTGAAATAGGGCACCTGCTGGAAAGCTGAGATCAAAGTTCCTTCGCCAGCGATAAGCAAATGTATATTGTCAAATAATTTAGATCTGTACTTCATGGACAGAAACGTACAATCCATTACATTGGACAAAATGCAATCACACATCGCCAGCGATATATTCAACATGATAAAAGTATGCCTATGGTATTATGGTTGAATCACCGCCTAGTGGTTCACCCGTCATATGAAGTAGAATCATTAAACATTCATAAATGGTAGGATTTTATTACCTGCCCTAAATAATGTACGATGAATGTGACATGACATTTCAATTTCACATATTTGAACCAATTTACACTTTTATTCCGAAATAAAGAAGTATATTATAGCCAGCGTCATGATCAATTTTATATTCTGTTTGCAGAGATGTAATTTGTGTAAGACCGTAAATCTGTAACTCTTGCCTGACTGGGGTTTTTGAAACATTCACTGAGTTTATGTTTTTCTGGAATAGGAAGTAGGTTGTGAAAGGTTTCGAAAATACTCATTAGCATTGAGAAAAGTAAACAATGGGTCGCATTGTTGACAGAGTGCATGGACGTTGTAAGAATTTCAAATGTACATTGAGATCAACAGGTTGCAATATGAAAGATATGTATCAAAAGAGAATTTAAATTTTTTACAGATAGCTGTTTTTGTACCGGTGTTTTAAATAGAAAAATTAAGAAATCAAAATGTAAAAAAAAAAGCAAAATGAAAAATATGCAATTTGTTTGGGGCTGGTGGTACTCCGTACTAGCACATAATTTCTGATCATACAAAACGTAATTAACTCTGTCTGAGATCGAGCTGATAATGCACGCAACGTATCTTTCACGATCTATGGGTAATTGATCTTATCGTTATTTAATTACTGTTGAAAACCAGGTTAAACAGAAGACAACATCATTTCTTGCATCATTTTAACGAACCTAATGAAGTAAATTGACATTTGACTATTGACAATAGACCCGTAAGGGATGTTACATATAATATGCACTTTTGGAAATAAGCGTAATGCGTTAAACTTTTGAACTCAGTTGTCGACGGCAGCGATTTGTAAAATAACATATCTTCTTTATAACATTGAAAAAAGAAGAAAAACATCTCTAATGTATCAATGTGTAATACATGCTAACTACTGTTTAGATAATGCTCGAAAAGCTTAATGATAATACGCGATTGCAATCATGGTTTGCAGACGATCAAATAATTTCTTTAAATAAAATTGTCGTAACGTCTGAAGCATTCGTACATCTTTTAACCCATTTTTCTTTAAACAAAATAATGCGCACGTGACCCATGGGCACGACATACCAAGACCAGCAAGCGTGACCAAATCCTCATGCATTGGCCACCTTACAGAAAAGTATAGGAACTCTGTAGATAAATATCATCAAATTTAAGTATTAATTGAATTGCAAAATTATTACACATTTTGCAATTCCGAATTTGTAATATGTTATCAAAAACAACATTTTGAAAGTATTTGAAAAAAAATATTCAACGACGGAAACAGTTACAATATAATCACAAAGTTGAACAAAATAGACAATTTTTTTGCACAGCAGTCTCATGTCGTTCCGCCTTTGCATTCAAATGTATAGAAAGACCACTCACTATGTAGAAGGTCACTTCGATACTTACTGTTTATAAGCTGTTATGGCAGCGCGGAGGTGGTCACGTGCGCATTTATAAAAGCGCATTTATATATATATAACCGAAGTACACTGTATACTGTTGATAAGTTGTGCACCCTGGCACCCTTATAAACCAAAGAATACCATGCAATACAAGAAGAGTCTTTAAAAAGACAAATAAAGGCTTTTAAAATTGCAGCCGTTGGCAAATACATGCCTGACAGCAGAAAATTTTGACTTTTTTTTTTCAAAGGCGACTGTATTTATAGAGGCCGTCAGCCTTTCGCCATCTTGTGGGTACAAATGATATGTGTGTTCATGCGTCGGACACAACGCGCAGGGCGCAGCTTGCCACGCAGCTGTTATCGCGCCTCAACGCGGTGATTTTGCTGCTCACGCATGGAGATCGAACGACCATCACAGCGTGTACCCACAAGATGGCGGCATATGACGTCACGCTGACGGCCTCTATTAGGTCAGATCATGTTCATTTAAATTGGACGACTTCTGTTCTGAAGTTTAAAGCATAATATTACACAATCATTTGAAAGAATTTGGTCAGAATCAGGCAAATTCGTTGTGTTTATAGAAAAGCATCGAAAATGTTTGCATCATCAGATCATTATCGTTCTATTTATGACAAAAGTATAGAGCTCTACGGTTAACAAGGTCAAGATAAGATACGATCGAGGTTTGTCTTTCACTTTCCCTCATAATTTTGGCTAAATAGACAGAAATAGTATATTATGGCTGTAAGCCTTTTTCTCGTCGTCCATTTCCTCTAATGCAAAAATCCGAAAGTCTTCTTACCGGTTTTCAAATAACCTCACCTACTAATTCTACATACAGCAATCCATCTGTTTGATTTAAACAGTTAAAGTGTTAACTTATATGTTTAAACAGGACCTGGTTCCATGAAAATTCTTATAGGTATTAGGTACGATGCATGCCCTAAAGTATAAATACCTCGGAAACTCTTCACACATCCAGGCACCTTGCTACTGGGTACCGAGGGACGCAAATAGTGCAGTAAGATCATGAAGAGGATCTTGAATCATTGCCTGCGGTAGATTCGTGTCTGGCAAGGGTACAGTAACTCTCAACCTATCTTAGACTTGTGCGATTAAGATCTGGATTCATAAAGATACCAACCCAATTTTTGTGTATTATAAGTATTATACTTCTTATCAGAAAGAAAATCTTTAAATATGTGTATTCATAATGGTATGATAACTATACCTACCTTCATTTATTAAAAGAGCACATTGTAGTGTTAAGAAAAGCTAAGAGTGCTAAGAGTGGAAATTCAAAACCATGTTATTGCGAGCTAAGTGTTTACCCTTTTCTGGATGGCGATGTTAGACATCGGTATCAACGATAACCATGATTACTAATTTTGTTAGAAGGAAATAAATAAAAAGATTTATTCTCAATTACCATATATTTAAATTTGACATAATATGAATATGCACTTAAATAGGTACAAACAATCCCAGTCACCGTTTATCGTCATTCTATGGTGTTATGTTTTTAGAACAAGTTTACTTTTGTTAATATCCCCATTGTACAAAGCATTAAGGGGCACATTGTAGCCACGAGGACGCCCAGTAAACTCCTCAACGTGTTCCCAAGGCTATGCTTATGGTTATACACAGACATTACGAATTCTAGATCATTCGTTGTCTTTAGAAATAAGTAAACAACCTCAGGTTCAGAGTAGACATTTCTGTCCATCAGGGAGATTTTTAAAGAGTAGAGACGGTACTAGTTACACATTTTTGAGATACTTGGAGTGAAATTCTGCTCGAGTATTTGTTATACCGCAGGGAATTGTTGACAATACGGCGTGTAATTGTGCCTGTCATGCATTGTCTGCAAGAAATGCTACTTACTTATTTAGTTGTTTTACCTTTTCAAGTTTTTTCTCTAGAAACATGTGCTGCACGCAAATAACATTCAATTCTATAACAAATGTGATTCTCATTCTCTAGAAGTATTTGGCTCTACCGAAATATTACCTTAAAGAAAATGGCAACGCTTGTATGCCTTCCCGATGATAGCATTCTAAAACAGGGAGTTAAAAAGCCTATAATATGCAAATAATCAGATAGTTTTTCTATAGCATTCTCTGTTAAGAACATGGATGTCTTTAGAAGCATGCGACAGGATATTACCATGTAGTACTCCAAGATGCCAGAATATCCAGCACACTTTGTTTTCACCGTCGTAGTGAATATACGTCATACATGGACCACACTTGAATTGGTTTATACACCTGTTAAGGGTTGACGAAGTATTGTTGGTCGTGGCACCCAAAAAGATCGATTTTCATTGTCTGAATCTATATAATATTGTAACACCTTTATGTTTTGCAGAAGTTTAGTCCACAAATCATATACTTTGAAACCTTGCGTCAATCCGGGGCAGGGGGGACATGTCCCCTCTACATATTTGGATGGGATATTTTTAGGCTAAAATAGTGTGAAATTGAAACCCCGGGGGGTTCTTCGAAAAATTTTGTATGGGGTGTGCCACGCAGACTTTCGGATGTTGACTTTCTCTATACCTACTTTTTGCTGTTTTTGCTACCCATCAGCATACCAATTTTCAAGAAAAAGCACCCAAAAAGCACCCAAATTTGCCATAATTGGGCGCTTTAATGGCATTTTTGCCCAAATGCGCCCAATTGGGCGCATTGGTATCCACTGAATACCCACCCATCGATATACCAAAATCGCTGAAAAAGTACCCCAAAACCGTGGCACATCCCCGTATACCTTCAACCAGGAAGAACCCCCCCCCCGGGGGATTGAAACAAGCTTTGCGTGGACAATAGGCGCACGCGCAGTTGTCCCCGTAAACTGGACTGGTATAAAGCTTTGCCTACCCTGCTGATGTCTTACCTCTTGTATGTCCTTCTTAATGTTCTTTAATATGCCAGCAAAATCGGGCCAGAATAATGCTCAAAATAACTCACAATTGAATACATGAATACAAAACCCACCCAAGTCCATGGAAAGAGATTTTGAGTAACCTAAAAAACCCCCAAAATCATGTTTTCCTTCATTTAGAGTTACCTGTTAAAATAAGGCAAGTTTTCCATTAAAATGATTGGGTTAAACTGTATTAGGTATGACGATTAGCATTTCGAGGAATTCGTTGGGGGTGGGGGTGGGGGTCATTTGGTATGCCGGACTTGGTCGTTTTTAGTTTTTCTTTATGTATGCTTTTCCCTTTGCCCTCAGTCTTTTTTCTTGTTCTGTACCCATTCAGCTTCATTTCTGCATTTTTCACCACTTATTCCGTCATCATTGTTGCTATCACCACAATTTAGCACGTCAGACATCTTGCCCTGTTTGCGAGGGCACAATATATATGTTCTTTTATACAATAATTTCCCATGTTTAACTCAATTTGACCAAAGTATGGACTTGGACGGGTTTTGAATTCAGGTATTCAATTTGAAAGCGGATTGTTTCAACATAATATAGAAACCAGAACATGAAAAGAAATGATCACTCATCTTTTTAAAGATTAACTTTAAAAGTTAATTACAAATGTCACCACAAATAGCTATATATAGGCTGTAATGTTGGCACTTTTACGGCGCACCTTTTTAGATATTGGACAGGTAACGTTTATCCATTACATTGATATATTATACCGTAAGTCCCTGTTGCTAGTTTGCAAGGTAGTAAAAATAGGTAAAGATGTTGGAAAAATCTATGTTTTCTATTGTTTTTTAGAGATTTAATGAACCATTACCTCAAAAATGTACCAATATTACAGCCTATTCGTTGTGGATGATGATATCATTGGGTATGCTGAGTAGTACTTGACTCGGAAAGCTTAAAATCGACCATTGTATAAAATTCTAGGATTTCTCCACATATCCAGAAATAAAAAAGGGGAAGAGGAAGAAGATTCAACATCCTTTGCAGTGAGACAGATCCATCAATGGATCGGCAACTCTCTAGTCCGAAGGCTCCCTAGTCCGAAGGCTCCTTAAGTAGTCTGAAGGTTCGCTAGTGCGCTTGTCCGAATTCTGAAAAAGGAAGAAGAAGAAGAAGAAGAAAAAGAAGGAGAAGGAAGAAGAAGAAGGAAGAAAAAAGAAAGAAAGAAGAAAAGAAAGAAAGAAATCTTAACACTATGTTATAACAATTTTTTGTTTTTTTTCTGACAGGCCCAGTGGTACCTAAAAAGGTCACCGTGACAATGGATATGGATGGTCAACTAAGTATAGACGAAGACGGGCATCCGACGGGAAAGAAAGAAACTGGCTTCTACTGCACTCCAGGTCAAATATTTTGCGCTATCTTTGTTGGGTTAGCTGTAGCCGCAGCTGTCGGATTTCTAGCATTCTATTTGCCAGTAAGAACATGTAGAAACAGATCCGTTATAGGAGATCCCACTAATCCAGCCATCATACCAGACCCAACAATACGAATACCTACCCGAAAACCAACAATAATACCTGCAGCTACAGAAGAGCCTTGGATGGGAAGACTTCCATTAAATGTGCGGCCTTTACGATATGATCTTACATTGACACCTTATCTGTATCCAGAGGATGTATTTAATGGACCAGGAAGAAGGAGATTTACTTTTGATGGTGCAGTAAATATTCGAGTGCGATGTGAAGAAGTTACTAATGTCATTACATTACATATGAATAATATTACAGTATACGATCTCCAAGTAACAAGCATGTCGGACCCACATGCCAATAACTTGGTTAGAAATTCTACTCTTGATGCTTATTATGAATTTTTGCATATTCGCTTATCGGAAGACTTGCGGGTTCATGAGAATTATGAGATAAGAATTATTTACTTAGGAAGCTTACTACAGGACGGCTTGGTGGGATTCTATCGTAGTTCATACATCAATGTGAGAGGAGAGGAAAAGTAAGTAGTCAATGTTGCTTTTTTGAATCTAAACTTTTTATCGTACCTTCTTTCCCTTTATCAGTGTACTTCGGTTATATTTATAAATGCGCTTTTATAAATACGCACGTGACCACCTCCGCGCTGCCATAACAGTTTATAGACAGTAAGTCTCTAAGTGACCTTCTACATAGCGAGTGGTCTTTCTATACACTTGAATGCAAAGGCGGAACAGCATGGGACTGCTGTGCAGCAAAATTGTCTATTTTGTTAAACTTTGTGATTATATTGTAAACGTTTCCGTCGTTGAAAGAAATTTTCCGTCGTCACATACTTTCAAAATGTTGTTTTTGATAACATATTACCAATTCGGCATTGCAAAATGTGTAATAGTTTTGCAATTCAATTAATAATTAAATTTGATGATATTTATCTACAGAGTTCCTATCCCTTTCTGTAAAGTGGTCAATGCATGAGGATTTGGTCACGCGTGCTGGTCTTGGTATGTCGTGCCCATGGGTCACGTGCGTATTTATAAAAGCGCATTTGAAAATACAACCGAAGTACACTGGTAAACTAAAACGTACACATATTACAAGCATGACGAATTATACTCGCTCACGCCTAAAGCGTATGCGCGCTGCATTCGCGCGTACGCTATGTGTAAAAATGTGGACAGTTAGCGAAGAGTTGTTGAATAAGCAATAAACAACTTATACATATCTGAATAGATAATAAAAAAACCCCGAAACATATAGTTTCTTCTGCTTCTGCTTCACCTCATGCTCCTCTGTTTTTTGACGCCATTTTTCATTTCCGCCTAATTCTCCTCATTCTTTTCCCCCTTTTCATGTTAAAATACGGCAATTTGTTCATATTTGAAACGGCTAGGCTGTATCTATGTATATGATGCATTTAATTTCCTTTTGCTACCAAAAGTCATGCATCCGTCAACCCTAAGGTTGGTTTTTATTTTTTTTATCACTGTTGAGAGTTAAGAGTTTAGATCTGTGGTAAATTGGCATAGCGAAATTGCATGCGGAGTACTCGCCCTTATAGATCTGACGAGCTCTTGACATTGGTAAAGTTATGGTCAGTCTGACCTGAGAAAGGCTACTTAAGTCGTTGTGGTGTATGGTATTTGCCAAAGGCAGAAGGCAAAGACGAACTCAAAGTTGTTAAATACCACTAATTGTGTATTACACGGGTTTCAATGGGGAAATGGCTAATTTCGGGTGGAATTTTCTCATATTCAGAACTCTCACAGTTATATACCACTAATATCAGGTGAAACTATATGATTTAGATGCCAAATGATCAAAAACTCAACATAGGTTGATCTGAGACTTTTCTTGTTTTAACGCACTGAACCGTAAACACATTAAAATGGCAGTGTGCCCTCGAAACTGAAGCCGTGCGTATGAATTTTGGTACTATTACAACAAAAATGTCATATAATGAGAGAAAATATACCATTTTGAAGCATCACACCCTAAAAAGTACTTTTTTAGCTATATAACTTGATCAATTTCAGCGATTGTAATGCAGTCGTTTTAGATGCCCTGCAAACAAATAGTTACACGTCGTATTTCCATGTATCGCCCAGACCTATTAGTGGTATGTAACCAAAAGTCCAGTTTTAGTTATGATAACGATAAATAGGTTGGCGTTGTTGTGAATTTAGTTAAAATTCCTCTATAAGACGTTTACCGTATCTATTTTTCATTTAAAAATATCAACGTAACGACATGACGCAATGATGTGACTAGATATGACAGATACGAGTAAGGTTAATAAGCACCTAATAAGTCCTAGAAATTCGATTCCTGTAGAAATCCCATAAACAATGCCAAATGACGAAACAATTTAATGCAAATACGTCATTCAATATTTGAAAGTGTTTTATTTTTTTCTTCAAATTATCGCCTCGAAACCAGCCTGAGTAATAAATAAAGACATGTGTTATGCACAAATATTCTGGGTTATATTAACGTATACGACTTAGGTACAAAAAGAACAGTTCATATTTCATATAAATCTCATTTTGTTTTGTAGATGAAAGAGAACTTGTGACACATTGGGATAATTTTTAATTATAAACGTGATCACGGAATTTGAGTTTAAGGAAGCACTCATTGATTTTTGTGGGAAATAGTTTCACCTATCTTTTGAACAAGGAGAGGTACGAGCATGCATATGCAAGTATACATGTTTGGAAAGAAAATGATGGAATGAATGCAACTTTAACTTCTGCAATTTCTAACTAATCACATGAATTGTATTCTAGCACTAATCCACAAAACAAATAAACAATAGACAAGCATCCCAGCAAACAAGCAAACACACGTGACATTTTTCTTCATGGGAGCAGCGTAGCACACTGGTTAAGGTCTTTGCCTTTCGTGCAAGACCGGGTTCAAGTCTCCACTGGACCCCCCCAAAAAAAAAAAAAGAAACGCTCTCCCAGTGGCTCATCTGGGAACGGCGGGGCAGATGACCCATGATAAAAGACCTCGTTTCAGTCGGTTCCGATCAGGGTAATAAGCCCGATTGTTGGCTACTAACACTTGACTGTCCTGTAAAATTCCCCGACCAGCTATCTACGGCGATCCCCTTCGTTCACGTTCATCAGGTCACTAATGTGCCAGGCCGAAGTGTAGATTTCAGCTGTTAATGCCTAGATATGCTCGACATAAAAAAACCCAAAAACAAACAAACAACCAAACAAACAAACAAAACAAAAACACAAACAATTTTAACAAAAACTATTAATAAAGAGACACAATTAAACATTTTAGCCTATATCATATTTTGATGTTATATAGTTTCATTATTTAGAAGTGCACGGATAAAAATTATAATGGGTGTTTTATTGTTCAAGCTGGTATTTGCTAAATTTCTAGGACACGTTTGCATTCCTTGCAGCAGTTTCTTTTCCAAAAAAAACCTTTCATACCCGTCTCTGTTACACCTACTTTCGCTAAATTTTTAACAAATATAATGAAAATCATGATAGAGTCAAAAAAGATTTCCCGCCAAATTAACGCGCTCCTCGTGCATTCTTCATAACCACACACATTTTCAGCCTTCAATCTGTGCAACCTGTAGCAATTTAAAAAGGGATTAAAATTCAAACAGATGCTCACATATCTGAGTATCAATTTCATCCTTTTATCACCTGTGGGTCTATCTGTTCCAATTTTGGTAAAAGCGTTGCTTATTTTCTCTCCATCCAATCAGAGAAGGATCATGTTGGTAAGATCAGATAGGTAATGCGATGTGATGATTGATAAAAAGGTTTTGAAAATTTCAAAATACTATTAATGTAAAGGCTACAAGTTGTGTTAACAGATTGATATTGTGAAAGTAAAATATTTGTTTTATTAATATTAATTTAGAATGAACGTGAAAATATACTTTTTAATTATTATAAATAGGGATGAAAATGCAATTATTTTCAGTTATATTAAACAAAATACCTAAACTTTTTAAGAGCTTTTGGGAAAAACATGTATATGTTCAATACGAAAGGTCAGATTTTTCAAATGATGATCTGCTTTTCCTCCCAGCTAGTCCATAGGCGTAGATCCGGGGGGCAGGGGTGGATGGGGGATTTATCCCCCATCCCCCCCTCGCGCGCATTTATTCTACTTTTACACCATATTTCATCAGTTTAGCTTCAAAATACCAAAATTTTTCGCGCGCTTCGCTCGCAATTGTAGCATAAACATATTCTGTTGCCAAAAGGTGCAGTCAAAAAGAAATCTACGCCACAGCCAGCTACATACACTGTAAGTACATATCATTAGATTAGAGTTTACTTCGAGGACTGTTAAAGGAAGTCTCCGGCAATCATAATATTATGCCTTATATATTAGCAAAATAATTATTTAAAACAAACTCATATTGACCATAAACGAATAAAACGAATAAAACAGCCGGCTCTCAACACGCGATATTAAAAAAAGAGAAGTAATTCATTGGTAGAGCACCAGCGCAGTCACCTTCGGAGCCTTATTTCACCCTTATACAAATGAGCACTTTATAATGCCTCTTTGAAGGTTTCTTGGGAAGTATTTCTTGAACTGCATATCTCCTTTGTTTTGGGTAGGCATCAATCTGTTCTCTGAGGTCTCTGGACTTAGGACCAGACTGTGGTGGGTTAAACTGGTTTTAAGGGCACCCAACCGTCCCGCTTCCCTCAGAGCATATTCCAGTACTGACATGAACTTCATCAGCCGAAATGATCCCGAGCACCTGCGTACACACGCAGTTCAAGTGCAGCGAGCTCAAAAGGACATTTTCAGACGTTGTGTCCACGAAGCAGGAATCTCTGAGGTCTCTGGACTCTGGGTTAAATCGGTTTTAAGGGCGCCCAACCGTCCCGCTTCCGTCAGAGATAGATTTAATTAAACCGTCATCAGATATTGGGCACTCCATCCTACTTTCAGGCTAGGAACAGCTGGTATGAGTGGCGTAAACCAGCGTGCTAAGTCAATGCCCCTATATTACCCAGCAGGCCCTTGGGCTAGAGTCAGCTGAGCAGAGCTTGCACTGCTGGAACTGGGATGTGCAATGTCATTACGGACAATGACTGGTCACAGGAACCTAGTCTTACTATCAGTTGGAGGGGTAGTTCATTGGTAGATCACCAGCGCGGTCATCTTCGGAGTCTAAATTTCACCCTTCTTAAGATGAGCACTTCTGGTGTAGTTCTCTCTTGGAATATGACAAAATTGGAAAAATCACCTTGTTGCAGTTTTTTAAAACTAACAAACGAACACAATCAGCTTGTTACACTAGCAAGTGCCACACCGTTGCAACGGTCCACCCGGGGTGATGTAAGGCAGCAGGCAGGACTAGTGTATAGATAATTATGAAAAGTGTCGTTGACATTATGCTCAATTATTGTCGTCAGCCTTCATTGTATTGCTGGGACGTCATTGTACAAGACAATTTCAGTGCCCAGGAATATGGAATATCTCGTGTTGAGGGACGGCTGTTTTATTCATTTTTATGACCAATATGAGTTTGTTTAAAATAAAATAACGTGATTGGTGCTTGATAATCATTTTTCTAACATACAGGGCGAGTCAAAAAAGTGCAATAGAGAAAAGAATCCAATTTTATTTAAGAATCGAGTTAAAACGTTTTATATATGATATATACACATTGTGTAAAAAAATCAAGGAATTAGTATTTACCGTTTTGTTTTTATGACACATTTGATAGCAATACCCAATTTTGATGTTTGTCCAAGATACATCTAAAATTTGAATGTCAGCCCACTCTGTGTAAGGTAGATTTGGAACAACTGCCATTTTCTTAACCTCATTGGCATTGAAATAAAATGGAGCACCCAAAGGGTTATTGCGCTTGGTCTATATAGTTTAAGGAGAAGAAACATTATTTTCTGTTATTTTCATTTTACCTTTACTTTAAAGATGTTTATTCTCTATCAAAATCATACAAATTTGTAGGCGGGGTTTTCAAATGTCAAAATGATATGCGCGCAATTGAATTGGAGTGAATTACAAAATATCCAGTAAGTTGGACATATTGGGATTTATAAAAATGAGTTGGAGTCGAGTGAGGTATGAAGGACTTAAAGTAATGTTAGAAAGTTTATTTGAACAGAAAAAAGAAATTAAAATAACGCCAAAATCAACCGTATTTAAGTTAAAGTCAGTTTCAGAGCTGGTGCATTTACCGTGCATTGTGTGCTCTCATTCAAAATACATGGTACCTCGTGGACAAATAACGATATTGGGTATCGCAGCAAAAGGACTCATAAAAATTAAACGGAACTCGTGATTCACTTCATATTTTCACAAGAGGTGACTATTGAGTCTGGCATTTAAAGAATTTTTCAATAATGGGAAAGTTCGACTTGACTCTTGCATAAATATCGATTCTTTGCTCTATTGCACTTTGTTTACTCACCCTGTATAAGGCAAAATGTTGTGATTGCCGGAGACTTCCTTGTTCAGGTTAGCAACTATTTTAAACTGTTGCGATTTGGTAGTTCACAGCATCTTGCGAATGGTAGTGAGCTTTGGCAAAATTGCAGTGATCATTTCAGAGCGAGCGTGTAGAAAACAATACCTAGTCTACTCTTAAATGTCAAAATTTTTTGTTGCCATAAAATTTGTATTATAAAAAACTAAATTATTTAATATCAGAAGGACATTCCCCGTATTCAGAATACAATTTGGTGTATATAATGTGCTCTCGACTGAATGGAAACGTGTGATTTTTGAGACTGTCAGACAAAGCACAGTCATATAGCCATCGGTTATGGCAAACCTTGATGTTCCAAGTAGATCTCATCGAGTTCTAACAGAATAGTAACACATAGAACATAATGTAATATAAAGTTTTAACGCTATTGTAACTATATAATTGCCCATAATAAGCTTGATTAGCTCTTTTTATACATGTATTGAATGTTACGTGCAGATTTCATGATACACGAATAGCCAGCAACTAGGTGTGAAAGGTTTAGTAGACCGCAATTATAGGTTTTGTCTATAGACCCAATCTTATCATCCTTATTGGAAAAAAAAAAATGGGCTTCGTGAATACGACTTAGATTACCGCCTCTATCATTCTGAAATAATTCTGATCTAATTTGGTCTTCATTCAACTTTTTGACTTTTTCTAAACCTTGCTTACACTAGGAAAGCTATATAGATGGGAATCCAAGCCGAATTTCTAAAAAGAGATCAGAGTATAGAGCCTATTTTTAAAACAAGGCATGACATTGCGTCGCAAATTCACTGTCTTTTGTTCATTGCAATAGAGTCATTCCATGTTAACTCCTGGGATGTGCACCGCAGCACCTCTTCATTTTTGTTTTCTTTTTCTGTGTGGTGGTAGATATTGATGAGAAAGTAAAATCCTGAAAATTTGAGCTTCATACGCTGTGTCGTTTTCCCGTGGCATCAATTTGAAATTTAGGGGGATCAGCGTAAAAAATGTGTCGCAACGCGAAAGACGATGTTTGGAGGTCCATAAATATATAAAGGTACCGTAGTTTAGGCAACGAAAAAAGAAAACCCTGTTCTACGGGCCCGACCGACCCAGATTTTAAACAAATTGAAAAAAAAAATGAATGCCGACCCAAATTTCGGAAATTTCAGGAACATTTTTTTTGTATTTTCTCAAATTGCAAATTATTTTCAGATTTTAGTGATTTTTTTGGTAATTTAACAAAAAAAAAAAAAGAAAAAAAAGGCCGAGCGACCGCGACCCTACTTGAAAGGTCCGTCCGCCCGTAGAACAGGGTTTCTGTTTTTCGTCGCCTTACGAAGAATATTTCATAAGTTTGTACTAAATCACGGATCAATTTTCAGACTAAGATGTGTCAAGCACATATGTTGGCAAATATTCTTTTACAAATCCATAATATTCTTTTCCTTATGTTACATGAGCCTCACAGCAATTATCCAAGTGCCTTGAAATAAGTACGAGAGTTTATGGCCCAGACATTTCCCATATCATTTCTTTTACCCAAAGGGTTAAATGTGTATTCTTTCTTGAGTACACTTATGCGACCTCAACATGGAAATTAAAGTGGATTTCTTGTTCTGTGTGTAAATCGATCTCATCTAGATATGCCCATACCAAGTTAAATTAACCTAGAAGGAAAGTGTTATGTTTGCCAGTCCGATTTAATTGGTGATAGGTTAACTTAAAGCTTCAGGTTTTATTACATTTGAAATTGCTATTAAACAAGCCTATTAACAGAATTTCCTATGTTTTAACGTTCCCATTAGATAAATGCATTATCGGCGTGTCTGTTATAGTGATGTCTGCGTCTGTTTCAGAACATTGAGAGGAAAGTCAATTACTTGAATCGCTATAATAGCGGTATTTGTAATTTTTTGTATAGTAACTCAATCGGGATAATAATATAATAGTATGCATATTTATCCCAAAAAGTTGATCGGTAGTAGAAAACGGGCAACATCACGTCGATTTCTTTCCAGTGTCCCATATTTGAAGAGCTTGTTTCCAAACCATGTTAAGTCCACAACATGTTTCTCATTTAACAATCACACTTTTACTTTTAACAATTACTTTGACATTAGCAACAATGAGTTGTACCATCAACAAGCCATTATTTACCACAATAATGCTGCTTAACAATATGCAGACTATTGTTATCATTTGGGAACCAAAGGCCTTACATACTGTGCATCCATCCACTGTTTGCTTTGTAATGGTGCATCCAACTGAAATTACTATACATATAGCATTACAACCCATGGCAATATCGCATAGGTAAATCAGAAACATGTGTTTGTGGACTTAACATGGAACCAAGCTCTTCAATTTTGTAGAATCATGCTAGAGCATCATCCTGTATTCTGTGTTCGCCGTAGAAGTGATGATGTAACAGGATTAACTACCAAAATGAGTTTTAAGTATATCGCACTGGACTAGTACGTTCAAACGGTAGCCTACCTCTACATTGAACCATAGATGTCAAAGAAGAGGGATAAAGACATATGTAGATCGTAATTGTATAAAATATTCATATTTGCTGATCACTCGCACCTGTAAAATTAGTATCTTTATTATAGCCGCCGATAGTGGACACCACAACCAGGCTGCTTTTGTATTCAAGTTTTTTGTTTGTCCAGCCTTAACCGTATTAAGGTTTTATATATTTATTATTTATTTATTTATTTTTCATATTTATAACATTCGGCCGGGGGGGGGCAACCGTCACTCAGAAGACCCGTGACTGAGAAGGTCCACTATTCAAAAAACCCGTCACCCAGAAGGTCCGCTATTCAGAATTCTGAATATCGGGCTTGTTTTCATTTAAAACGACCCGCTAACCAGAAGACCCGCTAATCAGAAAACCCGTTAATCAGAAAGCCAGCTACTCGGAAAATATTGTCTGAGTAGCGGACCTTCTGATTGCTTCTTTGCAGAATCACACCCTAGCGGCGGCCCTGATACCATAACATGTTGAATTAACCTAGAAGGTAAATTTTTTATAACATTTGAAATTAAAATGAGATGGCATTACGGCTAACGTGTCTATTTAAACAGCATTTCCTATATTTGATCGTTTCTAGACAAATGCATTATCGGCGTGTCTGTTTAATGATGTCTGCGTATGTTTCAGAACATTGTGAGGAAAGTCAATGACTTGAATCGCTACAATTTAGTGACACATGCTTAACACTTACAAAGTTGTATTTGTAAATTGTAATCGGCTGTTAGCGGTTTTTTCGATTGAAGCCATTAAGTATGATTTGTGCTGTGACTCAATAGTGATTATAATACAACCATATGCATACCAG